>NW_022631086.1:6335879-6939899 GCF_010015895.1 Lontra canadensis | reverse complement strand
CACTGGTATTTTTGCCACCGATTTGTGGGAGAGTATTGCGTACTAGTGACATTAGCATTCGATCTATAGCAAGAGTTGAAATTTTCTTTTCGCACTTCATTCTTATATTTTGCTATTTGATAGGGCTAGTGCACACCCCTGTCTGTCTCATGGCTTTCCTGGCTTTTCTGTTTATTCTTCCATAGGAACTTGAATTTCAATTTAGGAAGAATTAAACGCTCTCAGATCATTGTCATCGGTTATCTTCACTTTAAACTTTCCCAGTACTGCCTTTTCTCTTTATTATTATTTTGAGTAATAGACTTCGGGTAGACTCTGCCAGCGTCATCTTACAGTAGAACATATGGTCCACCCCGGGCTTTTCTTACTTGATAAAGAATTGTGTGTTAGTCTTCTTACATTCAGAGAACAGGACACAGAGGAAAGAAGAAAAACATGAAGATTGCCTCTTCTAGAAATGATTCCTTATGTTTTCTGTTCTAGTAAGCAACAATTTGCATAACTAGTTCCCTTTCAGCTTCCAAAATAGCTCAGGGATTTTTTTTTTGTCAAACAAAAAATATGAGTCACTCTCTTCAGTAAACATTTAATTATCTTTCAGGGTGGCTTATGGTGTTTTGGAGGAAATGGACTTCCTTATGCTGAAAGTTTTGGAGAAGTTCCTTCAGCTACAGTGGAAATGTTCTGTTTAGAAGCTTTGGTAAAACATTCTGAGGTAACTTAAATTTTCAAAATGTGGTTTAGTTTCTATGATCACAATGAAAAAATTGTACATGTTGGCTCATTCAAGGGAAGTAATCCTCATTTTTTGTAGAAGAAAAAAAGCTTTTTGCTTGTTTTAAAATTTCTGCTTCCCCCCCATTTAGTTATTAGAATTGATAATCATAATTTAGCACCAATACACATATTTTTTGCCAAGCATTTCTAAAAATGTATTTAATCTTAATTGCACGTAAAGAAAGTAATCCATTTTCTAAAATATAGCATTGACCTTTGAATTATGCTATCTTCTACTGCCTTTCTCAGATCATTTTTCCAAATAATATTACTAGGTAGTAAAACATCTGCTAGAGATGTAGCATATAGAAAAAAGGTAAATATTTGGATGACCATACTCTTGAATTTTAACCAGAGCATATATTAATGGTTTTAAATTTTTTGGCATTTATGACAACTTTTCTGTCATGATCATATTTTGATTTTATTTGTTTACTTTTATTTATTTTAAAGGTTTTGTTTATTTTTAGAGAGAGCAAGAGAAGGGAGAGGGGCAGACAGAGAGGGAGAGAGAGAATCTCAAGCAAGACTCCTTGCTGAGAGCAGAGCCCTACATGGGGTTTGATCTCAGGACCCTGAGATCATGACCTGAGCTGAAATCAAGAGTTGGATGCCCACCTGACTGAGCCAGGCACCCCCTGGTGCCGTCTTGATTTTATTTTATTTTTTTAAAAGATTTTATTTATTTATTTGACAGAGATCACACGTAGGCAGAGAGGCAGGCAGAGAGAGAGGGGGAAGCAGGTTCCCTGCTGAGCAGAGAGCCTGATACAGGGCTGGATCCCAGGACCCTGAGATCATGACCTGGGCCGAAGGCAGAGGCTTTAACCCACTGAGCCACCCAGGCGCCCTGCCTTCTTGATTTTAAAAAGAAAAAAAGCAACAAACTTTGTGGTGCTCAAACATGAATGTCTAAAAATCACTCTTAAGAAAAAAAAGAAATCACTCTTAAGCATGCTTAAAAGTGCAAGTTTCGTGGTCACCTTTAGATATGGGGTTGTGTCCAGAAATTTGCATTTTAACAGGCATCCCTGGTTGAGGCTTCTGGAAGTGGTCCATCCCACATCATGAGAAACCCCATTCTAGAGCTCTTATATTCTCCAGTTTAATTTTGGGAGCCATTAAACATGGCTCAGAAGTATCTGGTCATCTCTAGTTTCCATCAGTGGGGTTAGGAATTAAGTACAAAGTAGAGGTATTAGCATTGTAGTTCAAAAGGGCATGTAGGAAAATGAGCTGGAGTTTTTGCGGCTTAAGACTAGTTTCTAAGGCAATAGATGCATCTTCAGGAAAGTACAGTGTGTGGAATAGCTTTCCAGAAACCTCTCAGGTCATTACGTAGCTCACTGATGTGTGTCTGAAAGACATACTCTTAAATGCACTTAAAATGTCATAAAATTCAATAAAAATTTGAAGAGTGGAAATTGTTCCATACATGTGATGTATCAGTGAGTCCCAACCAGTGATGGGAGGAGGCCAAGGCTGTGCCAGTGACCTTGGCACATTGTGAGGACTTACAATAGTATTACATATTTCCTTGGGCTTTTCTCTTATTTCTCCATTAAAAATTCACATCCCTTTTTCTTTTCTTTTTTTCCCCCCTTTTTCTTTTTTATTTTCACCACTTGATCATTCTCTTTAGAAAATGTGTTCTGGGGGCGCCTGGGTGGCTCAGTGGGTTAAAGCCTCTGCCTTCAGCTCAGGTCATGATCTCAGGATCCTGGGATCGAGTCCCACACCGGGCTCTCTGCTCAGTGGGGAGTCTGCTTCCCTTCCTCTCTCTGCCTGCCTCTCTGCCTAATTGTGGTCTCTGTCTGTCAAATAAATAAATAAAAATCTTTAAAAAAAAAATGTATTCTGACTCCTGAGTTTTAGGAAAACCCCAACACTGTGGGCTTGTGTGGGGCAGGGTGCGAGGCCGCAGATGGAGCTTATCTCCGAGATCTTATCTCTCGATGTAAAGCAAACTCGGCCACTTCGAGTGAGTGTTTCTTCCTGTTATCAGGTGGCAGCTTTCTCAAGCATAGAAAACCTTTTTAAGGTCAAGCCAGCCAAAGTATAACTATTAATCGAAACAATTCTATAATAATGACATTGTCAGGTTACATATCCCATCAAGAGCTAAGCAGTAAGAGAATTTTACCACTGAACCACCCATGCCTACACAATAAGAATAAAAATTTCAGGGTCCTGGGTGGCTCAGTCGGTTAAGCATCTGCCTTCGGCTCAGGTCATGATCCCAGGGTCCTGGGATCAAGCCCCACATCAGGCTCCATGCTCGGCGGAAAGCCTGCTTCTCCCTCTCTCACTCTCCCTGCTTGTCTTCCCTCTCTCACTCTCCCTGCTTGTCTTTCCTCTCTCATTGTGTCTCTCTCTGTGGAATAAAGAAATAAAATCTTTAAAAAAAAAATAGAATAAAAATTTCAGAAGTCCTGGTGAGATATGCCTTAATTTTTTCAGTGATTCTGAAGCACCTCTCGCATAGATAAGGGTTTGCTTATTTATTTCAGCCAGCCGAGATGAGAGTTTCAGGTAGGTCTCTGTCCTTGACCAGGAGCTCCCTGGCTGTGCCTTCAGCATGCTGGGTCACCTGGTTAGTGCCTTTGCAATGTTCAGTGAGCTTTCATTAATTTATTCTGCTAGATATCTACACACTGTGATCAAATTGAAGCAAACGGAGGCTTGCAACTACTTCAGAGGCTGTACCAACTTCACAAGGATTGTCCTAAAATACAGAGAAATATAATGCGTATCATTGGAAATATGGCTTTGAATGAACATCTTCATTCTACTATAGTTCGCTCAGGTAACACCTCTATGTACTGAGTATTTTGGATTTGGTCCTTTGTTCTTCTCCCGCCTCCACCCCTCATGATATATTAATTTTTTTAATAGACTTAAGACTTTGCTTAGGATTGCTTATGGGTCCTTAGAGCATGTCATTTTTGTAGGGGCACGGAGTTGCTTGAGACATGTGGATGGCCCATATCTAAGATACTCGGTGCGGGGACAGTCACGGGGGAGCAGTTTTTGCCATCTAATTGTTTACATCATCTTTGATATGATTTGGTTAACCAAGAGATGTACTCGGGGTATAAATAGTGATGTCCCTGCCTTGCAACTAATAAACTGATGGTGGGGAGATACTTAAGACCGGGCAGAAATTCCTGTTCCTCGTCTATGGAACATTCTCGCCTCATCTTGCCTTTAGCGTGATGGTTGCAGAATGGTGGTTTCCTAACTGCAGCACTCCTTCCCTGTGTGCCTTTCAGAATTTGGCATTTTCTTACAAACAAAAGCCCTTCTTTCTCTCTCCTTCCATCTGTCCCCCTCCTTTCTTCCTTCTTGCCTCTCTCTTCTTCCCTCCCTCCCTCCCCCATCAGTATGGGGACATAGATTCCTGTTTTTTTTTAATGGTTTATAACTTACTACTGTACTGAACATTTGATGCCAGATTGTCTCAGTTTTGTTTAGTGGGAGCCCCACAAACTGGCTCCCTGTGTCCTTGCAATGTGCCTACCTCATTTTGGGAGGCATTCGTTGCTATCTGGAATAACAACATGTTCCGGGCTCATTTCTCTGGGGAGAAATGGAGAGATTTTAGTGCAGATCGACTGGAACAGGATCTGGGTGCTTGGTGTGCTTGTTGTCCTGGAGTGTCTTTGTTTCTTGGCTCTTTCAGTGGAAAAAGCAAGGTGATCTGTGCAAATACACACACAAATATGCATACGTATGTGTTCATCAGATACATCCATATGTTCATATTTATTAGAAACTATGAATTTACATTTTTTCTTGTGTTTCTGCTTTGTTTTTTGGTTTACATTTAAGAGAGTTTTGATCAATAGAAGTTTTTAATTTAATGAAGTCTCATTCAGGGATCAGCCAACTTTTTCCATAAAGGACTACCTACTATGGGTTTTATTTGTTCTGACTTTTTAGATCCTTAAGGTAGAAACTTAGATCATGATTTTAACCTCTTTTCTTGTTTCAGTTACCTGTTGCTGTGTATCAGACACAAAATTCATTGGTTAAAATAGCGACCCTCTGTTTTCCTCATGAATCTGAAACTTGGGCAAGGTTTGGTAGTGAAGGCTTATGTCACTCTAAGCAGCGTCAGCTTGGCAGCTCAGCTGTGGGACAGAGGGTTCGCTTCCACGATTGCTCGCTTACCTGGCTTGCAGACTGGTGCAGGCTCTCAGCTGGGCCTGGGGACATTGGCTCCTTTCTCTCGGCGCCTCTGCACTCAGCTTGAACTTCCGTTAAGCATGGTGGCCAGGTGTAAAGGGCAAGTGTCCCCAGAGAGGGCCAGGTATAAACTCTTTCCTTTTGTAATCAAGCATTGGAACTCATTTCTGCCACGGCCTGTTGATTAGGACCTAGTCATTGCCGCCGGCTCACATCCAAGGGGAGGAGATTTGGAACGGCTTTAGACTCATCACCTCTTTTTTTTTTTTTTAAAGATTTTCTTTATTTATTTGACAGAGAGATCACAAGTAGGCAGAGAGGCGGGCAGAGAGGGGTAACCAGGCTCCCTGCTGAGCAGAAACACCCCCCCACCCCAGACGTGGGGCTCGATCCCAGGACCCTGAGATCATGACATGAGCTGAAGGCAGAGGCTTAACCCACTGAGCCACCAGGGTGCCCCTAGACTCATCACCTCTTAATGGACAATAGTGTCAAAGAATTTGAAGACGTGTTTTCAGATCACTGCAATTTAGTACTTAAAGCAGTAAATTTCCTCTAGCCTGCTTTAGATGCGTCCCTCACATTTTGGATATATTGTATTTTTGTCATTATTCAGTTTGACATATTTTCTAATTTTCTCGTGAATTTTTTCTTTGTCTCATGGGTTACCTAAAAGTATGCTGTGTTGTTTATAAATGCTGTTTTCTAGATATCCTATGTCTCTCATTTCTAATTTAATATTGCATGTGTTCAGAGAACATATCCTGTAAGATTTTAGTCTTTGGAAATTTATTGAGACGTAGTTGATGGCCTGTTGCATGATCTGTCGTGGTGAGTGTTCTGTGTGCACTTAAAAAGAAAGAGTGCTCTGTGGGTGTTAGGTGAGGTGTTCAACCTATAACAAACCGCATTGGCTGACAGTGTTGCTCAGATCTTCTCTAGGTCTTCATTGTGTTTTGTCTAGTTCATTTGGTAGTGAAGGCTTACGTCACTCTAAGCAGCGTGAATTACCGAGAGATGTGTGAAATTTTTCACCCCTTGCCATCCTTTGTGGTATTGGCATAATGTATTTTATTCCTACACATTACAGACTTAGTGATACACTGTTGTTACTCAGTCAAGTGATATTGAAAGACTGTAAGAAAAAAAGAAAAGTCTTTCTTATTTGCACATTGATAATATGCCGCGTTCTTCCTTCTGTTTATCTACATTTACATCTGACATCGTTTCCCCTCAGGCTAAAGACCTGGGTTTGCTGGACAAATTCTCTCACTTTTCACTTTCTGAAAGTCTTTACTTTGCCTTTGATTATCCCAGGAAAGAGATTTTCCATGGATAAAGGATTCTGTGATGACAGTGTGTTCTTTTTAATGTCAGCACTTTTAAAACTGCTGTTCCATTGTCACGCAACCCCCGCTGTCTGATGAGAAGTGTCGAATTCCTGCTTTCGCTCTCGTGTATGTACCTTGTCATTTCTTCTCTGGCTTCTTTTAAGGTTTTTATGTTTGGTTTTTAGCAGTTTGGCTATGAAGTGCTTGGTTCCTTTTTTATATTTATGCTGCTCAGGGTCTGCTGAGCTGAGTAAATCAGTGGGCTGATGTTTTTTTTTTTTTTAATCAGATTTGGAGAATTTCCGGCAACTATATCTTTTTTTTTTTTAAAGATTTTTTTATTTTTATTTAATAGACAGAGGTCACAAGTAGGCAGAGAGGCAGGCAGAAAGAGAGGAGGAAGCAGGCTCCCTGCCAAGCAGAGAGCCCGACGCGGGGCTCGATCCCAGGACCCTGGGATCATGACCTGAGCTGAAGGCAGAGGCTTTAACCACTGAGCCACCCAGGCGCCCCTCCGGCAACTCTATCTTAAAAGACTTTTTCTTGTCTCCATTTGCTCTTTTCTCCCATTGGGACCTCAGTCATTGATATTAGATCTCTTGGTTCTGCTCCACAAGTCATTGAGACTCTTCATTTCTCTTCAAATATTTTTCTCTCCCTCTGTGTTTTACTTTGGATAATTTTTGTTGACTTATCTTCAGTTTCTTTAATGGGATAGAGCCTTGATCAAATCAGTATTTTATTTGAAAAGCCCACAAAACACTCTTCCCTGAACCGAACCCTGGCTCTTACCCCAAGTCTTTTATCCTCTCGGTGATTTCAGTGTCCACCGGACAGCCCTCTGAACACCTTGGTGTCTCCAGCTCCTTGACCGTCTCGCCTCCATTGACTTCCTTCTCTGCTCCTGATTGTCTAGTGCTCCGCTCCCATGCCACACCTGCATTTAGTCACGGCCTGAAACCACTTCACCTACAGAATCAGTAATTCACCCCTCAGAGCGCATCCTCCTCTCGTTCCAGTTTGTCTTTGCATCTGCTCCCACGGTGACCATTTTTATTCTCTCCATGAGTTTATCTGCTGACCCTGTTATTTTCTCCCCGTCCATTCGTCCTCTTTATCTGCACTCCCCTCCTGATGCAGTGTCTGTATATTCCATGGTTCCTCATTTCACTGACGTTCTCTTCAGTGTCCTGGAACTCCCTTTCTCTTCCATTCTCTGAGCACATCCTTGGTCAAGACCCCGGCGCTAGAGGAAACCTACTCTGTCTTGCTTCTGTGGCTGAGCATAGAATCATTGCAGGTTGGTCCTCAGCTTCGTATCGCTCAGCTCAGCAGTCCTGTTTCTCCGGTCGGCGTGCCTTACTGTTCCTAGCAATGATGATCGAACCTTCTCCATGTTCTTCAAACCTTCCCCAGAGTCCTTGCCTCTCAGCAGATGACCTCTCCCATGGCAGTGAGAAGCCGAGACCCTGAAAGGAATTTCCCTGTTTCCCACTACTAAAACCAAACCGGTCTTCCCCTTTTCTGCTCTTGATGATAGGAAAAGGGACATCTTTCATGAGACCTCCAGCTGCACCTTGCCCCTGGCTCCTTTCACTGTCTCAGGAATTGCCAGTCTTTTCCAATCTGTGTAGTCAGGCGCTCCTTCTCAGCAGGATCCTTTGATTAGGGGACAGTGTGAAAAACCACCTAAATTCGCGACATCACAGCCCCCAGGTTTTTCACTTTCTCTTCTGCTTTTCCATTTTATGTCTAAACTTCTCAAAGTTATCTATGCTTCTTTTTGCTCATCTCCCATTATTTCTGAGCATTTCAGTTTGAATTCTGCTGCCTTACCTTGTATTTTTTCTTTAGGTATCCTTTGTCTTTACTATATATCTGTACACACATGCACACGCACACACACACACATATATCTGTATGTATGTATATATATGCATCTTAGTAGTTTCAGGCCTTTTTGCCATTCAGATTTACAAAAGTTAAGAAGATACTGGTAATATCCACTGCTGGTGACGGTGCAGGAAAACTGCTCCTTTTGTACATTGTCAGTGAGGGTGTAAATTGGTTCAGTGGTTTTTTTTTTTTTTTAATAGGTACTTAGTAGTATCTATTAAAAGAATATGTACACCAATTGACGTAGTAAGAATACTACTGGGACTCTCTCCTACCTAAATACTCATGTGTGTTCTTAAAGATTTGTGTACAAAAATGTTTATTGGACTGGTGTTTGCAGTATGGAAAACGTTGCCAGTAGGAATAATGGTAAATAAACGATGGTATTCTCAAACTATGTCACATGCTGTAGTTAAAAAGAAAAGTTCATGTATGCGGAGAGCATCCCAAGGCACCATTCCGAAGTACCAGATCTGGTCACAGAGCAGTAGGAATAGTACGATTCCATCTAGGCAAGAAAAAAAAAGAAGCATATAGCGCCTTAGTGTATAGTGTATATGTAGAAGTTACAGGTATAGGACTGAATGTTTGAGAAGGTTTAGAAGGGTCACCACCTAACTTTGAACTCTAGTTACTTCTGAGGCTATAAACGGAGCTGGGAAATGATGGGAGTGCTGAAGTGGGACTTTAATTATGAAATGCTATTTTTTTTAAATTGTTTTTATAATTATCATGTATTCAGATGTTACATAATTTAAAAACACTGAATCTGAAAGACATGTTTCCAAGGGGCATTTGGTGTTTTGTAGAAGGCATTGTGAGAATACTTTGTCAACTAAAAAAGCCATAAAAGTGGCTTGTGCCGTGATTACTCTTATGTTTCCTTTTTTGGGACTCCATTAAAAATAAAGCCATGTTTTTGTATGTATACTAGTAATATACCCATTTATCTCCATAGGTAGAATTTTAAAACATTATTATTATTATTATTATTGTTATCATAAAGCTTTCTTTACACATTTGAAAGGGACATTTTTTGATATAACAAATTTGAATTTTTTTTTAAAGATTTTATTTATTTATTTGACATACAGAGAAAGATCACAAGTAGGCAGACAGAGAGGCAGGCAGAGAGAGAGGAGGAAGCAGGCTCCCCGCCAAGCAGAGAGCCCGATGTGGGACTCGATCCCAGGACCCTGAGATCATGACCTGAGCCGAAGGCAGAGGCTTTAACCCACTGAGCCAGCCAGGTGCCCCCGAATTTGAATATTGTTAAAGAAGTATTGGGCCTGAGACTTCTTTTGGATTATCATCACACTGATGTTCAACACTTTGGCCACAGAGCAAGGCAGGAGGACTTGGGGATAGCTGCTTTGTCCTGAGTGCCTGCTGGGCTTCATAAGGGCAGTTTTTACATGGATTAATTTATTAGAACCTTCTTCCAGCCCAGGGAGCCAACTAACTTGGCTGAGGTTCCACAGTAATTAAGTAGGGGACAGACATTTTGAGCCCAAGTGTCTGCCCTCAAGGCCCATGTTGTATTATTTTCAGTTATATAAATAATGTGGGAATAGATTCTCATGGTAAATACTTCAGAGAACATAGCAAAAAAGTTAGACCCATCTTTTTCTTAAAAAAATATTTTATTTATTTATTTGACACAGAGAGAGAGAGAGAGCACAAGCAGGGAGAGCGGCAGATGTGGGGAGAAGCAGGCTTCCCGCTGAGCATGGAGCGAGCAGCAGGGCTCGATATCAGGACCCCGGGATTTTGACCTGAGCTAAAGACAGACACTTAACGAACTGAGCCAACCAGGCACCCTCTTTTTTTTTTTTTTTTTAAGTCTTTAATATTTTCTAGATCCATCCATGTTGTTACAAATGGCAAGATACCATTATTTTTTAAGGCTGGGCCATATTCTGCTGCACATATATATCACATCCTTATCCATTTATCTGTGGTTGGGCGCTGAGGTTGTTTCCGTATCTTGCTCTTCCGTCTTGTAAATAATGCTGCAGTAATTAGAGGGGTGCATATATCTTTTTGAATTAGTGTCTTCTTCTCTTTCTTTCATTTTCTCCCAGTAGAGGAATTACTAGATAATATGGTACTAATATTTTCAATTTTTTGAGGAACCTCCATATTGTTTTCCACAATGACTATGCATTCCCACCAGCAGTTCCTTTTTTTCCGCACCCTTGCCGTTACTTATTTCTAAGCAAGCTCATTATTAAGAAATTATTTCTTATGTGCATTAAAGGCTGCCAATATGTCTGATAATCAGGCTGAAATAACTAATATTAAAATTTAATATGTTTAGGGGCGCCTGGATGGCCCAATGGGTTGGGCTTCTGCCTTCAGCTCAGGTCATGATCTCAGGGTCCTTGGATCGAGCCCTGCATCGGGCTCTCTGCTCAGCAGGGAGACTACACCCCCCCCCCACCTCTCTGCCTGCCTCTCTGCCTACTTGTGGTCTCTCTCTCTGTCAAATATATAAAAATCTTTATAAAAAAAATGAGTTTAGTAATTCTCGCTAAAAGCAGAATATCATATTATTATTGACGACATCTCTAGTAATCGCAACTTCTGTTAGATTTTCTAAATAAAGGAAAAGGCTCTTAAATCCCTGCTACCTTCTTTGAACCGCCCATACAGGGTGCCTGGCTTGGGACATCCTGCGCCATGGGATGTGGAGGACCTTGGGACAGAACGGAGTTGGAGTAGTCTTCCTTTTCTGTGAGACAGACCCTGGAGTCTGCCTTTCTCCCGCCGTGTTCAGTCAGAGACCGTCGCTCACAGTCTCCCATGAAGTGGTATGGGACTGAGGGGTTTGTTCTCTTCCCCAGGGTGGGTTTCCATACTGGCAGAGGCAATGAAGTCCCCGCGCATCATGGAGGCCTCACATGCCGCCAGGACCCTGGCTAATCTAGACCGAGAGACAATGCGAGAAAAATACCACGACGGCGTGTACGTGCTGCACCCCCAGTACCGCACGAGGTGAGAAAGCGGACCATCGCCATGTCTCCCGAGGGGATGGAAAGCCTGGGGAGCTTCTTACTTTACTTTATTTCTCCATCATTAAATACCTTACAAATAATCCCGGGAACCTTATCTCCTGACACAGCTTGTCCGTAATCACCTGAGAAGAATTGTGAGCTGTCACAGGAGTGTGGAACTAGCTAAATTAATCAGCGTGATTTTACACCAAGGGCTGACCCTCCGTAAGATCACGTTCACCTCTTATAATGTGTCCCCCCTTCCACTTTGTAACGCATAATTCTTTGTTTCGTGACTATTTCCTGTAGATCTGAGTTAATGGCCAGTTCAGATGATCGAGGTTGTTCTGCATGGGAGGAGACAGGACATCCTATTCAGGAGACCATATTATATTAGCTTGGTTCTAGAACTCAGAAGGACGGGACAAAGTTTATGCCATATATAAAATCGTGCACTGGAAGGAGTAAGCTGTAATAAACTTGACTCATGCTCCCTCTTAAGATTATTTCTGGTCACTGTTTCCAGTTGTATCATTGCTGAGATAACAAATATAGGAAGGACCACAATGAAAAAATTACGTATTTCTTGGATTTTTCTCGGGTACTTTAATACCTCAGAAAATAGCAAAATCATTTAGTTGAAAAATGGATTGCGTGGTTAATTCCAATTTATAAACAAAATGATATGGAAATGTATTTTGTATATGTTGCATAAATTGTGTGTGTCCTGTAAATAGCTTACAAGTCATATGCTATCTACAGTTTTAAAAAATATCATATCTAGGAACATCTGGGTGGCTCAGTTGGTTAAGCGTCCAACTCTTGATTTCGGCTCAGGTCATGATCTCAGGGTCATCAGATCGAGCCCTATGTCAGGTTCTCTGTTCGGCATGGAGCCTGCTTAAGATTCTCTCTCCTGCTGCCCCTGCCCTCATATTAAAAAAAAAAAAAAAAAGTCATATCTAAAGACGATGGATTACTTTAAAATCTAATTTTTTTAAAAAAAATATTTATGTGTTTGAGAGAGCGAGTGAGTGAGCTGGGGGGAGGAGGAGGGGGAGAGAGAGAATCTCAGGTAGAATCCCCGCTGCGTTGGAGCCCACTGTAGGGCTCGATCCCTCCACCCTGAGGTCATGACCAGAGCTGAAATCAAGAGTTGGACACAACCAACTGAGGCACCCAGGCGCCCTTAAAATCTCATTTCTGATAAGCACTTATTTCCTTGATAAGTTCTTAAAAATCTCTCATGCACACTCAATTGAAAACTACACTAGCATTTTCTGAGTTAATATCTTAAACAATTTTATTGATTTGTGGAATATTCCCATGAAATTCTTCGGAGGGCGGTCTATGACCTGTGTCACCTCACTGGTTATTAAACTCCTTACGGTTGAGTTTGGCCGGTCTAGTTGGCTCGGGCTAGATCCGTCTCTGTTTTTATGGAGAGAGCAGCGAGCGCACTCCGTGTACGCCTCTGCCGCACCCGTGCCAGGACAGCTGGCCCTCACGGTTTTGTTTCCTGCATGTAAACTTACTAAGCGCCTTCCACAGAATACTAGGTAGACTCTGACCAAAGCAGTAATGCATTTATTCTGCTTCTTTTTAAAACTCTCTCCCCCGTCAGTCAGCCCATTAAAGCAGATGTCCTTTTTATTCATGGCCTTATGGGAGCAGCGTTCAAAACGTGGCGCCAGCAGGACAGCGAGCAGGTTTTAACTGAAAAGATTTTAGAGGACGAAGCCAGGTATACCACGTGTTGGCCCAAGGTAAGGAAGCACTGCCTCTGGCGAGGGGTGGGGGCGGGGGGACGCCCCTTCCTGGGGGAGCCTCACAGCATCGCTGGCTGCTGAAGGCCGCATTCCAATTTGCTTATTTTCCTCTTTTTCCTGGGAGTCTTCTACCATGCAGTTTTTTTGTCCCTTAGGGACACTTGTAGGACGTTCCTGAGCAGCTGGGCTTGTCACTCTGCCTTCTGTTGTGTCATTTCTGGTTAGGGTGTGGGCTAGAACTCTCAAAGAATAGTTCATTGAGTAAAAAATGGGCAAGGACCAATATTTGTTCCCTTCTCTTAGAAATACAATGAATAAGGGGCGCCTGGGTGGCTCAGTGGGTTAAAGCCTCTGCCTTCGGCTCAGGTCATGATCTCAGGGTCCTGGGATCCAACCCCACACAGGGCTCTCTACTCGCAGGGAGCCTGCTTCCTCCTCTCTCTCTCTCTGCCTGCCTCTCTGCCTACTTGTGATCTCTCTCTGTCAAATAAATAAATAAAATCTTAAAAAAAAAAAAGAAATACAACGAACAATACGTTCATAATAGTTGGCTAGTTCTATGACTTTAATAACTATAAAAATAGAAATAATTGGAAGAAATAATTCTACTTTGGATTTCCTTGGTGATATGTCTTCTAAGAGCCTTAACTCTGGGCTGAACGCACTGCCTTCAATGTACCCGAAGCTCTGCGAAGACAGACACGCGTGTAGTTGCTGGGGCTTTGTCCCACCGGAGCTTCTTTGCCTCATGGAGGCTTAGCCTGCAAAAGGAATGGTTTGCACTTGGTCTCTGGCAACACTGATGTAGGAGGGGACAAGTGGCCCTGGGGCCACAGTGGAACCAGGACTGTAATCAGAATCTCTGTGTTCTCAGCTCGAACCTCCAAACATCAGACTGTACTGTCTGTCCTGAGATCTCTATTTTCTATAAAATGCTTTCTAAAAGTCCATTTGATCCGGACTTTAAAAACCTTCTCCCTTTTGGCTGTAGCACACTAAAACTGAGAACATTCTCTTGAAACTAGCAGCGGCTTTATCCTATAAATCTTGATGCCTCCTTGTGACCAGAGACATAAAAAGATAAAATGCTGGAACTGGTTTCCTAGTCACCTTTTAACTTTATTCTAATGTGATGTTTTATAGTCATATCGCAGTGGCCTTTAGTTACAGGTGGCAATCACCAGCAGACCGTGGGAGCGGTAGAAATTCATGTGTGTTCTTTTGTACCTTCTGTTTTGCATAGACATGGTTGGCAAGGGACTGTCCTGCTCTCCGAATTATATCTGTGGAGTATGACACCAGCCTTAGCGACTGGAGAACGAGGTGTCCTGTGGAGAGGTGACACAGGGGACACCCTGGACAGGGAGGAAGGGCTGGGGCCCAGCACCCTCAGGGACTGAAGGGAGCTTTATCTTTTAATGCTACAGACAGAATTTTTTAAATGAAAACCTAACCTCTTTTCTCTTCCTTCTAGAAGGAGTTAGTCATATATAAACAACTGGGGGAAGGCTTAGATAGAGTGTCAGTCTTGGGTTCCTAAAGTGGTTCATTCATAACTATTCTGGTACTAAGGACCATGCGTTCTATAGCAAAATCTCCTTTACTCTCAGAAGCAAACGTGAGGCTTTTTGCTTTTGTGTCCGCAAGTATATTGGCTGCAGGAAGCAAAGGAGAAGATGCTGAGCAATGTAGTCCACCTCTGTCACTTGTACGTCATACGTGCTGATTGTACATACAGGAAGAGGAGCCCTGGACCGCTAGGCTCTGGGACCTGGATGGTAGCTGACTCTCCCTTTGACCCACTGTGCGGTCTTGAGTCTTTAACTTGCTGGGAAGCTTGGTCTGTAGACTGAGAGTGTTGGTCTGAATCAGTGTTAATAAGCTGAGCGTCGCCTCTGAGCGGCCCCCTTGTAGGTGCCGAGGGCAGTGTTCTCAGGGCCAGTGGGCAAAAGCCCCGGGGTCTTTCCCCATTGCACCAAGAGGAGCTCTGACAAACCTTTATTGCAAGGAAAGGATTTTATAGATAAACAGTTCAAAACTATCAACTCTGGTAGTTTCAAAGTTCCCTTAGCCTGAAAATTACTTTGAATTTTCTGACTCAAAGATTCATAGCTTTCTGGAATTTCTAAATAAACCAAAATGATGAAAACTTAATGTCTGCAGCATAACACAAGTAGAACTAAGTCAGTGAGCTCACAGCAGACAACACGGCATTATCTTCAGGCCGCATCATAACAAGGACACACATCCTCGGTGGTGGGGGCAGCTGGTGTGAGATCCAACTTGTAAAAATTGCCAGATACATAATAGGTGCTCTCACCCTGCTTGTTTAGGGAGTGAGTGGCTTATTCTGGGCCTACGTATTCCCAGTCATACCACTGTGGCTTCGTTAGAAGTGGGGAATGAGCAGTTGTAGAAATCAGAGTAGGGGACTCCTGACCCTAAAATGTGGTGTGTAGTATTGGCCCAATAAAAGTTCTTGCCTTAAAAACTTGGATAGTAAAATTTGGCGGTGGCGGGGAGGTACAGAATCAATAGCTTCATAAAATGCCTGCTGTTTTCATTTTGTTCAGAAAGTCCATTGCATTCAGGAGCAACGAACTTCTAAGGAAGCTCAGAGCTGCTGGCGTTGGGGACAGGCCAGTCATTTGGGTATCACACAGCATGGGAGGTGAGTATGTTGCATTTTTGTGAAGCCGGCACTGGGAGGTTATCGTCAGCTAGTGGGGCTCACCTGTTACCAGAGCTGCCTGGTTCACTTAATACTGGCCCCCTTTCCCTCTAAATTAATGCTTTTGGCTATAGCTAAGAGTTTCTAAATTACTACTTTCCTTCCATCCTAATTGTTTTTCCACAAGGGGACCTCTAGTAACAAACCATATCAAAGGAACATGTGGTTGGCAACGTCCTGCTTTCACGTAGTGATAATCAGTGAACATCAGGAGCCGTCTGTGGGTTGTATCAGCCTGACTTGTGCCTGTCCCTCAGCATTCCTGGCTGGTCCCTGCGCTCCCCTTTCCTCCCTGCATCCCCAAGCATCGCAGAGCCCACAGCCCCAAGCTTGCTGAGGAGGCGGTGTGATGGTAGCTGTCTGCTCTTTGGGTCCTGGTGTGTGCTTGCTAACTGTCACCTGTTCTTCTCGGCCCACTCCCCAGCCCATTGCTCATGGGAGTTGTCACCATCTGCCTTGGTACAGCCCCAGGCCTAGTTCATCTGATGAAACGCTCAGGACTGCAGACTGCAGAGTTAAGGCTTTTAGCTGCGAGAGGGAGGGAGATAGATGTAGCCCTTTGTGCCCACAGAGATCCATGGTTACCATGGAAGTGACCTCTGAGTTGTATTATCAACTTCAGGCCCAAGAGATGGGGCCTTCCTAGGTGCGTTTGCCTACAGAAACTTTGTTTTCCCTGGTGGATAAACTTTATGGGACTGTCGTTTTTTAATCTTAGTACTGTCTATTGGTGTGGTCATTCGTGGGCCACTGGGGCCAGGCTGGGGAGACATGGTGCTGCATATTTACTTCGTTGACAGACATGCAACATAGCAATGCTGCGTGCTCCTTCTGTGGGATAGTGTATTCTTTAATATAAGATCTGCCTTTCTAGAATCTTACCTGTTTGTAGGCTTGTATTATATACAGTTGGCCCTGAGACAGCATGGGGATTAGGGGTACTGACTACCCTGTGCAGTCAGAAATCTGCATATAACTTTTGACTTGCCCCAAATTTAGCTACTAATAGCCTACTGTTGGTCAGAAGCTTTACTGATCTCAATTAACATGTTTTATGTATGTATTCTTACAATAAAGAAAATCGTCAGATAATAGTACTGTACGAAATCCATGTGTGTAAGTGCCCCTGTACCATTCAAACCATGCTGTTCAAGGCTCCGCTGGATTCTAGATCAGCAGTATTACCAAGTGCTAGTATTTTAAGGCCTGTCTGTTGGACTCTAGAGAATTATTTAAACTTTAAAGAAAACATCTTTCTTATTATTTGCTCCCTACCCCCTCTTGTTTTAGAATAATGGAGGGACGAAAAACACCTTACACGTTTTCTTTGTACGGCTAGGTCTTCTTGTCAAAAAGATGCTGTTGGAAGCCTCCAAGAAGCCAGAAATGAGTACTGTTATAAACAATACCAGAGGAATAATTTTTTATAGCGTCCCTCATCATGGATCCCATCTGGCTGAATATTCTGTTAATATTCGCTATCTTCTCTTTCCCTCTTTGGAAGTCAAAGAGCTCAGCAAGGGTAATATCTGTATTCTGTCATGAAGGGGAATTGGGATTGTATTAATATCAGTTATACAGAGAAGGAGAAAAAGATGGTTTCTAACTTGGCTATATTATCCCATTTTATTACTTGTGTATAAATTGTGTTTAGATTATCATGGAAAATTTTTAGTTTGGGCTTGATTTTTCTTTTATACCTTTCCTTAAGCCATTATTTGCTCATATATAACAATTTTAATGCTATCTTAAATACTTAAACTTTTAAGTTATATAATGTTTTAAGGATTATTCCAAATTACCAATGAACTGCTTTTTTTTCCATGAGTTTGGAAAATCGACTGGTAAAGTATAAACAAACTTAATATCCTGAAAATCTTAATTATTACTTATTTTGATTAATAAACATTTTCTCTGTTTCTGGAACACCTATTAATCAATTTGGAGGCCGTGACTGAGCCTTTAATATGCTAGTTGTCTTTTTGTTCGTATTTTCTCTTTCTTCTGCTTTATGGAGTGTTACTTTATCTTCTAAACCTTCTATTGAACTTTATTTTTTTGCAGTCAAGTTTTATTTCCCAGAATCTCTATCTTCTTCTCTGATTCTTTTGAATCATTTTAACAATACTAATTGGAGTTTTTTCTTAAAGTTCCTTTCTGTTTCTTCACTGGGTTCTGTGTCTTCTGTGCACAGGTGTTTTGTTTACTCACTGGGTCTGTCTCTCTTGGGTTATAAGCTATCCTCTAAGGTCTGGTATGTCTCGGTTGCCTTTTTCTAGTTGAGGATGGGGGACCAGGCCCTCTGATTATAGACAGGTCTTGTCGATGGGAGGCTGTGCTTTAGGGTGAAGGTGCCGGCCAACACCCTGAGGGACCCCGGTCCCACATAGCCAGTAACATGTGGGGCCTCTCCCTCGGCCTGCTGGCCTCTATCATTTCTGGTGTGACTTTAACTGTTCACTCATCTTAATGACTTCTTAGGAAGGAGAGAAAATAAGTTACTATTTTTTTTTTTTTTAGATTTTATTTATTCATTTGATAGATAGAGATCACAAGTAGGCAGAGAGGCAGACAGAGAGAGAGGAGGAAGCAGGCTCCCGGCTGAGCAGAGAGCCGGACGTGGGGCTCAATCCCAGGACCCTGGGATCATGACCTGAGCTGAAGGCAGAGGCTCTAACCCACTGAGCCACCCAGGCGCCCCAACAAGTTACTATTTTTGAACTAGAACCCTAATTTTCTCTTTAGTACATTTTATTATGAATTGGCTAAATAGAATTTGTCACAGTCTTGTTTCCTGTAATTCTACAGATTCTCCTGCACTTAAAACACTACAAGATGACTTTCTGGAATTTGCTAAAGACAAGAATTTCCAGGTGCTGAATTTTGTCGAAACACTGCCAACTTACATCGGTAGCATGATTAAACTGCACGTGGTACCCGTGGAGTCAGCAGGTATTCCTTCGTTTGACATTTGTTTGCTGTTAGATGCTGGTTGGTGGTACCTATAGTTAATCATAAACAACCCATTTGTATATTCAGGTTCTCAGTTTTAGGAGACAGTTATGTGAAGATCTAGAGTCTGTTCCTTTCAGCTATAGATTACAATTTCTCTGCCGACATACAACCGTGGCATTACTCCTCCCTCCCTTCCTTTAGCTGGCAGAGGTTAATTGGCTGCCCCAGTGAGCTCTGTTGTAGTAAGAATTCGAAGTCCTTCTATCGGCTACAGCAAAAGGGGCATTTAATAGACTGATCTTTGATTTGTTAAAGCTGCATATAGTGCAGCTAAAGGTGTGGAAGCTTTAATAAAAGAAAGATTTTTTTTAACATCACTTTTTTCCAGTGGAATCTTAGATGGAGAATATTTAAGCACCAATTTCTTTTATAACCCTGGGGTTGGAGGAACTGGTCAGTACCTATTACTGTGGTGTATTATAATGTATTACAGGCTTTTTGAGGTAGGGCCTGAATCTTAATTCTCTTTACTGACTCCTTTATTACTCGGTATGTAGTAGATAACCCACACATTTCCCTCCTTGAAATGCTTTTCTCTCAACTGGCCAACCTGGTGAATTCTGAGGCAGAGTTCGGTGCTTAGTGGCACTTGGCCCTCCTGAGAGCTCTCAGGGACAGGAAGCTGGAGAGCCTGCCAGATGGTTCTTCAACCTGTAGGAGAAGTTTTGGCCTAACTCCATTATATATATCTGAATAAAATGAAAGATGTAATACTCCATAGTAGAACCTAAAGAGGCTTTACCAAAGTAAATGTGCTGTATGGTAAGAAGTTACTATGTAGTAGTTGAAGAACTTAAAAACAGGACTTTGTGGAATCTTGAAGCAAAAGTAAAAGTAATACTGTGGACCAGCTGTTTGTAGCTGTAGAGCCTTGTCAAAATTCTGTCTGCCTTTTCTTTGGGATCACGAGGAAGTTTGTCTTCCTTCATAACCACCACCTTCGTTCCTTACCCTGCAGTCCTCACCGGGACCTCTTGTCACTTGCATCTAGGTGCACTTTGTTAGGCTGAAACATCAGGAACTCAGCTACAGCTCTCAAGCACTAGATCACCTTCCACCTGGCAGGGTGAAGAATGGATCCTGTGTGAGATATTCCCATTCCTGTCATCAGGACAGGGGAGCTCAATAACATAAACTCTAGAAAAAGAGGTGATTAAAAGAAGTATGGAATAATTCAGTAGTACCATGCATTGGAATAAAGATTTTGATGCTGCTGCTGCTCAGGTTCTGTTCACTAATCAATTAGGAAGTAGGCCAAAACACATACGAAGAGTTTATGAAAGCTTAAAATTGTACCTACTGAGAACCCATTCTCATGTGATTAGTCACATGTAGCTTTGCTACAATCAAACCTCCAGTTCCTGTATCTTTTTAAAGTTCCTTAGTACAACCAAATCACCATTTAGAACTACCCATTCATCTTTCAGTGTTGACGGCGGGGGGCGGGGGGTGGCGGGGATCTAGATTTTTACTTAGATTTTGTTGACATTTTTGTTTTCTTCAGATTTAGGCATTGGAGATCTAATTCCTGTGGACGTTGATCATTTGAACATCTGTAAGCCAAAGAAAAAGGATGCTTTTTTATACCAGCGTACCTTACAATTCATCTGTGAAACTTTAGCCAAAGACCTTGAAAACTGAGTTATCTTTCTTCCATTTTGCAAGAAACTTGGTGTTCTGTTTCTCTTTTTAAGCTCTGTGCAATCATGTGAACATGGTCTCTGTGGCATCAACCTGGTCTGCAGCATGTTGCAGGCAATGGAATATGGTTCTCAGTTCCTGCACTGTAAAGCAGAGTGGCAGTCAAAGATTGAAGGGCCTCACTGGATTCTTTTGATTTAAAAGAAATTCCGTGTGTGCCAGCTTATGTTGTGCCATGTTGTCCCTAGTACAGGGAACAAGCTGCTAGGGAGAGAAAATGCCTTTTGTCATCTGCAACGGTCTCCAGCTCACACGAGGAGGAACACTGATGGTTTCTAAAGGGAGAACAATCATCACCTTCCATAAAAATACCACTCAGAAAATTCCTAGACTAGAGAGGAGACTGAACTAGAATATAAAGACTTTTTGTTCTGGGTTTCCATGTGCTCTAAATTTTAAAAAATATATATCGATGTAAACCTTGTCTCACATGTTAACTTTGTCAGACCCGTTGTCATCCATGGGTCAGTTCCTTGTAAGTTTTTATTTCCATATTGCTGAGAACAAATACTTCTCTTTTTTTAAAGAATTATAGCTTATAGTAATTCTTTCCAGACTGTAGCTACCTATACTTGTAATTTTTCCTGGATAAGGATAATGTAGCTAATCCATTATTGATCAGAGTATGAAATAAAACTATCCTAAACTATTATATATACTAACAGTACTTAGTATCAAGATTCTCTTTAGCTAAACAATGTATACCTTTCTTTTATGCTCATTTGAAAGTTGCATCAGTTGACCTTGAGCATGTGAGAAATAGGAAATCATGTATCTGGCTCAGTTGGTAGAGCATGTGACTCTTGATCTCGGGGTCGTGAGTTCTAGCCCCACATTGGGTGTAGAGATTGCTTAAAAATAAAATCTTAAAAAAAAAAAAGAACTAGGAAATCATGTTGACTTTTTATTTTTAAATAACCATTGTTAAGAAAGAAATCACATACCAGGATCCCATCAAAAAAGAATTACAGACCAATATCCTTGATGAACACAGATGTGAAAATTCTCACCAAAATACTAGCTAATAGGATCCAACAGTACATTAAAAGGATTATTCACCATGACCAAGTGGGATTTATTCCAGGGCTGCAAGGTTGGTTCAACATCCGCAAATCAATGTGATACAATATATTAATAAAAGAAAGAACAAGAACCATATGATACTCTCAATAGATGCTGAAAAAGCATTTGACAAAGTACAGCATCCCTTCCTGATCAAAACTCTTCAAAGTGTAGGGATAGAGGGCACATACCTCAATATTATCAAAGCCATCTATGAAAAACCACAAATATTCTCAATGGAGAAAAACTGAAAGCTTTTCTGCTAAGGTCAGGAACATGGTAGGGATGTCCATTATCACCACTGCTATTCAATGTAGTACTAGAAGTCCTAGCCTCAGCAATCAGACGACAAAAAGAAATTAAAGGTATCCAAAGTGGCAAAGAAGAAGTCAAACTCACTCTTTGCAGATGATATGATACGATATGTGGAAAACCCAAAAGACTCCACTCCCAAACTGCTAGAACTTATACAGGAATTCAGTAAAGTGTCAGGATATAAAATCAATGCACAGAAATCAGTTGCATTTCTTTATACTAACAAGACAGAAGAAAATTAAGGAGTCAATCCCATTTACAGTTGCACCCAAAACCATAAGATACCTAGGAATAAACCTAACCAAAGAGGCAAAGAATCTATACCTGGAAAACTATAAAGTACTCATGAAAGAAATTGAAGACACAAAGAAATGGAAAAATGTTCCATGCTCCTGGATTGGAAGAACAAATATTGTGAAAATGTCTATGCTACCTAAAGCAATCTACACATTTAATGCAATCCCTATCAAAATCCCATCCATTTTTTTTTTTTTTCAAAGAAATGGAACAAAGAAATACCTGTAGCAGGTATCAGTACTTCATTCCTTTTTATGGCCAGTCAGTTGTGTGGAGATACACCACATTTGTTGATACATTCATCAACTGATGGGTATTTAGGTATTTTGGTTTTTTGGCTATTATGAATAATGGAGCTGTAAACATTTTATATACAAGTTTTTTTAAGTGGACATGTTTTCCATTCTCTTGGATACAGACTAAGAGTGGAATTGCTGGGTTGTGTCTTTAGCTTTTGAAGATGGTAGACATTTGTAGAATGGGATCATCAAAGCTGAAACGGGAGTATAGTGTCTGAAGGTAAACTGAGATCCCCTCTAAAGCCTATCAGCCCCACTTAATTATGCACTGACCTAACAAGTGACTTAGCTGCTTGTTTTAGTAGGTAGATACAGTGAATGTAACCATTAGCTAACTGCATTAAGTTAACTAACAGTAAGTACTAGCTAATGGATGCCTATTTGCATATCTTAAAAGATGCAGCCTGAGGCTTAGGCTTCTAATTTAACACACATCTAGAGACTGATTCTCCATGGAGACTGGGGAGGCAGAAGGGAGCCATAAGTGCATTCTCCTTCTGGTACATTCCAGGTCACTGGTGTCTCTGTGGAAGAAGTTTATGCATGTCTTGTGCCCTGGCTTTTGTGGCTGCTATGCAGGGAATGCACCCCTCCATTGCCTGGCTCTGGTGGCCAGCAGAGCTTGTGTTTGCAGGTCCCTCAGGACTATAGAAACAAACCATTCAGGGCATAGCACGGAGATAGCAGGCAGAAACACCCATCTTCTAAGAAGTCTGTTTACATACTTTAAAAGTCCAGCTTCCAATCAGCCTGCTTCTGGGTACTGACAAATCCGCCTCCACTTTGGAACACTCACAGGTTTTGGCAGACCCTCAACTGGTGGCAGACACTAAGAACAAAGAAAGGGGCTTGGATAGTCACACAGGTTTGAGAGAGAACCAAGAGCTCAGCAGACTGAACGACAAGATTCATCTCCTAAATAAGACACTCTGTCAAGATTGGGAGAGGTGGCTGTTTTACATAATGCAAAGAAATCAACAGAGTGTTGAGAAAAATGAGTAAACAGAGGACTACAGAAGATAAAACTTGAGAAATAAACCTTATATATGGAGATAAGTGACCTGATAAAGAGTTCAAAATAGAGATTGTCACCAAAGTCAGAAGAATAATGCATGAGCAAATTGAGAATTTCAACACAGACCTAGAAAATATAAGCAAATACCAAACAAATCATAAAGCTGGAAAATAAACTGAAAAACTCAATAGAGTGTTTCAATGATAGACTGGATTGTGTGAAAGAAAGGATCAGCAGATTCAAAGATGGCAGTGGAATTCATCCAGTCAGAGAACCAAAAAGACAAAAGAGTGAAGATAGAATGAAGATAGCTTAAGGGACTTGGGGGATATCATTGCATTATAGGTCTCTTTGAAGGAAAAGAGAAAGGGGCAGAAAGCTTATTCAAAGAAATAATGGCTGAGTTCTCCCCCAACCAGGAAGCCCAGGGAATACCAAATAAGATAAGTCCAATTATATCCACACCAAGAAACATTATAATTAAATTTCCAAAAGTTAAAGGTCAGAGAATCTTAAGAGTAGCAAGAGAAAAACAAATGATTATGTACAAAAGAAATCCATAATACTTATTGGCAGATTTTTCAGCAGAAACTTTGTAGGCCAGAAAAATGGGATAATAGAGTCAAAGTGCTGAAAGAAAAAAATTGGCAATCAAGAATACCTGGCAAAGTTCTTCAGGATTGAAGAAGCGATAGAGTTTTCCGGACAAGCAAAAACTGAAGGAGTTCATCACCACTAGACCAGTCCCACATGAAATGT
The DNA here is from genome assembly GCF_010015895.1 of Lontra canadensis. Lineage (NCBI taxonomy): Eukaryota > Metazoa > Chordata > Mammalia > Carnivora > Mustelidae > Lontra > Lontra canadensis. The sequence goes on along the minus strand of NW_022631086.1, from coordinate 6,915,748 downwards.
TCAGGGGAATCCTTCAAGCTGAAATGAAAGGATGCTAATTAGTAACAGGAAAACATACAAAAGTATAAATCTCACTGGTAAGTGTAAATATATAAATTCAGAACATGCTAATGTAATGGTGGGTAAACACAAATCTAGTATGAAGGTTAAAAGACAAAAAGTACTAAAAATACAATTTGTTACTGGATATACAAGATAAAAATTGTAATTTGTGACATTGAGAACAAAATGGGAAGAGTAAAAACAGCTTAGGTAGACATCTGGAAAGTTGTTAGTTTAAAATGACAGAAATATGTTTTACGTAAGCTTCACGATGACCTCAATGCAAAAACTTAGAGTAAATACACAAAAGAGAAAGAGAAAAGAAAACAATTAGACATGGACTTAGTATTGCCATTTCATTAATCATTACTTTGAATGGACTGAATTCTCTAACCCATTTTAAAGAAAACAAACTATATGCTAGCTATAAGACACTTGCTTCAGCTTTAAGGACACACACAGACTGCAAGTGAAAAGATGGGAAGAGATAGTCCATGCAAATGGAAACCAGAAAGCAGGGGTAGCTGTATTTAAGTCTACTTAGAAGTCTACTTAATATACTACTACACACAAATGCTAATTAACCTAATGAAGAGTAAAGGCTGTGTTCATTACTAATCAGATATAAACCAAACAGAATAATAGATTTTGACAAATTATAGAGCTATTTAGTGGAAATGATGTGATGTGATATAGTGATTTTAGGAGCGACTCACATATGTTGGTGAAAATGAATCATTCTTTGTGTCTAGCCATTTTTGAGTGCAAATATAAAAATAGAATTGTTCCCTTTTCTATCATTGTGGCTGTTTCAAGAAAAACCTTTTGATGTAAATGTGAACTTTGACCAGTCTCCCTGGAATCTTGTACACGACATGTGACCTTAAAATTTTTAGCTATATGGTTAAACACGGCTGCATGAACATAAGTTCTGTCTCTTTTTTAAAGGGATTTATTTGAATTGCTGATAATTGATTAGTGACTATGACATCCATAATTTTTTTTGTCTAGATGACATTAATTTAAGTCCTTTTTAGATAATAAAAATTCATGTTTGAATACTTAGCAGGTTATATATCAACATTATTAGTAATAAAATTATAACTTTATGCATATATATGGATTACTATTAAAAAATAGTACAGACATCCCCTGTTCAATGTACTTGGTTATCTGATTAAAAATCTGGATTAAAAACTTCCCATTGACTCTTGGGCATTGACAGTTCTTAGAGTATTATGACTGATACAAACATATTCGTTAGTGATCCTTCATTCCAATAATTTAAGTGCGGAAGTTTAAGACTTAAAGAATATTTGCAAACTATGATAAAACAAAAACAATAATGATAAAAATATATATATATATATATATATATATATATATATATATATACACTACACAGTAGACTTAAAGCCAGAGACTAATAAGGGACAGAGAAGGTTATTACATAATGATAAAAAGGTTAATTCATCAAGAGAAAATAACATAAATATTTACACACCCAACATAGCACCTAAATATATGAAATATATTATCACACCTGAAGAGTAAAATATACAGCAATATAAAAATAGCAAGGACTTCAGTACCCTCCTTTTCAACAATGTATACATCATTCAGACAGAATTCAATAAACATTGGACTTAATGACATGTTAGACCAGATGGACTTAATAGATTACTACAGAACCTTCCATCCAACAGTAGCAGAATACACATTGTTCTCAAGTGCACACAGAACATTCTCCAGGATAAGTCATACATTAGGCCACAAAACAAGTCAATAAAATTAAAAAGACAAATCTATCAAGCATCTTTACTGACCTCAATGGCATGAAACTAGAAATCAATGAAAAGAAGAAAACTGGAAAGGTCACAAATATGTGGAGATTAAACATGCAACTGAATGAGCAATGGATGAAAGAAGAAATCAAAATAAAAAATACCTTCAGACAAATCAAAATGGAAATACAACATACCAAAACTTAAGGGATGTACCAAAAGCAGTTCTAAGAGGGAAGTTTTTAGCAACAAATGCCTACATTAAGAAAAAAAGATTTCAAACAACCTGACTTTATATCTTAAGTAGCCAGAAAAAACAAACTATGCCCCAAGTTAGCAGAAAGAAAGAAATGAAGATCAGAGTGGAAATAAAGGAAATAGATTCTTAAAAGATAATAGAAGGGCACCTGGGTAGCTCAGTTTTTTAAGTGTCTGACTCTTGATATCAGCCTGGGTCTTGATCTCAGGGTCATGAGTTCAAGCCCCACACTGGGATCCACGCTAGCCATGGAACCTACTTTATAAAATAATAAATAATAGAAAAGACCAAGGAAACTAAGAGCTGTTTTTTGAAAAGATAAACAAAATAGACAAAACTTTAGCTACTCATACCAAGATAAAAGGGAGAGGACAAATAAAATTATAAATGAAAGAGGAGGCCCTTCCTCCAGGGGAGCTACTGAAGAGCAGCAGCCATGGCTCCATGCTACCTTATGGCCATAGGCCTCAACAAGGTCCACCAAGTGAATGTGAGCAAGCAGAGGCACAGCTCCTGTGGCAGGTGGCTCACCAAGCACATCGGATTCGTGTGGACCAAATCCAAGAAGTGTGTGGCATCACCACATATGAGTGGCATCCTGTGGAGCTGCTCAAGGTCTCCGAGGACAAGCGCACCCTCTAGTTTCATCAAGAAAAGGGTGGGAACACACATCCATGCCAAGGGGAAGAGAGAGGAGCTGTGTAACATCCTGGCAGCTTATGATAAAAGTGGTAGCCAAGAAAGACTGAACCCCTTCCCTCTGAGTAATAAAGCCTTTTTGGAACTTAAAAGAAAAAAAGGAGGAGGGATGAGGAGGAGGAAGAGACTTAGAACTAACAACACACAAATACTGAGAATCGTAAGAGACAGAATAGGAACAATTATTTGCCAATGAAGTGTACAACCCAGAAGAAATGGATAAAATCCTACACATACAATCTACCAAACTGAATTGTGAAGACATAGAAAATCTGCACAGTCCAATTATTAGTAAGGAGATTGAATCGGTAGTCAAAAAATCCAACAAAGAAAAGTCCCAGACCAGATCATTTCACTGGTGAATTCTACCAAATATTTAAAGAAGAATTAATACTAATCCTTCTCAATCTTCCAAAAAGCAGAAGAGGAGGGAATACTTTGAAACACATTTTATGAGCCCAGGATTACCCTGAAATAAAACCTGACAAGGACTCAACATCTCTGATGAAATAGATGTAAAAATGCTCAGCAAAATAATGGCCAACTGAATTCAACAGTACATTAGAAAGATAATACACCATGATCAAGTGGGATTCATTCTAGGGATTCAAGATGGTCCAACATCAGCAAATCAATCACTGTGATACACATTAACAAAATGAAGGAAGAAAAAGCATTTGACAAAATTCAACATTAATTCATGATAAAAACTCTCAGCAAAGTGGGTATAGAAGGAAAGTATCTCAACTTAATATGACAAGCCCACAGCTGACATCATGAAAAGATGAAGAGCTAAAAGCATTTCCTCTACGATCAGGAACAAGAGTGCCCATAATCTCATGTTTGTTTGTTTGTTTTTTTTTCCACTTTTTATTCAGCATAGTATTGGATGGCTTAACCAGAACAATTAGGCAAGAAAAAGAACAGTTATTCAAAGTGTAAAGGAAGAAGTAAAACTGTTTCTACTGGCAGACTACATTGTATTTAGAGAGCTCAAAGGACTCCACCAAAAAACTTAGAATAAATGAATTCAGTAAAGTTGCAGGATACAAAATCAACATACAAAATTAGGTTTCTATACACTAATAACAAGCTAATAGAAAGAAATTAAGAAAACAATCCCATTTACAACTGCATCAAAAAATACCTAGGACTAAATTTTAAAAAGGAGGTAAATGACCTGTACACCAAAATCTAAGACATTGATAAAAGAAATAGAAATAAGTGGAAAGGTATTCCATGTTTATGGGCTGGAACATCTAATATTGTTAAAATGTCCATACTATCCTAAGCAATCTAGAGATTCAGTGTATCAAAATTCAAATGGCATTTATTCTCAGAAATAGAAGAAACAATCCTAAAATTTTTGCGGAACCAGAAAAGACCCCAAAGAGCCAAAGCAATTTTCAGAAAGAAAATGCAAGTCAGCACATTTCCCAATTTCAAACTATATTACAAAGATTCAGTAACCAAAACAGTATGATATTGGCATAAAAGGACAATAAATCAATAGAACAGTATAGAGAGCCCAGAAATAAACTGGTACATATTTGGTCAAATTATGGAAAAGGAGCCAAGAGTGTATTGTTGGGAAAGGATGGTCTCTTTAGTGAATGGTGTTGGGAAAACCAGATAGCCACATGCAATAGAATGGAACTGAACTATGTATACCATACATAAAAACCAACTCAAAATAGATTAAAGACTTGAACATTAAGACCTTAAACCATAAAAATCCTAGAAGGAAACACAGCTGATAAGCACCTTGACATTAGTCTTGGCAATGATTTTTTGGATGTGACACCAAAACCAAAGGCAACAGAAGCAGTAACATAAAAATTGGAATATTATTAAACTAAAAAGCTACACAGCAAAGGAACCATCAACTAAAAAGGTAGGCTACTGGATGGGAGGAAATACTTGCAAAGCATGTATTTGATGTGGGATTCATATCTAAAATATATAAGAATACATACAACTTAATAGTAAGTATCAAAACAATTTGATTTTAGAATGAGCATTTTTCCAAGGAAGACATACAAATGGCTAACAGGTACATGAAAACATACTCAATGTCTCTAATCATCAGTTCAAATCGAATTCAAAACTATAATGAGATATCTTTTCACATCTATTAGAATGGTTATCATCATTGATGAGATGAGAGATAAGAGGGGTTGGCAAGTGTGTGGAGGAAAGGGAACAGTTGTGCACTGCTGGTGGGAATGTAAATTGGTATGGCCACTATATAAGACAGTATGGAGGTTCCTAAAAAAAAACTAAAAACTACCATATGATCCAGCAATCCCCTTTCTTTGTAAACATCCAAAGCAAATGAAAACAGGATATCAAAGAGATATCTGCATTCCCATGTTCATTACAGGATTACTCTCAATAACCAAGATAAGGAGAAAACCCAAGTGTCTATTAACAGATGAATGAATAAAGAAGATTTGGTATATACCTACAATGGAATATTATTCAGCCATGAGAAAAATTTCCATCCTGCCATTTGTGATAACATTGATGGAACTTGAGGGCATTATGCTAAGTGAAGTAAGCCAGACAGAGAAAGACATTTATGGTATCACTTATCTGTGGAATCCTAAAAAACAAAAACAAAAACAAAAAAACCTCAAACTACTAGAAACAGTAGAAAAGTTGTTTGCCAGTAGGGACTAACAGTAGGAAGAAATAGGGAGAGGTTGGTAAAACTTTTAGCTATAGAATAAATTAAGTTCTGATCATCTACTATAAAACATAGTGACTATAATTGACAACACTATGATGTATAATTCAAATTTCCTAAAAGAGTAAAACTTCAGAGTTCTCACATACACACACATACAAGTAATATGTGAGGTGATGAATGTGTTTAATTAAATAGATGGGGGAAACCCTTTCACATTTTATATCAAATCACCACAAGTATACTTTAAATATCTTAGTTTTATACGTCAATTATACCCCAATAAAGGTGAAATTAAATTTTTTTTCATTAAAAGAATTTTAAATTCATTGAAAGCTTTAAGAACTACATAGTCTGTTTATGCTCAGGTCCATTTCTTCTGTTTCTATTTTAGATAATCTATTATGTTCCTTCATTCGGTACTCCTTTCAATTGTTTTGACTTCTCTTTCCCAAATATGGTTAAGTACCAAATGCTATCTGGTCTACTTAAAAGGACCAGAATCCCTTTCCATTTCTACTGCCACAGTCTCCAGATCAGATTTTCACATTTGGCCTGGAATATAACCTCCTAGTTGGCTTCTCATTTTAATAATAAAATAGAACTGCAATGCAGTAAAGAATGAGTTCCTGTGTACCAAGTGTTGCTTTACATAAGACTATGATGTAGATTTAATCCAATCCCTATCAAATTCCAATGGCATATTTCCCAGAACTAGAAAAAAAATTATAAAATTTGTAGGAACTACAAAAGGGCCTGGACCAGCCAGAGCAATCTTGAGAAAGAACTAAGCCGGAGGTATTACACTCCCTATTTTCAAACTATATTACAGAGCTATAGTATTCAAAACAGTACAGTGTGGGCACAAAAGCAAATATCAATAGAACAGAATTGAGAGCCCAGAAATAGATCCACACAAAAATGGATAGTTAATTTACAACAAAGGAGCCAAAAGTATATAATGCAGAAAGGACAGTCTCTTCAATAAAGTTTTGGAAAACTGGTCAGCCACATACAAAAAAAAAAAAAGAAACTTGACTACTATTTTAGGCCATCCACAAAAATTAACTAAAATTCATCAAATACATGAATAGAAGACCTGAAGGCACAGACATCCTAGAAGAAAACATAGGTGGTAACCTCCTTGACGCTGGTCTTAGCAGTGCTTTTTGGGGTCCGATTCCAAAATCAAAGGAAACAGAAGCAAAAACAAACAAAGGGGATCACATCAATCTAAAAACCTTCTGCCCAGTGAAGGAAATCATCATCAAAATGAACAGACAACCTACCGAGTGGGAGATGGTAATTGCAGTCATACATCTGATATGGGCTAATATCCAAAACAAGTAAAGAACTGCTACAACTCAACAACAAAACAAACTAATTAAAAAATGGGCAGAGGATCTGAATAAACACTTTTCCAAAGAAGACATACAGATGGACAACAGGCATATGAAAAAATGTTCGACATAACTATTAGGGGAATGCAAATAAAAATCACAATAAGATTTTCACCTCATCCTGCAGGAATGGCTATTATCAAAAAGATGGGACATCTGACTGGCTCATTCAGAAGAGTATGGATCTCTCAACCTTGGGTTTGTGAGTTCAAGACCCATGTTGGGTGTAGAGATTACTTAAATAAATAAACTTAAAAAAAATGATGAGATATAAGGGGTGTTGGAGAGGATGTAGAAGAAAAAGAACACGTGTACACTGTTGGTAGGATTATAAATTGGTGCAACCACTATGGAAAATAGTATGGAGATTCCTCAAAAAATTAAGAATTGAACTAACATAGAATCCAGCTCATCCACTACTGTGTATTTATCTGAAGAATAAGGTAACACTAAAAAAATATGTATCTTTCTGTTCCTTGCAGCATTATTTACAATAGCCAATATATGGAAGCAACCAGTGTCCACTGACAGAAGAATGGATTAAGCAGATGTGCATATACACACATATACATACACTCGAATACTACTCAGCCATAAAAAAGAATGAAACTTTGCCATTTGCAACAACATGGATGGACCTAGTGGGTATTATACTAAGTGAAATAAGTCAGAAGAAAAAAAGACAAATACCTTATGATTTCATTCATATGTGAAGTCTGAAAAAGCAAAAATTGAAAACAAACTCAGATACACAGAACAGTTGGTAGTTTCCAGGGTGGGGAGAGTGTTGAGGGGTGAGTGGATGAAAGGGGGTAAATTGTAGGGTGATGGATAGTAACTAGACTTTTGTGTGTATCACTTTTGGGTGTATTTTATATATATAAATATAAAATACCTTTATTAGTCATATTTTAGAGAGAGGAAAACTGAGCATTAAAAAAAATCATAAAACTGGTGCAAAGTCTCAAAACTATTGAGAGCAAAGGTTAAACCCAATTTTGATTTTTTTTAAAGATAGCTTTGCCATTATTATTATTATTAATTAAGGATTTTGTTTCTTAAAGACTTTTATTTATTTATTTGACAGATCACAAGTATTCAAAGAGGCAGGCAGAGAGAGAGAGGAGGAAGCAGGCTCCCTGCTGAGCAGAGATCCCAGGACCCTGAGACCATGACCTGAACCAAAGGCCGAGGCTTTAACCCACTAAGCCACCCAGGTGCCCCCCCCAATTTTGATTTTAAAATCTATGCATGTTTGTTGCAATATCTTCATAAAACATTTCACACTGACAAAGTCCATTTTTCAGAATTTCTCTCCCCAAATACCTAACTAAAGGGAGAAAAATTAGGGGGAAAAAAAGAGGAAAAGTAGGAAAAAATAATTCAACAGAAAAAAAAAAAGATGAAGAAGAAGAGAAGAAGAAGAAAGGATTGACTAAAAGCTCATGCTATTAACTTTGAAAACCAGTGGTTAAGAAAAGTAAGTGATATTAGGGAAGAAGGTTAATCAATATAATCTTGAGAATTTTGATGATAGGTCTGTATTTTGTGGAAAAAGAGGAACAAGTTGCTGAGCAAAGTTAAAGAAAAAGCCTTGAGGTTGGAAATCTCATCTATCATTGAAAATATTAAAACACTCAAAAACCAAAACAGTAAGGCTTTGTTGTCTAAAGCCCTCATGGAAATAAGATGCAATCACTCTAAGTGAGGTGGACTCTAGTAACAAACCCTCAAAAGAGGGACAAGTGGCCAGATCTCCTAACAAAGATAGTATAGGACTAACCCCAACTGTGCTGTTGGGACTCATGCCCCCTCCCACCTGCAGATAAAGGAAGAGAGAACAAGTGGTTATGTCAAACAGAGATGGCCAAAAGCAGCCTCGGATAAGGAGCGAGAGTTGGTCCGAAGAGTTCACCCTTTATTTATTTGGCCAAATGGGTCTAGATGAAGTTTATTATGCCCAAGGAAGATGAAAATACATGATACTTAAGCAACATAATGAAGCAAGACAAGTATATAAAGACAGCTGAAGGTTCAGTTCTTTTTTTTTTTTTTTTTTTTAAGATTTTATTTATTTGACAGAGAAAGAGATCACAAGTAGGCAGAGAGGCAGCAGAGAGAGAGGGGGAAGCAGGCTCCCCACAGAGCAAAGAGCCTGATGCGGGTCTTGATCTCAGGATCCGGAGATCATGACCTGAGCCGAAGGCAGAGGCTTTAACCCACTGAGCCACCCAGGTACCACTGAAGGTTCAGTTCTAAATGGAAAGAAAATCCCTGAACAACAACACAAAAAGTAATATACAGAGAAAAAGGTGGCGATATGGAAACAAAATGAAAACCAAATTAGTACAATTACAGAACAAAGTAGAGACCATGTTAAAGAATAAAAGACATAGATGAAAATCCTCTCAACAGAGTGGTGGCTTAATGGATGCAGAACCACAATAGAAATAGAAGGAAAATAATTAGAATAGATAAAAAGTCATCATTCAATTATAAAGGCAAAAGACTTACATTACCAGTATAAACTCAGGCAATAGGGACCCATGTGCCCCTTCTGACAAATTTGCTTATTGGTTAAATCCAGGCTTGCAAAGGGGTGGGGGGTAAGGATGAAAATACCGCACTTTAAAATGCAAACAAATAACCTAAAAACAAAACCCCCCTGTGTTAGAAAATAATAAGTTTGGAAAGAAAGAATTATGTACTCAGCTAAATTGTGCCAGGTAATGAAAAAACATGCTCAAGCCTAAGGAAACCAGGAAATATTGTTAATCGGTTCTCATAGTTTGATCCTCTTAGGTTAACTTCAAATAAATTAAGTTTATTACAATTACACAATGACATTATAGTATGATGTTAAAATATTAATAATCTGATGTTACTGTACATTACGCAGAGAAAATTTCCAGAATGATAATGTTAAAAATAATTATTTCTAGGTAGATTTTGGGTGAATTTTTAGCTCTTAATACTTTTCTGTAATGCTGAATTTTTATGAGTATGTTTTGATACACTATTCTAAAAAGGTAGCTCTACAGAAAATTCAAAATTCAAATCATAGCCTCTATTAGTCAAGTTATTGCAACATACATAAGCTAGAGTATATCTTAGAAGAAAAAAAGATAAGTTAAAATATCAGTGAAAAGGGAATCTTAAATATTGGGACTTCATCAAGACAAAAAGCTTTTGGACAGAAAAGAAAACAGTCAACAAACCAAAAGACAACAATGGCAGAAGATATTTGCTAATGTCTTATCACATAAAGGGCTATTATACAAAATTTATAAGGAACTTATCAAACTCAACACCCCCAAAACAAAAAATCCAGTCAAGAAATGGGCAGAAGACATGAAAAGATATTTCTCCAAAGAAAACATACAAACAGCCAACAGACACATGAAAAGATGCTCAACATCACTTGGCATCAGGGAAGTACAAATCAAAATCACAATGAGATATCACATCACACTGGTCAGAATGGCTGAAATCAACAACTCAGGAAACAAGAGATGTCGGCGAGAATGTGGAGAAAGGGGAACCCTCTTGCACTGTTGGTGCAATGCAACAGAATGCAAACAGGTACAGGCACTCTGAAAAACAGTATGGAGGTTCCTCAAAAAGTTGAAAGTAGAGCTACCCTATGACCTAGCAATTGCACTACTGGGTATTTATCGAAACGATACAAACATAGTGATTTGAAGGAGCACATGTACCCCAATGTTTATAGCAGCAATGTCCAAATAGTCAAAGTATGGAAAGGACCCAGATGTCCATTGACAGATGAATGGAAAAAGATGTGGTATGCATGTATGTATGTATGTATATATATATGGTGTGTGTATAAATAAATAAATATATTATATATTCCATTATATTAATTATTTAAAATATGTATTAATATATTACATAATGATATAATTATATTAGTAATATAACATTATTATTATATATTAATAAAATATATTATTAAAAAGAATGAAATCTTGCTATTTGCAATGATGTGGATGCAACTACAGGGTATTATGCTAAGCAAATAAGTCAGAGAAAGACAAATACCATATGATTTCATTTACATGTGGAACTAAGAAACAAAACATGAACACTGGGGAAGGGAAGGCAAAATAAAATAAGATAAAAATTGAGAGGGAGGTCAACCATAAGAGACACTGAACTCTAGGAAGCAAACTGAGGGGTGCTGGAGGGGAGTTGGGTGGGGGGAAGGGATAACTGGGTGATGGGCACTAAGGAGGGCACTTGATGTGATGAGCATGGGTTTATATGCAACTGATGAATGGCTAAATGCTACCTCTGAAACTAATACCAAAAAAATGACTCTTGAATAGTAATTCTGTTCTTATAGATTTTCCTCTGTAATGAGATTACCCCAAATAAAACTATTTACAAATTTAAACTCTAAACTTCTGCTTCAGTAATAGCAGGCTAGAGAATTTGGAACCATCTCCCATTGAGGACAACCAACAAATCTAGATGAAATGTTTTTAACCGATCAAAGTGCTAGCAAAAAAAATTATTGACAAAAATGTAGGAAAAGGCAAGAAACCAGAGAGGAAACCAGCAGTTGAAACTACTTTTGCTTGAGGAAAGGATGCCACCGGCATATCTGGCAGCCCCTCTGCCTAGGTATTTACAAAAAAAATGTTCCCCGTGGCCAGATAATTTTATTTAAAAGGCCCTTCATCCTCCAGCACATGGCTTGTGACATAGGGCAGGGTTATATTTCTGATCCCACTTAACGTTCTTAGCTGGGCATCTTTGTGCAAGGCCCCACTCTGTGGTCATTTCTAAAGCCAAAACAAACAACTGAGAGACTGAGTTGTGGTTTTGGCAAATTTGCAAGGTGAAGGGGACAGAAGTCAAAGACTAGGGCTGGCCAAGGCAGTCTGATAACCCAACACATTCATTAAGTTGGGACTGCCAAGGGCTATATATATGAAATAAGGGTGACCTGGAAGTAAACGTCCCATGTTCCCATGTTCATGACTCTTGAGTGGTCCAGGGAATCACAAGCTAACAGTTTAAATCAGAGATCCCATACTGGTGGTGTCCCCAGACATCTGAGAAAGGAGGAAGACACATTCATACCAGCACTTAAATTATTCCTACAAATACTTTTCCAAATGGCATAATCACTAAACAAAGATAACTGGCATACAAGGAAATAAGATGCCACAAATGGGAACAAATAGAAAAATCCCCTCCTCCAAATATCAGATATAGATGATAAAATAACTATGGTTACTACTTTAAGAATAAAAGGTTGAAAGTTTTCTAGTAACTGGGAACTAGATAGTGACTTAGATTTTTTTAAAAATTTTTAAAAGATTTTATTTATTTGATAGTGAGAGAGAGAGTGTGAGAGAGGGAACACAAGCAGGGGGAGTGGGAGAGGCAGAGGGAGAAGCAGACTCCCTACTAAGCAGGGAGCCCAATTTGGGGCTCGATCCCAGGACCCTGGGATCATGACCTGAGCTGAAGGCAGATGCTGAACCGATTGAGCCACCCAGGCACCTGTGACTTAGATTTTTAAAAAATACCAAAAGTAGCTTCTGAAAAAGAAAAAAAAAAAAAGAAAAAAGAAAAAAGAAAGCTGAAATTACATTAGATACAACCAAAGAAAATTAGTGAACTGGAAGAGAGGTCAGAAAAATTATTCAGAATTCAACAGACACCAGAAGATGGAAAATAAAGAAGAGAGGATAAATATATAGGCAAATAAAAAGGTAACAAATTCCATCACATGTTTCATGAGAGTTCCAGAAAGGAGAAAAAGAATGTCCAGAGGCAGTATTAGAAGAGAAAATGATTGAAAGGTTCCCAGAACTAATGAAAGACACCAACCCACCCACAGATTCTAGAAGTTCAACAGCTCCAGAGTAAGCAAATAAAAATGAATCCACATCTATACACAGCACAGTGAAACTGCAGAAAAGCCAAGACAAGAGGAAAAAACTTTAAAGTAACACTTAAGATTGTTGCTAAGTTATCAGTCAATGGAAGCTTGAAGACATTGCAATGGTATTGTCAGTGTGCTGAAAGAAAACTATCCCATCCTAGAATTATACATTCAGCAAAAATGATGACATTTAAAATATTAAGATGAAATGGACATTTTATATAAATTAACAGTTTACCACCAAATGACTTTCAATAATGAAAATATTAAAGGATGTACCTCAGATAGAAGATAAATAAGTAATTTTTCCAGAGGTGCTGAGATTCAAGAAGAAATGCAGAGCAAGAAAAGAGGCAACTATTTGGATAAATTAAACGAAAATTGATTGTACAAAACAGTAATAATGACTTGAGTGGTTGTTAAAATATATAAAATTAAAATATATAGCAACAATATTTAGGATGGTATATACAGAGTTAAAGTGTTCCAGGGTCACTGCCCTATTCAAGAGGAAGGTAAAGTAATGGTTAACATTAGACTTGGAGAATTTAATGGCACATGTTGTAATTTCTAAGAAAACCAATAAAAATATAGTCAACAGGGGCGCCTGGGTGGCTCAGTTGGTTGGGGCCACTGTCTTTGGCTCAGGTCATGATCTCAGGGTCCTGGGATCGAGTCCCGCATCGAGCTCTCTGCTCGGCAGGGAGCCTGCTTCCTCCTCTCTCTCTCTCTGCCTGCCTCTCTGCCTAGTTGTGATCTCTGTCTGTCAGATAAATAAATTTTTAAAAAATATTTAAAAATAAAAAAAATAAAAAATATAATCAACAAAAATAGGATACAAGGACATATAAATTAGAAGAAAAAGAAGCATGAGAAAAATCCAAAAGCAGGCATGGAAGGAAGGGAAAAGAAACAAAGAACAGATAATACAAAGAGAAAGTATAGACAACATGGTAAAATTTAAACCCAAATATAGCAATTATTACATTAAATGTAAATGGACTAAACATTCCAGTTAAAAGATAAATATGTCAGGCTAGGTAAGAAAACAACACTCAATTATATGTCATTTATAATAGACCCATCTGAATCATGAGAGCACAGAGAGGTTCAAAATTTAAAAGACAGAAAAAGACATGTATTGCAAATACCAAAAGAAAGATGATATAGTGATATCAGATAAAACATACTTTAAGACAAGAATTATTCAAGAAAAAGAGGGTCATTTCATAGTTATAAAAGATTAAATTCACCAGGAAAATAGTAAATTTTAATTGTATATAATGTGAGTATAGGACCTAAAATTATATAATTCAAAAATGGAGAAAACTACAAGAATAGACACCATGGGAGATTTAAACCTATGGCTGATAAAACAAACAGACCAGAAAATTATGGGGAGAATACAAGATTTGAATTACATGCTTTCCAGAGTTGAGCCACTGAAATAATATTTAGAGCACTGTACTGAAGGGATGGGGAGTGTGCATTCTTTTCAAATTTGACCAAATAGTTGAATGAGGTAAGCACTGATCTCAAGAAATTAGAAAAATGAACAAAATAAAAAAAAAAATAGAAGGAATTTAAAAAGAACACAAATTAGTTAAACAGAAAACAAACATAAAATAGAATCTCAAAAAAACTTGATTCTTTGAAAAGCCTAATAAAATCAACAAACCTCGAGTGGACCAGTTAAGAAAAAAGGCACAATTTACCAATATTAAAATGAAAAGGAGTTATCGCTATAATGTAAACATCAAAAGAGGATATTATGAATACTTTTAGGTCAATATTATTAAATTTTAGAATACAAAATTCCAAGAAAAATAAACTTACCCAACTTGTCCATGATGTAGAGAACTTGCCTGTGAAGTAGAAACCATTCCTATGACTATCACAGAAACAGAATTAGTGATTTTAGAAAATCTTCTCAGAAAGCAGCTATAGACCCAGTTGACTTTACTGGTGTATTCTACCAAAAATTTAAGGAGAAAGTAATTTCAATATTGAATTCTTCCAGTTAATAGAAAAGAGCATACTCCCCAACTTAGGATGTTAGTGTAACTTTGATACCAAGAACAGTACAAAAAAGAGAATCTCAATTATGAATATAGTTGCAAAAGCCCTAAGCAAAAATACTGATGATCTAACTCCAGTAACAGTTTAAAAGACAGTATGATCTGGGGGTGCCTGGGTGGCTCAGTCAGTTAAGCATCTGCCTTCGGCTCAGGTCATGATGCTAGGGTCCTGGGATCGAGCCCTCCGTTGGGCTCCCTACTCAGCGGGGAGCTTGCTTTTCTCCCACTCCTCCCCACCTGTGCTCTATCTCTGTTGCTATCTGCCTCTCTCTCTAAAATAAAATCTTTTAAAAAAAGACAATATGATCTGTTCAAGTTGGATTTATATCAAGAATGCAAGGTTGTTCAGCATTGGAAAACTGATCAACATAATTCACCCTATTAATGAACAAAAGGGGAAAAATCATCATTTCAATTCATGTAAAACATGTCTGATAAAACTCAAACTATTCATGAAAAAGATGAATTTAGCAATCAATGAAAAGAATTTCCTTGGCCTAATTAAGAGGATGTCTAGAGAAGAAAAAACAATAGACATCATACTTAGTGGCAAAAATATTAACACTTTCCATTTCAGGAGAATGTATGTTACCAACACTTTTATTTAACATTGTACTAATTGTCCTACCTACTTCTAGAAGGGAAAAAAAAAAGGTATACAAAGGTACAGGGATGAGAAATCAAGAAATAAAACTTGTTTGCAGAGGATATGCTTATCTACATAGAAAATCCAAAAGAATCTACAGAGACCATATTTTATCAATTTTAAGACACATTAAAAATTATTTTAACAGCTTTGTAATTGGGCTGCATTTCACAATAGATAAAGAGTCATAATTAAGTTAGAAGCCTCTCTTAGTTTCTTCAGGCGGCTGCACCCAAAATACCACAGACTGGGTGGCTTATAAACACGAACACCTAATAATCACATTTCTGGAGGCTGGATGTCCACGATCATGGCGCTGACACGGGCATGCTTCCCTAGCTCCTAAACTGGCACCTTCTTGCTGTGTCCTCACATGTGGAGAGCGCGAGGGGTCTCTGTGAGGTCTCCTTTACAAGAACTCTAATCACATTTGTGAAGGCTCTTCCCTCATTACCTAAGCACCTCCCGAAGTCCTCACCTCCTAACACCAATCACCTCTGGGGGTTAAGATTTCATCATACGAATTTGGGGGGGCACACAAACTTTCAGGCCATAGCACCTTCTCAAGAATAATAGAATATATATGGCATATCTTCTAATGCTATGGTATAATGTGGTATATGGATGGTGGTGTAGGCATACTGAAATAGAGTAAATTGTTAGAATTTTATGTTTAAAGAGATTGATACAGTCCATACACAACAAACTCATATTTAAGTACACTGGCAAAAAACAGCAAATAAATTTTAAAGTAAGAATTGGTAGATATACTTATGGTATTAAGATTATAAAAATGTTATTT
Organism: Lontra canadensis; assembly: GCF_010015895.1. Lineage (NCBI taxonomy): Eukaryota > Metazoa > Chordata > Mammalia > Carnivora > Mustelidae > Lontra > Lontra canadensis. The sequence continues at coordinate 6,899,432 of NW_022631086.1, read as the reverse complement.
AGAGTACATAGTAGAAGTGCTTAGTATAGAATTCAAATGTCATGATAGCAGAATTCCTTCATTTAAAATATTTTAAAGGAAAAATATAAAGCAAATGTAGCAAAATGTTAATTACTGTTAAATTTTGGTGAGGGACATATGAGGGTTCAAACGATTCCCTCTGATTTCATATGTATTTAGAAATTGTTTAAAACTTGGAGAAATGATTACATCCTTAAAGGAAGAAATATATTACAGTCCTAGATTGAAGAGTCAATCTTATAAAGATGTCTATTCTATTCCATGCATTCCCAGTAAACAATTCCCAATAGGTTTTATTTTTTTTAATGGAATTGATGAATTGCTTCTAAAATTTATAGGCAATTTCAAAGAGTCAAGAGTAGCCAAGTTCCTCTTAAGGAAAAGAATGAGGTAGGAGGGCTTGTTTTACCAGATACCAAAGTTAAAGAAAATTAAAACTTAATAAAAACTAGCATAAAAAAGGACAATGTAGGATTGGCACAGGGATTGACAAGAAATCCAGTGGCATGGAACAGACTGCCCAGGGGATAAGGTCTAGATTGGCAGGATGAGGAATGCAGGATATCTCTCCCTCAGAGAAGCATCTGTTAAACAGGTCAAAATTAGCAAAGGTAATCATTCAACATGTCTAGAGATTGACCAAAGGCTTAAACAAACTGATTAGAGTTAATTCAACAAAACCCAAGAAATCTTGGTAAGAATAATGGGAGGAGGTAGGAGGCTGTTACATTGGAGAACTGTGTACCCCCCTCCCCCCTCCTCCTGCTTGAGATCTGCCTTATGGAAAGACCTCTTCCATTTGGGGTATAGAGGAATTGAAACATCAAATATGTCTCTTGTGCACTCTCTCTCTCTCTCTCTCTCACACACACACACACACACACACACTATTTTGTATCCTACAGTAAAAAAAAAAAAAAATTATTCTTTATTGATGAATACACTTCAAAAATCAATCCTGCCCTTGGCCACAGAGCAAACTTTAACACATTTTAAAAAGTAGGTTTATCTAGGCCACATTCTCAGGTCATAATCCAAAATATTAGGAGTAAACAATTTTTAAATGTCAAATCCTTAACTGTTGGAAAATTAGCCTCCCTTGGATGAGAGAGAAAATAAAAGCAAATTAATCTAGAAGGTAATGAAAAGGAGCATATTTCATGCAGCATATTTTCACCCCAAAATGCATGGGGTGGAATTAAAGCTATAATCTGGGGAAAATATAGAACTTTAAATATTTTTACTGTTAAGTGAGAAAGTCTAAAGATAATGGAATCTAGTGCTACTTTTAATTAAGGAATTAAGAAGAAGAAATTTAGAACAAAATTAAAAAGAAAAAAAGATGTGAATTAAAGTTGAAGTTAATGAAAATGTTTTAAAAATCAATAGAAAAAAAAATAGAAAGGCTATATAAATCCCAGTGTTATTTGAAAGTGTCAATGAAGTTGAATAACCCCTTGAGAAACCTAATTAAAAGGAAGGAAGAGCAACGGTTTATTATTTAATGAATGGTATAGTGTAACTATCCTTCGGCAAGGTGATGTTGGCCCCACTTCACACCATTAAAAAAAAAGAGGAACTCAGAGGAATAACTAGTAATCACATTTCATTCAGAATAGAAGGCAAGATAAAGAAGATATCCCAACATTCTTTCATATCCAAAAAGAAACAAACCATATTTTAAAAAAGAGAAAAAATATTTAATAAGCATTTTTTACAACTGCAGTACAAATTATCACTTCAAATAAACATGACAGGGTTTTAATTACTAGTCACCCAATAAATAATTTTTGCAGCTTTCTGATAGAATTATTTCATTACAAAGCGAACGTTTTAATGCATTACTTTCCTTGTACTTCTATGTATCTGGAAAATTCTATTATATCTTGAAATTCAACAACTGTCAACTTTTACAGGAATTGCTTGAGCAGATGTCCTAATTTCAGTCATTTACCGGAACGTATTTTAAAAATAGGCAAGAAGTCGGAGAAGATTAGGTTGGAAAAGGGAATATAATTGGGGTCATGGAGACAATGCTGGATTGTAAAGTTCTGTGCCTCAAATTCTCCGCAGTGAACTGCACTGTCTTACAGAGCGGTAATGAAAGACACTGCCAAGGTCTGTGTGGGGGCACAGAAAAACCAAAAATAAAAAACCCGCACAGAGAAATCCCCAGGGTGGCAGCTGCTGGTTGTTCAGGATATATAACCAACTCTGCTAACCTAGGAAACTACTGCCTCTTAAAATACTGATCTAAAAACTAAGTAAGGCAATTCCAATTGTTTTTTTAAGAGAACATTGGTGCATGAACCTTACATATGATCACTTCAAAGTCCAGTTTGTTGTTCACAAAATTTGAACAGCCCTGATGAAATACTTGTTCGATTCTTTATGCTAAATGACAGACTTTTTCTTGCGACCTGCCTCCTGAGGTCAACACAATTCTGCGTTCATACTGAATGTCAGATCCTTAAGAGCCTCCTGTGTGATGAGCACCCTTCTTCATGAAAATTCTGTTCTCTGTCCCATTTATTAGCTACTTGCATCTAGATCAAAGAAGAAACCTGAAAATTAGTCCTATTTCCAGCTTTGCAAGCAACCGCTGTGTTGCATATATCTTCTTTCAAAGTTCACCTCCTTCTGGTGGGAAAAAGAGGTGACAGAAGGAGGGAATGTTTGAATGAGCCAATCTTCGAAGTACTTTTAATAGCAATGTGAATCCTGGCAAATTATTTAACTTCTCCAAGCCATTTACCCATCTTGTGTTCTTTCTCCCCCGAACTGTTCAAGAATTATGTTGTTTACTTGTGTTTGTTAGAGGTAAACGGGATATAAATTACTTACAAACTACAGAAAGAATGCTAATCAGCTAAGGCCAGAAATACCCTCTTTTTAAGACTGGTCAACTACATATATTATCTGTTTATCCCTGTGGGTCACTCTTATCTTTTTTTAAAAATCAGTTTTCAAATGAAATGCGATACATGATGTAGTTTTTTTGTGTGTTGCATGCCAGATTTAAATAATCTGCCACATACCTTGAGAGTGGCAATGAGAGATCATCCGAAAATCCCAGAGGAGGAAAGGGAATGGTAACCTCCCCCACCCCAGGCAGGATGATTACTGCCATCCCAACAATCAGCAGTGTCATCCTAACCATTTGTCCGGTCACATTAGGGATAAGACAGAGTCACCGCTGTATGATTCTAGGATATTAAATCCCTTAAATGCGGTATGTGGCACCCTCAGATTTCACCTGTGAACTTGTTAGCAAAAACATGGTATCTGCTCCAAACGGATTCTAGGCCTTACAACATTATTCTTAAAATGTAAAATCATCTGGTGATGTCTTTCTAAAAGACTGACTAGGCAAGAAGTGGTGTTGCAAATGTACAGACAAAAAACCCCAAGAAACAAAAAACACAAAACCCAGTGAACATATGGATAAGCAAACCCCAAATGCTGCTCTGGGATCTCTTACCTACAGGGACAGGTGGTACTTTCCCTCCTGAAGCCACAGCCAGGCAGCCCAGACTAAATGAAACAGTCTTCCTACCCTAACCACGAGGACCAGGATTATGGGCCAGCTGGAGTCTGCAGGTTGGTGCTTTTTCCATTTGGAATGCAAGGGGAGAAAGAAGCCAAGAAGCTTCCTTAAGAGGGAAGAGCCAGTGTATAAAAACGGGTTTAACTCGCACACCTGGGCTCAAGACTGCGGCACGCTGCGGGGCACGGAGCCGCTGACACGCGTGGGGAGGGGTCTTCGGCCGGCTGCGGCCGGCTAGCTAACACTAGAGGCTTCCAACCCCAAACGTCATCGCCCACGCAATCAAGCTTCCTGCACCTGTACATACATACAAGGGCTCATGGGAATGGGTCATCTGGTCATTTGGTTGATCTGCGGCGGCTTTCAACTTTTTTTTTTTTTTTTTTAAACCCCGGGTCAGCAGGCCATGTACAGCGAGCCCGGCCCCCTTTCAGGTGCTACCGCGTCGGCAGGTGGCCCGCCAAAAAGTCATCCCCAATCTGCGAAGTACAAACAACATTTTAAAAACACCACAGACGTGCATGCGAAAGCTCGGACAGAACTCCTCGGCCATCATCAACTGGATTCCCTGTCCTCAGAGCCACGCAGCGAACCTGACCCGAGGTTTCTCAGACCCCGGAGAGGAAACCAAGACGCGCGAGTCTAGACTAAAACCCGTCTTGGGGGCTGGATAACCCCCATCGGATTGACTGTGAGACACAATTTCTGTAAACGACACCAGAGTGACAGAAGTACAAGTGTTTTCTCAGTGCGCCTTTAAATAGAGGTCTCTTCTGCGGGGGTGGGGTGCGGGTGGGGGTGTCGGATGGGGGCGGGGGTGTCGGAGGGGTGTTGGACGGCGGTGGAGGTAGGGGTGGGGGTGGGGGCCGAGGCCGGGCTTCCCTGCGGAGAGCCTGGGAGGAGGGCACACTTCGTGCGGCCACCGCCGTCCCCGCTCCCTCCTCATGTGTTCGCGAGCGGGTCAAACACCTGCAGTACCGTCCTCTGGTCCTTGTCGCCGCCGGTCGCGCAGGCACCGACGTCCCCCCGCCCGCGCCCCGGCGGCAGCTCCTGGGCAGCGGGGGCGGGGGGTGCTCCTGGCGGGCCCCCGGTCCCCGAGTCCACCGGGTCGTTGCTCTGGGAAAGCCAGGCGTTCTTCGGCAGGCTCGGGTGGTGGAGAAGGCTCCAGAAGGGATCCCGACAGTCCCCAAGAAGGGAGGCCGTCTCGGCCAGGGGCTCCCTGGCGCCGTGGGTGTCGGGGCTTGCCACGGGGGAAGGGCCGAGGCCAGCGGGTGGAGGGGACAGGGGGCCGTCGTCGGGTGGGCGAGCTGGGGGCCGGTGGCCGCCGGGGATGCCGAGGGCGAGCGCCTGGAGGCCGTCGCTGCTCTGCAGCACCTGCAGGTGGAAGGCGGCGGGGGCGGACTTCTTCCTCCTTGGGGGCGCCCGGGGCGCGGGGGGCGGCTCCTCCCGCGGGGGCGGAGGGTCGGCCGCGGCGGGGACATCGTCCGGTGTGGGCGGCCCCCCGCTCAGCTTCCTCTCGGCGCCCTTCCCCGGCTGCAGCGATCTCGGTTTGGGCACGGGAGGGGCGGCTGCTAGAGGAGGGGTTTCGGGGCTCGTCTCTGGGGGCCCGATGGTAAAATGGACGGTCTGCAGCCCACACTGGTCTTCCGGTGACTCGGGCTGAGGAAAGGCAGGACAGAGAGGGTCAGTGGGTCAGCAGCCAGCACTGGGGGCGCGGGAGGCAGCACCCAGACAGGGTCCGCAGGGGGGCAGAGACGGGGCTCAGCGAACATTCTAGCAAATTCGAGATTTGAGAATGTCTGGGATGCAGAAGTGTGAGCAGGTACGAGAGAACGCAGCAGGGACACACTTCTGTCAAGTGCAGCAGGTCCAATGACAGAGAGCAAACCTGAACCTCAGGGCCGCACGGTCAATATTCTGAAACTAGTTTGTCCTTTGTTACCTGAGGAAATGGGGTTATGCTCTTCCTTTATGAAAAACCTGTGAAAACTATCTTCTCTGGGGCGCCAGCTTTGACAACTCAACGTGTACTACGCGAACTGCGCGAGGCCGGAGGAACTTATGTGAGGGCGTTAGGCTCATTGAAGGGCTAACAGATCCACTGGCTTCTTAAATCTTTGATATTTCACTACGGTAGAGGGCAAATTTCTCACAGGAACGTCGCTTCCTCTGTTCTGACTCAAAAGGATCTTAAAACAATGGCACGGGGCAAAAGGGAGCTTTTGCACCAAAGGAGCTGTTCTATCCTAAAGCATCACCATCTCCACATTCCCTCCGATCCTTGAGCAAACGAACCCCAGACACAATCCTTCCCCACCAGCCTCTGACTGTGAACTCCTGCTCCACGGCCTGGGAAAAGGACCCATTTCTGTCCCGGCTTTTAAAAGACAAGACAGAGCGGGCCCAGGGAAGAGGAAGAGGAAGGAGGTCTGCTTTGGAAGGAGGCAGGGCAGACGGACAGACACGAGGTGCAAACGCGGGGCAGACCACTGCGAGAACACGGAGCAAGCGCCAGAGCCTCATCACACACGTTGTACAGGTGGAAAAGCGGCAGCCACTGGGGCAGGGCCAGCCGGCGGATTACCGAGGGTCCCGTTACTAGAACACCGAGATCAAACGGAAGATCCAGATGTCTCTAGAGGTGCCAGTCTTTGGGCTGCCACTGTCCTGACAAACTCATGTCTCTGAAGCAGCAAGCAAGGCTGAGAAGCTTGAGAGCGAGAGCAAAACACAATCTGCAAGAAAAGTGGCAAGAGAAGTGTCCAGGCCCCGGTACCAGAGGCTGCGCAGAGTGCGTTCACCCTGCAAATCCACCGAGCGATGAACAAAAATCTGTACCCGTGCAACCACGTGCACATGACACGGACACACGCCATCCCACAGGGGCTGTATGGAGGCTCCAATAGAACATTCGGGAGGCCTGATACCTCCCGGCTGTTCCATCGCCGGGAGAGACTCCTGGTTTTTCTGCTCAGCGAGAACCAAGGACATGGCAGAGATGCGAAAGAGGAAGCGATGGCCACGCGGTGTCCCCACGGATGGGGCCGTGTCTGGGCCTCCTCTCCCCAGATACGGGAGCACCTCGGCAGCAAGAGGCTTTGCTCCGGCTTCTTACCTTCCCTGTCCTCCTCAAGGTTGGCTTCTTGATGGCAGGGACCCTGGGCGCAGGCCGCCGGGGCAGGAGTGGGGCCACCCCTGCTGAGGGCTCTGGTTTGGAAGGGCCTGGGTCCCTCAGGGCTGTGGCATTTAGGGCGTCTCCTGGGGCGCCTGAAACACACAGGTGTATGGACAGCTGAAGTGGGCAGGACAGGGAGATTCAATGCCTGATTTAATCTTCAGGCAGTCCACATCCTAGGAGTAATTTGCTAAGTCAACGTATTTCCTTTTTTTCTAAAGGCAAAAAAAATCTGAGTGCTGTCAGCACCAGCCAGCTGGGTTCAGCCCCCAGCTTTTCACGTTCACCTTCTCAACAAGGATGGTCTTCATAGGGGATCAGTGAGGCCCAGACATTATGTGCAACGTTTTATGGCCGTGTGCATTTCTCCGGGGAGGTAATCCAAAATGTCTCAAAATCTCAGCAGGGCTTCTGACCAAGCAAATGCTAGGCTGGGATACTGGGTAGATCTCAGACCTCAAACCTCTCCTAACCTCTACATTCGCAGAACACTTTTAACAAGTAGCTTTACTGAGATATAATTCACATGCCATGAAAGTCACTCTTTTTAAGGTTACGGTTCAGTGTTTTTTTTTTTTTTCAGTATATTCCCAGAGTTTTACAAAACGTCACCGCTCTCTGATTCTAGAACACCCTCATCACCACAAAAAAGGAACGCTATTCCTATTAGCAGTCACCCCTCCATTCCCTCCTCCCCCAAGCCATGGAAACTACTAGTAACTTTCTCTCTGTATAGATTTGCCTATTCTGGACACTTCCTATAAATGGAATCAGACAGGGGTGCCTGAGTGGCTCTGTCGTTTAAGCATCCGAATCTTGATCTATGCTCAGGTCCTAATTTCAGGGTTCTGAGACTGAGCCCCACAGTGGGCTCTTCACTGGGCATGGAGCCTGCTTAAGATTCTCTCTCTCCAGGGCACCTGGGTGGCTCAGTGGGTTAAGCCTCTGCCTTCAGCTCAGGTCATGATCTCAGGGTCCTGGGATCAAGTCCCGCATCCGGCTCTCTGCTCGTCAGGGAGACTGCTTCCTCCTCTCTCTCTCTCTCTCTGCTTGCCTTTCTGCCTACCTGTGATCTCCCTCTGTCAAATAAAATCTTAAAAAAAAAAAAAAAAGATTCTCTCTCTCCTCTCCCCACCCCGCTGATGTGCTCAAATAAATAAATAAATAAATAAACAAACGAAATCATGTAATAAATAACCTTTGGTGTTTACTTTCTTTTACTACGCGTAGTATGGTCAAGATTCACCTATGATAAAACATGTATATGAACACATTCTTTTTCATGGCTGAATAATATTCCATTCCATGGTTACACAACCTTTTATTCATTAATCAGTTGGTGGTCACATGGCTGGTTACATCCATACCATTGTATTATTATTTTTAATAAAAAAGAAACCATTCATGATACTGTTATCCTACAAGAGTGTTTCTCGACCTCTTAATTCATGTCCTCCTTCAATGTTACTTGGGATAAGTAACAAATAAGTCACATATCCTGTCTAAAAATAAGTTACATATCCTGTCTAAAAGCAAGTAGACAGCTGTGAAGGGCTCTTCAGAGTGCATGATCTCTCCTCTCCAAAAAAGATACTTGTACAAAATCAAAACCAAAAAAAAAACAAAAACCTCCCCAAAACCTCAAAAATATTCATACCAGCAATTTTGAATTCGATTATGAGTAATATTAACATGGGTTGAGAAGTAATAGCACCAAAAATTTAACAGGCAGCATAGTGGGGAAGCGGTCCCTGCCTGACAGTAAAGAATCTGTACTTGCTGGTGATTTCAAAAGGTTTTATGCCTGAAATAGGGATGGGTCCCAAATTGTCTCTTTTTTTGGAGCTGGCAGAATGAGTTAGTGCCTGGAGCATTATCCTTTTCTAAACTTCATTTTCATTTATTTCAATCTCTACCTTAACGTGCTTCTTAATAATCCTGGGGTTATTTCCATATTCTTGCTGAATTTTAAATGTATAATTTTAAGTGGACAATAACATTTGTAGTGGAATTTTATAAAATGTTGCTAAAAGGAGCTTCTAATTTAATACTGCCTCCGGCGGGGGAAAAATGTTATTTTCTCTTCTAGGCCCCCTTGAGTAGGAAGATGCATAGAAAAGACCAGAAGGAGAAGCCAGCAGAACACTCACCGCCCCTGGCTTCCAGGAGACATCGGATGGCTGCTTCTGCCTCCTGAGCGTTGGTAGTTTTGATCTGCTTGACGTTATAGGGTTTACTTATCCCCGTCCTGGCTTTGGGCTTCAGGACAGAATCAAGAAGAAAAGCATATGAACGGAAGTAGGAAAACAGGCTCGCCTGGTGCGCTCACCGCCTACTGATCAGTTTGCAGGGGTGGGGGGCACAGGGCTCCATCAGACCGGAGTTAAACACAAACTCCAATCGAGACCACATCCCTCCAGGCTCCTCCTCCAGGAAGTACTCTCATACAAAGAAGCGGAATGCAGTAATTCCGAGCTGACAAGCCTCTCCCAAACCAGGTGGTTACAGGTCTTTGCAATGTGGATAAACCACTATCTATTTCCAGGTCATACCGAGAAAGCATCATCAGAAGCCACTTTTCCCACAGCTCAGCATAGTTATTAAAACCCTTTCCACTCTCCTCTTGAGTGGTGCTTTTTCTACCTCTTCACCTTTCTCCCTCAACCTAAACCTCCGGGTAGCCACCGATGACCTGCCTTCACTACCATCAACCAGCCATTCCCCAGTCATTCCCGCCTCCTGCTGTCACACGTGACATCTGGTCCAGCCTCCCGGGACAGTTCACCCCCACCCAGCACCCTGGCTTCACCTCCCTCACCTCCATTCCACTGACTGCCACCTCCTGTCCTCCTGAGCAGCTCACGGCCATCCTCTAGAAATTTCCATCTCTAAAATCCCTCCTCACTCATTACTAGTCATTACTAGTGCTCCCCTACTGTGCCATACACCCCTCCTCTTCTTAGCTTCTTCCCTCAAAACAACTGATCTGAATTTGTCCTATTTTGCCCTCTACCGAGCCCTGCTCCATACACCAAGGTCAAAGGCAAGCCTTGGAAAGGAGAGAAGAGGAGTCTGGAAACTAACAGTTCCACCACACAGGGACACGTGGGATTTTTCATCAAATAAGATTTTCTCTCTAACACCCTGTACAACCACGCAGAAACCCGATAACACATCTGCTCCTGAGTTCTGGGTCTGGGAATGAGCTGGTGGTCAGGCAGAGGGTAAAGAGATGTAGGTCTCTGTGTTCACTGAGAAGAGGCAATCCCACAAGGTCTCAGGGGCTGAAGATGAACCACGGGGCAGGTCCCTCGGGTCTGAAATGATGGTCTGTTTCGCTTTGAGCCGAACACAGGGAAACTCACTGCCTGCTGGGGTGCTCCCGGCAGAAGTCTGGCCGTCTGCAAGATCGAGTACTGCCCGTGGGTGCCCGACGAGATGGACACGTCTGACGCCGACTTTTTCACCATTAAACCAGCTGTGAAAACCAAGGAGGTCAGAGTCTCAATCTCAGTGAGTTACGGCTGCTTTGAGGCCCATTCCCAGCCAGCTGAGAGCCAGGCCAACTGCGGACGCGCTTAGGGTCTGAGCCCGTGAGGGCAGGTGGGGACCAACAGGGTCGATGTTTTTGCTTTTGATTCTCAGTTTGTGCCTATTCTCTCGTTATTATTTGAGTGCAAGTTTTAATCTAACATCCTGGAGGGGGAGGAATTAAAAAATCTGATATAAAAGTCAATTTTAAAATATACTCCTATTATTCTGACCCCATTTTAAAAATGGTTTCTGGGCAAAATCTAAAAAATCCCAAAGCAGGAGAATAAATGATATGAAATGACATTTACAGTCATTGAGAAATCATATTTTATGATTTCTAACGTTTAGGGGCGTGTTGGTTTTGGCTCAGATTGTGATCTTAGGGTCATGAGATTGAGTCCTGCATTGGGCTCTGCGCTCAGTGCAGAGTCTGCTTGGGGCCCTCTCTTCCTCTCTCTCTTCCCCGACACTGGTATGAGCATGCTCTCTCTCTAAAAAGAAATAAAGGAATCTTGGGCGCCTGGGTGGCTCAGTGGGTTAACCCTCTGCCTTTGGCTCAGGTCACAATCTCAGGGTCCTCGGATTGAGCCCCGCATCGGGCTCTCTGCTCAGCAGGGAGCCTGCTTCCCCCTCTCTCTCTGCCTGACTCTCTGCGTACTTGCGATCTGTCAAATAAATGAATAAAATCTTTAAAAAATAAGTAAGTAAATAAAGGAATCTTAAAAAAAAAAAAAAAACATGTGAAGACACAGACATTAGATGAAAGACAAAGGACCAAACAATGGATACCAGTTTTGTAAAAAAATAAATAACCACGTGCAGATACTGATGTATTTAATTAGAAAAAGGCTAGAAATCTTGTGGTTAACAATTGCTATTTGTAGACAATCAAGTGAATTTAAAAAATTTTATTTTTTGTATTTACCTACTTTTATAAATTTCCACAATATAATATAAATTTTACTTTTTATTTATTGTTCTATTGTCTGAGTGTTAACTGAGAAAAGGAAAGAATATGCTTAAGAAGTCACGTGCTTCCAGCTTGCCACTGAGGACTATTGTGACATAAAGATGAACCCAATGAGAATGTAAAGCCTGAGGGAAAATCCGTGTGCCTGACTGCCACACTTTTGGGGTGCGGGGGGGGAAGTAAACAGTAGAGGTAAAACAGAAAGTACTCCAAAGCACGTCACCAGTATCTTTTCAGGTCATTAAGGGAAGCTTGAGGGGCCAAGGACAGCTGTGGAGGAGACAGGAAGAAGAGCGCTGTCCTTGGAGCTGGGCTGAGAAGGGCCCATCCTCAGGCCGCCGAATGCCAGGGACAGCAAGCGTGGGCCCACAGAAGCCAGGACGCCTGGGGTGTTGGATATAAGGGTTCACTGGAGCCCTGGGAAATGGGGAGGGGACAGCAGGTGCAGACAGAAGACTACTTCTGTGGGGCTGCAGAGGAAGGTGCTAGAAGGTCTTTGCTTGCTGGGCCCCCCCTCAATTTTCCATTCTCTACCATCTCCAACAGAAAGCCCAGAGCAAACCACGGCTACGGGAAGGCCAACAGCTGGGTAAAAAGAACCACATAGTTCGCCGTGAGAAGCACAACTATTTCTGGGATCGACCCAGAAAGGAGCCTGAGGAGGGGAAGATGCTGGGGACCCGGGCGAGGCAGCAGCGACTCAGAGGCAGGTGCTGAGTAGCGGGAAAGGAGTGGTTATTCCCAGCAGGCACGGTGGCAAGCCGAAAGCAACAGAGTCTTACTTGGAGGGGGGGGTCTCTGCGGTGGGTGAGGCGGCCGAGGCCGAGTGGGCACCGACAGAGACCTGCTTGGAGAACGGTGCCGGAAATCTCCACCTGCTTCCAGCTCCTGCTTTACTGCCACCAGCTCAGCGTCATCTGGAGGACACGGCGGAACGCGAGTGAGGCGTGAGGCAGGGCTCAGACCTGTGTCTGCGCAGAACCGACTGTGCAGGAGGGTCCCCCTCCCTCCCGCAGAGCAGGGTCCCCCCTCTCTGCCTCTGCTGACATGGGAGGGCAGGGCGGCACCCAGTGCCTGCTTGGAACAGGAGATGAACTGTAGACAAGGCTTTCTGTCCAGACATGAGAGACATGGAGATGTGTCCAAGCGTAAGGTTAGGGTTATTTCCTTCTGAAATAACGAACGAGACCACAGAGAGAAGAGGAGACAGTTGGAAGACCAGAGCCCCTCGGTTTGAATTCCTCACTCTAACACAGACAGCTGCTTTGGAGGCTGAGAACAGTCTCTGCCTCTGCCCCTGCCATCCCGTGGCAAGCTCCTGGAATGGGGGGGTCCCTGCTCACCCATCAAGCCCCAAGTACCGTCACCCATTGCCAGCTACTGCACAGATGATCGACCTCCTGCCTTGTCCTGCAAATACCTTCTAAGGCTAGGAGGCGCGTGAGGAGGTGACTGCTCTAATTTTTATTATACATTTATGACATGTAAGTTCAGGAACACGGCAGGTCTCCTCTCCCACACTACAATGTAGCCCGATGCATTTTATTTTCACTCAGACACTCCACCCCTCACATTTCCATCAGCTCAAACCCATGTATTTCTGAGGTTGGAGCCGGGAAGAGGCAGGGCTTCTCCTTCTAATGGGAAGCGTCGAGGACATGCCTTCACGTCCGCCAGGTGGCAAGGTCACCCACATAGCCCCGTGCTCTCCTAATTTTTCATTCCAAGAGGACTTGGTGCCCATATGTGCCTTCCCCTCAAGGAGCTTCCTGAACGATGGCCACTCCTGCAGAAAAGGACCTCCGGCTGTCTGAAGGGCATCCCTTCGGCCCCTTCTATTCGGGCAGGAGCCCTCTGGATGTGCAGGGCACAGGATCACCTGGGTTGGGCGGATGTCCCCAAACCCAGCCATGCATCTCAGTCACCTGGGGAGCTTCATGAGATACCAGATTTCCAGGGTCCCAGCCCCACCCCCCGCCAAACCCACATCTCCATGACGGGGCTCTGCGAGTGTACCTTTAAGAGGTCCCTATGGCTCAGTGCAGCCAGGCTCCTAACCACCTTTGGGACCATGGCACAAAGGGACTTGGGGTATCTGCGCCTCTCCTGGCAAATTACCTTCCCTGGGAAGCCTCTCAATTCACTTTCAGCCTATTCTGTAGTCTCAGCTGCAGCTCATGGCAACTTTCCGAACCTACTAGACAGAGCTTTCCTCCAATAGGGGAGGCACCGTGAGCGGCAGCGGGAAGGCTCTCGTGGCCGTGGCAGAGTCTGGGGCTGGAGCACAGACAGCCCTCCTTTCCAGCCCGGGAAAGGCCAGCGGGCTTTACAACTTATTCCAAAGGGCCGTTACACTATGTAACCTAGGGCTTTGCAGTTTAATCTGCAGGACTTTCCGAACCTCTTTGCTTAAGTCTCAAATGATAGAATGATACTAATGTATCATATTACTGTGTAATAACATGTTACAGGAACGTAACAAGACCCCAGCACTCAGGACATAGATGCTGGACGCCAGAGGGTATGGTAAAGTGAAATACATCAGATGTAGAAAGACAAGCATGATTTCACTTACCTGTGGAATCTAAAAAAATAAAACAAACAACAGCCAAGAACAAAAACAAAAACAAAACCCAAACCCAGAACCCAGAAAGAGACTCATACCTACAGAGGATTGGTGGTGCACTAGGGGGTGAGATGCGGGTAGGTGAAGGGGATTAAGAGACACAAACTTCCAATTTAAAATAAGTCAGTTACAGGGGTAAAAAGTATAGCATAGAGAATACAGTCAGTAACACTGTTTCAATATTATATGGGGACAGATGGTAACCGCACACAGTGTAATGTACAGAATTACTGGTTCACTAAGTTGTACACCTGAAACCAATATAACGTGGCATGTCAATTATATTTCAATAAAAAAATAATTATGTCTCTTATGGGATTGAAACAAATATCCGTGGGGAGGAAAAACGGAATTACAAATGTAAAGCCAGTTCAGGGCTGTGGCCATTTAAACATCTGGAGGAAACAGGAATTACCATGGGTCTGGTGTGCTATAGCGATACCAGCAGTTAAAAAAAAAAAAAAAAAAGTAAATAAAAAGCACTGGAGAAAGTCAATGTGGTGGTAGCTGGACACGGGCCCAGAGCCCGGTTTCCACCCACTTGCTAGGACTTGTGGTTTCAGCCCTGGCGTGGGCTGTGAGCACATAATTGTGGCCTCGTGCAAAGCCCTGGCACTGAGAGAGAGAGCGGATTCGATGCCCGAGGCTCTTTAGAAAAGGGAGGGGCCAAGCTACCTTTGTAGGTCGGGTGCTGCTTCTTTTTGTTGAGCGCAGGTGACTTGCTGGCAGGTACCGCGGCTGTGGGGCTGGGGGCTTCAGAGAGGCTGTCCCCGCCCATCTCCCCGTCCGAGACCACAGGCTGACTTAGCTCATCCACCAAATAGTCTTCGTCATCTTCGAGGATATCCCCTTGGGGAGGAAATGTCACAGCGCACAATGAGGGCAAATGGCACGGGGTCTGTCACCATCTGGGCTTGCTGCTCGGCGTCAGGAGGCCTGCGGCCCAGCTTCCGGCAGCCCGGGGGCACCCACGTGTCAATTGGTAGAGAACCCCAGTTCCATTCAGGCCTGAGACATGGAGTGAGCCCACAGCCCAGACAGCCTCAAAGCCACTGTCCTCACTGTCATTTCAGACGGCTCCAGGGCTTACTGACCGCTTCAGGCATCTGCCCCAGACGTGCACAGCGCCCAGCTTCGCTCGTGGCATACAGTGCGTGTGCCCCAAGGACCCTCTGTCACCTTTAGGTGTGAGAAGGGGTCTTGAAAATCTCACGCTGGTTGTGGGAACTTCTTGCCTGCTGGCCTCGCCACAATGACCGAGAGGTCCTTGCAGAGGTACTCACCCTCTGACTCGTAGTCCAGAGTCGTAAAGTCGAAGTTTTCCTCCAGCAAACAGGAATTGGCAGTGGGAGACGTGGAGACCACGCTAGCCCGTTTTCGGATGATCTCCTCTTGCAAACCTTTCAGCCAGTCCTTGGTCTTTGGTCTGATCTTCACGGCTCTGCCTTTCACCTGCGAGGACAGAGTGGCCATCTGAGAAGGGAGTACAGACCTTAGAACCACCTCCTCTGCTCTCCAAGGGCGTCCAGCTCAAACTCATGCATCAGGAGTAGGCCAATCTTCCCGTTTTGCCAAGAAAAGTGGAGGGCCCAGACCTCAGGCAAGATCAGCAGAGCTCACGTTCGGTCTCACTCAAAGTTGAATCATCATCCCCAGCTTTTCATCCCAGGTGAACGTAAAACCAGGATAGTATTAAAATGGAAACCACCTGTACACTGCAGATTCCAAAATACACCGTCTAATGAGAAGAATAGCAAATGCCCTCCCACGTGCAAGGGTGAGCCGCGACAGACCTAGTGATTCAGGGGGATCTACCCTCTAACATTTGCTCTTCCTTCCAGATTCTGCAAGTGGCTAGGGTTGGACATTAGGGACCTCAACGAGGAGACCAGGAACAGACACCAGAAGGAAGGGTGCTAGTTAGCTCCTGCCCTCATGTGGTGCCCAAGAAAACTCTGGGGAGTTAAGCAGCCCCCGTGCCATGGGGGACCGAGCATGACTCACCTTCATACCATCTACATCCAGGACGCTGAGAGCTGAGTGACTGTCTGCAAAAGTTACCAGCATCTGCCCTTGGTTGATCCTGGAATAAATGAGATGCGCCAAGTCAATGCCAAGAACGATCGGCAGCTCTCGTGGTTCTGGCTGGTGATATACCTAAGAGGCACACGGGACCCACCCCAGCCAGGCGCGAGTACCTGACAAGAACGATGGTCCCATAATTGCCCAGGGTCTGCATGAGCTCTGTGCGCACATCTTCAGGAAACTCGTTTTTCTCCTCTAAGGTCGATGACTGAAGGTTGACTACGACAGTGGCATCCAGGGGGCCCTGGAAAGAGGACACTTCCCGGAACACCATCTCCCGAGCACCCAGATCAACTTCTTGAACTTCCACCTCCACGACTGCCAGCACGGGTCTGCGTTAGACAGGGAGGGAAGACAGGTGATGGGTGACGGGGCCGAGGAGGGCCCAATCCCCAGAGATCCGCTGTCGAGAGTGAACATCCACGGCTCGTGGGTGTGGCCCCAGCCCGGCACCGAGCCTGGCTGTCCTGTCCTAGGCTTTCCGACTCTATCTTTGGCCAACCTTAGCATTGCCTTGGCATTCTTGCCTAAGGATGATTTGGAGAAAACAGCACTGGCTCTTAACTGAGATTTTTCTACGTGGTATTACTCAGTACTGCCAAGGATGGAGAGAGGTGGGAATTCCCCCTTTGCTAAGGGTTCAAGTTTTTGGAGGGCTATTTGGCAATTGCTGTTAAGAATCTCAATAATGTTCATCTCTTTCAACCTACTAATTTTAATTCTAGGCCTTTGTTCTAAGAAAGTGATCAGAGAGGCATACAAAGATTTGTAGGCAAGGATGATCGTTACAGCACTGTTGATGGAAGGGGAGAGGGGAAACAGTTAACTGTCCCATAATAGGGAAACGGTTATGATGCAGCCATATGATAATATATATATATATTTTAAAGATTTTATTTATTTATTTGACGGGGAGAGAGAGAGAGAGATCACAAGTAGGGAGAGAGAGAGGAGGAAGCAGGCTCCCCGCCGAGCAGAGAGCCCGATGCGGGCCTCGATCCCAGGACCCTGAGATCATGACCCGGGCCAAAGGCAGAGGCTTAACCCACTGAGCCACCCAGGTGCCCCATATGATAGTATTTTATACAACCAATAAGAATAATGTCAGAGAAGCCAAGTTGACATACCCAGGAAAATAGATCAGCAAGAAATAATGCAGTCATTGTTTATTGCCATTGTGATCCAGGGGTGGGTTTACTCCCTTTGTAAAAATTTAGGAAATCCTCTATTATGAAGATTACATAATTTTTTTAAAGATTTTTATTTGTCAGATTGAGAGAGAGAGGGAGCGCACAAGCAGAGCGAGAAGCAGTCAGAGAGAGAAACAGGATCTTTGCTGAGAAAGGAGCCCGACCCGGGACTTGATCCCAGAGCCCCTGGGATCATCACAGGCAAAGGCAGACGCCCAACCATCTGAGCCACCCGGGTGCCCCAATTATGTAATGTTCTTGAAGACATTTTACAGTACAGTGTTAAGAGGAAACAAAACAGAAGAGACAATAGTAGATCGTAGGCGGTACCCCTGAAAACCAGGGACATGGCAAAAATGAGGAGATGTGAATGATAATCAGTGTGCTTCTCACACATTTATGTTGCAATTGTTAGATTTTTGGTTTTGGGGGCTTTTGGGGGGTGCATCTAGAAGAAAAAAGAAGATGGGGAAAATCTGATGCTGGGATACACACTAAGTGAGAGGCAGAAAACCTCTTCCCACGAGTCGCACGTGCAGATGGGAAGCGCGGTGGCTGAGGAAGCAGGTGCAGGTGCCCGCGGGCTGCGCCCCCAGCAGGAATGCAAATGGGCTACCGAGAAGTGGGACGACTGTGCGAATCTGCAGAAGATGAGGCTGGCAGGGAAAAGCCAGTCCCCCTCATTTTGATCTCATTTATGCTTAGGATGATGAAATTATGGAAAGGGAGAGAAAGAGCAGTGGCGGACAGGGGTTAGGGAGCAGAGGGCTGTGGAAAGACGCCAGGAGGCACCCTGTGGTGAAGGAAATGTTCTGTATCTTGACAGTGACTTTGTTGCTACAGAGTGACAGGACCTCCTCACCGTGGGGCCTGGGGAAAGCGTATGCACACTCCCCGTATTATTCCTTACAACAGCCCGCCAGTCTAGAATTACCTCAACATAAAACGTTTTTTAACTTAAAAATATAAATGCAGGGGCGCCTGGGTGGCTCAGTGGGTTAAAGCCTCTGCCTTCAGCTTGGGTTATGAACCCAGGGTCCTGGGATCGAGCCCTACATCAGGGAGCCTGCTTCCCTTCTTCCTCTCTCTCTGCCTGCCTCTCTACTTGTGATCGCTGTCAAATAAATTTTAAAAAGTCTTAAAAAAAATAAAATAAATGCAGCAAGGCAACATGGTAAATCTGCAAGATATAATCCTAATGGTCTCTATGCGTGTGTGTGTGTGTTAAAAGGTGTCGGCACTGGGCACACACCACACACAGGCTAACATTTTGGTGTAAAAGCTTCTAACGTGTGTGGAAAATGCAGAAGACACCTAACAGACCATTACAGACACTGTCTCAGAGGAACTACGGAGGGTTTGTTTGCGCCCGTATGTTTCCCCTAACGGCCAATAACTGAGGGCTCTGCTTTTGTCATCAGAAAGATCCGCAAATGAAGACGCTCTTCAAACCAGCTCCTGGTGTACCAGCTGAGCAAAGGCGACTCCGTCCTTCTGGCTGCTCAGGCCCAGCTCTGGAAGCCTCCTCAAATCCTTCCTCTCTCTCAATCTCTCTCTCTCTCTCTCTCTCTCTCTCTCTCACACACACACACACACACACATGCATGCGACACACTATCCAACCCTTAGGCAATTCTGTGGGCTCCACTTTCAAAGTCTATCCAGAACCCAACCATGTCTCGCCATGGGGACCCGTGACCACCTGGTCCAAGGCTGTCACTGTTCTTCCCTTGCTTACTGTGCCAGCTTCTTCCTTGGACCCACTGCACTCTCTTTGGCTGACTCTGTCAACACATCGTCAGATGAGGCCACTCCTCAGCCCGAGGAAAACCCGAACCCCACGTTCTTGGGCCCACAGGCTTCCACACGGCCTGCGCTGCTCCTCAGCTTCTAGGACTTCCTCTACTCTTCCCATTCCCCCTCGATTCTCTGGATCCCTGAAGGTTCACTGCCTTGGTCCTCACCCTGGAATGCTCTCTCCCTGACACCGCTATGGCTCACACTCTCTCTTCTTTCAGGTCTGGCCTCCATGGTTATCCTATCTGAAAGGCCTTCCTTGAACGCCAACCCTTTTTCTGAGTCTTATCATTACCATTTTTCCTTTCACATTTGTTTACTGTCTGTCCTCACTAGACAACTTCCCGGGAATGTGGTCTTGTCTGTTTTGTTCTCTGTCAATCCTCAGTGCCAGGAACAGGGCCTAGTATACAAGGTCTTTCAGGGAAAGGTTAAAGGAGTTGCTTCTAAAGACACTCACTGAACTAGCAAACCTAAAGTTCTCTGTACAAAGTCCCATAACCAGAGATTCCCCAAGGTTTGTTTCTAGGGGTGTATTTGCAACAACAGGTTTCTTAAGAATTTAGAGTATCTAAAGATTTCAACCTACTGGCTGACCAGCTCTTTACCACCAAATCTCTCTTAATTTTTTTCCTTGTAGAAGTTGAAAACGACAGGCTAGTTTTGGTAGCAGCCATGGGAAGAGCAAATCCTTCCAATTTACACCCTCAGATGCCATCCTCTGTCTCTTTCAAGATACTCCACGAGACTAATCGCCCTCCATGGCCGGTCCCAGCACACATCGAGCTGACAGATCCAGCTGCTGTGTTCCGTCCATAATGCAAGACAGGCAGGCCAAACCGACAGCTCAGAGCATTAAAGAACTCATATCCAACACTTAAAAACCCTTTGGCATTTGCAATGATAAAATATTAGAGAAAAAAAATTAAAAATTTTTTTTAAAAATTAGAAAAAAAATATTAGAAAAAAAATCAGAAAAAAAATTACTAGCAGGTGAATGGGTACATTCCATGGATATATTCAGTAGAATACTGGACAGCAATTACGAGGGAATGAGCCAGGTCTATAATAACAATGTGACTGTGTCTCAAAGACATTAAGTGACCAAAAAAAAAAAAAAAAAGCAAGTTGTGCAGTGACATCATTTATGGGAATTTCAATGACAAAATAGGCTGCACCTTTGCAATTTTTATCCCTGAGGTCATTTATAATGTGAGCAATTGCCATGCTAACACGGATTAAATCTTGGTGGTGCGGACACAGCTATTGGTCACCCTCTTCTTCGTTCTTTGATATCTTTCACACGCGTGCACACACGCATTCCGCGGGGGACAGCGTGTCCGTTCACTTCAGGGAACAGCAGACGCCGCTTTCCGCAGCCCAGGACAACGTGCCGCGGCAACAAGGACCGTACCTGTGATCAGACGCTTGGAGCTCGGCTCGGCCGTAATACTTGAGGGCACCAGGAGACCAGGAATGTCTGACGGTGCTGTCAGCATCTACGTCGTTGTCTAGAAGGTTGAGTTCTCCAGCTGCTCGCAGAGGTTCCAATCAAGAGACCCACACACAACACAAAACGGTATCAACATACGAGAATGCCGACAGAGGAAGCTTGCGCCAGGGATCTACCGCATGGACACGCCTGTCTCAGACCCGTTTGCTCTAACCCGAGCTGGCTTGGGCAGGGATGGGGAGGGAGGGAGGTCAGGGTTGGGGAGAGGGGGTCTAGGGTACAGAATGTCTGTAGATGATCCAGTGCTGCTACGTCCTTCCCAGGGGACAACCCGAGTGGGTATGCAGACGTAGCTGTGGGGTTCCCCTCCCAGGGGCTATAGGAACACAGGAAGTCTGCAGCCCTGTATGTAGGCAAAGCCAAGGCCAAGGACATCACGGTATGCCTGCCTCTCGATGCCTGGACGACATCCACAGACGTCCAGAGACTGATCTGAATGACGGGATTCCCTGGCTTTGAAATCTCTGCGCCCATCTTGCCCGAAAAGCAGAGCTGTTTGACCTCCTGGTGCCCTAAGCCACCACCCTTCCTGGTGGGCCGTTGCTAGCAATTCAAGACATCCTTGACAACCGATTGAGAGAAAACGCTCCTTTCCTGCGTCTGGCTCACGTTCAATGCAGAGCTGGAGCCTGAAGCAGGCCAGCGTTTGGCTGAATGAAATGTGAGGGATGATGCGCACGTGTGTAAGAGGGACAGTCGCTGGAGGGGAAGAGCCGAGGCTTCTCTCCTTGCTGTCCACCCAGAACAGAAGGCAGACGGCGCGGGGTGTGTGTGTCAGGTGGGGGGAAGGGGACAGCCATGATGCAGGGATGGGGAGAGCCAGGGGGTTCCCCAAAACACAACTCCCAAAGTTTAGGGGTTCCCAACAGAATGAGTTTCCTATAGTTCTGGGTCAAGACAGTTGTCATTTATACAGCAAAGCGTGCCGCGCTGAGTGAATGTGACCAACTTCCCCTCTGCACTTTCGAGCGCGCAGCCTCAACCACCTCCAAACGCACGCACATCTCACGCACCTGTCCTGTCAAAAGAGTGCCTCTTCCTCCACCACAGGACCCTGTCTGTCCAGGCAGGGGTGCGGCACTTGTCACTCGTGTCGTAGGCGGCTGAGCCAACATCATACTTGTAGGTGGGTCCAAAATTAATGGCGCCTTCATGAAAGTCTTTAAAAATCTATTGGGAGAAAAGACCAAGACCACCTTAGCTCTTCTAGATTCTGTACATCGCACGCAAAAACCCAAAATAAAAAGCACGTTCCGGAGTGCTCTAGTCCTAAAAAGGACAGAATCTGCCTTATAGTTGTAAGTATGTTTACAACTGAACACGGGTGTGCTATTTCGTTAGCAAGAGAGGGATGGCTGCTCATCCCGCTGACTTACACACCACCCTGGGATCTCCCACCCAGCTCGGGTACCCGAGGAACCACCGTCCACGTCAGTGCCCGGGAGACAGGGGAAGGCGCGAGGCAAGGATCCCAGCTGTCCATCTGCTCAGCGTCAGAGCAAGCGCAAGCAAGCAACGACCCGACAAGGCCTTCGTTGACATTCGCTAACTCAATGAGTTGCGCAAACGGAAGCCCAGACCTGAAACTGAATTGTTTCTGTTTGGCTCTAGATCTAGCCCCAGCACAGTGAGAAGACCCTGGAAAGACCTCACTACTTCTCTCTGGGCACCTGTGGGAGGGTGTGGACAGCACCGGTAGGAGGAAGAAAGAAAAACCTGCTCTAGACAGGGAAGGTGTGGTTCCTCTCCGTCTGGCCACCCCTCGGCAATCCACGTCCGCGGCAGGCTGAGCGGGGAGTGAACAGGGGACCGCAAAGAATGTCTGACTCTTGCTGTAGGGGAGACCTCAACACCTCTGGACACGGGACCAGCTGCTTTATTTTCAAAAGGTAAACAGAGTGCAGCTGTGCTCCCGTCATCTCAGCCCCACCGGCTACAAAGCTAACAGGCACCCAAACGAGCAACAAACAGCATTAGCTGGAGAAGATGTTCTGGGTCACCTGGAGGCTGGCCAGGGTGACCTGAGGAACTGAGAGCAGATCCATACTTGAATCTTTCCTGTCACGTCACTAAAAAATAGCACATGGTCGGGGTGGGGGGGCACCTGGTGGCTCACTCGGTTGTGCATCTGACTCCTGATTTCCGCTCAGGTCATAATCTCAGGGTCATGACATCAAGCCCTGTGTCAGGCTCCACACTCGGTGGGAAGTCTGCTTGAGATTCTCTCCTTCTGCCCCTCCCCCCACTCATGTTCCATCTCTCTACAATAAATCAATAAATCTTTAAAAAAGAAACTGCACATGGGTCATGTAGGGGATAAATGTGAGCTCTGTAGCTTGACAGCTGTGGGCGGCATCATGGCTCTGTGTACTGTGTGACCTTGGGCTCAATGAACCTGGGCCTCAGTCTTCTTGTCTATAAAATGGGTACAATACTGAATTTGTAGGATGGCCTTGAGGATTATCCGCCCAAACTGGTGTATAAAGTACATCAGGTATGGTTCTAACATGTTAGTGTGCTTGCCAATGAGAAACAGAGATCTCATGAAAACAGAGTACTGGAGTGTCACTTGATGGCTAAGTATATGTAAGGACAACCAGCCAGCCCTATGAGGCTGGCCTGGACACAGGGTGGGGTGGGCTTGCCCACACCGGTGTTCAGCAGCCTCAAACACTGTGCTCATTGCAGATGCGTGCCCCTCACCCCCAGGTGCTCTGACTCCAATGGAGTGCAGCTATAGACTTAAGAGTCCAACTTACTTTCCCACTTGATTTCTGTAGCTGCAGCTGATCAAATTCCAGAAGTTTCTTCCAGTCTTGGCGTTTGACAAAATAGAAGACTTCCTCGTAAGTGAGGTCGATGCGGTAGTTGAAATCGCCACACCAAAACACATAATCGTGAGAAAAAATGTTTCTTCCCTGTTTCAAGAAAATCACAGTCATTCCAGCCCATCTTGCAAAGGAGGTGGGAGAGGGGGAGGAAAGCTAACCAGGCAGATGATAAAGATGTCTTTTTCCCTAAAAAGCTACTTAACAAAAGACTTCACAGAGAGTACCTCATCTCTCCTTAATCCTGTACACCTGCTGGGGAGATTTTCATGGCTATCTTCATTTTAAATTATGGTGTTTTTGAGTGGTTTGGGGAAAGTTCATCTCTAATGGGGAACCACGACTGCCCATCTTCACTGCGCCGGCCCCAGCTCTGAGATCAGGCTGTGTTCCTGCTTTCCTTACGTCTACATCCAAAGACAAGTTGTCCAAACATTCAGTGTTATGAGGCTCAGGCTTACAAACATCAAAATGTCCAGAATGAGCAACTTCGTAAAATGTCAAGGATTTTATCCATTTTCCTCCTGTGACTCTCTATCCCATTCTTCCCTCCCCCTGCCCTGTCTGCTCACCCTGAGCCTGTGGTCCCCAGCACAGCTCTGGAGAGCATGGGACCCTTGCCCTTCCTTCCCTGTCATGAATCACAGCGCCAACAAGAGCAGTCACAACACACCACCCCTATCGCCCATCTACTTGTGCCGGGATCTGTTCTGGGGGCACACTGCCCTCACAGCAACCCTGAGAGGCACGCACTGTTGGTTCTCCTTTAGATAAAAATATAAAGTTCAAAAGAACCTGCTACAGTTACACCAATGTGTAATAAAGGCAACTTTGGACTCAGATCTGCCTAACTACAAAATCTGTTTCTACTATCCTCATGCGGCATTTCCAGTCTAATCTGGACAGATTAACATGATCACAACCAAATCAATAAGTGTGTAGAGAACTGCTTGCCCAAAAGAACATTCTGCAGTGATGGAAATGTTCTCCATCCACACTGTCCAAAACAGGAGCCACCAGCCTCAAGCGGCCACAAGCAGCCACCAAGTGGTCATCAGGAAACGTGGCCCATGTAACCAAGGAACTTTTCATTTTATTTAAATCCCTGCTTGTTGCTAGTCTGCTGGGCAGCTCAGGTGTAAAGTATTAACTTATACAGGTATCCTCAGTATTTCTATTGAAAAAAAGTCTCTATTTTAAACCCTTTGAATATTTTGCATGTGTCCAAAGTTCAAAACAGCACTTTAAGTGAGAAAGATTGTACTTTTTTTTTTTTTTTTTTAAACTAAAGGAAAACACAAAGACAACATGCATCGCGTCCTCTGTGGTCTGGAAGTCTTCACGTCGTAAATTTCCCAACTCTACACGTTTCTTCTTTAATTCAAGAAATAAAAACCACGGCAGAGATTACAGCACTTATTAGTGAAAATGAGGCGTTCTGCCTCGAGTACTCGTGTAGCCCAGCACACAGGACGTCAGGTTTACCGGTCTATCTGGCCTCACGGGGAGGAGCTCCACGACCCAGCCAGCTGAGTCACAGACACCGGCAGAACATGTGATGGAGAGAGCTGGCCTCCGCTCACTGCAGGGAGACGGGGGTTTGCACCAGGCTGAAGGTGTGCCGGCAATCGTCTGGACAGGTGTGCAGACAATCGGAGTCTGGAGAGATGCCCTGGCTTTGGGATAGAAACGCCTGCCACCGCTAGAGGGCAGCATGGCGCAGGCTGTCTGCAACCTGGCGCCCAGGTGGGAGGATCCAGACCCCTCGGTCATGAACACACAGATTTCAAAAAAATGGGCGTTCTTATCTGAGCTGCAACAGTAGGTAGGTCTGAAGACCATGACTCTTAAGAAAAACAAGACTCCCACTGTTTGGATTCAGATGTTCTTCACTAACTTGGACAAAGCATGGACAGTGAACAAGAAAACCAGAAAACTCACAAAAATGCCAAGAGAAAAGGTGGGGTGCATAAGGACATTCGGGAAACATATAATAGAGACAGGGCACAGAATACTCTAGGGACATCCCCGGGGCTTAGCTCTACTGTCCCATCCCAGGTCACATCCCCACCCCTGGAGTGGGGGGCAGGGACCCTCCTATAGTCGCTTCCTGTCCCCCACCCCATGGCAGCCTCTATCAGCAGCTCCGGAAACCACGTGTGTGGCCGCCGCAAGCAGGCAGCTAGCATGCACGCCCGGGTCACATCCCAGGCCACCGTGTGCTCTCACCATTGGGAAACTCAGCTTCTGGGTGATCTCCCTGTAGTCTTCATTCCTCTCCTTCACCTGGGACTGCCCGGCCGTCAGGTGGCTGCACACGAAGCAGAAGCTGGTGCTGTGGAACTGGAAGCGGATGCCCACGGCCCCTTTGTTCCCGGCCTTTCCCCCCATGCCCGTCTTCACCGTGTCGATGGCCACGTCCCTGCAAAACACAAGGTGCACACGCAGCGGCTCCTTAGCGGCTAAACAGGAAGAGTGCGAACCAGCTTGTGGCAGTGGGGGGCTGGGCTGTTGGATGGCCTTCTGGGCGGCCAGGCCACCCGGAGACTCCGGACCTCTCTCTTCTCTCTGTGGCAGCCCAGAGGACCCTCTCCACTACCCCAGCTCTCAAGGGCCCCGCGCTCACAAAGGCACCTGGGAAGCTTCCAACCCTAGCCCTGCTTTGCGCTCCTAAGTCCTCCCAAGTCCCCGTCCCCCTGAGGCCGTGCGGACGGCCCCGTCCCCTGCCCACCCGTCACGGCTTTCCTGCGTTAAGAAACAGGAAACATCTAGTGACTGGTGCTGGGCTGCCTAGTGCCTGGGCGACCTCCTCGCAGACACCTGCTCACATGTGATACCAGGTGACAACGCACACGTGTGAGTGCACGGGTCTACAGGATGGAGCCCGAGGCACTCGGAGGCCGACACCTGCTCCCTGGGACTATCAGTGGGCAGATGAGGCAAGGGGGTAACCGGCCCAGAAGCCTATGAGCTAAGCCAGCTAAGACTGGAGGAGAGGCTGGGTCCCAGGCGGCTGCGGGAAATCTGGAGCTCCTGAGCATTGCTCCCTCACTCACGGTTCAACTCTAACCTTTACCCTGACCCTGACCTTTGCTGGCTTCCACTCATGCACTTTGGACACCGCCCAAATGCCAGAACAAACAGTTGGGGGGACACGGACTGAAGGAATTTCCCAAAGTCATAGATGAGGACTGTGAACGGGGAGCATAGTCCCGTTCTCCCAGCGCGGCCCCTGGCATGCCTCTGGTCCTCTAAATATTCAGAGGTGTTTAACCAGGAGGGGGCAAGGTCTAGCCTGGCATGGGCAGGGAGTTTAGCTGGGCAAGGGAGGAAACTCTACCGACATGAGTGAGAAGGTAGCAGTGGGAGGTTATGAGTCATTGAGGGAAAAGGTGAATTCTTCCCAAACCTTAAAACACACATGCACAGACACCTGTACACACATACACGCGCACACTCTTTCCTAAGAGAGCACCCATTTGCTGAGGGCTCCCTTTCTGACACACACACAGAAGCCACTTGAGCGGCGTTACAGCGGGGTGACAGCGGTCGAGGCGTTCTGCCCACACGTCTTATTTAGAACGCTTCTAAAAAGAGACAAAAGCATTGGCATTTCCAGCCGAGTTACTCAGTTCTTGGTCAGAGGTTTCCTGCCTAAAACTTCAACAAGGAATCCCTTTCCTTGCACAAAACTGAGCCTGGGAGGATAACAATCACTGCTTCTGAAAGAGTTCAGCTTCCTGGCCCGCAAGGTTCCCACTGTGGCATTTTAATCTCCAGACAATATTCTATTCAGCCTGCTTTTTCCTCGGGGGGCTGCTACATTTATCTAGAATAATGGCGAGTCCTGATTCCTGTTGCAGGAGGGGAGGAGGGAGAGGAAGTCTGAACAAAACACCAGGACGAACAACCCCACATCCCCCAGATGTTCATAAACCGAATGTTCTTACCTGATGAATGGGACATGGTATGGACGTACAAAGATATACAGACAGACGCCCACCAGCTGTGCCGAAGTCAAGAGAATGTACCTATGAGAGCGTGAGATGGCTTTCTGGAGCTGCTCACCCCACATCTTCCTGTTGGTGGTACTGGAAAAGACGAGAAAGAAATGACGCTTCACGTTCTGCTGGAGATGGGCTCTCCCACTGACACACTCCTTCAACTCCTATTCTTTTCATAGGACTGTTGTCATGCTG
This sequence comes from Lontra canadensis, assembly GCF_010015895.1. Classification (NCBI taxonomy): domain Eukaryota; kingdom Metazoa; phylum Chordata; class Mammalia; order Carnivora; family Mustelidae; genus Lontra; species Lontra canadensis. Next base: position 6,871,947 of record NW_022631086.1, on the reverse strand, counting down.
TCCCCTCTCCCGTGTTAGTGCCATGCTTTCATCTCCGCAGCGGGCTGTCCGCGTATTTCTGGCTGTGTCGTACACATCATCGCTCATACCATACCCCACCCCTGCCACTAAAACCCATCACAGCACCTTGCTCCTAAGAGCTGCTGAGATCAGGTGTTATTTGTTCAGAAAGTTCCTTGAGATTAAAAAGAAAGAAAAAGTCCAGTTGACCCTATACAAAACGTCAATGCAGCGGTTTCCTTTGTGTCTTAAGAGATGCACCTTCTCCCTGCACTTCCGCTTCTCACCTTCCCCAGGAAAGGTGAGTCAACACCCACCCCCCAGCCCAGGCGTCAGCCACGCCCTCCAGGTGTGCACCCGCCAGCTCACAGCGTGACTCAGCCTCCACACACGCCCAAGCACCTACAGCTGTAACCTGCCCTTCCTTCGATTTCCTTAAATTGTGAAGAAAGAGGAACGGGAGCTGCACATCTGAGTGTGTGTGGGCGGGGCAGGCGTGCGATCAGGAGAATCCACACACCGAGGGCCACAGGGCAGTAGAGGCAGAAGCAGGACGGACCCAGTGTCCCACTCCCGGCCTGGCACCCGGCTCGGGGAACCTCGGGTGAGTTTGCGGGTGCAACCCTGCACCCCCGTGCCCTCTCACCTGGCATTGACGATATTCCCTGCGCTGAGTTCCACCATCTCTTCAAACCCCACGGCAAATATGTCAGCTGGGCTGTCCTCATCTGGGGGAAAGGCGGGAGTTGAGGGAAATCAGACAGCACAAGGCCTGCGTTTGTGGACTCGTGGGGTGTCCCATGTGCCCCATTTGAGCCCGGGTGTGCCGCTGCCTGGGTGCACTTGTCCAGAAGGCTCCATGAGGCTCCGTGCTGATCCCCACCTTCTCTCACCTCCCTGGTGCCCACAGCCTTCCCCGGTCTCCATCCTAGGGCACATCAGTGACCTCTCTAAACCTGTTCCTTTGTCTTCAGAAGGGACAGGAGCTGCCATCTCCCAAGGACATCATGAAGTATCCATCAGAGGACATGTGTGAAGTCCCCACCCCACCCTGCGGGTAGTAAGGGCACTGCCCTGCGGGTCTCTCTTCCTTCCCAGCCACCAACATAGGCATCGGACCCAAAGGCACCGTGCCACGCTTGCCTGTGTCCCTCCATACTCTGCACAGTGTGGGGCCGGGCCTTGCCCGGTTCATGGTAGACTGAGGGGGTCCTGGCCCAGGGGAACTGCCATTCTTGGTGGCTGGAGGAGGGGAAACCCTGTCCAGCTGGGGATCGCGGAGGTCTGCTGCGGAAATGTGTTTTATGGGGAGCACAGCAAACCGAGGCATTGTGTACCCCTCCTCTCCATGTCCCCTTTAACAGGGAAGAGGAGGGGTTAATAGAATCCCCCCCCCCAGCCACGGGCCACATCTCTCCAGTGCCTCCCCACCTTCTGCCACTCAGGCCCTGAACCCTCAAGCCAGGCCGTGGCTCCCAGCATGGCAAAAAGGGAGACCCGCAAAAGGGGAGGGAAGCTCCTTCAACTGGGGCTGCTCTCACGTTCTCTGCACATATAGGGCTTGCCCCGGGGACACCATGAATGGTCGCTGCCACCACAGGAACCCCAGGAACCCTGGGCCGTGGACTCAAGCCACCATGTGCCACAAGGCAGCAGAAGTGGGGGTACAGACTGCCCGGGACAGCGAGGGATGGGCTCTGGGCAAGGCTCGGGGCCGCTGCTGAGAATGGGTACAGCCGAGAGGCGGATCAGGGCTCTCTTGCAGGATCCAAGAGAGCTGGAAACAGCGGCCCCACAGCCATGCTGCCCGCAGAAGAGCATTCCTGCTTCAAACCCTTGTTCTGAGGCCATTCCGTGTTTCCTTCTGGGAGACTCCCCACCCCGACCACCCTGCCACACGTTTGGAAGAGACAAGGTGTCCCACGATTTTCCAGATGTGTTCTGGAAGCCCCGAGACCTTCCTGAACGTTCTGGGTGAGAACACCCACTACCAAATCGCGGGAGTCACGGGCTGCAGGGAAAGGTCAAGCCAAAGGCCCCCCGGACTCTGCATGGGACGGTCAAGGCCGCTGTGCTCACCCTGGGAGCCTGTGAGGCCGGTGAGCCTGGGGGAGTCGAGCAGCCAGTCGGCCAGCTCGGCCGTGCCCAGGAGGTTGCTCCGGAACTGCTTGCCTCCGTTCACGTTCCAGGTCCCCGTGGCAATGTGGATCCGCTTGAAAGTCGTGAATTCTGACTGGCGCTCTGCCATGGCTCTCAGGATCCTGGGCGTCACTACGAGGAGGCAGGAGATGGCCCGCGTGTCCGCGCTGCACTGCCACGTGCAAAACCACGGAGGGGGCTCCCTGTCGGAGAGGGGGCTGGGATCCTACAGACGGAGTCAGGGGTGTTCTGCAAGAAGCTGGGAAGGGGCTAAAGCCAGAAGCCCCTGGGGTGTTCAGTTGGTTAAGCCTCTGCCTTCGGCTTGGGTCATTATCCCAGGGTCCTGGGATCGAACCCCGTATCAGGCTCTTTGCTCAGCAGGGAGCCTGCTTCTCCCTCTGTGCCTCCCCCTGCTTGTGCTCTCTCTCTTTCTCAAATGAATAAGTAAAATCTTAAAAAAAAAAAAAAAAAAAAAAAAAAAAAAAAGAGGCTAAAGCCACCATAACCAGTACACTTCCCTGGGGTATTTTTGCGACAAAGTCCTGAAAACAAAGGACCAGACAGACGTTCCTCCTCCACACGCGTTAGCTGACCAGACCCCACAGGAAGTCTCTGCCATGGCGTTTCCTCCACGATCCGGGGGACATCAGCAAAGGGACACCGTGACCTACCACAGTTTAAACATCTTTATCTAAAACTTTAAACAGCCTACCCTATCTTTGCCTTTCTTCACCTCCCATCCCTCAGGAGATGTTTCATTGGCTTTATATTGGACTCAAGCCTTTAAAAAAATCATTGCTCTGAACCAGGTCCATGTTCTGGATATCCAAAATACAGTCCATTTTTTACACTGGTGACTTACCCCGAATAGAAGTCACATCTACCTGTCTACTCAACAACGCGCTGTGCTACACAGACCCTCCCACAGCTTTGACCGAGCTGGCCTTGTCTGCGGGTCGACACAAATAACCACTGTGGCTACTGGAAGCCAAGTGAGAGTCAGGCCCTGTGGAAGAATGAGAGCAGCAAAGCGGCTGTGAAACCACGGTGAGCACCGGCAGATTCATTTTTCAAAAATCCCTTAAAGCTTACATATTCTTATAAGGAAAAATGCTGGGTTCCCCTCTTCTTCTCCACTGAGAGCTCTATAGCATTTATAGGGTCTAGGGGATAAAGTACCATTAAAATTCCCTCAAAGATACCTGTCCAGCTCATTCACAGGTGGAAGACAAAAACCAAAACCCCCCCCAAAACCATGAACTTACAGAGTACAGACTGGGGGGTGACGGGGTTGGGGGAGGACATGGTGAAGGGAGTCAAAAGGTACAGTTATACCCTCAGTAAGTCCTGGGATGAACGTACAGCAGCAACACCACACTTTTATGATCCTGTGTTGCGTATTTCAAAGTTGCTAAGAGAGTTGCTCTGAAATGGTCTTACAAGAAAAAAAAAAAAACTTTCATAACTATGTGTGCATAGATATTAACTAGACTTGCTGTGATCATTTCACAACATACACACATATTAAATCATTATGTTGTGCCCATGAGAGTCATACAATGTCATATGTCAACTGTATTTCAAGGAACAAGAAGAAACCTTTAGCTGTTGACAGAAGCACGACAGTCTTGGCCCATGAGAGCAGGAGGCGTCCTGATCCCCGGAGACAAGCATTTCTTCTCCCTCTTTCAGCTCTACAGGGTCCTGGGGGCTTAACAAAAGGAGGCAACTCTCACGGGTGACTCCCTGGGATGAATGATGACTGGTGATGGGACCCAGAACCCACCGGAGCTGAGAAAGGGTTTCAGTCCGAGCCAGCGCTCCGAGAAACTGACACGGAGAACAGTACAGGGTCTCCTGCAGCATCTTCTCGACTTTCCCCCTTCTTTCGGTTTGGAAATACACAAGAACGTGTAAGAGCGGGCTCACACTCAAGGCCTAAAGCCCGGGGCCCCAGAAGCTACAGCAATAGCTGCTACTGTGTACGTATTTTGTATATTCCTCTGCCTCAGTCATGCCAGGACCAGGGGGATGTCCATGCCTCTCACCCAAAGCCTACCAGAATTACTCAAACTGGCCAAGCCTGAACTGTTCACTCTGTCCTCTCTTTCCTGCAAAACCCCAATAAAGAAAACCCCAATAAGCCCCCCTGTGGCACGCTCCCCATGCCTAGGACCTGCAAGTCTAATAGATTTTTTAAACAGGTAAAACTGGTATATAACACTATACGTCTCAGGTAGAAACCATTACAACTCTCCATCTGCCTGCACTACGGAAGGATCACCCCCAGAAGTCTAGTTACCATCTATCACCAGGCATTTGATCCCCTTCACCCAGCTGCCCACTCCACCACCCCCACCTCCCCGGTAACAACGGATCTGTTTATACCTGTAAGTTTGCGTTGTTTTGTTTTGGATTCCACAGGAGTGAAATTACATGGTAACTGTCTTTGCCCACCTGACTTACTTCACTTAGCTACTACCTTCAAGGTCCATCCAGGTTGTTGCAAATGGCGAGATTTCATTCCTTTTCGTGGCCAGGTAGTGTGCGCGTGTGTGTGTAGTGTGTGTGTGTGCATGCACGCGCACACACACACCTTCTTTATCCATCTACTGATGGGAATTCAGCTGCACCACGGCACACCGCTACAAACAGAAGGGCATGCATATCTTTTTGAATCAATGTTTTCCCATTCTTCGGATAACTCCGCACAAGTGGGAGAGCTGGATCATATGGTAGTTCTATTCTTAACTTTCTGAAGAATCTCCGTACTGCTTTCCAGAGTGACTGTGCCAATTTATTTTCCCACAAACAGTGCACAACGACTCCCTTATCTTCACAGCCTTCTCCGGTGCTCGTCGTCTTTCTGACTGGGGTGAGGTTAGACCTTATTTCCTTCTGATTTGCATCCCCTATTACTAATGATGCTAAACATCTTCTCATAGGCCACTTCATCGCCCATATGTTTTCTTTGTAAATAGGTCTATTCAGATCCTCGGCCCATTTTTTTTTTTTTTTTAAATCAGGTTGCCTGATGCTTTGCAGAAATCTTCTCCCATTCAGTAGGCTGCCTTTCCTTTTTTTTTTTTTTGAGGGAGGCGGTTGAGAGGAGGAGAGAGAACCCTAAGCAGGCTCCACACCCAGCATGGAGCCTGACACGGGCCTTGATCTCACAACCCTGAGATCTCGACCTGAGCTGAAACCACGAGTCAGATGCTTATCCGACTGAGCCACTCAAGCGCCCCTGGCTCTTTTGTTCTGATGACCTCTTCTGCCACGCAGAAGCTTTACTATTTGATGTAACCCCATCTGTTTACGTGTGCTTTTGTTTCCTTCCCTTTAGAGACCAATCCAAAAAAACATTGCTTACAGCAAGGCTCGGGAGCTCACCACTTGTGTTTTCTTCTAGAAATTTTATGGTTTCAAGTCTTACATTCAAGTCTTTAATCCATTTTGATTTGGCTTTTGTGTACCACTGTCTAGTTTTCCCAACATCATTTATTGAAGGGACAGTCTTTCCTCCATTGTATGTTCTTGGCTGCTTTGTCATAAATTTCCTGTCCATACGAGCATGGGTTTAAATATGGGCTCTCAGTTTTGTTCCATTGTGCTGTGTTTTTACCTGAATACTATATGGTTTTAATATAACTTTATAGTTTAGTTTGAAATCAGGGAGCTGGATACCTCCAGCTTTGTTCTTTTTACTCAAGACTGCCTTGGCTATTCAGGGCCTGTGATTCCATACAGATTTTAACATTATTTGTTTTAGTTCTGTGAAAAATGCCACTGGAATTTTGATAGGGATTACACTGAATCTGTACATTATTTTGGTGATATGCACATTTCAACAATATTAATTCTTCCAATCCAGGAACACAGGAGGGCTTTCCATTTATTTGCCTCTTTCTCAGTTTTGTTCATCAGTGTCTTATAGCTTCCAGAGCACAGATCTTCTACCTCCTTGGTTAAATTTATTCCAAGGTATGGTATTTTTTTTGATGCAATTGTAAATGGAATTGCTTTCTTAATTTTTCAGTCTGATAATTTGTTATTAATGTATAGAAACAGCACAGATTTCTATATTTCGATTTTGTATCCTGCTACTTAACTCATTTATCAGTTCTAACAGTTTTGGGGTGGTCTTTTGGGTTGTCTATATCTATGGCAAATAATGACAGTTTTATTCTTTCTAATTCTTTCTAATTTCTAATTCTAGAATTTCTAACTCTTTCTTTTTAATTGGAATTAGAAAAAGAAAATTTTTCTCTTTCTTGCCTCATTGCTGTGGGCTGGACTTCGAATATACACTGAATAAAAGTGGCCAGACTAGGCATCCTTGTCTTGCTCCTGATCTCAGATGAAAAGCTTCCAGCTTTTCACCACTGAGTGTAATGTTGGCTGTAGGCCTGTCATAGACAACCACCATCATTATGTTTAGGCAAATTCCCTCTACCCACTCGGTTGAGAATTTTTATCAGCTGAATTTTGTCAAGTGCTTTTTCTACATCTATTGAGATGACCAACAGGATTTTTAATTTATTTTATTTTCAACAGGATTTTTAAAAAGATTTGAACGATGGAGTGTGAGAGCATACATGTGGGGGGGTGGGGCAGAGAAAAAGTATGCAGCAGACTCCCCACTGAGCAGGGGGCCTGACTTGGAGGGTCGATCCCAGGACCCTGAGATCATGAGCCAAGCCAAAGGCAGACACTTAATTGACTGAGCCACCCAGACCCCCTGATTGGTAGGATTTTTATTTTTCTTTTTGTTAATGTGTTGTATTAGTTGATTGATTTGTGGATGTAGAACCATCCTTGCATCACTGGAATAAATCCCTCCTGATTGTTGTAACTGATCCTTTTGATGTGTTGTTGAATTTGGTTTGCTAATATTTTACTGTAGATTTTTGTGTCAGTGTTCATCAGCGACACCGGCTTGCAATTTTTAGTGTGGATGCGTGGCATCCTTGTCTGGTTTTGATATCAGGGTAGTGATGGTCTCATAAAATGAGTTTGGAAGTAGTCCCTCCTTTTGAATTTTTTGGAAGAGTGGAGGAGGACAAGTATTTAATCTTTGAATGTTTGGCAGAATTCACCAGTGATGCTTTCAGGACATGGGACTTATGTGTATTGGTTTTGGTTTTAATTTGTAACCACTCTATTTTATTTTTTTAAAATCTCTTTGCCCAACAGGGGGCTCAAATTCACGACCCTGAGAGATCAAAGGGTTCTGTGTTCTACTAACTGAGAAAGCCAGGTGCCAGGCTTGGGAGGTTTTTGGTTTCTGATTCAATCTCCTACTAATCGGTCTATCCAGATTTTATATTTCTTCATGATCCAGTCTTGGAAGAATGGTATTTACATAACTCTCGTAGGCTGTCTGAATTACGTGTAGTAGTCTCCTATTTCCGTGGCGTCTGCTGTAATTTCTCCTTTTTCATTTCTGATTAGTGACATCTCCCTTTTCTTGGTTAGTCTAGCTAAAGTTTTATTGTTTTATTTTTTTCAAAGAACCAACTTGTAGATCTTTTCTGCTGTTTTTAAATCTTTATTTATTTTCCACTCTGATCTTTATTACTTCTTTCCTTCTCCTGACTTTGGGCTTCATTTATTCTTCTTTTTGTAGTTCCTTCAGTTGTATAGTTAGATTGAGCTCTCTCTGGTTTCTTGAGGTAGGCCTGGGTTGCTAGGCCCTTTCCCCACTGAAGTACTTTTGCTGCGTCCTAAAGATTATGGCCTGTTTTATTTGTTTTTGTTCGTCTCTAGGTACTTTTAAAAAATTGCTCCCTTGTTTCTCTGATGACCCATTGTTCGTTGTTTGGTAGCAATTGTTTAACCTCTACGTTTTTGTTTTTTCCAGTTTTCTTATAATTTCTAGTTTCATCCCACTGCATTCAGAGAAAATGCACGATAGGATTTCCGTCTTCTTAAGTTTATTAGGACTTGTTTCGTGGTCTAACATATGACCTATCCGGAACAATGTTCCATGTGCACTTACTTAAGAAGAATGTGTATTCTGCTGGCTTTTGGGTGGAATGTTCTGCTTATGTCTGTTAAGCCCATCTGGTCTAATGTGTTGCTTAAGGCCAATGTGTCTCCTTATTCGTTTTCTGTCTGGACGATATCCACTGATGTAAGTGGGATATTAAAGTCCCTGACTATTGTATTGCTGTAAATCTCTCCCGTTAGCCCTGTTAATATTTAAATATCTTAGCGCTCGTACGTTGGGTGCATATATATTTATGTACGTTATGTCATCTTGTTTAATGGACCCCTTTATCATTATGTAATGCCCTTCGTCTCTTTTTATTCTTTGTTTTAAAGTCTCTTTTTGTCTGCTAGGAGTATAGCTACACCAGCTTTCTTTTTATTTTCATTTGCATAAAACTTCTTTTTCCATCCTTTCACCTCTGGTCTGTACATTTTTTTTTTTTTTCTTGAGAGAGACAGAACGAGTGAGAGTGGGAGGGATGGAGGGAGAGAGAGAATCTTAAGCAGGCTCCATAGGCTGAGCATGGAGCCTGATGCCAGATGCGGGGCTCGATCTCATGACCCTGAGATCATGACCTGACCCGAGGTCAAGATACAGACACTTAACTGACTGAGCCACCCAGGCGCTCCTGTATGTCTTTCCATCTGAAGAATAAACTGTTTTTTCCTGAGCCTCCTCTTGTGGCTGCACACGACTGGTCGTCTCATAAAAGAACACAAACCGCACCTGTCAGCCGCTCAGGGCACGTGGTCCAGCTGAAGTCACGGGCCAGAGGGCAGAGCATGGACGCCCCGCTCAGGGGAGTGTCTGCTACCTGCTGTTTGGGGTTATGTGAGGAGGAAAGGGAAGGGCTGGCTGGCACACCCCCACCCCCAACACTCCCTCTGGGTGGCCGGCAGCTAGAAACGTCCATGCACGTGGAGCGGGAGCCCCCTTACCCAGCAGGGCTGTGTTGTCCAGGAGCGTCCTTCCCTTGTCTGCGGACTCCTCAGTGCAGACATCCCCGACCAGCAGCAGCTCGATGGCCTCCTGCTTCAGCCCATCAAAGAAGTTGGACTGGATAGTGCGAGACACGGACCGAGCCCCATCCTTCAGCTTCCCCACCTGCCACAGGCCAGACCAGAGGCCATGAGAGGGATCCACGCAGGCCCTCCCTCTCTCCCTGCAGTCTCCCCCTACCTTGGCCTTCCCTTCTAGGGCCCGGCTGCCCGTGAACATCTTGCTAAGGCTGTGCCCGTTCAGAGACCACATGGCTTTGAAGGACTCCACGAAGCGGTCCGCAATGGGCTTTGAGTTCAGACCCAGGCTCTCGAGCTGCAGATGAAGGACCTGGATGACAAGGAAGGGACAGATGTCACCATCTTCCCACCTGGAAGCTCCCAGCACCCACAACTGCTTTGGGTCTGTGTCACCAGGCATCATCCCCGTGAATCCCTTGTTTGGCAGACTGTGGATCACCCTGTGCTCCTCCAGAGAACAGGGGATCCTGGCAGCAAAGATTGGGGCTTCCAACCACCACTCACCCAACCTGAGGCAACCTGGTCTTCACCGTGCCGGCAGCCCTCCTCTGGGCCCCTTACTCCTGACCTCCTCCCCCATGCTCAGCCCCAACCACCAGAGGGATGAGAGCAATCAGGGACAGCCTGGCAGCCGGCGGAAACCCCACCCCCTCCCCCTAGCCGTGAGCCAGGAGAGGTCAGCCAGGCACTGGGCCTGCAGGCCATCAGGCCGACTCAGGTCTCCCTCCTGGGCATCAAATCCCGCCGCATCTGAGCCCGCCTCACACTGCCCTCACCCAGCCGGATATTCACGGCAATCGCTACACAGAACCGCTGTTTCTCAAGGTGGCACCAGGCTCCTCTGGGCGACCGTGTCCGGAGTGCATTCCACAAAGTGTGCGTACAAATAAGGCAAAGGCATCGAGTGGTATGGGCAAGCCAGCCGCCCAGGCAGACCTTGCTCTTAGACACCTGGCACATCTCTGCCCCACGCTCCCCCCGTTAGGAAGCTAGCCCAGTGATGTCCCCTCATCTGGCCGATGGAGGCATGGGACGTGACCCAGGTGGCCCAAGGGCCCTCGCACGGCAGGGACAGACCTCGAGTGCTATGAAGCTCTGCACCGTGTTGGTTCGGTCCAGGCAGTCAAGACAGTTCATCCGCAAAGTGCCTTTCTGAAAACTTAGGGGGACAAGAAATGCAAGTGGTTACAAGCTGTTGAAGGAACAAAGCCCACAGCACGATGGCCTACGTTTGACTGCAGGCCTCCGGGAAAACTGGGGCCGACCCTTGCCTACCCTGGTAGCCGGCCAGGATCCCCAGTGCACACCCTGAGGGACCCCAGCACGGCTGGAGCGGCACGCACACCCGGGTCGTTATAAAACATGCCTATTTTCATTGTTCGCCATAGTTATGTCTACACAGGGGCCACGACCAACCAGCGAGTTGAGGGGCACCTGGGTGGCTCAGTCGGTGAAGCATCCGACTCTTGGTTTCGGCTGAGGTCATGAGGCCATGACCTCAGGGTCGTGAGACTGAACCCCGCGCTGGGCTCCCTGCTCAGCAGGGATCCCGTGAGAGATCCTCTCCGTCTGCCCCTCCCTCCCTGCTCTAGTCGCAAATAAATAAATAAATCTTAAAAAAGGAAAAAACAATTAGCGAACTGAACCATTAGCAGATTAGCACACGCTGAACTACTGCTCCCAGGGGAAACCGAGGGTCGGGTTCCTGCAAGCCTCTGCTCTCTCACATTTTCCCCAACTGCACAACACATAACCCTGTTTTATGGGCGTTTCTGTTTAAAGGCACTTTAACACGGATCGATGCTTAACGCTGACTCCGAGCCAGCTGCGCTCTGAGAGCTGCGCCAAGCTTCTCCATCCCCTCGTGCTTGGGAACACCGGCCAGCTCTTGGCACTACACTGGGGGGGGGGGGGGGGGGCATTTTAAACAGTGAAATGACCAATAAAATGCACAAAGATATGACCCCGGGGCACCACACAGACCACAAAAAGGACACTCGATCGTAGGAGAGTCGAAACCAAAAGGCAGAGCGTTGCTTTGCTCCCCCTCGGCTGGGAACAGGGTGCACTCAGGGACTCAAATTTCTCACAGTTCAGAGCACGTCTGTCCATGACCCTGAAAGGGCCGTGAGTGTTGATTTGGGGTGACAAATCAGTGTTAGCGATGGGCCAATTTGCAAACCTAGAATCTGAAGAACGAGGATCGACTGCATTGTGATTTGAACGAAGCAGGTTCCTTTCTCTGCTCAGCGCTGAGCAGGAAAATCCCAACCCCAGGCTCCCCGGGCCACGGGGCTGGCGCTAGCGGTCCCTCTTCACTCTCGTGGGCTTTCACCAGTTCAGACAGTAAGTTCTGTGGTCCCCAGAGCTCCACGGTTTCACCTGGTCCTTTTATCATTTATATTGCCAGAAAACCACACTTGGCCATCCAGTCACCAAATTCACGAGCATGGTCTGAAGGCAGGAAGGGGAAGAAGGCACTGGAAGCCGGGATCCCCCGCATGCCTGACCCTGTGGCCCCTGAGACCGCAAGTGCAGCTGCGCAGCCAGTGGGCAGGGGAGGAGGCGGGCGGAGGGAGACTCACCGTGGACTTACATTCTCGCCCTTGGAGAACACGTCAAAGTCATCCCAGTGCAGCTTCAACTGCGGCCTCAACAAGTTCTCCAGTTTCTCTAGCTTCCCACCTTTGGCAAACTGGTGGAAGTCGAAGTTGATCATAGGCGTGTCGCTGGCGTGGCAAGAGGCCCAGAGCAACTTCTGAAAGTGGAGAGGGAGAGGGTAGCCAGGGAGCGAGGGCCGGGACACAGGGACTGCAAACCTCTGGCGGCCGGAGTCGGAGCGGGGGGCTAACCACGCCGGCTAGGGCCCACGCTCTGGTTTGAAGGCATGTGGGGGACTGAGCTATTCACGTGCCCCGACCCTGAAATGGAAGGACAGAGCCTCGGAGCGCAGCACTGCAAAGAGCATCCTGCCCGCAGCAGGGCAGGGGGCCAGCCCTGGCCGAAGACAGCCTTGGCAGCCGTGCCTCCCCGGCTCGCAGCTCTGAACTGACATCACCCCCCAGCCCCCGCAGGGCTCCTGGGAGGGCGCCAAGGAGGGAAGGACCACACTGTTCTGCAGACCCCCAAGCGCCATGGGCCGCTCAGGGACGGGGCAGCCCACAGAGTGGGGGCTCATAATCCAACTCCCCGTTGCCAGGTAACCAGTGCCACCCAGTCAAGCGTCAGCCTCAGGTGGGTGTGCTCCTTGGTGTCCCATCCTCCCACCAGGGTCCTCTGGGTCCCCGTGAGGGGAGGTGCCTGACACACAGCCCAGTGAGATGGCAGGAAGGGGTGACAAGGGGTCAGGGCCAGCAGGCCCAGGTTGGCGCAGGACCTGGGGTGGATGCGAGGCCAGAGATGGGGGTGCATAGCAGGGGCTCCAGGCGGCTTGGGGCTCCTGCCGGAGGCCTCCCCTCAACACAAGGAACCTCTGGGGCACTCCAGAGCACTCTCAGGAGCCCTGGGGTAGAAACTGTGCCAGCGGCCTCGCCAGGGCACCCAGCCTCAGGCTCATCCCACCCTGATCCTCCCGCATAGCTTCAGGTTCGACTTGTCCAGAGAGTCCATGAACTTGAAAAACTGGAAGAGCGTTGGGCCCTCTGGTCCCTGCAACTCAAAGTGCCCGCCACTGGGAGCGAGAACACCAGCCAGTGCCTGGCGGTGGCCGTCGGAGAGCCTTGCCAGATAAAAGCAGCCGGCCGAGCTGAGTGGTGTCCCCTTCGCCCCTTCATGATGACACAGTTTGGAGGGAGCACCTTGTTGGGCTGTGACTGAGGTCCATGGGTGGGCTGCCGGGGCACGGAGCTCAGGGCCGAGGGAGCCGCCGCTCGATGTGACACCAGCGGGTCTCCTCTAGGCGGCATCCGCCGCCTCCCTGCCCAGCAGCCTGCCCTCCTCCCCCTGGGCCACAGGACCCCTGCCGCTTCCCGGCCCCCTCGTGACAGAGAGCCCGTCCACAGGGTGCACCGCTGCTGGCTGACGGGGCTGAGGACATGCCCTCTCCAGCACTCAAGACATAAAGGGAAAAGAGGTTCTGTTCTTTCCTTCTTTTCCCTTAATATAAGCCGTCAGCGTTGCTGCCCAGATGGTTGGGAAGGGAGAGACACAGCAAGCTGACTGCCAACAGCAACAAACCCAACAGGAAAAGCAGGTCTGGCCAGATGAACTTGGCCACCAGGGAGTCTGCTCTGCACACATGGCCTCTCTGCGCAGAGCGGAAGGGGCACCCGGTGGGCTCAGCTCCCGCCGGCCGGAGGTCAGCAGTCAGGGAGGCAGCAAGCACTGCTTCCCGAGAGCCGAGGTCCGACTGCACTCTCCCCGGAAGGGGCTTCCCGGACCGTGGAACAACCAGAGGGCTCCTCTCCGTTAAGCGGGGGACACGGGCCCCTGGGAAAGGAGCTTGGACATCGCCCATAGCTCCTTCTGGAGCCTTGCATCTAGCTGAGACCCTCGGGAGCTCTGGGAACAGGGAGAGGCCCGGGGGAGGTGGGCGGAGCTGTCCCCTCAGCCGGCTCCTCCCCTGTCTGGCCCCCCGCCTCTGCACACCCCCAACCCCTCAAAGTGCCCAGAGAGGCCACAGGGAGCCCACGGGGAGCTGGGCACAGGGAGCTGCTCCCTGGGGCAGCCCAGACAGGGATGAAGATTTGAAGGCTGACGTCAGCGGGAGGAAATCTCATTAAGGTTCCTGCTTTAAACCAAGCAGGAGCTCTGAGGGACGGCGCCAGGCCAAGGGCGCTGCAGGTGTTTCGGTGAGCGCGCCAGGGGGCAGAGCCAGACCAAGGAAGGAAGGGAGCTCAGGCTCCCTGAATGGTCAGGGACCGCGGGGCGAAGCCCGTGTGTGCGCGCGCGCGTGTGTGTGTGTGCGCGTGTGTGTGTCCCCAAGACAACCAGGGAGGGGGCCTGGCTCTCCTGAGCCCTGCAAGCCCGAGGGAGCCCTGGAGGTGGGGGATGTTGTGTTGGAGCACAGTCTCTGTCAGCTCACAAAAATTAAATTTTGTACCTCAGGAGCCCAAATCACCTCATGCAACAGAGCTGGTGGGAAAGAGCCCCCCAGGCGTGGTGACAGCAGTGCCCATCCCAGTCCTGCAGGGAAGCGAGCCTCTGCGTGGGGCTGTCCTGCCCCTCACCCACCGCCACCCGCCCCACGGGGCCCGAGAAGCAGCACGGCGGCGGGCGGCGTTTACCTTGAAGGCTCTGTTGAGCACCTCCTCTCCGCCTCTGCTCCCCAGCAGGTTCACGACCACTTGCTTCCCATACTGCTCCTTCAGCAGCACCATATGCCTGCAAGGGCACAGGCCAGCACGTGACCCCGTGCCGCCAGCGCACAGACTGCCACCCCACCCTCGAGGGCATGGGGCACAGGAAGGACCTGTTTGGCACCAGAGGTCCAGGTGGAGCTGTTCCCCGAGACCCAAAATTGGTTGGGGGTCGGGGGGAGACCACCACTCTCTCCCAGCCACCAACCCCACGGTCAGGGACAAGCGCGGCAACAGCTTATTTGCACGCAAGGCTCAGGTCAAGAATAATTCACAGCACATCGGACATGAGTGTAACATCAAACGACGGACATGCCAGACTTTCTGTAAAATACCACCGTTGAATCCAGAACAGCTAACCTGGCCCTTTATTAACGGGGTCCAAGAAGCGCAACACGCGTGTTTCTGAAATTCATCTCTAATTTCACTTGGGACCTTCTTTCTCGAAGCTAGAAAAGCTCGTAGGAGGGTTGTTAACCTCAGTGTCTGTTATCTAAGTGCCGTATTTCATTACGTGTAATTATGTATGCTCCAGGCAAGAAGGCATGGTAAAATTTCAGGCTTTAGGAAAACATTCATAGATCAGAGACTTTTAAAAAATATGTATGTTGTGAGGTGCCTGGGTAGCTCAGTTGGTTGAGCGTCTGACTCTTGGTTTTGGCTCAGATCACGATCGCGGTGTCATAAGATCGAGCCCCGAGTCTGATCAGGGAGTCTGCTTGATATTCTCTCTCCCTCCCTCTTCTCCTCCCTCGGCTCCTCCCCCTGCCCACTCTCTCCTTCAAATAAATAAATAAATGAAATCCTAAAAAAACACATATGTTGAAATATTAGGGAAAGACTAATATTTATCTTTTATCACTAGCTTTTAAAAAGCTAACTTGATAACTTCACTAACACTAGGACTACTTAAATGTAATTTTTAAAAAAATACAGGAAGACAATACAAAAAAGAGATGTAAACCGCATTTTCATCATGCAATCTTCATGCCTTGAGATAGAAAAAAGAGAAGATAGCATGCCACAGTATTAAAAATGGTAGAATTGTATGTGACTCAAAATCATTCTCCTCTTTATACATTTTGCATTTTCCAAATTTCTAGGCTGACATTTTTTTTAAGTTAATTAGCGCTAAGGAACCAGTTTTAGCCCAATAAAGGAAAAAGACGCTCTCTCACCAAATTTGCGGGTAGCACTGTATAGTAGAATATGGATTCTGAAGGGGGTAGTTTGAATTGAGGTCCTCTGCTGACTCCTTTAGGGTAAGCTCCTGGCAGCCCTGCCCTCCCCATGGTGTCCCCGACCGGGGAGGAGGTAGGGCTCCGTCTGACTCATGCCATAGGGCTTCTGCACAAGCCTGTGCTCTGGGGGAAGGTCCGAGAACAAATGGAGTGTGCGCAGGGCTCTTCTGGGTCTGCCTGCCCGGGGAAGGTATATCCTGCCCAGAGGTCAGATAGAGGGAGCCAGAGGGCAGGCTCTGCCCTGGGGCAAGTCTGAGCTGCCCAGCTATCGGTCACTGAGTGAGCCCCATGATTTGGGGGTGAAATGCAAGCCACCTGCCACAATGAAGCTTATTAGAAATAAGGCTGATGCGTGACCCTGCGTCTCAATGGGTTCCAAACCCAGAGCTGGACGAGAAACAATGTGGCCCATCACACCAGCCCCAAGCACCCTTGACCAGATTTTCCATCCCTTCTGAGCTACTCCTTTGTCTGTACCATAAACCTAATGCTCCTCCTGTAAAAGACGGTTTTGAGGGCTAAAAAGACAAAAGGGACAAGTCAGGGCTTGGCACAGGAGAGTTGGTTTTACTTTCCTTCCTTTTAAAAAAATTTTTATTTCCTTGAGAGAGAAAGAGAGCGTGCACGGAGGCAGAGGGGCAAGCAGGCTCCCGCTGAGCAGGGAGCCTGACTGGGGCTCAATCCCAGGACCCCGGGATCATGACCTGAGCTGAAGGCAGGCACTTACCCGAACTGCGCCACCCAGGTGCCCCACTTTCCTTCTTTTTAATTTTAAAATGAGATAATACACTTACTAGTGATACACTAAGACTCACCTCAGGGCTCCCGGGGGGATGTTGGAGCCCACCCTGAAGCCAGCAAGATCCAGGCCGGCCTCCCTGCTCTGGGCATCTGGGTTACTGTGGTGCAGAGCTCCTTGGAGAACCGGGGGGCTTTCTGGAGCATGTGGAGTGGGGTAGGCAGGGCATAACAGAGCAGCCAGCAGGGAAAGGCCCCCTCGCGTCCACCCTGGGACCGCAGAGGCAAGCAGCTCCGCACAAAGAGAGGGAGGAATGGGAGGGCAGGATCCTGCCCAAGTGAGACCCAGACGCCGGCCCCCACGAAAGGTGAACACCGCCATCCGAACTCTACCAGCGAGACAAGGTCTTCCTCAGGCCGGCAGGGCAAGGAGGGCAAGCCAAGGCCTGCTCAGGGCACCTCCTCCCCGCCCCACACCCCGCACAGCAGGCAGAGGAGAGGAAACAGGGAACAACCTAGGGAGCCGAACAGCCCTGGCCACAGGTGTTCTGTGTGTACACGAACTACCCAGGGAAAGGGGTTTTGTGGGGATGGGTTGAGGGCGTTAAGGGATTTACTTTAGACCACACACATCAAAGAAGGGAGAAATTCCTGAGAGTCCCCTGATGTCCCAGAGATGGGGGCACCACTCCAGCCATCTGCACCCCCTCAATGGGTCTGCTGGAGAAGCACGTGCCTGCATTCCCACCCGTCAGTGAAATGGGCGCACTGGGGCAGCACCCAACCTGAGGCGGGGCAGCTGTGGCCCCAGGCCCGTGAGAGCGCAGGGATCCCCAGCTCGGCCACTTTAGGAAAGGAGTGTGCCGTGGGCCCCATTTCCAGCGGCAGCTGCCTGTCGAAGGGCTCCCGGTCTTGAAGGGGCTCCTGTGAGAAGAGAGGGCCTATCCTCTCTGGGCATGCACTGCGCACTAACAGGATTCAAAAATGTTTACATCGGTGTAAACATTCTTAAAATGTGTGTATTTTTTAAAAGCTCATCACAAAGCTTTTGAAACAAGCCAAACATGCATGCCCTTTCCCTTCCACTACGGTCAGCTGGGGAGGAATCTTGTTTTCAACTTCCTAAGGACATTTAAGGCAGATCAAAGTCTCCTATAACAACTCCATATACACAATGCACAGAACACATGAACAGTCCTGAACAAAGGCAAGAGCATATTCAAGTGCATACACAACCCTCTTTAGAGTGACAGCCCACTAATGATGATGTGCTAATTCACGGTCACGGGCTGCCATTGCTAGTCTGCGGTACGCAGGAAGGACGTGTGAGGATTTAACGTCCAAATCAAGCTTCAGGCAGAATGACTAATACCCTTTAAAAAAAAAATCACTCTTGGAATTTTTACGACATTCACTAATTTTTAAAATTAGTATTCAGGTTAAACATGCAAATATTTTAAGAAGCGATTAACTATGTCAAATACGAGTTACTGTTTAGTTGACCGATGGCTTTTCTTAAGAAAGTTCTGTAACAGGAAACGCGTAATGGTCTAGTTTGTGGTTCAGAAAATGAACTGTATATCTGCGAAATGGTCTTCTAGAATGATACATGAAAATCTAGCAGTGAAATCTTTAGTAGCGGGAATAGGAAGTTAACACTACTTTTACTTCTCATTTTATACCTTTCTAGACTATGACTTTTTAAGTCTGGGACTATATTGCTTTTATAAGAAAAACAAGCAGTCACAAATATCCTATGATTTACGTTATCCCTTGTTAACTAGGACAAAGGGATAAAGCTTCATTATAGAACGGGCTGATAAGATAAAATAATTGCCAAGGGTCACCTCAGTGACCTCAGGAAAACCCGAGAGCCACTAAAAAATCCCATTTTGTAAACTCCCCTCTTGCCCAAAGAACCAAAGTAAAAGGCAGAGGCAGGGCCAGGATTTGGGGTCCTCCCCCTCCCGCTGTCCCATCTGATTGACAGAAGACTCCTAAAAGGACGGGGGGCTTAGGGTGGTATCAGACAACCCTACCTGTCGAAAGCAGGGGCATTGGCTTCGAGGCCTCTGTTGAGTCTCAGATGATGAGAGCCAACCTAAAGCAAAGAGAAATAACACTAGTGATTCCTCCTGCTCTGTGAACCCAGGAAGTGACGGTCCTCCCCATCCCCTTCGCTGCCAGCCAGGCTCCCCTTCTGTGGCACATTCACAGATCTGGAAGGCCAGCCTTGAACTCAGGTCCCAAAGCCTGAGTCTAGCTCTGCGGCAGCCTGTCCTAACAGCTGTGTGGGTCCCGTGCTGGCTGGAATTCTTCCAAAGGCAGAAGAGAAACTTCAGGGTCAGCCTACGAGGCCCACATCAGATCGGGAGACTTTTCCACAGTGCAGAGGCGAACGCCAGCCAACCAGGGAGAGAGGAACCACTTCTCAGCCTCCTCTGCAAGTCTGGGGACCTCGACCACCCCTAAAATCTGAGTTATGGCTACCTGCAAACTAATCTGCCTTATGTTTCAAACTACCTATTGAACATCAAAAGTTTAAAAGACAAAACTACATAGTAGTATTGGGGCTAGCTCAAAAAGGCTCTCCCTGGATGAATCAGGGACAGTGGGAACGCTGAACTGTAAGTGACAGTAATGGATTATGAGGAGATAAATGAGATAGGAACTCATGAACCTCTACAGAGGAGAGCCGGCTGGTGCATGAATGGACAGGTGAGTGGACAGAGAGGTGGGCTGGTGGACAGGGGCAAAGGGAGATGTTCTTCCTTACGGAACACTGATCGATTAATGTGGAGACAGTGGTGGAAAAATCACCATGTTACAACCATCACAGTAAAGAACGGCTCAGCAAAAATCACCTGTTGATCATAAACATTCAGAGTTTGATGGTCTGGGTCTTCCATAGACGCTTATCAGCTGAAAAGGAAGACATATTAACTATAAAGAAAGAAACAGAGCAGCACCATCCTGAGTGATGGAAATTAACATCACTAACGAGGGAACACGTGGGACAGAGATGGGACATCCCGACAAGGATGGGGTCATGTCAAAGATCCACACCCTGAACCTGACTGTAATAAAACACCTGGAAACCCTCATATGAGGCACCTTCGATTTAAAGAAAGAGAAGACCAGCATCCTCCAAAAAATCAATGCCCAAGAGCCAGAAGGCAGAGGAAAGGATCCGGATCAAAGCAGACTAGAGATGTGATAACGACAGGCAGGTCAGGATTGCGTCCTGGATCCCTGACCGAAGGGGGGAAGGTGACGGGCAGCATGGAGACAATGGATAAACCTGGACTGTGGACCACAGGTGAGTTTGGAGCACCGTGCCACACCCGCTGACCGTGCACCCGTCCCATGCTGATGCAAGAGAACACACCTGCTTTCAGGAAAAATGTCCTGACATATTAAGTAAGGACGCGTGATACACACAGCCCGACCTCCAGGGGTTCAGGAAGGAGCGGATGGCATGCGTGTGGGCAGCAAGGAGTTCATGTCCCATGAATCTTGGGACAGGACGCATGGGAGTTCCCCTATGTTCTTACAACTTCTCTGCAGGTCTGGAATGATTTTAAGAAAGAACGTTCTTGAAGTGTATTGTTCAGCTCTGCTGGTTATGGGGCTTCATAAACGCGACGTCATGGGCTCGTCCACACGATCGAGCGTCCCTGTTGGGTGTGGGTCAAGTGTTATCTACAAGTCTTCCCACCACACGTCACACATCCGTCCATCTTCATGCCTGGGAAAAAGCCAGTCTAGGCAACGGGCTTCTCAGCAACAGACTTAGAAATCCTGCGGTTAGGCATGTCCATCTAAATAATTGCACAAAGTCCCACGTCCCTTTTAGTCCTAAGAAGCCTTGGGAAGCCCTCGGAGAAGCTCCAGCAGTCGTCTTTAGCCCAATGCCATGCTTACTCTGGGCTCCTGCTCCCGAAGGCACGGAACCCCAGCTGAGGACATGCGAGACTTCACTGCCTAGACCTGGGCCACGCCCCGAGAAGACGGCTGTCCCCCGCGCTCTGCGGCCCGTCAGCTCCTGTCTTCTGAGCTCACGAGGCGGGCGCTGGTGGGAAGCGGCCCTTGTTCCTCTGAGCCGCCGTGCGTGACATTCCCGAGGGCTGAAGCCCAAGACAGGGGGTCTGCTTGCTGCAGTCAGCCTGTCCGTCAGTGACAGTCTGCCCTAGAACCTTCCCAGGAAAAGGCATAAGGGGAGAGTGGACAGAGAGAGGGTCAGCGCTCAGAGCCTGGCGTTTAGTCGTGACAAGTTCTGTGACTGGACACGTCAGCCTCCCCCAGCATCATAACCCAGAGCTGCTGCTTCTACAAGCAGGAAGAGATCCCAGTCACAGACGACTAGACACTGCTATATAATTGGGAGAGCAGGCAACCCCAGTATCAGGTATTTTATAAGCTACCCAGCACAGCCAAGTTGGGGTGCCTCCCCCCAGCAGCTCCTGCAGTAAAATGCAAACTCCTTAGCCTCACACACAAAGCCCGTCTCCATCTGGCCCTTGCCTGGCCTTCCGGTCTGACGTCTGGCCACGACCGCCATGCCTCGGGCTGCAAGCAGCTTAGCCTCGCCACTCCCGGGTCACACTGTGAGTGCTGGGCCACTACATCTGCGTGTGTAGTCCCCTCTGCGGGATCCCTTTCCTGCCTGATGCAGCCCCATCCCTCCCAGGTTGGTTCAGACACCCAACGGGAGTCTGGGTGAGCTGGGCCTCCCCACAGCTGCCCCAGGGATTTAGGCCTCCTCCCTCCAGGGCTCTCCTCACACCACCCTGCCGTGACCTGTCCCCTCCTCCCGAAGGCACAGGCTGTGACATAAATTGCCCCCATGTACCCACAGATGCTCACTGAGTGTCTGTGGGATGGACAACAGGCTTGCTCTGAGGGCGGGGTGATGGGACACCTGGGAGCCTGGTCCTCGGGCCTCATCTTGACAGAGAGAACGTGGACACTGTCCCACTTCACGGGCCTCGTGGAGACGGGCGACGCTCACTCCGGAGAGCCATGCTTTTCCCAATGCAACCTGTGTTCTCGTCTCCTAGACAGTAGAATGTACGTTGATAACATTAACAGCTACCACTTGTGTGCCCTCCGGGTTCTGGAAACTGTGCTGAATTCGACTATGCATCGTGACAGCTCATCTTCCTCATAACCCCGGGAGGTCGACTGTTAATCCCATGTACAGAGGAGTCAACTAAGGCTTAGCAAAGATAGGAACTTCTCAGATTTGTGGGGTTTTGTTTTGATAAGAACTGTTTTCAGAGACAAAAACTTGTCAAAAGAATACGGTTTCCTAAGTGGAGGAGCCAGAACTTGAACCAGAACCAGGTCCTGTCACTTCGGAGCTTGTGCTCCGAGTCACAGGAGAAGCTTCCTGGCGATCAGGATCCTTCTGGCAGCGGCAGCCTGTAAACACGGGAGCAGGTGTGAACACAGACCCGGACCCACGGTGCGTGCGCGGCGCTATCCGGGATTCGGGTCACTTGCCTTAGAAGGATCTTTCCCTCACCCCAACGTCTTATTTTTGAAACTGTTGCACTACAAGCCATTCACATCCTTTTGGGGACATAAATAAATAAATAAATAAATAAATAAATCATGCCCACACAAAGGAGCACATCAAGGGCCTTGTACCCAAGAGCCTAGTAACAGTGCGACAGGGAGAGGGCGAGTGTGGACAAGGTGGGAGCAGCGGAGGGACTAGTCTACCTTGCAACCTCCTCCGGCTGCTGATGTCATAGGACGCTTCAAACAGAGACCTCACTCACCTTGGCAAGACCCGTCTGCACACGCGTGTGACAGGTGAGGAAAATTCCACGGACCACAAGTATACAGAAAATATACTCTCGCTAACCGTACCAGGAAAGCAATTAGCTTTAAGTGTAAGATTTCAGTGTGGCTATTTATAAACTGCAAAGCTATTTACACGGTAAAGAGGAAATCGTGGAAGGTCCACGGTGGCTCGAAATGGTGTCAGGATCCAGGAGCCTGTAGGGAAGGCATCGCTGCCATGGAAACGTGCAGACAAGTCATCGTCCCAAGTCCTCTCTGCCTGTCCCCACCCCTATGCCCTATCCCCAGCAGGGCGCCTCGGTTCCCGGGGGAGCCCCCAGAGGGTGCAACACTGCAACTTAAGATGCTAGCTATCAGCCTAAAAATATGGGCATTTTTCATTTAACGTAAGTAGAGGAGGAGGAGAGGAAAGCCACCAGAATCAGTCCTCGGGCTTGCCACAGATAGTTCCGGGAGGAGGGGGACTGCACACCATCCCTGAGAGCTGCCCTCCTTGACGCCCTGTGAAGAAGACACACTCTCTCTTTGATGGTGGATACGGTTTCAGAGGGTAAGCACGGGTACGAGACCCAAAGGTTAGCAAATCCTTTGTAAGATTAATGAACACTAAAGCCTTTGGAAGCTTATTTTGAAGAAACCACGGTGGTTCTACGGAAGCGAATGTGATGTATCTAGAAGGTGCCACAGCTGCCAAAAAGCGAGCCCCCTGGACCCCCACCGAGGCTGCCCGTGTCAGGTTGAGGGGCAGCTGTTCCAAGGCAGGGTCAGGCGGCATCAAGTGGGTCAAGCTGGGGACTGAAATTAAGGAGGGGAACGACGGACCACTTTTGCTTTGTTTTGGGAAGAGGGAGACCAGGACATGAGGAGTCCTAGGAATGGGGTGGAAGATGACAAAGGGCTGGAAGGCCTCGGACAAGACACAAGGGAGAGAAGAAGCTTCTTGAAGGTCTGGGGAATCAGAGTCACTCTGACGCATCCCCTGCCACACCCCGCAGACAGCCAGTCTGTGAGGCAAGGAGGAGACCTCGGGTAATCGTGGCCATCCCAAATCCCGGTCTCAAGGTCAGTGTTGGGGGTCAGAAGGACCTAGAACTGGACGCAGGGGCAAAGGGGATGAATTTCAAAGGCTCCTTCCCAATTCCGAGACTATCACGACCACCTCCATTTCTGGATTTCTTAAAAAATCTTCATGTGAAATCTAACTTTGTGTCCTGCTTCCTTTTCATCCCCTCCTTACTTGATGTTTGCTTTTTATTCTTCTAAATACACAGCTCCAGAACTTTCAGAAGGAAAACTCCAAACCTAAAGAAAATCAAATTTCAGAAACCCTTTTTGGAATGTCTCCAACGGGTAAATCATACTATAGAGACAGAAAGTAGAATGACAGTTGCTTTGGCCTCGGGGAGAGCTGGGAGGGCCTGGGGAGGGGTAACAGCCAGTAAGGACAGGGTTCCTAGCGGTGATAAACCCTGTAAAATTAGTCACAGTGATGGTTCCATGACTCTGTAAATGCACCAAAAACCGCTGAATTGTACCTTTAAATGGGTGCAGTTTATGGTATGTAAATTAGATCAAAATAAAGCCATTTAGAAAAACTGTCTTGGGATGAGCTCCAGAATCATCTTCCCCCTTCTAATCAGGCTCAGGGGTGTCTATGCCGTCACGTAACGCCACCAGCCGTCCTCACACATCTTAGTCATTCCTTTCTGATGGAAGACTGAAGGCCAGAGAAGCTTCTCCCTCCCCCAGAAGTGAGACCCCCAGGAGACCCTCACGCCTCCACTTCACTCCAAGAGCTAGTATGTTTCCTTATCAAGGCTGCCCATGGCACAACGATGGCCACAGGGTCAAGTCAAGTCAAGGACCGGGGAAAGACCCGGTGGTGTGAAACACCCCCCAAGCCCCTGGCAGATGGCCCTAAGCTTCCTGAGGCTCCAACCACCATCACACAGTGTAAGAGGAGCCCAAGCCACAGAGGCCTGGGCGGGGAGGCCTTCCGGGCGCGCAGACAACCGCTTCGGCCAGAGGGGAAGATCTGGGGTCGACGCTGAGGAACCTCAGACCCACTCAGCCTGTGACCTGCGCGGAAGGAGCTCGCGAACGAGACAGTGCCCGGGTCCACGGACAACAAACATGTCCTTGTAACGTGGTACCACGCCCTGAACGCTCCCCGGGGGGAAGAATGCCAAATACCTCTGGCACAGACCAGAGCCCTGTTTTAGACCGCAAGGTGTATTTTTAGAAATCAGGGGAAAGTTCCGTGCCATTCTCACGTGTCCCCAGAGCAGGGACTCTGGCCATCGGACCTGCTGTATGGCCACTAGGGCCCAAAAACCTCTCAAAGCTCCGTGGGACAGTCACAGCTCTCAAAACACATCTTTAGCCGTGTTCCCAATACACTGAACTTGGGGGCTAACAAAGTCATTCTACTTAATTATGTGATGCAGCTCGCTTCTCAGCAAAGGCCTCCCTTCCCAAGTCACGGGCATCGACAGCAAGTTCAGGGTCAGAAAATCAGATACAACATATGCATTTCAGTATCTAAACACACGTACACGCACACACACACACGTGTGCACACTTCAGCAGCTCAGCTCAACCCAGCGGGGCCGGAGGAACGAGCTGAGAAACTGAAGGAAATACGGTTAAAAGCAACAAACCACAGTTGTTCAGAAGAGAGAGGCAGGTGACTTACTTTTCTCATTACCTACCTGAAGCCCTGGCTGCTCCCAAAACAGCGGAACGGAGCCTCTGATCTGGACAAAAGACGACACTCCGTCATCCATGTAAATCGTCTGCACCGCAAGGAAACATAAAGGGAAAGTATTCCTCAATGAAACCGAATGTCCTGGGGCCGGGTAACGGGATCCGGCCGCCTGAGACCCGACACCAGCCCGAAAGAAGGGCAGACAGCAGACTTCTGCGCCCTCTGCTCCCCTGGCCAGCCTGGCCTCGCCGCTCCCTGACCCACAGGCCAGCCCCGTGTGCTCACGGGCGTGCTGGCGGCTGACCAGCCTGCGAGGAGTCTGCGGCGGGCACGGGGCCTCGGGGGGAGCCGCAGCTGCCCGGGACTAAGGAAGCCCAGCAACGCCTCCCCACTGCCGCCGCAGGGACAGAGGCAAATGTGCTCTGGAATTTAACTAAGACCTTCCTCAGAGCCCTCTGTTTTCACCTCGTCAACTCGCTGAGTAGCCGAGAGCAACTGGAAAGGGTTGGATGAAACCAACAAGCGATGGCCAAAAGACCGGGGTGACCACACGAGTCTCGGAGTCTGCCCTTGACAGTGCAGGCCAAGACTTGACTTGAACTAGCAGTCGCTGCTGGTCGTATGCCACCGTGTTCTTAAACCCTCCACGATGTCAACATACACGGCACAGCTTTCACAGGGTTCCAGGGGGCTGGGGGGGGGGAGGGGGCTCCTGCCTGGAAGCAGGGGATACTCACTGGCTAAAGAACGGATCTCCCCCCCAACACACACCATTATTTTGGGGGGTACCAGCTCCTCTGCCTGCACGTTCCCCCCAACACTGTATGCAAGGGAGCGTTACAGGGACAAGAAGTGCAGTGCTGAGAGCATCACGTGGGGAAGCTGCTGGGCTGATCAGACGCACGGCCCTTTATCTGAGTAATTCTACCCTGGCCAGCCTGGGCAGCGCTGCCAATCCTTTCCATCTCTTACCAGCCTGCTCCCTTACAGGGTAGCTTTCCGAGCAGCTAGATCTCGCTCAGATCACACATGCATTAGTAATTCAGTGGCGGACCTGAGCATCGGACCCGCAGCTCCCTGGGACAACAGGAATTACGGGAGCCTTGTACCTACGGAGTTGAGCTGAACTCCTCTTTCCTAAGGGAAAAGCATCAGGTTAAGAACTGGTCTGCTTCTGGATACAGACTAGCAGCAAATTGGCTTCCCCCTATTATTCTGCTCAAAATAAGAACAAAAACAAACAAACCCAAAACCAAAAACCAAAACCAGGGGCATCTGGATGGCTCAGTCTGTTAAGACGTCAGCTCAGGTCATGATCCCTGAGCCCTGGGATCCATGCCCATATTGGGCTCCCTGCTCAGCGGGGAATCTGCTTCTCCCTCCGTTTCTGACCCTCCCCCCAGCTCATGCTCCCTCTCTTTCTCTCATAAATAAAATCTTAAAACAAAAGAAAGCAAACCACCAAAAACAGAAAAAAGAAACAGATTGCTTAAACTCATGCAGGCCTCATTGACTACAGTGAGATCAAGAGCACACAGGTCTAGGTGACTGAGAATGAAACCAATTTCGCCAACATTTCTCTATCAGGATAGCCCTTAACAGCGCCAGGACCTGATTTAAGCTATGGAACGCTTACCCTTCACTTAAACATGTGCTAAATGAGCTGCTTCTAGCATCAGACCACACTCCTCTTGAGCCAGAACTTGCGCAGGCAGAACAGGTTTCAGAAAACACCCACCAGGAGGCCCCACACTCCAGACCCCACCCCGGGTCGGGAAGAAAAGCCGCCTCTCACTCTCTCCACTCCTCCCTCCCACGTGAAGATATTCCAGTGCTGCGTCCCATTCATCATCGGGACCACGTTCTTTGTTGCCAAGGTGATAAGACAAAACCAGCAGTGGGTTTGTGGCACTTTCCTTCCTGAGCTGAAGAACACAGGTTTTCATACTCCCTGCAGCCTTGATGCCTCGCCTCCCAGAAGTGGTTTTCCCAGAGGTTGTTGGGGTACAGGGGGAGGGGAGAGGAGGGTGAAGGAGGAAAGTGGGTCAGCACGTGGGCTCTGGGACAGCACCTTCCACCTGCCAGCTCCCATGTGCCCAGCAGGGTGACCCTGGGCACATTCTTTAACCACTTCGGGCCTCAGTTTCCCTCTCGGTGGAGTTACCGTCACCCGGTCACAGGGAGGAGTAAATGAGTAATGAGGGAAGGTGATCCCAGCACGCGGTGGTGGTTCGTGGCTCTTGAGGGCAGGAGAGCACTGGCCAGGAGTGCGGATGAGGCCCCTGCAGAGGACTGACAGACTGGAGGGCCCGTTGCCTGGTCTTGGCAACTCGGGAGCGGCCCCTTTCTACAGAGTGGTGGGAGCAGAAACCCAAGAACCCTAAAAACAAAGGGATAAGGCAGGGACTCTTGAAACCCAACTGGTACTCTTTCATCTGAAAGTCTTTTGCTCAATTCCCATTTCCAGGCGAGGGGTTTGCAAACCAATGCTTTCCAAGTGGGCTGCATTCCTGGGAGGACATGCAGCTGACCTCACCTGTCCGGACTGATCCGTGCCCTTATCTTTAATAGCCAAATATTCTTCCTTTTTTTTTTTTGTCTTTTAGTAGACCAAAGGGACTTTTTGGGGTTTGTTTTTCTGCCTGGTGAGTCAGAGCAATCCTACTAGGTATGACTCACAACAGAGCTGAAAGGACTCCAGGCTTCTTCCCAGGAAGACTGAGATGAGGTCCACAAATGCATGCACCACACACACACACACACACACACACACACACAACAACCCCCCCCACACGCACTCATGACAATGCACACACGCCAATGCACACACATGGAACCCCCCAAACACGCACTCACACCAATGCACACACCTGTGCATGCACACACACGAACCCCCCCAACATGCACACTTACACACTACACATGCATGTGCGCACACACACGGTCCGCCTCAGAGAAGAAAATGGTTCCTTCCTCTTAGGGAAAATGTTGAAGCAGGGCAGAGCGGGTGGAGCCGAAAACCTCTCCCTCTTCTGGCTCCGTGAGCGTTTAGCTTAGGAGAGACCCTGCCTCAGGGACTCACCCGCTCTCTGTCTAGTCCCACCATTTGCGAAGGAGCACAGCGCCGCAATTCATCAGCCCCCCTCAAGCATTTAGTGGAGGACCCCCACTCGCATACGGCCACGGGCTGGGGTCTGGAGAGCTTCACTTCCCAGCAGGGGCCTGGGATCTGTGGGCAACAGCCAAGAGGAGCCAAGAGGACCCGGCTGAGACCCCTCCCCGCCACAGCTCAGCACGTTTCCTCCAAGAAGTTGCCTGCCACTCTCTAGTGAGGAGCCTGTGTCCCAAAGCCTGCCCCTTTGGGGGTCACAAAGCAGGCAGCCCCATGAGCTGGAACAAATCAAGCCCACTCCGCCTCCAGCATCCCTTTGATTCAAAGTCCTCAGGATGCAAGCCGCACTCTGCCATCCCCCTGAGCAAAGCCACCGAGACTGCAGGGAGGTGCACGCGACCCCACAGCACCGTCCTGACCCCGGCCAGCCCGTCTCGGTTCCGCCAGCACCTGGCAGCGGGCCAGGCGGGCCCCCGGGAGCGACTCCCCCAGGTGCCCAGCACATCACCACAGTCCTGATGGGCCAAGTTCAACATGGGCTTCAGTAGGCCCCCCGCTGGTTCCTCGCTGCTCCCCCTCCCAAGCTGCCCCAAGGGCCGCAGGTGCCTGCAGGCTGCTCGTGTCCCGGGGCACTGGTGCCCAGAAGCCCCTTGGGCAGCAGGGAGCGGAGGGAGGGAGGGAGAGCTGTGCTTGGCAAGAACACTGGTGACGTGCACATTCCACTTAGGAAAAGATTTCTGTGCTAAAAACAAACTTAGATCAACCTACGGCTACAAAGGTCCGTAAACAAAACCACTGCAGGACCGCAGAGACGGAGAAAGTGGCTGTCTTGTTCGAGAGGGAGCAACGGGAGGTTCTGGTCTCTTGGGGAGCAGCTGCCTCCCTCCAGCCACGCCTGCTCATTCTGAAAACACTTCAGGAGAGGAGACAAGCCCCAGGGGCAGACGCTCCCCGCTTCAGGAAGTGGCTGACCCCCCCCCCATTCAGGCTGGGCTGGCTCCCCAGGGCACGGTCGGTCGGGGTGTCCCTGAGCCCGATGCTTTCCTCGGGAAGCGCACACCCTCACCACCGCCCGCAGTCTCCTCTGTGCCTTCCTCCCGATCCAGGGCCACCCCACGGGCCCCTGCCCTCCCTTGCTCTGTCGGCTTTCCCCATCCCTCTGCAGGCAGGACTGTGGGGAGCACTCCCAGGACGATGAGGGGGCCTGTCCTGCTCCTGCGGCCTCCCTGCCTGAATGGGCTCACAACCGCACTCAGCCGAGGGGCTCAGAATTTGCTCCCCTGCTGACAAGGACACACCTGGAGTCAGCTCTGGGGACCGACTCTTGGCCACGCCCCACCCCACACCATGGTGGTCACACTGTCCGGGGCTCTCTGAAGGCATGAATCATCCTGGGAGAGCACCGGGTCTGCTGGGAGTAGCCCCACAAAGAACTTTGGGTGCAAAGCCACCATGACCCCCTTGCCCCATTACACATCCCATAAAAACAGAATCACCACGGGCCCAAGGAGCCATGCCGGTCCCAGAGAAGGTCCACAATCACCGCCCATCTCTGGGGAAGCAGAGGGTGGGGGTATCCGGCTGCCTGTCGGCTTGCCCACGGCCTCTGGAGCAAGGCAGGGTTGAGGGTTTCATCAAGGCAACCTCTGCCTGATCCAGAGTCCGGAAGAGGAAATTGGAGAAAAAAAAACAGAGCAGGAAGACCAGAAAGCCTGCGTGAACCAGGAAATCCCTCCTCCATCCTGAGAAGGGAGGCAGGTGGTGGCCATTTAAATCATGGGGCTGTGAGCTCCAGGAGCCAGAGGGCAGGCCTGAGGTGTCTCTAAGGCCTTGCCGAGCCGGCATCAAGGCAACAAGGTCCCCGTCTCTGAACCCAAGCAATCAGGCCCATGGGACAAATGCCAGTCACCAGGTCCTCGTAGATGAAATAACCAGAGCAACGTTCCCAGCCCTGGTCCGTCGAAAAATGAGAACAGCAGTACAGTATCGACATTTTCCATAAAGCTGAATGTACTGCATTAAAAGTACGATCCCTTAACACTGATGTCTTTATGGCTCAACTATGTGCCCCCAGAAGAGATGTTGAAGTCCTAACCCCTAGCACCTTGGAATGTGACCTTACTTGGAGACCATTACTGCAGAAGCAGTTAAGATGGGACATACTGGACAGGGCGGGCCTCCTCGTTAAAGGGGAGAGGGCCACCACATGGAGGTGAGGCAGAGAGAGGAGGGCTGTAACGAGGGCCCCCCCCCCCAGGGCTGGAAGAGACAGGAAGGATCCTCCTCTAGGGGCTTCAGAGGGAGCATGGTCCCACCAACACCCGGATTTCGGACCTTGGCCTCCAGAATCATGAGACAATAAATTCTGGTTCTTTTAAGCCCTGTCCGTGGCACTTTGTTTTAGCAGCCGACATCTACAGGGTTAAAACGCCCAAAAGGAGGGCAGGTGCTTTTCCAATGACTTACTTGTTAAGATACAATAGATGAGACCCCAATTTTTAAAAAATGTGGTTAAAACTCACAACTCTGGAGAGCACCAAAAAAAAAAAAAGAAGAAGAAGAAGAGTATACAAGGGACTATCTACTGAAAAGCCAGATGGAGAGCAAGGCTGGGGCCAAGCTCCAGTGCCACCAGTGAAACCCTCTTCCATCTGGCTCAGTTACTAGGTTCGGGGGCACGGATATTTTGATCTGTACAGATAGGCTTTGCACCGCTGCCCCCTGGTTCCCGACACAGTGCTCAGCCCCTGACAGATGAGAAATAATAAAGTTCTGTTGAATGCCCTGACTCAGAACCTCATCACGCAAGGATAAGCATGGGGACAGGACGGTGCTAAGGCAGGTGAGGCCGTGCAAAGAATAGGAAGTACTCTTCATGGCGCAGACATGAACAAGAAAAAAAGAAAATGCCCTCCATCTCGGGGCCACATTTTTTCCTGACATTTTAAACCAGATATTATTTATACCCAGGAGAGCAGAGAATGAACAGAAGTCACAGGCAAGCAAGTGCCCCTGCCCATCACCTGAAAGCTCCCATTCCAAAGTCCTCCTACTTAGCATCCGACTCCAAGAGGACCTCCTCACCGTAAGCCCAAGCTGGCGGTGGCTCTAGCACAGAAAGCAGGTGCTCAGATCTGTGCTGAATTAAACTGGCTCAAGGCCTGGTAGACGCCACCTCTCACAGCTGCAGGAAGGAGCAGATGCAATAAACACGGGCTCTTTGCCGTGTGACACCCGCAGCCATGGGACACCTGTGCCTTTCACGGGGCTTGCCTTTCCTACAATTTATTCCACCTGTTAGTCTACAAGGCGGCCCTACCCTACAGATTTTCAACCTAGAGAGAAAAAAAAAAAAAACCAAAAAAAAAAACGAAAACCAAAAACCAATGTAAGATAGCATCTCTGGGAATGAGAACAGAATCTAGGGGGTAAAAATCAGTGCAAAATTAAGCAGATGGTTATATTCATGGAAGCTGAAACCAAGTGCCTTCCAACATGCCAATTTCGCAACTCCCAGGTGCTGACAGGCTCGGGCTGATTTAGGATAAAAAATGGTTTCTCCTCTCATCCTTGTTTTATTGATTTACTTTTTGTCTCAAGAAAACTTTCCAAGCCTGCGGGTTCATCCCTCACCTGTCCTCTCAAATAACCACCACCCTTTATGACCATGGCAAGAATTCCTGCTTCCTCATAGCTGGATATACCTTGGGGATCAGTTTTAGCCCAGCAAAAGTGGATCGAGAAAGCCAGCCCAGGCAAACCTGAGGCCACAGGTAGAGGCAGAGCTCCAGTGACGCTCTGTTCTCCAATCAGAGGAAGAAACCACAGTGACCAGAGACGACCTC
This sequence comes from Lontra canadensis, assembly GCF_010015895.1. Taxonomy (NCBI): domain Eukaryota; kingdom Metazoa; phylum Chordata; class Mammalia; order Carnivora; family Mustelidae; genus Lontra; species Lontra canadensis. The sequence goes on along the minus strand of NW_022631086.1, from coordinate 6,840,046 downwards.
CAACATGCCCGGACCTCTTCTGCCCCAAACGGAAACGCATGTGCACCGCTGGGTCCCCTCCGAGCTACCGGGCTCCACCGACCGGCCCGGGCACTGACCTGCTCAGTCTCCACGAAGTTGGACACGTGGCCATCGTCGTTCACGCCGCGGGTGTGGAAGCGAGCGCCGGCGCGCTCGCAGCTGATGCGGGACACGAGGCAGACCTTGGCTTGCTTGTGCGAGGCGTACACGGTGCGGATGGACACCACGCCGCAGATGACCTTCAGCAGCCAGTCGCAGCAGCTCACCTGGTGCTTCCTCAGGGGCACGTGCAGCAGCTGGTTCCTGAGAAACGGAGCCCCACAGCGACTAGGGTCACGCATCCTCTGGGTTAACACCGCGCCCAAGCGAGTGGGGGAGGGGCAGGTGCACGGCCGGCTCTCCGGCCAGGGATGGGGTGAAGGCGCTCCCGGTGACCTGGGTGCTCGGGATGCGGGGCCGGGAAGTTCCTGAGCTTGTGGGACCACCGCCCCACAAGCTGCAGGGCAGCGGAGACCAAGCAGTATCAACCCGGGACTCCTTCCCTAAGCCACCGCAGGTGTCAGTGTCGGCGTATGGAAAGTCCCTGAGCAGAGCGCGATCCACCCCCACCTTCCGGGGAACATGGGAGGAGCCTTCCTCCAGACCCCCGCCCTCCCCACTTTTAAATCAGAAAGCCCATCAGTAAACAAATTTAATCATAGGCTTGTAAGTAAATAATAAATGATAAAAATAATCACTAAATATATGGATGCTTATTTAAATGACATACATATCCCATGAGGTGCAGCCTATCCCAGAGAGAGCACTAGGAAGCGAATCAAAATAAGTAAGAAAGGATGAGAGGAGCCGCGCCTGCGTGGCTCGGTCAGCTAAGCATCTGCCTTTGGCTCAAGTCGTCATCCCGGAGTATGGCCATAGAGCCTGCCTTGGGCTTCTTGCTCAGTGTGTAGTCTGCTTCTCCCTCCGACCTTCCCCCTTGCTTGGGCTCTCTCTCTCATGTAAGTGAAATATTTTTTAAGAAAAGGATAAGATGGGGGCACCTGGGTGGCTCAGTCATTAAGCGTCTGCCTTCGGCTCAGGTCATGATCCCAGGGTCATGGGATTGAGCCCTGCACAGGGCTCCCTGCTCTGTGGAGAGCCTGCTTCTCCCTCTCCCACTCCCCCTTTTGCTGTGTCTCTGTCAAATAAATAAAGTCTTAAAAAAAAAAAAAGATTAAGATGAAAATAAGAGCAACACAAGTTCTAGTATTTTGTCCCCATATCGGGCGGATTGTTCTGGGGGTCTGGGGACCCCTGGTGTCCATGATGATAAGGATGGGAATAAAAGCCAACATTTACCAAGTGCACCGAGAACCATTCTGAGTGCTTTGGGATGAATTAAGTCACTTCATCCTCCAAAGGCCCTACGTGAAAGGTATTATCATTCAGCCCATCCTACAGATAAAGAAACTGAGGCACAGAGACGTGAAGGACTTGCCCAAGGTCTGGGAGCCACTAAACGGCAGCGAGGAGCTGAGAGCCTGTGCTCGTCATCGGTCCCGCCAGCCCTAGGCCCACCTCCTCCCTCACGGAAGGCCCCACAAGTACCCGCCGCACCTGGGAGAGCCACTGCCCCCTCTTGCCCTCACTCAGCTTCCCCAACTCCCGCTTGACCTTACTCAGCCCCAGCGGCCACTCTGAGAAGAGAGGCCTTGGAGGGGTCCCAGGACCCCCAATACTCCAGGCCAAGGTCTGTTCGGGCCTCTCAGGAGACCCAAGCGGCACCCTCCGAGGCCTCTCAGCCTCTCCCAAGGAGGCAGGAACCTTCCCAGAACGCTCTTTCCCACGGGGTGCTAAGCAAATCTAGATCACAATGCCCTATTTGTTTAAAAAAGGCAGCGCGGTTCCTGCCCTGCCCGAGAGCCTTCTTCCCAGATAGCAGCCTTCTCTCATTTCTCCAGAAGGGCCCTGTGAGCTCTGCGGTGTCTCAGGTGGCTTCTCCAAGCGGTGAGGCGCCCGAGGTCTCAGGCCAGCCCCCCACCACCGTGAGTAGGACACCGAGAAACCCCACCCCTCAGGGAGCAGCCACGTGGGGCCCCTTCTGAGCTCTCCTAGCCACTGTGTTTGTCCGCTGGAAAAATGATGATGATGGAGTTACTCCTTCACAAACACACGTTCTCTTCTTCTGAGTCACTCTCTAAAATTCAGATGACGAACCAGCCTTAGTAACAAATTAAATCTGCATATGGCATCAAAGCAAGGCCTCCAGAATATTCCAATCTTCCAGCCACACAGCTATGGCCGCCATCAGTCACCAGGGGTCAGGCAAGGGAGCCTTTTGCTAAATATTGCAGCTCTGAGTCCCTGTTTATAGCCACACTGGCCTGGCTCTTGTCCTCAGAGGAAGAGACCCAGATCTACAAAGGAAAACCACTGTGAGTCTCCTCCCAGGCTTGCATTCCACTGGGAAGCAGTTCTCGGAGCGGTCCATCACCAGACTGGAAAAAGAACTTCCCAGCACCCTGCACCCCTTATTCACCAGCCACGTTCCATGTGGATCCCATCTGACTCCAGATGTGCGTCCAGACCCGGAACGCAGCACCCTGAATGGGCTTCGGGCAATCAAGCCTGTGACTGCTGGGTCGGGGCTGACTCAGCTGCGGTCAGCTCCGTGGGCACCGCCCAAACACCACGCTCAGTGACCTGGCACCCTCCAGACAGCCGCTTCCTCTCAGCTCAAGATACAGTCTGGCCCCTTCCCCAGCCACCACCCCCCACCCCGCCTGGTCCCAGCCTCCACCTCGTGATCTGCGCCCTACCCGCTGCTCTCTGTGGACCCCACGTCTCCAGCCGCAGAGCTGGCAGAAGGCCTGACACCAGGGCCACCTGGTTCCCTGAGCATCTCCTACCGTCCTATGATGTTGCCAAGAAACGTCACAGCCTCTGAGACCTCTCCTTGCCCGTCAGTCCCTGTTGGAGGTGGCCCCATGTCCTTAGCACAGACAGCCCTCCAAATCCCCAGCCTTCGCCTCCCTCACTTCCTGGACCCTCAGGGGTACCAGCTCGTCCCTGCAAAATGGACTTAGTGATTCCCAGAAACACCATCGCCTGGACCTGTTTCTCAGAGAAGGATCCTCCAACCCCAGGACAGGGGCCACCATCATCACCTGGCTGGAAATGCTGAGTCTGGGTCCCGGGGCCCAGACTAGCTGAGTCATAATCTGCGTTGGAACAAGCATAGCGGGACACTCATGGGTATTTTCAAGTTTGAGCACAGGATGGCCCCAAGAACTCAACAAAACCAGACGGTCCAAGAGGGCCTGGTGGTGAGGAGTGCCAAGGCCTGCAGCAGGATATGGTGAAGCCTCTTTCTCCAGGCAGAGGTCAGGCAGCGGTGGGGGGCCCAAAGCACCAAGGGGGGAAAAAAAACATTTATGCATTGAAAGAGACCTCCAAGTTCCTGGGTTTGGGCAAAGGGAGGGAGGCAGGCATAAATTATGGCTGGGAAACTGGGGTGGCTCCAAAGGGCCAGCCCTGGAATTCTAAGAACATTCAGGATATGAGGCATATCGGAGCAATTTCTACAGCTCGTCCCACTGGCTTCTGACTCACTTCTCACCTGTCTCCTGGCAAATCCGAAGGGTACAGCGGTTGACTACCTAGGCCTGGCACTGGTCCACGGAGATCATTGCACCAGCCCTACCTTCTAGGACTTACCAGGGTCATGACCCCCAGGATCCGGAAAGAGCCATAGATAATTTACATATTTATACAGTCAGCCACACCTAGCTATGCCTGTGGAGAAACACCCGAGTAACCCTAAACATACAGAAATCCAGGCGCCTTGGTCTGGGCCTCAGGTATGTGTTACCACATGACTGCTTGGTACCTTCGAAGGCTGACTTGGCAGTTTCCCCATTGCTGGAAGAGCTGGTTTGGCCTGGTGACTAACAGTATAGGATCTGGAGCCAGAATGCCTGGGTTCGAATTTCCTCACTTGTTCAAGCCTCAGTCTCCTTATCTGTAAAATGGGCATAACAAACAGACCCTACCTCATACGTTACTGTGAGGATTTTGAGTTGTTTTTTTTTTTTTTTTTAAGATTTTATTTATTTGTCAGAGAAAGAAAGAGCAAGCACAAGCGGGGGAGTGGCAGAGGGAGAGGAAGAAGCAGGCTCCCAGGGAGCCTGATGCGGAACTTGATCCCAGGACCTTGGGATCATGACCCGAGCTGAAGGCACGCTTAACTCACTGAGCCACCCATGAGGCATCCCAGGATTCCGAGTTATTACCAGCAAGGAAGTTACTAGAATAGGAACACCGTATATAAGCATTTGTGATAAATGTGTGTGCACCAGAGGGTAACCCAGATCTCTGAGAGGACCACAGGGGCACTGAGCATGGCCCGGCACTTAGGAAGCACCCAGTGGGTGTACGCTCTTATGTTCTTTACTCATGGATAGTTTCTTTTCTAAATCTACATTAGACTGCTTTGGACACCTTCCCTGAGCCCAGGGGTGCGGATGGGGGCTTAGCTTTCTTCTCACTGTGTTGAGAGCGACTGGGCTCTCAGAGGTGCCCCAGGATCCTGGGGATGATGTAAAGCAGAAAGCAAGGATGCAAGTGCCAATCAGAGCCCACCCTGGATGTGATCCAAGGGGGATGGGGGCGGGGGGGGGGGGGTAGGTGATGACCCAGGGCTCTCACCAAAAGAAGGAGCTCCCCCACTCGTCGCTGTCATGGCCCTGCTTCTGCGCTCGGACGGTGAGGTCAAAGCTGGACCCATCATTGGGCCATGAGAAGTAGAAGACCCCCGAGTTGAGGATTTTCCTCAAGGCTACGAGGCGGTCCTCCTCCTTGACCTCCTCCTGTAGAGGGTAAAAGTCGGTGGCCGTGATTTTGTAGATTTCAGCCTCTGGAATTCTGCCCACAGATGTGCAGCCTGTCACCAAAACCAGGAAGCTCTGGGAAGCACCACCTGGAAGGGAAATAGACAAGGGGGCTTAGGACCACAATGGGTGGGCGCCAGGGCGCCAGGGGTGCCGGGGCAAGCAGGCGTGGCCACTGCAACCCACTAGAGCCTGAAGCCTGGTTCTCAGAGGGTCGCCTCTGGCCAGCAGCGCCACCACCTGGCAGCCTACTGGAAATGTGAATTTTTGGTCCCATCCAGTGGGGCGGGGCCAGGGGCCAGCCACCTGGGCTGGAACAAGCAGTCAGGCCATTCTGCTGCCCACCAGCCTGAGGGTCTCTGGCCTGGAGCCTTCATGGACCCACAGCCTCTCCCCCTTTCTGCCCCCCAAAGCCTTGCAAATCCGCCATCTCCACGAAGCCTCAGGCATCACCTGGCTCAGGGCCCCCCAGTGGGGTCAGTCCTCCAAGCTCAGTCCCTGGAGTAGCCTCTCGAAGATGCCTGATGGAAGACCTCCCTCTCTGCTTAAATCCTTCCACAGCTCCCACCTCCCCCAGGACTGAAAGGGGAACTCCTTCCAGGCCGACCACCCATCCCTCCCCACCTATGGACACCCATGGTCCCGCGGCTCCTCAAATATGCCTTATGCCCTCACACCCCTGAGCCTTTGCCCAAGATGCCATCTCTGCCCGGGAAACCCTACCACATTCTGCCCATCAAGGTCTTCCCCACTCGCCTTCCCCGTCTCCACTTCCCAGAAGAGTCACAAACCTTTCCAGGGATCATTAGGGCCACCCTAGCTCAGTCCCTCCTTTCCAGGAGAACTCCTCTCCGCCCTTCAGGGAGCCTGCCCTGCTCTCCCAAGACATGGCTGTGTGCCCCCCCGCCCCCTGCCACAGGCCAACAGCATCCCTGTTAGTCCTCATATATGCAAAGCTAACAAGCTTGTTCCCAGATGTATTCCCAGTAGGTTGGGGTTTCTTTGGGGCAGGACCCCGTTTCATTGTAATATCCCAGCACGGCACACGGCCGACAGACGAATACTTCCTACATTACCCAGGGAGAGGGCGGCTCAGGCCTCCCCACTCCCCCGTGAAATGATCCCCCATACCACTGCCCACCAGGCTGCCAGGAGCACGAGGGAACCTCTCCAGGGACCCCATCAAACCTGCCTTGTCTTCTGCACCCCTCACTGCACAGGGCAGACAAGCACATGCTGTGGGAGCCAGGGGTGCGTGGCAAGGCTCTGCTCTGGAGACAGCGGGGACAGTGCCCCTGCCCCGTTTCAGGAGAGGCCCAGTCACTGGGATGACCAGCTGGCCTCTGGGGGGCTGGTGTGGTTCTGGTCCAGAGGACAGTCTTCCCACCCGCTAAGATTTAAAGGACCTGTAGCCAGCAAGGTCTACTCCCAGTGGTCAGAGATCATTGTCTGGGCCCATGATGACCAATGTTTCAGACATTCTGATAAAAGATCCTTAAGTCCCAGTGCTCATTCTGTCCCCCTACTCCCTCCTCACACCTGGTAGGAGGAAGGGTGCTGCTCGGGGCCAGGACATGCCTGGATTTTTCTTAAAGATGCCTTCATCCTGTGTCACCACTCCTAGCATGCCTGCTGGGGGGACCACAGAGCGACCTTATCAGCTCCCATCCCACCTCCCCAGGCCAGTTACCAGGAAACTACTTTAAAGCAACATAAGAATAAGGCAGCTATGCTGTGGACAGCGATAGGGGGTGGGGGGCTTGGGTTTCCTAAGCAGGATAAGTATCACTTCTGGGCGACAGGTGGGGTTAAAGTGGGCTGGATGTCCTCGAATTACAGCCTCACAAACACAAATGTTCCCATAACCTGTGCTAGAACCCGTGCCCAGGCGTCTCTTCTGCCTCTTTCCATGTGCTCAGTGCAGGGAAAGCAGAGTTCAAGACCGTTCAGAGGCGTGGCCAGGGGACAGCCCCTGCGGTCTAGGCTACGAGCCTGAGAAGGGATTCTGTAGAGAGTGGGGTCCAGGAGAAGCACAGAAAACTATGTCTCTCCAGCCAAGCTGTGAAGTGGATTTCGAGCAGTACTTCCTCAACAGCCTCTGCGTGGGGGGACCAAGTCCCTGGCAAGAGTCCCAGGTGGCTTTGAAGACAGTAGGCATTTCCTGTGCAGGGCAGTGGCCAGGGGGAGGTATGAAGGGGTGGCTGCAGCAGGCAGGAAAAGGCTCTTAAAATAAATGAGAATTGGAGCTCAGGATGAGGGGCTCAGGAGAGGGCACAGGTGAATTTAAGAAAAGCCACCACAGGAGTGCACTGGAACAAGCACTATGATAACAGAGGACTCTCGGTTCTGGCACTCCCTGGGCACTAGGTGTTGTTCCTTGAACTTCCTCTGGACAAGCCCATGGGGGGCCGGGGAGGAGGCACCACTTTTAGTCCCATTTCACAGAGAGGCAGATGGAGGCACAGAGAGGTTAAGAAGCCTGCCCAAGGTAACAGAGTGGGGCAGCTGGGATTGGAATCCACTTTTGGGCTCTACCACCTGGGCAAGTGACTCAGGCTAAGTCTGCTTCCAGATCTGGCACTCTTTACCTAGATCCTTGCTGAAGGACAGCCCATGTGCCTGACAAGGCTGCCATTTCACATGTGAGGGACTGTCCCCAGGCAGAAGCCACATCGTCCACCCGAGGCACGGCTAGTCTGCCATTGGACCCACAATGCACACATGGGTCTCCCCTCCCCGGCTCCCTTGGGCTCCCAGGTCTGGGGGCCTCCAGTCCTGCTGGCTTACTGTCCCACAAGGGGTGTGGCTGACTAATGTGCCATTCACTCACTGGACACCATGAGTTTTCATTATTAGATTAAATGGCTGTGAATAATACATTTTATAGCATATGCTAAACATTGATGCGTGACAATAAAACCGTTGTGGGCCTCTTCACCAGGATCCAGTGGGATCTAGATCCTGCTTTAATCAGGGGAGGCATGAATCAGTTCTTTAACAGATGGGATTTCCCTTGTCTTTCCATTCCACGCCCCCCGGAGTTGCATCCTAATGTCATATTTTGTGCTTCTGTGTCTCTTGACCATACCGGGCAGCAATCTGATCCCGACACTGGACGTGTTTAGAAGACTCGGACTTGCGCCATCACTGCAATGATTTTGAGTCAAACAATATAAACAAAGTGCTTTGCTAAAGAGTAATTTAACGTAAAAAACCGAGACTTGTTGGGAAGGTGGATGGGACCTCTGGATCTGCACATCCACGGGTAAATAGTATTTATTAGCAGAGAGCACGCCTGGGTCAGAGGTCGCTGGCCACAGTCAGGGAGAGGTGACCGGGAGGACAAGCAACAGGTCACGGGCCCAAAGGTACAACAGAGCCAGAAGGGATCACATACACACACAGGGACAAATACACCCCTCCAGATGGCAGGAGGCCCACGCTCCAGGTGAGTCTTGCGGGCCGAGCAAGCAGGGTGCAGAAGCGGGAGGCAACCACCCCACCACGTACTGTCTAGGAGTGCCAGGGTTTCAGTTTGAGAAGATGAAAAAACTTCTAGAGACAGACGGGGGTACAACAATGGAAATGTCCTCAGTGCCCCTGAACTGTCCACTTTAACTTGGTTACAATGGTACATTTTTATCGTCTCTGTATTTTGCCACCTGCACAAAAACCTCAGAGACCTCCATGCTGATTCAGAAATGCTCGCCCTCGAGGGAGCTGCCTTTAAAACCCAACTCCAAGGCCCGGCTGTCCCTAGGCCCCTGAGCCTGGCAGCGAGCCGGCAGCGACCAGGTCCCTGCCTTGTCTCGCTGAGGCCACTGTCATCTGGCTGGGAAGGGCTGGCGCTGGGAGCACGGTGAGTCATGGGCAGACACAATGCTGTTTGTGCGGGGACAATGCCGGGTGTGTTCTGGCCTCTGAGCCTCCTGCTTCCCCTGCGTCTGCATTTCTCCGTTGGCTCAGCCTTGGAGTTCACTCCCCGGCCAGGTTCGTGCCAATCGCCACCCTGAGGTTGCCGACAGACCCCTACTCTCTCCTGCTTATACAGGGCCCTCTCACACTTTAAAGCAGTAGACACAGGACTCAGGAGCTCTAGGCCTGCCCACTCGTGGAGTGGGGGTCCCCAAGGCTCCCCCAGTACCAACCAGCGTGAGTTCTAAATACCCTGCGTCTGCATGCCACGGGGCGCAAGGACCTCTTTCACCTTCCCTTTCTGGAACGTGCAGGTGGCACGTGTGTGTGAGCTGGGAGCTTTCGCCCGCCCCCCCTTCCCCAGCCCCGCTCTGTAGCCCGAAATCCACCAGGGTGGGTTAGTCGCACCATGGAAATTGGCAGACGCTTCCTTCAGGGCTTTTTTCCCCCAGAGAGCTGGACGTCCAATATTCACCAGCACGGCATTGGACGTAGGTCATGAATGATTCTAAGACTGATAAAGGCCGTATCGTTTTAAGACTTTCCAGAGAACACTGTGTACCCCAAATCTCCAGACTAAAGACGATCCCATTTCCCTCCCCAGAGACTTTGTCTTTTGTAGTGACCGTCCAGCAGTGAGCCCTCCGCTAGCCTATGCAGGCTAACCACCCACCAGGACTCAGTGCCCTGACCTCTATCCCGCACCTGCTTCTCCCAGAGGGACCCTTCTGCATACCAGCTCCCTCCCCCTCGGTACCCATTTCCAAACCAGGTTTACTCTCCCCTATAAATCTCTTAGGAATTATGTAATACAGAGGTGAGGCAGTTTTCCTGGTTTTGCAGACTACAGTCCTAGAGAGATGAATAAGTACAGAAGGTGAGTGTGTTGTGAAGCTGGAACTAGAATCTGGGAGGGCTGTCCGGTAGGGCTTCACAGGCTGTGCACTGCACAACTCCAGAGCTCGTTAAAGACCTCACTGTATTCAACCCTCGAGGCTATGAAACAGGGAGGCTGTGAGAGCTTAGGTTAAAAGGGAGTTAAATCCTGTAATCGTTGGGATAAATTCTTTCAGCTGCTATACTCTCACTTTCTTTGCTTTGTATCATGTCTACATCAGGAAGCCTGACTCCCCGGCTAATTGTGGGGGCTCCACCCCCTTCCTGCTGGCATTTCTGGGAGGAAGGAGGGACTTAAGATCTCCATGAAAACCTAGAAACCTGGAATAAAGCTTTTAGCATTTTTTGTGCACATTTCTTAGTTTCTAACAGAAAAAAGTTATCTTCACTGAGGCAGATTGAAATTCAACAACTTGCCCCCTGTTATAAGCCTGAGAGGAAGTCTCTTATTTTGTACAGAGACCCTCGGCCTAAAAAAGTCAGTCAAAAGGGAGGCCCATCTCCAGCTTGGGCTGGTTGTCTCAGTGGCAACCCCAAACTGGGATTTCACTCTGCACTGCCCAACACCCTCAACAGATGAGAAGAAAACAGGAGAGCTCTGGACTGGGGACTTGCAGGAGGAAAAGAAAATCAAATTAAAGCCACGGTTTCCTTCAGGAAACCCAAGGGGATTTAAAAAACTGGACAATAACGCCCAATCCTTCCATCTATCCTAAAGATATCCCAGGGCCCTTTCAGGAATGTGTTGAGAACACGCCAAAGAACGCTGACATTCCAAAACTCGGAAGTCATTCTTACCCTCTTGCTCTTGCTTTGGCAGCCCACCTGGGAGGGCAACTCTGGCAGGAAGGGCTGGGGGTACTCAGAGGACAGAGGACAGGAGAACGGGGGGGGGGGGGGGGGGGGACCTGAGCGACCTTCATGCTAAGCCCCCAGGGGCTCTGCTCACTCACTCCTGGGGGAGGGCCAGGTGGGGAGCACAGGCGGCAGGAAGGGAGCAGGGCCTTGCCTCAGGCCAAGGGCAAGATGGTGATCTCCCCAGCAGGTGGTCTTCTCTCTCCACCTCCTTGCCCTGGGGTGATTCCACGGAAGCCTGCCCAGATCCTGGGCCAGGAGCCCCACAGACACCCTGGCCCACTCTGACAATATTTCTCAAGGTTAAAGTCATCGCCTCATGCAAGAAGTGTAGCCAGGATTCAGAGTGGGGGGCTGTTGAGAGCGACTCCCTGTAGCCGATCTCAAATCATAGTCCAGGGAAAAGACGCCCTCCTCTGGGATGAAGGAAAGGTACTGCTCCTTCTGACCTTGGAAGTTCAACCTTCTCTGCCCCCTTTCAAGACAGAACAGCCCGGTTGGTTGACAACAGCCCCAGGTGGTTGACAACAGCCCCAGGTGGTTGACAACAGCCCCCGGGTCCAGAAGGCACATGTTTAAAACCCAGGTCACCCCTGGAGAACTGCCTGACCTTGGCCAAGTTACAGCCCTGCGCAAAATCCAGGTCTGGGTCAGATGCAAACCGGATCACTGATTCATGTAGCGGAAAACCACTGCCGGTTATAACTGTAAAATGTCAACAACGGTTAACACATCCTAAGAGCCAAGACGCTCTAATATGTAAAAAAAAAAAAAAAAAAAAGTCACAGAAGAGACAAAAAAAAAACAGCACTTAAGTTTTCCGAGCTTCTCTGTCTGGGTAAAGCAGGACAGGAACAGCGTGACTGCATTAAAACAGTGCCCGGCACGTGCGCCATGGAAGGTTAGCTGCGCCCTCACATCACCGTCGCGGAGGCCAGGGCCACCGGACTTTTTTGTGACCTCACTAAAATCACTAAGGGGAAAAGTCCCACAGAAAACCTGGGTTGGGCAGCACGTTTTCAGGGAAAAAGCCAAGTGTTTGGAGGCAACTCCGTCTGGGTTTGAAGCCCAGCTACGCTTCTTACCCAAGGCAATCACTTTAACCCTCTGAGCCTGTTTCCATTACTGGGAATAGTGGAAAAGAGGCAACATCATATTGGCTTATTTTTAGGACTAAATAACTAAATAACTAAATAAATAATAATAAGTTAACACATATCTAGCCCCGAGGAACAAAACAGACATCGGAGGCATGCATGTTGTCGTGGGACTACTGAGCGCTTTCCCTACACACGATTTGAAAATGACTGGTGGACTCAGAGATCAGGAGAACCCATCCCCGAAAGAAAAGACCCAGAAAAGTAATGACAGACAACGTGCCATTCTGTCGCCTTAAAAAAAATTCCCCGTCTGTGAACGCAGCTGCTGTGGGACACGGGGGAACATGCTCAGCTCGGGGGAAGCCGTGTGCCCCAATCTGATCCACTCCCAGCCATTCTCATTCTGGGGTGCAGGACTGAGAAGAAGAGATGTCACCTGTGCTCTGGCCCGGGCCCCAAACATCCCTGGAGACCAGTGGGTGGGGCCAGCATAAATGAGGTGGCTGAGAGAGGAGGAGGGACACGGTGGCTGCAGACCCCAAAGTGAGGTCCGGGCACAGAGGTGACAATGCAGGGGAAGGCTGCGACCTCCAGTAACAGCCCAGCTGACAGCTCAGCCCCGAGGTTCTCACACGGACAAGGATGCCCGCTGGTTCCTGGGAGTTCTCAGCCTTTTCCAAAGTCAGACTACGCAGCCCATTTTCCAGATGCACTTTCCTTTCCTCTCCCCAGCCCCCCACCGCCAGCATCCGATGGCCCCCAGGGGCTGGGGGCTCTTCTCTCCTCGCTAACACGCACGCCCAGTCCCTGCTCTTCTTCAAGCCACCCCGCCGAGTCCGGGGTTTTGGACTCCCTGCATCCACACCTTCTAGATACAGAGCCCTTGTCAACAACAAACAGCCCCCTGGGGGGACCCCCCCACACCCGACTTTGGAAAAACTCAGGTCCTGGAGGGCAGACCATGAAGGGTCTGAAGCATCCTTCGCACACACCCTCCTCCGCCACCGGCACAGACATGTGAGAATCAGGCTGCGTTCACCTCCTCCCCGGCACGGAGCAGCGGGCACAGGCAAATACAGACACAGTTTAAAAGATGATAAAATAAAATGTCTAAACCCGACAGTCCTTCCAAACGCATGCAGGAGGAGACGCTCTGACAGCTGCTGTCCTGTCTGAACGGGTACTTACCAGATCTTAACCTGAGTTCCCCCAAGCAGCCGTAAGCGTCCGTGAGCTTCCCATACTGGCCTTTAATGACCTCCTTCTCTTCCGGAGCTGGGAGAGAAACACATCACAGACAACATCAGCCTGGGTCTCCGGTCGAGTTCATTCACAGCTGCCTTCCCATCTGGGTCCCCACCCACTGGGAAAAGAAAACGCAGAGACAATAGCTCGGCCTCAAGTGATGCGTGTGGAGGTTTTAGGACTAGCGAATCACCGAGCTGCACATTTAGACCTTCCCACAAACAGCTTGCTCTCTGGGAGCGCCCACAGCTCCCTGGGGGGTGGGGAGGGGAGGGTGAGGAGAGTCCCCGGCTGGCTGTGAGGAGGTGCTGGGGTTCGAGCCAGGAACAGGTGCCTGGGGCCCAGCCCTGTCCGCAGGCTCAGGAACAGGAGCGAGTCATCGTGACCCAGTGGGAAGGACCGTCCTTCCTAAATAAGGTCCCCTGCAGGCTCATCCTGCGAGCATCCACCTGCCCGCGGGGACCTGCTGAGTAACAGACAGGGAGGCTGTGCAGAAGGCCCACGTGCCCCAGGTACTCTGGGCCTGGGCCCGGGGCATCCCCCCGGCACGCTGCCAGAGCAGAGCCCTTGTCCTTGTCCTTTTCCAGTGCCCAGGACAAGACAGAGCCTCGGGAGGAAGCAAAAGAAGAAAGCTGACCTGACAGAGGGAAGGACCCTTTGGAGCCGGGAGCCCTTGACCTTCAAGGACACCAGAGACCCATCTGGCACTGATGGCGGGCGGCAAGCCCTTGGACCCTTCCTCTGAAGAATGTTTCCATACGCAGCGAATGAAACGGGAACCTGGATGAGTCCCCGGATGAGGGCCTGGCAGACCCCGTTAGCGAGGTTCCCTGGGAAAGCAGTCCCTCTGCGTCCGCATGGGCTCCTCATCCCGGGACAGAGGAAGGCCCAGCAGACGCTGCAGCTTCCCAGGGGAGCATCTGGGGGGGTCTGTATCACCCCTACCACCGTGCACAAGTTTTCGGACTATTTTTTTTATGGGGCTTGGAGCCACAGTTTTTGTCAGAATGGCAAAGGAGGAGGGGGGCAGAGGGGCCTAGTAACCTAATGCTAACAATGAGAAGGACTCGGGGGACCATCCCAACCACTCCCTCCACCAGGCCCAGAGAAGGAGCGGCCGCGAGGCGCGTCCCTCCTGGGTCTTCCTGCTGCTGCTGTGGTAACAAATGACCAGACCCCCCCAGCTCAGAACAGCACGTGTCTGTGAGCTGCCCACTGTGCAGGTCAGAAGTCTCCAGACTGGGTTTTACTGGGTTAAAATCAGTGTCGGCAGGATTGCATTCCTCTGGAAACTCTGGGAAAGAACCTGTTTCCTGGCATTTCCCAGCATCTCGAGCCGGCGGTGCTCCCGGGCTCCTGGCCCCTGCCCACCCCCTTTTCAAAGCCGGCAACAGCCACACTCGGTTCTCTCCTCCAACTTTTACTTCTCTTTCCCTTTCCTTTTCCTGTTCCCCTCCTCCCTCTTTTTTTTTTTTTTAAATTTTATTTATTTATTTGAGAGAGAGAGAGAGAATGAGTGGGGCATGGGGCAGGAGAGGAAGAAGCAGACTCCCCACTGAGCAGAGAGCCCCACACGGGGCTCGATCCCAGGACCCTGAGATCATGACCTGAGCTGAAGGCAGACGCTTAACCGACTGAGCCACCCAGGCGCCCCCCTCTTCCTCCTTTGAAGGGCCCTTGTGAGTGTGCTGGGCCCACCCAGGTAACCCAGGACAATCGCCCCATGTCAAGGCCCTTAGCTTAATCAAATCTGCAAAGTCCCTTTTGCCATGCAAGGTGTCACAGGGGCTGAGGACTAGGCTGCCAACCTCTTAAGGGCCCTCATTTCTCAGAGGCCACAGGCTTCCTGCTCCCATGTGGATGATGGGTGAGGGGGGCGAGGTAGCCTCTCCGTTCCCTGCATCTGCTCCTGGCCGAGAGGAACAACATCCTCCCGGCCTCTCCAGAGGCGGTGGCAAGCCCATTGCTGAGGGCCAGGCGCAGTGTCCTCTGCCTACAGAGCCCTCGGGGTAATGGGCCCACGCCCTGATCGAGGACAGCTAAACCCTGTGAAATTCCACCCCCGTGGACCTGCAGGCATGGCCAGCGCAGTGGCACCCGGCACCCGTGCAGCAGAAGCAGGATCGCGGCCCTCCTCTCAGGACACGAGCTGATAAAGCACGAGAATGATTCTGACCCCAGAAATATATATTCCAACCCTCGGAGCTTTACAAAAGTCCTCACACAGAATCTGTAAGCCTCAGCATCAGCCTGTTCTCATGTCAACAAGGAGGATTTGGTGTGTCCCTTTACCTCTGCACGACTTGCTGAAGTGATGTGGTCTGACCCATGCCTCCGAGGTGGGAACGTGCCCACGAGGAGAAGTTCTGGAAACGCAACTGGCCACTTGCCCTGATGGGTGACAGGTGACAAGTGCACGTGTCCCAGCCTGTCACCAGGAACATGGGACCAATACGAGCAACGAAAGGCTCTTCGTCCTCTTATATAGCAGACAAACCAACACAACGCCCCAGGGCCGCCAGGTCCCCCTCGAAGCCTGTGACTGACCGCTTTCCAAATGGAAACCCCTTCTGCCAGACACATGGGGGTCCCCAGCAAGTCGCCACCTTACTGGCCTCAAACAGCATGCGACCATGTCATACGGCGGAAGGCCAGAAGTCTGCAGTGGGTATCTGCAGGGCCCAACCCCCCCTGCAGGCTCCAGGGGACGGTCCTTCCCTGCCTCCTCCTGGCCTCTCGAGCAGCCTGTTCCCAGTCACCCGACACCCCTGCTTGCCCCAAACAACGATACCTCCTCAGTTAGGTTTGAAGGAAGAAGAAATCCATTTTGCTCTTCAGAAGGGAGCTCGCAGATGGAATGTCCCCAAGCACCAGGTAGATGACGAATGATTGAAGCTGCTGGAGGGGGCACAGCTGACCCGAGGACACACACCCCCTCTGATGGGGGACCGAGGGGCAGTCCCAGGCCAGTCCGGTGCCAGTGAGATTCTCCAGTTTTTCGAGAGAAATAGGACACTCCTGATTTTTCAGCGTTGGCAACCAATCCAAATTTATTTTAAGCATCGTGTGGGCTGAGCACACACCTCTGCAGACTGCATTCGGCCTGCCCATTTGCAACTTCTGTCGTCCCTTCCTTAATGTTCCGAAAATAGACTATTCCTGTCTCTCACACTTTTGTTGCATTTCTTGTAGGTTTTCCATGTTAGAATGCCTTTGCTTCCCCTCCCACTGGCCACTGATTTCCAACCTTTAGGGAAAGTCCCCTCATTTGCTCTCCCACCCTCTTCCTCATCCATCTCTCGCCCCTGGGATGCAGCCATGTGCCCAGCGAGCGCGTGCTGAGAGCCCGCCACGGCTGCCACTGTCCCAGGCGCAAATACAGAGGTGAACCGAACCGACAAAAACCCGTCTTCAGCAGAGCTGGCCAAGGCAGGCGTTCGGCAGTGGCAAAGAAGGAACGTGTGTCGTGAATGGATGTGAGATGACAGCGGAGGCCAAGTCGGGAGGTAGTGGGAGCCGGGCACAGCATGGCATGGCCAAGGCCCAGCCACAGAGGCGGAGCAGCGGGCCCTACTCAGTGCCAGGTACCGACCGTGCAAGCTTCCTGCCAAGGGGAATAGACAAGACCAATAAGCACGATACAGACAGTGAGAGGAGCCAAGGAGAAAAAGTGATCAGGGAAAGGGGTGTGAAGTGTGGGGGGTGTGTGTGTGTGTGTGTGTGTGTGTGTCTGTGAAATTTTACATACTGTGGTCTAAGAAGACCTCACTGCAAGTGCGACCTTCAAACACAGGCTTGAAGGAAATGACAGGGAAAGCTGAAGCTTGGTGGTGGGAAGAGGGCACTATAGGCTCAGGAGATCATGTGTAAAGGTCCTGAGGCAGAAGCATTCCTGACATATCTAAGGACCAGCAAGGAGCTCCGTGACTGACAGAGAAAACAGAGTGGAGATCACGTTGTAGAGAGCTTTGTAGGTCATAGAAAGTCCCGGGGTTTCACTCTGAGTGACAGGGATTTATTGCAGGGTTTTGGGGATAGTTCTGGCCACTCTGTTGAAAACAGATCCCACGGGGTCAAAGGGAAAATAAGGAGACCCCTACAACAATCCAGGCAAGAGATGACTCTAGCTTGGGCCAAGGTGGTAACAGGGGAGGTGGTGAGAAATAGTCATTCCGGACACACACACACACACACACACACACACACACTTTTTTACTACAGACATTTCCAGAGAAAAGCAGAGTACTAGAACAACACTATGGACCCACACTTCCACGTCTCACCGACTCCCCTGCTATCAGCTCTCCCGCACCCCTGCTCACTCAGACTCCCCACCACTCTCCTCTACCTTCCCTCAGTGGGTCTCAATGTGGGCCTCAGATAATAGGCATCAACCTGCATTAGAAATATAAATGATCGGGTCCAGTGCAGCCTACGAAGTCAGAACCTCTGGCCTCCAGACATAGAAATATGTTTTAATGAGTCCTCCAAGTGAAAATCATTGCCCTAGATTACCGTGAGGAAATTCCAACCTTCTTAGCATGTAAAGAAATGTAAACTGTAAGACTCTTTCAAAGATAAAGGCTCCTTTTTAAAAAATAACCACAGGCCTCCTGGGTGGCTCAAAGTTGGTGACCTTTGGCTCAGGTCATGATCCCAGCGTCCTGGGACGGAGTCCTACAGCAGGCTCCGTGCTCAGCGGGGAGCCTGCTTCTCCCTCTCCTTCTGCCTGCCACTCCTCCTGCTTGTGCTCTCTCTCTTTCTCTGTCAAATAAATGAATAAATAAAAATATTTAAAATAAAATAAAATAAAAATATAGCCACAATACGATGATCCTACCTAAAAAAAACTTGACCATAATTCCTTAACATCACAAGTTATCTGCATATATTTGGAAGGTCAGACCAAAAGGATTTGTGGACAGACTCGATGTGGGATATGAGAGAAAGACAGGGTTCAAGGATGAGGCCAAGTCTTCCTCCTGGACAGCGGGAGGCCTGGAGCAGCCGGCACCGGGAGGGCAGAAAATGACGGGCCAGGCCTGGATGGAGCATCAGGAACTCAGGATGAGCCTGTGGTGCCCACGGGCAGCCCGGCACAGACATCGAGGGCGGCGCTGTACCAGCCTGGAGTCCGGCAGAGAAGTCCAGCCAGAGGTGCCAACAGGGTCCCGGCAAACAGAAGGTATTTAAAATCTGGAGATTGGAGGGGGATCACCTGGGAAGTGAGTACTGGAAACAGCTTTTTCAAAAATGAAGGAAAACGAAGAGAAATGCCCCCAGAGGACGTAAGGAAAACCAGAAGCGTGGCGTCCTGGAGGTTAAAGAGAGTGTTTGAAGGAGGCGGGAGGGGGCAGCAAGTTCAGGGGCTGCTCTCTCTTCCGTAACATGAGGACAGAGTGTCCGTCCTTCCAGTTAGGCACTGGGGCCCAGCAAGGAGCAGGGTCGGTGGAGTGGAGGGGCAGGCAGCTGACTGCAGAGGGAGAAACAGACAGTTCTTCAAGGAACTCTGTGTGTGTGTGTGTGCGCGCGTGTGTGTTCATGCATGTGTGTATGTCCATGTGTGTGAGTATGTGTATGTGCATGAATGCATGTATATATTTATGTGCACGTGTGTATGTACATGTATGTGTATATGTGTATGTCTGTGTAAGCAGGTATATGTCTGTGTACGTATATGCAGCTATGTGCACACATACACATGTGTATATACGCATGTGCACGTGTGCATATATGTGTGCACACATGCATGCACATGTATGTGTATATTGCACATGTGTATGTGTCTGTGTGTATATATGCATGTATGCATGTCTCTCTGTGTGCATACATGTTTGCACGCATGTGCATGTGCATATTTGCATGTGCATGTGTGTGTGCACCCACACACATGTGCTGGTGGAAACACTCTGGGACAGTAAAAACCGATGTACTAGGAGAGGGGGAGCTGCTGGAGGGAGGCCCCGGAGGTCAGTGGAATCCAATGTCTAAGTGGGGACCACCCTCAAAAACAGTCCATCAGTCCAACAGTTGCCAGGAGACGCGGGAGCAGACAGTGGGAACAGACAGTGGCGGGAAGGGGGTGGGCAGGCCGCTGGGGCGCAGGCAGTATGCAGACGTCCCCCCCCAAATCTTCAGGGCTTTGGTGCGGCGAGATGCAAGTCCATCAGCTAAGAGCGAGGAAGAGGAGGAGGTGGGGGAGAGGCAGAGCCGGAAGGCGGGAAGGTGGGAAGAACCCACAGGGACAGTCACTGCAGGACCACCCCTGCACTTAGGGGTCATGAAGTGGTAATGATCCCTATCAGCATGGCAGTGGGTTTCTGGAAACTTCCAGCTACACAAAGAAGGACTCAGGCAAAGAGGAGAGGATCTCACTGGTGGTATTACCAAGTGAGCAGGATCAAGCAAAGAGGAACAGGAGCCCACGGGGAGAGGTCAGGGAGCCCAAGGCCAAGGGCTTCAGGAGGCTCACCATAATGACAGAAGGTACCAAAAATGAGGGCAAGCCTCCGCATCAGCGACATTGGCAGAAAACAAGGTAAAATCACCAGATAATCCCAACACAGGGCAACGGGTGACAGGGTCCCCGGGGTGTGTGGGCAAAGGGTTAACAGAGCCTGCAAGAGAAGTGACCTTGGGTTAGCATCCAGTCCTGTGTCCCTGGTGACCTGATGTCAGTTACCCATGTCACCAGGCAGCATGGCTTACGATTCAAAATCGTCCTGACTGGTAGAAGGCAACTGGGCTGCGAGGAACCACGGGTGACCTATAAAAACTATGACAGGGCCATGTGGACACTCTTGGAACAAACGAGCCTGTCCTTTGAGGGGACCCTGGAAGTTCACCACCTGACACTGGACCCTCTGGGTGAGCCTTGCTTGCAAAGCCCTGGCGTGCACACCCAGTGAGAGAAATGGGCCTGGGGTCTCCTGACGGCTGGGTCAATGTTCCGGGGAATGCCCCACACCACCCTGCCAGTGAGCTATGGCTCCCGTCCTAAATCCCCAGTGGGCTCCTGACAGTCTAGAAGTTTGGATGACCTTGGAAGATCCCATTAGGCGATTCAGAGTTGAGTGCTTTTATGAAGAAAGGAAGGAGGGTCCGGAGGTGGCAAAGAGGGGCCTAGGGGACACACATCCCACCCCCAGGACCAGTGCGCCAAGGGAGTGGAAGAGAAACAGCCGCCACTTAGGCTGCCAGGGAGAGGGTGGCTTGCCCTAAAGCAGGGTGAACTTGGTCTGCTGTCCCGCGGGTGGGGCTGGTGTCACCAGGAGTGAGTCACGCGTGGAGCCCGAGCGTGCTCTGCTTCTTAAAACCCAGGCCACGCAGGCCGTGTTCCCGGGCCGCACACAGCCAGTCCGAGTCAGTCATCAAACCAACCACACATGTTTCTTTCTTTTTTTTTTTTTTTTAAGATTTTATTTATTTATTTGACAGAGAGAGGATCACAAGTAGACGGAGAGGCAGGCAGAGAGAGAGAGAGAGAGAGGGAAGCAGGTTCCCTGCTGAGCAGAGAGCCCGATGTGGGACTCAATCCCAGGACCCTGAGATCATGACCTGAGCCGAAGGCAGCGGCTTAACCCACTGAGCCACCCAGGCGCCCCTCACATGTTTCTTTCTTTCATAATCTAATCCACAATAACACGCCATTGGGAAATTCTGGGGAAGCCCAGCCCACATGTCACAAACACAAGTAGGTCAATTTAACGCCGCAGACAGCCCAAGACCGAGGTACCACTTGCAGCTGCATATTCTCGCTCAGGATATTAAACCCTGTCCTCGTGTTTCAGGCTTTGGAGAGGACAGCCTCAGCCGGATCAAGGTCAGCGTGTCCTTCGAGAGTTCTGTTCAGACTGGCTTATGGCTGTTCCTTCCAAAGTCATCAGCTTAGAGCCAAAGCCGCTCTTCCGAAAGACAATGATTTTTCCTGGGGCGGTTGGAGGAAGGCGCAGGAGGGTTGCTGAGCCAAGTGCAAATCAAAAACATCGGTCTGTAACAGAAGCTTGTGAGCCGTGATGAAAGCCAAGTGGGCAGACCCAGGTCAGCCCCAAAAAGAAACTTTCCTGTACTCCCCACTGCTTCTCTCTCTCACCACAAAAGTCCAGGCCACACCAAAGAGTCAGTGGGGACAGGGGAGGCGAGCGGGGGTGGGCACGCAGAAACACATGACCTAAGCAAGTGCACGGCCTCCCACCAAGGCTGTGCTAGCTTGTGCAAACCGACCAGAGAAAATAAAAGGGAAATGTATCCTCTCCTGCAGCCACAGCTGGAAAAACATCTGCGGGCTGGGGTGGGTCCTCCCCACTCTGCTCCCTGCACAGAGGTCAGCCATGGCTGTGACCAAGCTGGAGGAGGAGGCCAGCTCCTCAGACAAGGGGGCGGGAGCACAGGGCTGGACACTGAGACTTTAGGGGGAGTCTTCCGCCCACACTGAGCAGGCTTCTGATGGGGGCCAGCGGGGCGCTGCACAGGGAGGGGAGGCAGAGCAAAGCCTGACAATACCTACTTCTCTCCAAATATGTGCCTATCCACTGTATAGGCGAGGCTGATCCTGTAGACCCGCTCCCTGGGGGCACTGTTCCTGGCCCCACCGCAGATCTCATTCCTGGGCCTCCCGACTCTCCTGAGGCCCTGCCCCACCCCTCCCCCAGGCTCTCCTCCTGGAGTGGGTCCTGATGTGTCCCTTCCTCCTACAGCAAGCCCTTCATTTTGCTTCCTGTGACTAACAAATTAGGTCCGCGGGCCTGGCCTGGCCCTGGAGGCTCTACTGAGAGCTCCCTTCCCAGTTTCCTCTCTAACTGACAAGCCAAAACAGCTCCCCAGGACATCCCTCTTTCTTCTTCCTTCCTCAGTTATCCGTCCAGCTGAACCGCCCCTCCTCAGAGCCTCCCCCTTCGCAGAGAAGCCCTATTTGCATGCAGGGGTGTGGGCACGTGCATGCGTGTACACACGTGCAGGCACACACGCACCCCTTTAGAAGCCATGTAGTGTCACCCACATATATCTGTGCTACGCGAGAGGCCCAACCGGCATGGGAAGAAAAGGGGAAAGTCACACCCTGTCCTGCTTCAACTCCATCGCTCAGCAAGGATTCCAGATGCGCACCTCTGCCAAGGGGGGCGAGCGGGGGTGCTTGGAGCACTGGGGAGAACGGGAGAACGGGAGAATGGCAGCGAGGAACACAACCTGGGAAGGCGCATCGCTTCAGGAAGGTGGGATGGGCTGGGTGGGAGGTGCTGCTGGAGGGAGGACAGACCTTTGCGGGATCCCGGGACCCGGAAGTCATGGGGACCTTGATGAAGGGCTTCAGAGGAGCGGCAAGTTCCAAAGCCTGGCCCCGGGAGGATGGGGGGAGGGAGAGCGGAGATGGCACGTGTGTGCACGACCCCCTCATGCATGCAAATGGAGGAAGGAGGTGAGGGGCTGGGGCCGGGAGAAGGTTCCTTAAAGTGAGATCTGACTGTCTGTGGGTTTAATGGTGGAAATCACCCGGCTAGGAAGGAAAGGGGGAAAGAGTGGGAGCAAAGTCTTTCAAGGTAGGGGTGGGGGGGGCGGGAAGGCAGACCCCCAGGGACACCGGTGTCATCGTTGTAACAGAGGGAAGGGGGCGAGAGCGCCTGCACAGGGCAAACAGGTCAGATGGTGGGGCTCATGAAAGTTCTCCTTTAAATTCCTTTTATTTTGTCGAGGCAATAGGAAGCAAAAGCTTAGCTGAGAGGCCCAAGGTGCTGAAGGCTGAGGAGGTGTGAAACAGCCATCCTGGGGAGCAGAAGAGCAACCAGAGTAGGAAAATGCGGGGCGGGGTGCCTGGGAGGATCAGTCGGTGGAGCTACCGTCTGCCTTCAGCTCGGGTCATGATCCCGGGGTCCTGGGATCGAGCCCCGCTTGGGGCTGCCTGCTCAAGTGGGTAGTTTGCTTCTCGCTCTCCCTCTGCCCCTCCCCCTGCTTATGCGCTCTCCCTCTGTCTAATAAATGAATAAAATCTTTAAAAGGAAAATGTGATGAAACTACGGACCAGCACAAAAACCCCTTGAGGAGTTGCACTGAGAAGTCCGTGTCCTGCCACAGCCGACAACCAGGGCACATGCATGGGGCAAGGGGGCGTGTGGCCCTGTCCCGGGCTGGGGGGCTGCCGGGCTTGCGGGGGTGGGGGGCAGTGCGTGCAGGAGTGGTCAGTGCATGGAGTGCGTTGTCGGCCAGAGGAGAGCGAAGGAGGAGGGTGTGCGGGCAGTGAGGGTGGCGGGAAGGTTTCAGAGCCCAGACACCGAAGGCCTGGTGGCTGCAGAGCTGTCTGGGTCGGGGTAGTAGTGGGTGCCCGGAGCTGAACTTGCAGGGTGGCCTAGTACCTGGTGAGTAGAAGGTCTAGCGGAGTGAAGGGAAGGGAAGGCAAGGCTTGGCAGTGAGCCGGTGAGGGCAGAGGGAGGCCCGCAGAGCAGGTGGGTCGTGCTGATGGCCAGGAGCTCACCGAGGACGGGGACAGGAGTTGTGGCGAAAGGACCCTGGGAGCCAGGAGCGCAGCTCCTCTGTGAATGGAGAGCGTGGCCAGGAGGAAGGGAGATCTCAGTGAGGACGGGCGGGCGTGGGTCCCCAGGAACGGTCCTTCTGCGGGAGAAGGAACCCTGGCCCTGGGGGAGGGAGGGGCTGTGAACAGGGGTCGCCTGCCCCACTCCCAGCAAGCCTCAGGTTGGGGGATGGCATGCAGGGGAAGGCGGGGTTCACAGAGGTTGGTGCGGGAGGGACTTGTTGAGGACGGGACACGGTTCCAGAAAGCTGAGGTAAGACTTCTTCCATCCACCAAAAGCCAATTTCTTCTCTGTATTTTAATCCAGAATCCAGAAAACTGGCTATAATTCATTTCTCAGCCTTCTTTGATTGTTACAAAAAATTATTGTTGCTGTTTAGCAGGAAAGCTGGCATTAGAGATGTGATTAGAACACCAGTGTGGTCACTGGTGTTGGACGGGCCACAGAGACACAGCGCTATAGCAGGGCAAACAGGACGCACAGGCCCGGGAAGATGAAGGAAGTTCAACTCTGAGCAGACACGTGGATGGTGCTGTTGTTATTGATGGTGGATTGTTATTCGCATCCCCACACGTAGGGAATACTTGGGGGCATCTTTTGTGACAAGTTTGGGCTCTCCCTCCACACGCGTCTATTAATTAAACACGGCTGCTTCTCACAGAGGCCCCACACAACAAAAAGGAAGATATTCACGCTATTTTTACAAAAGGGCAGAAGAAACCTTCTCAAAGGGCCCTACTACCCCATTTCCTCAATCTGGGGACTGCCTCCTCTGACTTACCCACCGGCCAAAGGCTTTCTGTACCCGAAATTAGCTCCAGCCTTGGAAACAGGAAAGTCTGTGGAAGGGTCAGAACCTGGCCTTAGAATTTTAATCACTTCATAGCAGCGAGTCCCCAACAGACCCCGGTGTCCCCTAAAAGGCTGATGTGTGCTCTGCGAACAGAGGTCAAACAGACCCGGGATCCCTGGGCTGAACGGATCACATGGCCTGAGTTGCCCATTTCCTTGGGGGGCGGGGGGTGCCAGGTCCAGACTCCCCCAGTCATCTTCCTGTGAAGTCCCTTTGTTCAGCAGCCTCTCCCTGGGGAAGTTCGCCTTTACAGAACAAACACTTTGCTGCTGCTGGTACCTGTCCCACACTCCTTTCCGGGGGCCGATTTGGTCCCCCCCCGACTCTAGCCTTTCAAAATGGGATGCCAAACCTACCGCCTGCCCCAACCTCCAGCAATGACGGCCCCCTCCTACCTTTTGCCACAGCTGTTGTTCCTGTGTCAAGCACCTGAGCCCCGCCCTGATGTTCCCCGCACTGAGGTTGGCGGGAACCTGAGCAGGTGTGTCCCTAGAGGACAAGTCAGATCTGGGCTCGTCTGGAGGCCCAGGAGCCAGTGCAGGAGAGAACCAAATGTCTCCTGGGAAACGGGTCAAGGCCTAAGGGAGAGACAGGTGGGAGGGCACAGCAGGGGCGTGGAGGGGGTTGGGGGAGCAGCAGGGAGGAGTCACCCTGGGTGGAATGCAGTGTCTGTCCTGGGCCTTCCACGCCTGAGTCACAGGAGGGAGAGGGCGAGAAGAACGGAGGAGATGGCTTCCGGCCTAGAGCAGAGTGGGCCGTGCTGGCTCCATGGGCCATTTGCAGTTTTCCTCTTGGGAACGACTTAGGTATCCTTTGCCATCTTTCCTGGTGAACTATTTGTCCTTCTTTATGATCTATAGGCGCTCTCTTACATCCCATGATTGTCAGTCTTTGACCCTTTTATATGTTGTACATGGGTGTACACGATTTCTTTCCAGGCTGTTGCTCATTTCTAAAGCACTTTTAAGGTGTCTTTTGATATCCTGGAGATTTACATATTTATATAGTCCAATCTATCGGTCGGACACAGGGCAAAGGCTGTGCAGGGGTTCCCAGGGTGCCACCGAGGCTCTGTTTCCAGATCCCTCCCTGGTCACGGGGGTGTGTTCGCTTTGTGAAAACTCAGGAGCTGTGTGGTGGGGTTTGCTTATTGTTCTATGTGTGTCGTACTTCAATAAAGAGATATTTCTTTAAGTCTACCAGGTTTCTTTATCTTTTTGACTTCTGAGTTTTATGCTTTGTTTAGAAAGGCTTTCTACACCATAAAACTGTGAAAGTTTCTCTTCTATGTTCTTCTAATACTTTAAAAGTTGGGATTCTTTAGAGTTCACCATAAAGGCCTCTGTAATTTGCTTTAATACATGGTATAATGTAGGGTTCTAATTTAATTAGCATCCCCATGGGCTTAACAAAACCTAGGAACCCCATAACGGTCAGCCATCAACTATGTGACTAGAGAACACTGCTTATGGTAAAAATGACCGCGAGCGGCCCATTGCTCCTGGACACAGAAGAGCCATAAATGAATTATATCTGCTGATGAGGACACCAGGCTTGGGCTTGGGTGAAGCATGGAATCTATACTTCTGGGGGTTTGATAAGAGACACTGGCTCGGGGGCGTCTGGGGGCTTAGTCGGTTAAGCGCGTCTGCCTTTGGCTCAGGTCATGACCCTGGGTCCTGGGATCAAGCCCTGCATTGGGCTCCCTGCTCAGTGGGGGGTCTGCTTCCCCCCCCACCCCCGCTCTTGGGCTTGCTCGCTCTCTTTCTCTCTCCCTCTCAAATAAATAATTTTTTTTTTTTTTTTAAAGAGATGCTGTTTCCAACAGGACACAAAGGAGAAGGTAGTTACCAGCCGGGTGGCTATGCAGTCACCTGCCAGAACTCCTACAAAGAACACTCGGTCTCCTGGACAGGGACAGCCAGCACGGTCCTGGGGGCAAGCTGAGCTTTCTGCCCTCCTCCTTTCAGACTAGACAGTCCAAGGGGAACCCGGCTGAGTAAAGGAGGAGCACCCTCCTGCCCCCCACCTGCCCCCACCCCGCCCCGGCACAGCACAGGTCAATTGTATCAAGACAACTTGTGGAATAGCCACCCTTCCCCTGGCTCATTAAATCGTCACCATTATAATAAACTAAATCCATTTACCTAAGTGTGTTCTGAGCCCTCTCTTCTAATCTATTGATTTTTGTCTATTATACCATTCTTTTTTTCTTGAAGATTTATTTATTTATTTGACAGAGAGAGTGCGCAAGCAGGGGGAGTGGCAGGCAGAGGGAGAAGGAGAGGCAGGCTCCCCGCTGAGCAGGCAGCCAGATGCGGGGCTGATCCCACAAGCCAGGGATGACCTGAGCAGAAGGCAGGCGCTTAGTGGACTGAGCCTCCCAGGCGCCCCTCTATTATAACATTCCTACGGCTTTATAGTATGCTTTACTATCTGCTAGATCAAGTTCGTCTTCACTGATCTTTTTCAAAATCTTGGCTATTTTTGCCATTCCTTCAGCATTCCTCAGTGTTTCTGGAGCTGCTCCTTACACCGGACAGGGCTGAGAAGACAGTACTGAGCAAGACAGAAAATGCCCCTTATTGTGGTTTCCGGGGGCTGCTGTAAGACCAAGTACCACAGACCGGGGTGCTGGAAATAACCACACTTTATGCACAGTTCTGGAGTCCGGAAGTCCAGACTCAGGTGTTGGCAGGGCCATGATCCCTCTGAAGGCTCCAAAGTAGGATCTTTCCTTGGCTCTTCCAGCTTCTGGGGGCCCCCGGGATCCTTGGCCGGTGGCCACATCACTCTCATATCTGCCTCTGTCTTCGCATGGCCGTCTTCCCTGTGTGTGTTTGTTCCTGTGTCTTCTCTTTTTCTACTGACACTAAGTCCTCCTGGATTAAGGGCCCACCCTACTCCCATATGACTTCACCTTAATTTACAACTTAAATATGGCTGTAAAGACCTGATTTCCATATAAGGTCACATTCCGTTATCATGGTACTGTAGGACTTGGACAGATCTTTTTGGGGGACACGATGTAACCTGCAACCTCTTGCTCCCAGAAAGCCTGCACACTTGAGGTGAACATTACACAGGACACAGGCAAGCAAACAATGAAGGTGCTTATGGTAAGACAAAGAAAGCAGGTGATAGACCAGTGACAATGGGGGTGTGGGGAGTGTGGATACCATGGGCCAGATCAGCTAGAGTGGCCAGGAAAGTCTTGCCCAAATCATCCAGATAGCCCCACATGGGGAGGACACAGCCAGGCAGAGGTCCGGAGTTGGGGGAGGGGGAGAGAACTACGGGCAGAAGGCACAGCATGTAAAAGCTTCCAAGGCAGGGGCCAGCCAGGGTTGCTCACATGGAGTGAGCTCAGGAAATGGTGAGGCCAGGGCAGAGACCTTAGGAAGTGCAGGCTTAAGCAGGTCCCTCCCTGCATGGGGGCTGGGGAAGCCCTGGGAGTGGTGGCTGGGACACCAGTTAGGTGGGAGCGTCGAGTCCAAGTGAAAGAGGGCCTGGTTGGAGGAGCACCGTACGGCATCCAGATCCTTGTGGAGTGTGGAGGTAGAGAAGCCTGGCCTTGCTGGGAGATTGGGCAGAGCGGAGGAAGACAGTGGAACCAGGATGAGTCAGGAGTTATTGTCCCTGAGCTCCTACCTCACCCATATGGGGCTGCCATTTAAGTGTGGGGGGAGTCCCAGATATTCTTAGTCAGTCCCCTATGTTTTACATCAAACTCCTATTGGAATTTAATTGGTTTTACTCACAGATACGTGCATTTATAGATTACTTGGGGAAGAACATCTTTACAGTGTTGATGTCCCTATCAAAGAACACAGTATACCTTTCCAATTATTTGGTGCTTTAGTGAAGTTTTATAGCTTTCTTCTTTGAGGCGTTGCATATTTTATGATGTTTATTCTTGGAAATTGTTGTCCCTGGGAGTGGAATCTTTTTTTTTTTTTTCCCATGTGATACTCTAATTTCTATTTGACTCACGATAGTGTATTGCAAAGCCATCAATTTTTATCTACCGAGCTTGAAAAATAGCCAGCTTATTAACTCACTAAGTCTCACGAACCTCCACATACCTATCACCCAACCCCAGGCGCCAGCAACATTTTCCCAGTCTCATTCCACCTCTTCCCTCCCTCCCGTGCATGTGTCCGTCCATCCCCCTCCCTTAGTATCACCATCCCACTGATAGATCCTTCAGGATCTGTCTCCTGAAACTTCTAAGTGCACAATCGTATCCTCTGCATCCAAAAGACTTAAGGATTTGCAGGAGGGGAGCACACAGAGGCCACAAAACTGAGGCCCCTCCTACAAGGCCCGGAGAAAGTTGGTGGCGGACTAAAGTCACGAAACTCGGCCTCTCAAGCTCACAACTTCTCTTCCAGGATCACTCCCCGGTCTGGGATCTGGGTCTATTTTCTCTTTTTGAGACAAAATTCTAATAAGCTCTCAGCAACCTCAATTTCCTAACACCAAGACTTTCCCTTTCCAAGAAACCTACGGCGGAGAGTGCTGAAGACAGACACACGGCCGAAACCCGCCAGGTCTGCAGCCACCGTCCGCAGGCAATGGCATTTCAGTACAATTCCTCCCTTCCGGTGTATGCTCCTAGGCAATGCGCCCTGTGTCGCAGGGGTGAGCTGCAAATACCAGCTCCACGGTTGGATTAAAATTTCATTGCCGCCATGCAAGTTAGAAAAAGGCCTTTCCGGTCTGCTTTCTCCAAGGTAGCCTAGATCCCACAGGGTGCCTTTCTGTTAATTGGGAAAAAGTGTCCCCCCTAGACAGGTCAGCTTGGAAAGCAAGGGAGGTGGTGGAGGAACAGAGCTCAATGTATCTCAGATTGGTCTGCCACCCCCACTTCCTGAGCCGCAGGCTCTGCCCCTCCTGAGCCACAGCCCCCCCCCTCGCCACAGGCCACGCCCCTCTGGACCCCAGCTCCCACCTTCACCCCTGCTGGTGGTCCGGGTAAAAGAGAAGCAGATACCCCTTACCCCTATGATCGACCTTATCACAAGGGCTTGACTCAGGCCTGGGCTGCTGGCAAGTTATTTCTAGCCCAAGCTTTCCAATATTCCTTTCTTTATCTACATCATTTACATAAAAACGAGCCCATTACTGAAGCAGGCCAGGATGGGAGTGCCACAGCTCTGCTGGGCCAGAGCCCGGGGGCTGCCACATTGGACCACGTTCTGTCACTCCTTCTGCCAGCAGGATCCCTCTTGGCTTCACCCGACCTCAGCGTCGCCTAAACGGGAAGCAGGAGCTGCAGAAAATGGTCTCCTCCACTTGAAGAGTTTTTTCCCCACATACTGGATTGTCAGCCAGGATAAGGTTTGAGGCGAAGCAAAGTTCACGCAACAGTCAGTAAAGCCGCTGAAAGAAGACCACACACTCCCAAACTCCTCCTTGCAGAGCAGACGGTTAAAAAAGCAAAGTTATGTTTATGACCGAAGGCAAGAATTTTTTTTTTAAGATTTTATTTATTTATTTGACAGACAGAGGTCATAAGTAGGCAGAGAGGCAGGCAGAGAGAGAGAGGAGGAAGCAGGCTCCCCACTGAGCAGAGAGCCCGATGCAAGGCTTGATCCCAGGACCCTGAGATCGTGACCTGAGCCCAAGGCAGAGGCTTTAACCCACTGAGCCACTCAGGCGCCCCAGGAGCTTTGAAATGTTAAGGGATGCTAGGAAGAACTAACTAAAGGAGCTGCTACTTTGGCACATTTTATGATATTTTAAGAAATACCTTACTTTGTGTCCCTAACTGAAGCTAAATTATTGTTGCCTTTTGAAAATCTTCTCTGCCTATTGGGAAAGGGGCAGAACCAAGGAGAAAGAATCTTATGCCTTTTAGTTAATTCATAAGTCTCTAATAAAAAAAAGTAGAGCATTAGATTCTTAGCTCAGACTCAGATCTGAACCATCTTCAATTTTACCTTGCCTGATCATTTCTCCTAAGACTCAAATTTCTGGGTGGTTTATTATTTTTACTAGGTGTGTAATGTAAGGGTGTTGCTTATTTGCTCATGCTTAGTGCTTAATTTTTTTTTTTTTTTAAGACACATGGAGGGGTGCCTGGGTGGCTCAGTGGGTTAAGCCTCTGCCTTCAACTCAAGTCATGGTCTCAGGGTCCTGGGATCCAATAGCGCATAGGCTCTCTGCTCAGCAGGGAGCCTGCTTCCCCACCCCCCCACCCCCGCCCCACCCGCCCCCGGCCCCACCTCTGCCTGCCTCTCTGCCTACTTGTGATCTGTCTCACTATCAAAAAAAAAAAAAAAAAAAGACACATGGAATTCCAGAGAAGGAAAGGCAATGCTGCTTGTCTTTTGTTGGTTTTCAGATGTGGACTCTGAGGCCTGTGAGGTTAGTTCCCTCAGATAAGAACAGATAAGGACTCACAGTAGGAGCCAGGGCTAGAATTCAGGTCTTGTCTCTCCCACCGGTAGGCTGCAGAGGAAACAGGTGAAGGGTGTAGTGGAGGTCTCACTGGAACATTCTAGGGTGAGGAAAGGGAAGTAATTTGCTTTTTGCTTTTTCTGAGTAGAGATTACCACCATCAATCAGTAACATAGTCAACACAAGTTGAATACAAAAAGGCAGCTGGCCAGCAGAGATAAGAAATGTACCTCACGCCTTGCTTAAATCTGGCCATTTTCCTAGCTCCTGGTGGGTGTCCAGACCACCCCAGTTCCATGCTGGGTCTGAGCCTCACTGTGACCACCCTGCCCTCTCCCCACCTCACCCCTCAAATCCCACATCAATTTCAAAACTAGGAGCGCTCTGGTGGCCCAAGTTCATTTTCTGAGACGTTACCCTGCTCTAAAGGACAGAGGAAGGTCACTCTTCATTTCTTTTCTTTCTTTTTTTTTTTTTTAAAGATTTTATTTATTTACTTGTTAGAGAGAGAGAGAGAGAGAGCATGAGCACAGGCAGACAGAGTGGTAGGCAGAGGCAGAGGGAGAAGCAGGCTCCCTGCCGAGCAAGGAGCCCGATGTGGGACTCGATCCCAGGACGCTGGGATCATGACCTGAGCCGAAGGCAGCTGCTTCACCAACTGAGCCACCCAGGTGTCCCTCTTTTTTTTTTTTTTTAAGATTTTATTTATTTATTTGGGAGAGAGGGAAAGCAATCACAGAGGCAGAGGGAGAAGCAGACTCCCCGTGGAGCCGGGAGCCTGATGCAGGGCTCTGGGATCACAACCCGAGCAGAAGGCAGATGCTGAACCCACTGAGCCACCCAGCCCCCCCCCATTTCTTATCACCAGCTTTGCCCTGAGCACCGTCTCAGACCTTGTCAAGGAGCAGAAGCTGCAGAAGATGAGGCCTGCTCTCGACTAGCGGACGTGTCCGGCACGGCGGCTTTGGTCGGGCTGGACAGGGAAGTCGGGGAGGGGGGCCCCATCAGGCCGGGTCTCACAGAATGGGGGAGGTGGGCTAGAGAGGCACAGAGCAGCAGGAACAGAAGGAACAGAAGGAAGCAGCAGCTCTTGTGGTATCACAGAAGGCTCTCCAGGACAGTCCCTGAGCCTCAAAACACTGACTCGTACTTTGGAACTGCTCCCAAGAACTGGGTCACCAGGAGCTGCCCTGCCTGCCCTCCTTAGCTAATGCGCTCAAAGTGACTCCTCCCGCTAGAGTCATTTTCTGAACCAGGAAGCTTTACGAGCAGGTGGCAACCGTCGCGCTCCCCACAGTGTGCATGCGGACAGCCGCTCCCCCAGGACCTGGCCAGGCACATCCCGCTTTCCTGGACAGGCCCTTTGCTGAGCACCAGGCCCACGACAGATGCCCGGTGCCCACCTTGGGTGCAAAACGCAGCTCTGTCCACCCAGCTGTCAGACCCTCCTGTCCCCCACCCGCAGTCCTCCAGAATGAGAGAACTTAGGACAGGAAGACAGTCACGCCCTCAGGCATCTCTCTCCGCTCAAATGAGGACATCTTCTGAGGACATCTTCGGGAAGACAACAGTCCAACATATCATCGGTTTGACATACCTCACATCCAGAAGCATGTCCTCAGGGAGCCTTGTGGCTCGTGGCTGCACCTATGGCCCTAGCAGTTTCTTCAGAGCTTGGAGTCCTAATCAGGCTCTGTTGGAGGTGCTGGGCCATCCTCTTGGAAGGTCACTACCCAGCGCAATACCTCAGCTCTCTGGAACGCAGGACCGAAGCCCACGTTTCTCTGCAAGATGTCCCCTTCCTGTAACCACACGCTGCGCAGAAAGTGAGCAAATGCTTCCCCAAGCCTGACCCCGCCTGTTGACATAAGGATCGAGTAAAAATCTAGTCCCCAAGGGGAGGCTCTGCCTATTTCAACTCCCCAGCACCCCTGATCTTCACTGACTGATGACACATGTGTTTTGTTTTGTTTTTTTAAGATTTTATTTATTTATTTGAGAGAGAGAGATCACAAGTAGGCGGGGGTGGGGGAAGCAGGCTCCTTGCTGAGCAGAGAGCCTGATGTGGGGCTCGATCCCAGGACCCTGAGATCATGACCTGAGCCGAAGGCAGAGGCTTAACCCACTGAGCCACTGAGGCGCCGCGACACATGTGTTTTGAAGCCCAAAATACTCACAGAGACAACAGGACACAACTAGTCTTTTTCATACACACACTGAACTTTTTTTTTTAAGATTTTATTTATTTATTTGAGAGAGAGAGAGAGCATGAGCTTGGGCAGAGGGAGAAGCAGAGGGAAAAGCGGGCCTCCCACTGAGCAGGGAGCCCGATGTGGGGCTCCATCCCAGGACCTTGGGATCCCAACCTGAGCCGAAGGCAGATGCTTAACCGACTGAGCCACCCAGGCGCCCTTGAAATTTCCTTTTTTTTTTTAGGGATGTGAGCTCTTATACTGGTCTGTGCCGCGCTTTCTCGGGATGTAAAATGGATTAATTAATACCTACCTCGGAGTGAGGACTAAATAAATCAATACATGTAAACCACTTAGAACAACGCCGGGTACCTGGTAAGTGCTCCATAAATGTCAGCCGTTTTTTCCCCATAAATGTTCACTATTATTATGGAGTTGGACTAAGCTTTGTGTGATCAGCTAAAAATTCAAAGCAGCTTGCAATGAACATCCTCAAAGCAAAATGTTATATGAATATGATATATGAATATGTCCTGAAATAAATTTCTATCCATTTAATACAGGATCAATGTAAGATTTATTTATTTATTTGAGAAAGCTTGCGCATGTGTACATGTGCCCCTGAGCGAGTGTGGGAGGAGGGGCAGAAGGAAAGCAGACTCCCCGCTGAGCTCACAGCCCAGCAGGGCTTGATCTCAGGGCCCATGAGATCATGACCTGAGCTAAAACCAAGAGTCTGACACTTAACTGACTGAGCCACCCAGGCGCCCCAAGGACATGTGTATTTCTCAAGGTTTGCATTAAATCGTCCCCAAGAATGACTTAATGTACAAAACAGTACCCGAAGCTTCCTTCCAGCGTTCCTTGATCACAGTTAGGAAGTGCCCATAACTGGGCTGTTTTGCCTTGGCCTCGAGGGTGAACCCTTGCCCCCCATCTACCAGCACCCAGACAAATCTACCAGTATCTGCACAATACCCGCCAGTGCGTGGAAAACAAAAGCGATGCCCGTTGCAAATGCGGCCTGGAAATGCTAATGCAGCTCTGGGGGCTTTGCTTGCAAGCCCTTGGCTTGGTCAGGAGCAGACACCCCTGCAAAATGGATCTGATTTTCAGATTGAGGCAGCTGGTGACCACACCACCTGCGCTGCCCAGAAATGCTTGGGGACCCCCATCTAATTCCCAAGTTTGAGCCGGGGGCAGTTTCCCAGGGCTTTAAGGACACTTCAGGTGTGGGCAGAAAACCCAGCAACAGAAAATACTCCTCATCTCAGATGGAAAGGCTGACCCAGTCTAGCAACAGATGCTGAGCACCAAAAAATCCCAAAGTGGGACCTGGTACCCAAGGAACACCCCAGAGGTGAGACCCAGTGCCCTGGACCCTTGCCACAGTTCTGTTCAACAAAATATGTTCTACCCTCTTAGCTTGAGAAGTTCACCCCTGTTGTTAACTAGAAGATGAGTCCAGAATGTGGCCAGTGGTGGCGGCTGCCCTTAGCCTGGGCCCTTCTCTTTCCATGGACACCACTCTCCTCCCTCCTCCCACCTCCAGGCTTCACACCTCTGCCAGGCCTCATGCACACACCTGGGGACACCCCAGCCAGTGTGTCCTGTGTCCAGTTCCATACAGTGCAGCCCGGCCACACCCCCTTCCCCGGGACCCAGAGGGGACATGGGCACTGCAGTCTGTCACAGACCCTGGGAAGAGACCCAAGCAGGAAGCAGTCTGGGCACTGCTTGGGTAGGAAATTCCAGGGTCCTGAGTACCTGCAGTGAGGTCCAGAGAGGCGACTGCAGATGACAGGGGGACATGGCCCCTTAGCCCAACTCCTCATTTCAATGAGAGGCACGGGCAAGGCCCCCTCCAGCCATGATCTAGGGCAGTGCCACCAAAGAGCTCAGACTGTCTCCTTGTGAGCCCATCAGGGCCATCCCATGGTGGGGATGTCCTGCTCTTCAGCCAAAGGTTTACTCTTCCCATGTGGTCACTTTGTTTTTAAAAATGTGCCTGGCTAGAGGGGGCATCTGTGTGCACATTTGGTTACACTGGGAATTCCTGATTTGGCTCAGGTCATGACCTCGGGTCGCGATCTCTGGATCTCAGGATTGTGGAATCAGGCTCTCTGCTCAGTGGGGTCTGCTTCTTTCCCTTTCCCTCTGCCATCCCGCCCCTCTCCAAAATAAATAAATAAACAAATAAATAATAAATCTTAAAAAAAAAAAGGTATCTTCAGAATCTCAGAATCAATTCACACCACCATCTCTGTTGCTGGCCACATCTCAGTCTGTCAAGTAAACTTTGAACTTAAACACATAGACACAAATGCAATCAGGGTCGGGGGCGGGGGAAGCCAAGTCAAATACATTAAAATCTTGCTTGGCATTGAACCAACTAAATTTTAGGAGATTCATTCCTTGTAAAAAATACAGGAACAGGGGTGCCCGGGTGGCTCAGCTGGTTAAGCATCTGCCTTTGGCTCAGGTCATGCTCCCAGGGTCCTGGGATCATGCCCCATATAGGGTTCCTTGCTCAGCTGGGTGCCTGCTTCTCCCTCTCCCTCTGCCCCTCCCTGGTCCACCCATGTTCTCTCTCTCTCTCTCTCAAATAAAATTTTTTTTAAATCTTTAAAAAAATACAGGGACAAGTGCCACAGAACTGAAATATATTGACAGATACCAATGTTGAGTGACAGGTATGGGGATTCGTTTTTCCTTCTACTTTCCTACACTGGGAAATGTTCACACTTAAGGGTTACGGGAAAGGTGTCTGAGTCACAGGAGCCTGGCAAGACAGGACATCGCACTTCTACCAGTGGGGTATGCAAACGACAGGCAGAAGTACCCCGTTGGCGTTTTCGTGCCTCCCTTGCGGAGCTTACCCCCAAGTAGGAAGAAGGACCCGTGCATGAGCCGTGGAGGCCGACATGTGGGGGCTGCCCAGGTGTCCCAAGTCAGCAGCCCGGAGCCCCTGCCTGGTGCCACATGTCCCTGTAGTCTCCACTCAGAAGAGCGGATAACCTGGCCACTCACGGATTCTCTCAGGTGCCCTGAAGCAGGTCACACCTGATGGCCGCAAAGCCGGGGAAAGTGAGCAAGGCCACAGCGAGAAGCCTTGCTGGGCTCCGTGGCCGTTTCAGCAAATCAAACAAAGCAGGATATTGTGGCCTTTATATAAACATCGGCTGGGAAAACCCAGGCCCGGTGTTTACACAGAAACTTTCCCCCCAGAAGCTCAGTGTAATTTAGGGACACTCACTAATTAAGTTAATTAAGTCTCCCAGGCCTCCTTCCCACCCTACCCCCCCCATGGCCCCGGCTCCCTGTGCAACAGCACGTGTGGCTGCGGGGGAGAGGCCGGGCTGCCCTCGCTCACAAACACCTGTGCTACCGCACGCACGCTGGCGGCCGCCCGCCCTGGGGGCTGTCTGGAGAAGGCTGGACTTGGAGGATCCGTGCTCGTTCTGAAAATGAAATCCGTGGGCAATAGGCACAGTTCCCTTCCCCTGGTCCACACCAAGTCTAAGAGAGACGAAAGGAAAGCCAGCAAGTACTTTTCCTCCGGATGTGCAAATAAAAGAACATCTGTGCTAACTGTGGGTTGCCGGCCACGGGGAGCTGTTCCCCAGCTATGCTATGCCATGGCTTTACACCTGTGCTTGGAAAGCCTCCTGCCTTGGAATTAGGTCACCGAGAAAACGAGAAAACGTAACAAAACCTTTTGTAATTGGTGCCACCGTGTTTGGCTTTTCTGCTTCCGAATCCCTGTTCTCTGAACTACTCTGAAGATAGACTCTCAACCTAATTCCTTCAGAAGCAGGAATTTAGAAGTATTCCCTCAGCAACCTTCCCGTTGGCAGGCTCCATGGCCTGGCGTGGAGACGGTCCCCAGAGTCACCGTGGAACGAACAGAGGGACGGCGCCCAGCCACAGCCCAGCCAAGCATCACCAGCTTCTCCTGAACTCACAGCCCAGCTCAAGCCCCGGACTGCCTCTGAGCACCGCCTGCAAATGCAAAGCCATTGTTCGCGAGCCCCAGACCAGCCTAGAGAGGCCCTTTCAAGTGTGGATCCTTATGGGCTAACGTGTCTCTTGAAGAGCTGTCCTGCAGCCGCTCATGCTGGCTCTCCCGCGGCTCCCCCTAAAAGCAGCAGCATAAATCAGCCTCAGAGCAGGACGGAGAGGGAGGAACATTCCCGGGCTGGGGGGGAACCACCCCACCCACATGGTCATAAACCGTCCACGTAAGTGACCCTGGCCTCTCGTTCCTCCAGGGGAGACCCATCAGAGGAGACCGAAGCTCAAGGGAGAGGAAGCTGCCCCCACACCCTCACCCCCACCCCCCCAGCTCGAACCTCATGGAAAGGGTGAGCGGTCAGGATCCCCACGCCAGCTACGCTGGCTTCCACAGATATCTGGCCCCTGGCAAGAGCAGACACTGGAATCTTCCGGGGGAAAAAAATGAAAGTCCACTTTTCCTTGTCAAGGAAAGGCAAGCCAAGAAGCCAGCCCTCTGAAGCACAGACGGGATTTCAAATTCAGCAACATTCTGTCCAAATGCGGCGCGTTTCGGATACTTGAAAAGCCTCAAACAACAACTTTCTAGTAACAGGAGGCTTGGATAATCCCCGCCCGGCCCCCACCCGGAGAGCAATGCCACCAAGGACGCGACAGCTGCTTTTTAAAAATAGTTTCACTTCACTGAAGAAAAGCAGACTTGAAGAATTAAGTATCCGAGCCTAAGTTCTACCGAAAAATGAATGCTAGGTTAAGTGACAAATGTGGGCTGCACATGAGTTGAAGACCAGCCAACGCCTTCCATACTACCCTCTGTACTAGAATCCAGGGCTCTGGAAACCCCACAGAAATACACGCATCGCAGCCCAAACTGAATTTCCAAATGGAAAATATGCATTTTATTCTTTTCATCCATCATTTTAAAGTCTCCTCTTCTGAAAAAATAAAGTCTTTTTCTCCAAGTGGCTTCAAAAGAACTCTTAAATGCCCACGAACCTTGTTTCACATCGCCATAATCCAAGTGATGGACATTTTAATCTCTTTGATGAAGGAGTATTTTTGTACCATGAAATGAATCTCTCAGCTCTGATAAATGTGGTATGAAGTAGACATCTAAAATGGAATGGAAATTTCTGTGGTTTTCTTTCAAGACCTTAGCAAATGACCAAACTTGGATTTTTTCAGGACAGAGCACAAGCCAGAGAAATCTGATAATAATTTAATCAAGGATCAGAGGCACACTACGGTATCGACAATACTGGAGACATTGTTTCGGTAACCAGGCCACTGAAAACAAGCCTGATAACTGTATGCTAAAGAAATGATTATAGGGAAACTGCAGTAGAAGAAAGGACTCTTCCAGGATGTATATCCTAATTGAAGAATCCATGCATACCGATGCTGGGCGCTAAAAGACTTGGAAACATTTGTAAAGTGTTGTGGGAGTGAGGGACTGGTCATCCAGAACCTAAAGGACAGTGACCTTCCTCGCTTAAGTTCGTTTAGGAGCAACGAGGTAAGATGATACAGCAGGACACCACCGGGAAGCCTACTCTCCAGTGTTCAAGTTCAAAGTTCTAACAATCTCACCTGCTTTTGCTCACTTTGGCCTTCCCCGTGAAGTTAGCCACAAAACAGGGGATAGGGTGACTGGTTGGTGACACCAAGGAAGCCATGCATTGTATGAAACATAACATACTCAGCAGGTTAAGCCCCTGGTTCTTGGTTTCAGCTCAGGTCATGATCCCGGGGTGTGAGAACAAGTCCCACCAGGGGCTGGGAGTCGACTTGAGATTCTCTCTCTCCCCTTCTGCCCCCCCCCCCCAATAAATAAATCTTTGAAAACGCAGCACAGGACTCAGGTAGAGGTGTGTCACCTTGGGGCAAGCAAGTCTCAGTCTCTTCAGGCCCCAGTCTACTCATCTATAACATGGGGATAATAATAGCTCTTTGGCGCAATTGTGAAAGTTAAATGAGATCATCACTAAAGTCCTTGGCACAAAGCCAGTCTCCACACTTCCTGAAGGACCGACATGAAATGTACTGGCTTGGTGTCGTCTAACTTCAAATACATCCAGCATAAAGGCAGGGTCACCGACTAGCACGTTTGCTTACAAGTTCCGCACTTTGCAGAACTGACACTTCTCGCCCAAATATCTACGTGAGGCAAATAGAGGTAAGATCAGAGGTTTCTCCGGGGTCTCTGTTCCCGTGCTTGTGTCCCCCAGTCCCTCCGGAACAGAAGCTAGCCCTCACAAACCAACGGGCAATCAGGCGATCACTGGTTTCATCAACAGGTGCAAAGGAAAACGAGCACCAGGCACAGGGTCCGGCGGTTCTTAAGTCAATCCCCTGGGATCGAGGTGCATCTCCAACGTGTCCCGGCGGAGCGCGGGGCGTTAAGGGCCACACCCGCTCTCCAAGAACGCAACCACCGGCGGGCGCGGCGAGGGCAGCCCCCCAGGAGGAGCTGGGGGCCGCCGCGCCCTGGGCCCAGCCCGAGGGCCACTCCGGCGTCCCCGGGGTCACCTCATTCAAACAGGCTTCCCGCAGCCCGCGCGCGCCCCCCACGCCCCAGCTGTCTCGGCGCGCCCCCCACCCCGCCGGGGCTGGTCACCTCGGGGACGGGAGGTGGCCCTTTCTCTGGGTGCGGCAGGCGCCCTCGCCTCGGGCGTCGCTCCCCCGGGACGGGAGACCAGGTGAGCGCAGCCCCAGCCCGCGGGTCCGCGGCGGGGTCGTACTCACCGAGCGTGGCCACCGTGCCGGCCTCGAAGAGCAGGCAGTCCCCGCGGCCGCGCGCCTCCAGCAGGACGCTGCACTCCCCCGAGGCGTCCAGCCGCCCGAGCAGCCGCAGCCCTTTGCTCAGCGCCATGGGCGCCGGGGCGCGTCCGGCCCGAGGGCGCGCAGCCCGACCCGCTCCCCGCGCTCCCGCAAGTGCCCGGAGTTTCACTTTGGCCCGGGACTGCCGGCCCCGCGCAAGCTCCTCCCCCGCCTCCTCCCCCGCCTTCCCCGCCCCGCCCGGGGCAGGTGAGGGCGCCCCGCCGCCCGCCCCCGCGTCCCGCTGCGGAAGGCGCCGCGCTCCCCCCAGCGGCCAGGCGGCTGCTGCGGGCGGCCGGGCGGGCCCGGGGCTTGGCTCGGGGGCTGATCGCGGGCTCCGCGCGGGAGGGGAAGCCCTCCCTGCGGCGGGCGGCAGCCGGGGAGGAAGATTCCACACATTCCTGGACACGCAGGAGGCCGCGGGCGCGGGGTGCCCCATGGAGCCTGGAAACGCTGCAGGGCGCCGCGGCCTTATATGGGCAGCCCGGGCCGGGCCCGCGGGGCCGCGAGGCGGAGTCCGCCGCCTGCCTCCCCCCAGTCCCCGCCCGGGCGGTGCACGACCCTGGGCCGGTCACTTCAACGCTATGTGCCTCAGTTGCCCTGCGGGTGTAGCGGGTTTAAGGAGGCACTGAGCAGGCACTGAGCATCGAGCTAACTCCCCAAAGGGGCTCAGTGAGCGCCTGGCGAGTGGAAAGTGATCAAGAAATGTTGCCTTTTATTACCTTTCTATACGTGAGGATATTGTGGTCCACTTCCACACCAGGGGGAATCTGGGGGGATCCAAGGCGTGATGCCCTGGAGAGAACGGAGACTATGACTTCTAGGCGGGCCCCTTATGTGACCTTGACTCTCGGAGCCAGCTTGCCTCACCTATCAGATGAAGGTAGTACCTGTCCCACTCGCTTACCTGATGGGTGCTGAGTCAGGGGTCAGGGCGGCTGTCAGGTGCTGGTGGAGGCAGCTGCCTTCTCCCCTCCAGCTTGCAGCCCCTCCCCCCACTCTGGGGTATAGTCCTTGACATCAGGGCAGATACTGCCCTTAGCC
Source organism: Lontra canadensis (assembly GCF_010015895.1). Classification (NCBI taxonomy): domain Eukaryota; kingdom Metazoa; phylum Chordata; class Mammalia; order Carnivora; family Mustelidae; genus Lontra; species Lontra canadensis. The sequence continues at coordinate 6,799,297 of NW_022631086.1, read as the reverse complement.
TGTTTGTCCCCACAACATATGCCCCCCAGCACATATCCCTGCTTCCTCCACTGGAGAGGGGAGTTGGGGGGACGGCTTACTCAGAATGGCGCCTTGGGTGGGATTGAAGGTTTTGTTTTCTTCTCCTGTCACAGGTGTGTATGCACAGCCCCAGAGACCTCCATCAGGCCCCCAAACCAACCGGGCTCTTCTCACCCCAACCTGCTCACCTTGAGGAGGCTCTGGGTCAGGCTCTGTCTCTGGAGCATATTTGGGAAGGAGCAGTCCCCAGTGCCCAGCGGGACACTGTGGTCCCCTTTACAGACATTCATGAAAGACTGAGAATGACCAGATACTCAATCCGCTGTGGACAACCACCCAGGTGATGAATTGGGGAATAAAGTAAATGTAAACAACTGGCAGAGACTCAAATCATTCCTTGGGCTTCTGTCCTATTGCTCACAAATTCAGTTATGAAGTGTGGCTGTCCCAGGTAGGATGCTCAGAAGCTGTCCACATAGTTTCTTCCTCGGTGAAATGGAGATATTACCTTCCTGAGAACAGTGTACCCATGAAGTGATACAAAGTACCCTCCGGCCCACTTTCCTTTCCTTTTAAATTTGAAGCTCGCTTCCTCCAGGAAGCCCTCCTGGAATGATGAGGTCCCAGGAAATAGCGTTTATATGTAGGTACTCAGATTCACAGATGTACATTTCAGCTGTCATGTGCTCATGGGTTGCTTGAGACATGTTTTTATATTTCTTTTCTCTTAGCTCTGTTCCACAATTTAGGGGTAAGATCTCAGGGAGGACCAGGCTTTTAAAATTTTAACTCTCGCGCTCTTTTGTGCCTTCTCCAGCATCACATCATTCGAAACTCTGCCTAGCGCCATGCTGTGCGTATTGTAGAAACTTTCCCACAGTGAAGACCAGCACCTGAGCTTTACAGCTTATAGAATCTAAAACATGATCAGGGGTAAGACGAACCACGGTTTTAGGAACCGCTAAGAAAGGAGCAATGCTGCCTGCTCACCTGTGTAAATTGTTGGCTGTGCCCAGACTGCAGCAATGGTACCGTGTGCGTCTTATTAGACTCCGTGAACCATAGTGGCCGCCCCCCTCATCTCTGACAAGTGGCTGAATGAGCCAGGAGCCTGCTGGGTTTTCAGGTCGCTCCCCTCAGGTTTGGAGTGAACTGTCCACAGGGGTGGTGGACACGTGCACACTGCCTTGCTGGGCCAGGGGTCCTCCCCCATCCCCCGCAGCAAATTCATGCTGGCTGTGCTGGGGGAGGCAAGCAGGACCTGGGGAGTCTGGAGTCCAGGGAAATCTCAAAGCAGAGCAAGAAAGAGGGGAGAGTTTTGGAAGAAATGAACGGCTGTGTCTGTGGGGCATGAGAGGCGAAAAGGACAGCGAGGAGTCCCAGAAAGGAAGCCAGTGTTTAGAGAATGGGACAGAGCAGCTCCAGAGACAGAGACAGGAGAACCAGGGAGGGGGCTGGTGGGTGTGGAAGGGGTTGAGTTGAGCTTAAGATGAGCAAGGTCAGCCAGTAGAAAAGGCCAGACAGGAGCAGTGGAGGTGGTGGGGAGGCTGTCTCTGCAGGGGAGTGGAGACGGGCTTCTGAGCCTGGGAGGGACAAAGGAAAGCCCCAAACCAGCAGCCGGAGAGATTAGAGAAGCCCAAGGGAGGAGGGAGTGGCCAGTGGTTGTAAACCTCAGAAGGGTCTGTATGAAGAGGGATTCAGGGGCGCCTGGGTGGCTCATTCGGTTAAGCATCTGACTTTTGATCTCAGGGTCATTTGTCCAAGCCCCAGGGGTGTGGATCCTACTTTAAAAACTTTTTTAAAAAATCAAGAATGAGGACTCAGAAGAGATCCTTGGTTTGATGACCTTCGAGTGCTTAGTTTTATTAGAGGGCTGGGAAAAAGTCAGCTTGCAAAGAATTAAGGAAGAAATGCAGGCAGGAAGAGTAGTGGGCAGGCTCTAGGAGCTTGACTGTGAGAAACACAGATACGATGCAGCCCGAGGGGAAAGTAGAGGCTTTCTGAGATGGGCCAGGCCTTTGCAGGCAGCAGACAGGAGGGGGGTGGGGAATTAGAGCCCCTGTGTGGAGAGGATGCATCCCTTCCCTCCAGAGATGAGAAGGACTGTCAGGCCCCCAGGGCAGGAGGGAGAGATAGGACAGTGGGAGGGCAGAGTGGAGAAGGAGGGTAAGAGACATCATCCTTTCAAAGACCTGGCCCCGGCTGAACCCCCAATAAACAAAAAACGGGGTTGGGAATGGGAACTGAGGAAAGCGAGAAAGGCCCAGAACATTTGCTGTGGCACAGCTGTCTCTAGAAGGTGTGTTCCAAGTCCCCTGGGCTTGAGATCTTGGGATCCTAAAACTGGGGACAACCTCAGCTGGTCTTCTCTTGGGTTCTTTGCCAAAGGAGGAGAATGTCTCAATTCTGTCAGCAATGCCTTAAAAATATATCCAGGGTCTGACCAGTGTTAGTTTCCCCATGGACTGAGGTTTGGTTCTCTCTGACACAGACTCGGAGCTCATGGGGAGCTGCAAGTGGGAGGTGGACTGGGTGGGGGGGGCTCTCAGGCCCCACGCCAGGGGAAGAGAGAATGAAGTCAAGCTGCTCTGTTGGCCTTGCTGAACCTCCAGGACCTCCAGAGTGGGGTGGCCCCTGGAGGCGTCCTGAAAGCGTCAGCCAGTCTCTGTCTCAATTTCCTCCACCCACCTCACATCCGGTTATGGGCTAAATTGTGTCTCTCCAAATTCACACTCAGCATGTGACTGTGTTTAGGGTCAGGCCCCATAAAGAGGCGATTGGGCTGAAATGAGGTCACGCAGATGGACCCAAATCCAATCTGTGCCCCTATAAGAAGCAGAGTTCAGGATACAGACAGGCGCAGAGGGAAGACTGCAGGAAGCCAAAGGGAAAAGAGGGCTGGTGGCCTACAGACCAAGGAAAGAGGCCTTCGGAGACCCCGACTTGCCAGCGCTGTGTTCTCTGACCTCCAGCTTCAGGAACTGTGAGAAATCAACTTCTGCTGTTGAAGCCCGCCGTCTGTGGAACTTTGTTTGAGTGGCCTGGAGCAGACCAGTATGCTATCTCCCGTCTTCTTCCCCTCTCTGATTTTCTCCTTTGCATGCTTCCCTCTCCGACAGAAGAAATCCTTTATTTCCTTATTCCTCTGTCCCCCTCCTCCCACTGCGCTACAAGCTCGCCGAGCGGGAATGCTGATTCCTAGTGGCAACCAGAGAGCCTGTCCAGTGAATAAATGAGTCCCCTTAGTTCCATCTCGTCCCGGGAGAGCGGAGGAGTCACAACTTCTGTGGTCACCTGTGGCAATGATTCTGACCCCGGCTGATGAATTTAGGGAACAGATATTTTCTGAACACCTGCTGTGTGCCCAGGATTGTTCTAGACGCTGGGGAAACAGCAGCACACAAAACAGAGGAAAGTCCTTGCCACAGAGGGGACATCGCACAAACAAAATCCATTAACATGGTAGGTGGTGATAGTGCTGGGGGGCACAGGAGAATGCTGGGGGGGACAAACTTAAACGGGGGTCAGAAAGGTCTCATTGAGAAGTGACGTCTGAGTTAGGAACTGAAGGGAAAGAGCCCTGTGGGTGTCTCAGGGAAGGGCAGTTCTAGTGCCAGGAACAGCCAGTGCAAATCCCTGAGGAGGGGATGGAGGGGATGTAAGCCCCCGCTACACTGACTTTTTTTTTCCCCAGCATAACAGTATTCCTTGTTTTTGCACCACACCCAGTGCTCCATGCAATCCGTGCCCTCTCTAATACCCACCACCTGGTTCCCCCAACCTCCCACCCCCCGCCGCTTCAAACCCCTAAGATTGTTTTTCAGAGTCCATAGTCTCTCATGGTTCACCTCCCCTTCCAATTTCCCCCAACTCCCTTCTCCTCTCTAACTCCCCTTGTCCTCCATGTTATTTGTTATGCTCCACAAATAAGTGAAACCATATGATAATTGACTCTCTCTGCTTGACTTATTTCACTCAGCATAATCTCTTCCAGTCCCGTCCATGTTGCTACAAAAGTTGGGTATTCATCCTTTCTGATGGAGGCATAATACTCCATAGTGTATATGGACCACATCTTCCTTATCCATTTGTCCGTTGAAGGGCATCTTGGTTCTTTCCACAGTTTGGCGACCGTGGCCATTGCTGCTATAAACATTGGGGTACAGATGGCCCTTCTTTTCACTACATCTGTATCTTTGGGGTAAATACCCAGTAGTGCAATTGCAGGGCCATAGGGAAGCTCTATTTTTAATTTCTTGAGGAATCTCCACACTGTTCTCCAAAGAGGCGGCACCAACTTGCATTCCCACCAACAGTGTAAGAGGGTTCCCCTTTCTCCACATCCCCTCCAACACATGTTGTTTCCTGTCTTGCTAATTTTGGCCATTCTAACTGGTGGAAGGTGATATCTCAATGTGGTTTTTTTTTTTGTTTTTTTTTTTTTAAGATTTTTTATTTATTTATTTGACAGAGAGAGATCACAAGCAGGCAGAGAGGCAGGCAGAGAGAGAGGAGGAAGCAAGCTCCTGCTGAGCAGAGAGCCCGATGCGGGGCTCGATCCCAGGACCCTGAGATCGTGACCTGAGCCGAAGGCAGCGGCTTAACCCACTGAGCCACCCAGGCGCCCCTCAATGTGGTTTTAATTTGAATCTCCCTGATGGCTAGTGATGATGAACATTTTTTCATGTGTCTGTTAGCCATTTGCATGTCTTCATTGGAGAAGTGTCTGTTCATATCTTCTGCCCATTTTTTGATATGATTATCTGTTTTGTGTGTGTTGAGTTTGAGGAGTTCTTTATAGATCCTGGATATCAACCTTTTGTCTGTACTGTTGTTTGCGAATATCTTCTCCCATTCCGTGGGTTGCCTCTTTGTTTTCTTGACTGTTTCCTTTGCTGTGCAGAAGCTTTTGATCTTGATGAAGTCCCAAAAGTTCATCTTCACTTTTGTTTCCTTTGCCTTTGGAGACATATCTTGAAAGAAGTTGCTGTGGCTGATATCAAAGAGGTTATTGCCTATGTTCTCCTCTAGGATTCTGATGGATTCCTGTCTCACGTTGAGGTCTTTTATCCATTTTGAGTTTATCTTTGTGTACGGTGTAAGAGAATGGTCGAGTTTCATTCTTCTACATATAGCTGTCCAGTTTTCCCAGCACCATTTATTGAAGAGACTGTCTTTTTTCCACTGTATATTTTTTCCTGTTTTGTCGAAGATTATTTGACCGTAGAGTTGAGGGTCCGTATCTGGACTCTCTACTCTGTTTCACTGGTCTATGTGTCTGTTTTTATGCCAGTACCATGCTGTCTTGGTGATCACAGCCTTGTAGTAAAGCTTGAAATCAGGTACACTGACTTTTGCTCTGAGAGATGGGAGCAGAGCAGAGACGAGCTCAGATGCGGTTTTCATCAGACCGTCCCAAGGTCTGGGATACTGAAACCTGTGTGCAGGGCAGAGGGAGGGAGAGCAGGGAGCAGAGAGGGAGGCTGCTGTGGCCAGGGTGCCACAGGGAGGGTGGGAGGGGGCTGGAGAGAAACAGTCCTATTCTGCGTAGGCTTTTGAGGGGTGTGCCAATGGGTTTTGCTGTTAGAGCAGATAAGAATATGGGGGAAAGAGAGGAGTTTGGACAACCCTATGCTTTTGGCCAGAGCAATTGGAAGGACGGCATTGGCGTCAGATGGAGGCGGCGCAGGGAGGAGCAGGTGGCTGGGTCACGTGTTTGGGGCGCCTCGTTCAAACGCAGGTGGAGGTGTCCCATGGGTGGTGGGCTACACAGGCCTGTAGTCCGAGGGTGGAGGCTGGGCGGAGATGGAAATATAGAGGCTATGGGCATCCGGATGGCATTTGAAGCCTGGGCCCTGGATGAGTTCGCCAGGGGCTGGGTGCTGGCCTGGGTGGGGGGATGCCTGAAAGGTGGGAGGGCACCCAGCAGGGACAGGTTCCTGGAGTCCCAGGGAAGGAAGCATCTCAAGGAGCACACGGCAAAGTCTGCAATGGGTCTGGTAGGACAGAGACCGGTCTTTGGGGTCCCGTGGGGTGCCGGTCACGGCCGGCCCAATGGGAGCACTTGCCGAACATGGATGGGGTTACGGTGGTTCTTCTTTACATCTCAATTCTTCCCGCTTCACCCTCGGTGTGCCTGAAGGTCTAGTTATCGACTTCAGAGGATGAAAAGCGCACAAGAAACTCGGCGGCAATGACTCTGAACCCCCTTAGCTTCCCTGGCGAAACCTCCAGGCTCCTGGGGCTGCTCCTCATGCCTCCTGGTCTCCATCACCTGCTCCGGTCACACTCATTGCTCTCCTGGGCTGACTTCCAGGCCCCCCACTCCTGGAAGCCCCGTGAGCACGCCGGACACACTTCTCCAGCGAGGCTCCGGCTGGCGTGGAGCGTAATCATGGCGAAGACAGGACTCTGCTGAGTGTGGTCGCTGGGGTTGTTTGCCCTCTGTGTGATCTGTGGCCCGGGGGCGGGGGTGCGAGATACAGAAGCGGGAGCAGATTCCGACTCGTGGCTGGGGTGTGCGCTTCCCATCAGGAAGCATAGGTCTGGTTTCTCCTCTTTGTGACGCAGGGCCCCCAACCCTCCATGCGGTAACCCTTGTCAACAGTTTGGTTCTATTCTCTCGTTCCTTCTTCATTTGTAGCCCAGATTCCTCGAGAGATGGGAAACTCCCATCAACTCTGTGTTACCCAGTGGGCGTGCCAACACAACAGGCAGAGCGGGATGCTTTTCCTTTGTTTACCACCGTTCAACTCACAACCGTGAATTGCTCCACTGACATCCTCCAATGGTGACCAATTCGTTCATCTTTCCACATTCATCGTTCCTGCCCTTTGTGGTTTTATCCTCAGTGATGCTCGGAAAGTTCCTTCCTTGGCCAGCTTCCCTTCCTCAGCTGACGCATGACGCTTCCGAGAGCTCTGAACCCCCACTCTCCCGGCCACGTCTCCTTGCCCTTCCCCTTGCTAGCAGTCACTCTGAGTCCTTCATGTGTCTGGGCTTTCCTGAGCTGCCTTCCCAGACAAAATCACATAGGAGTCAAAGGCAGCTCTGCAGCCTGATGGCCTGCTCTACCCTTTCCCCGCTGGGCAGTCTTGAGCAATTTGCTTACCTGCCTGGGGCTTCACCTGACTCAAGCTTTTGCATGGATTTATGAGAAGGAAGATGCATGGAAAGGGTCTGGGACAGTGCTGGGCTGGAGGGGGCCCTAGAGAGGTGCTAGCCATCACTCCGAGCATCCCCCCACCCCCCAGCCCGCTGCTCGGCAAAGTGAGGGCTGCATCTGTACGGCTGCCATTGGACACCCGGTGCCTGGTGTTCCAGGGGTCCTTGTTGAACAAAGAAATGAGACCCTGCTGGGCTCTCAGGTCTCCCTGGGAGAGCTGGCCTGGCTCCGTTGGCCTTTACGATGGGCTGGGTGTCAGGCGGCCTTCATAGGAGGGTGGTTGGAAGTTCATTATCATGTTTGTGAAAAAGGAGTAAATGCCTCTGAATCTCACTATCCACACACACCTGCACACACACCTGCACACACACCTGCACACACACAGCTGCACCTACGACCTGAGCTCCAGGGAACGGGGTAGGGCTTGCTTTGCTTTTTCTCGCGGTGCCCCTCCAGCAGCCCAGCCTCTCAGGGGACTGTCTCAGAGCACGGGGGGGGGGGGGGGGGGGGGTGGGGGGGGGGGGGGGCGCGGCGGGGCGGCGCCGGTGGGCGCTGAGCTCCGCAGATCCAGGTGCGGGTGACTCAGAGGCTCTCCCACGAGTTCGTGCGCCGCCTGCCCTCTCTGCCCGCGGGCCCTGGGCGGCTTCCTTCCCTCCCGGTCTCCGAGTGAAGGTTAACAACATCTGCTGCTTGGATGGCTTGAAACGAAGCCTGCCTGCGTGGGCGCCTGCGGGCTCTGGGGCCCCGGGGCGCTTTCTTCACTTCTGAGGCCAAGACCAAGCCCCGCACACAGGCAGTGCAGCTGCCGGTCGGGCCTGAATCCCGCATCACAGCTGAAGACCCACGCAAAGCTCACGGGTCCCAGGTCGGGGCGCGGGGCCAGATGCCACGGACAGCTCGCGTCTGGCTGCCTGCGTGCTGCGCGGCGGCTCGATTGCACACTGGGATGGGGGTGGAGGGGCACCTCCCGGGGCGGACGATTGTCTGGACTGGGTTCGAGTGGCTCAGGGGTTGTCAGCTCAAGTGGTTCTGACAGCGAAGGTCTTTCTCTCTCCGGCACCCCTCCTATGCCCCGCGCTAGAGCCAGGAGATAGCTGGGGGCGGGGGGGTGGGGGCGGCGAGGAAGAGGGCAGGGCCACATTCCCGCTCAGGAGGAGGCTCAGGCCTCTGGAATGTGCTCCCACCTCAGCCTGTTTCCGCTGCATCCTTGACCCTCCTCCGAATTACCTCCTTTCTGAGCGGGTTCCAAGATGCAGAGACAGAGAAATGCCACGAGGGGTTTTATAATAAGGTCTGCACATTGTCACTCCAGAGAGCAGTTTTAATTCAATATTCAGAAGACTTTTCTAGCAATGAAGGGTCAAAAAAGAAGAAAGGCTGCCCTGTGTAGACGTAAGTTCCCCATTTCTGGAGGAATGCAGGGTGGGAGGCTGGGTGATGACCCCTTCTGTGGTTGTGTGAGAAAGGAAACACTTTCTGGATGCGTGTATTTTTCTGCATGTTTGAAAACTTTCAGAATATAGATTTGTAATGGAATTAAAAATAAAATAAAAAATTTAAAAAGATAAATTATATAAAGTATGCATCTACAACCATGCATTTTTCTCTATGTTTAGAAGTTATTGAAATAGAAATTCTCATTTTTTAGATTTGTTTGAGAGAGTGAGTGGGAGCAGGGGAAGAGGCAGAGGGAGAGGGACAAGCAGACTCCCTCCTGAGCAGTGAGCCTAACATGGGGCTCTATCTTGGGACCCTGACATCACCACTTAAGCCGAAACCAAGTGTCAGACACTTAATCCACTGAGCCATCCAGGTGCCCCAAAATATAAATTCTCATTTTTCTTTTAAGATTTTAGTTATTTATTTGACAGAGAGATGGAGAGAACACAAGCAAGCAGAATGGCAGGCAGAGGGAGAGGGAGAAGCAGGGTTCCCTGGGTCAGCCCCAGGACCCTGAGATCACGACCTGAGCTGAAGGCAGATGCTTATCTGATTGAACCACTCAGGTGCCCCAAATTCTTAAAAAATTTTCTCTTAAATTTTGCTTCATAATACTGTTAGTTTTGAAAAGTACAGTGAAATTTTGGATCATTACATGGTCATTCCCTTCTGAACAAAATTAGTAAAATCTTTCAGTAATAACATATTGTAGCAGGTGTATCAGGAGTACTTTGGAAGGCTTTGGCTGGAAGCAACAGAAAACTCAACTCTAAAAGTCTCAGATGAACCAGGACTCTCAAGCTAGGTCATCTAGAGGGAAGGTAGCAGCTCTCAGGTCTTTCTTTCTGCACCATAATTCTTAGTGAGGTAGGGAAGCTGAAGGGACTCTATGTTAGGAAGTCTCCATCTTTGCTGTTTTCCCATGAGGCCCTATTTTCTCATGTTCTAGATGTATATTTTTATTTTTATTTTTAAAAATATTTTATTTATTCATTTGATGGAGAGACTACAAGTAGGCAGAGCAACAGGCAGAAAGAGAGGGGGAAGCAGGCTCCCTGCTAAGCAGAGAGCCCGATGTGGGGCTCGATCCCAGGACCCTGGGATCATGACCTGAGCCGAAGGCAGAGGCTTAACCCACTGAGCCACCCAGGCACCCCTAGATGTATATTTTTAAAGATTTTAGGGCACCTAGGTAGCTCAGTTGTTAGGCATCTGGCTTCAGCTCAGGTCATGATCCCAGGATCCTGGGATCGAGCCCCACGTCGAGAAGCCTGCTTCTCCCTCCGTCCCCCTCAACCCCATGTTCATGCTCTCGCTTGGTCTCTCTCTGTCAAATAAATATATAAAATCTTTAAAAAACAAAAAGATTTTATATATTTATTTGCGAAAGAGCAGGAGAGCATACAAGCAGAGGGAGGGACAGAGAAAGAGGGAGAAGCAGATTTCCTGCTGAACAGGGAGCCCAATGTGGGGCTTGATCCCAGGATCTCGGGATCATGACCTGAGCCAAAGGCAGACGCTTAACCGACTGAGCCACCCAGGCACCCCCTATATTTCTGTCTGAAAACCTAAGAAGCTATGTTCCCACTCCAACAGGGAAGCACATTTTTGTCCTAGGCACCCAATACCTCATCACGTCTAAGGAGCACCGGATCCCAAACCTGTTCTAGAACATTAGCTTTGAACAAACTTCGACCCACACTGGAATCAACTCCCTCTACCTTCTATGATTTATAAAATAACACCTATTACTCAGTCATTCACCTTTGGTCAGACCCTATCAAAGATTTTTGAAGGAACATGTATCCTAGAGCCCTTTTCCAACATAAGCCCCTAGCCCCAAATAACGAAGAGACTCATTTTCATATCCTCTCCAAGTCTCCCAGACACTCTGTCTGCTATTTTCTACCTGTCACTTATGATATTCAATAAACTCTGTTTTCACTTGCTCGGCTTGCATTTGATTTCTATCCTGCACAAAATTGAGGACCATCTTCGCTGGTCCTGCTGGGCCCCTTCTGGGTCCTCAGACCCAACCTACTACATCACTAGCATGTTGGCCTGTTGTCCTGATGATCACGAAATGGCTGCTTCAGCTCCAGCCATCACATTGATATTCGAAGTAGAAAGAAGAGAGGAATCTCAAGCAGCTCTGTCTCTTTTGTAAGAAAAAGGCAAAAGGCTTTCTCCAGAAGCCCCCACAAATTTCCACTGAAGTCTCCTTGGCCAGAACTGTGTCACATGCCTGGCATTAGCTATAAGAGGGACTTTTCCCAGCTCTTTGGTTGAGATGGACAAGAGAGAAAAAGGAATGGGAAAGAATGGGTTTGTGGTTGGCTGACCAACAGTGTCTCCTGTGTCTAGAACAGCCAGCATAAGATAATCTCTCTTGCTGTTTTTGTGGCATAAGGCTTAGTGCTGCCTTAGAAACAGTTATGTTATTTTAATTTTTTCCATATGTCATTTCTTTCCTCCCAAAGCAATCATGAAGTGGAAAGGACAGGAATGATTTCTGATTTGCCATAAGACACTGAAGCCCTGCGAGGACTTGCTATTAGACACCAGCTCTCCAGACTTCTCACCCTGTGTTTTTTTCTGTTGGCTACACGGTCTCTGATTTCATATTTTCTCTCTTTGAGAAAACTTGGTTTTTCCACGGTGCTGCTGATGAATTCAGCAGGCCAGAGTGTTTGTCCTCTTTTGCTGAGGAAGGCACGGATCATGGGTATTTTCTGCACAGCTCTAGAAGCAGGAGGTCACCTTGTCATGTACTCACAGACGTGTCCCCGCAGGGAGCATGAAAGATAAAGCAGACCACAACTGAATAAACACGACAGCCTTTCTAAGACCAACCTTTGTGACTGTTTTAACCACAAAACTGAACACAAATCCACATAAGCTGGAACAAAAATGAGAACTAAGAAAGGATCTGTCACAGCTCCGTGAGCAAGACAGAAAGTAAAAGGGAACTGTGACCTCAGGTCACTTAGCTCCTTTCCCTCTTAGGTCCTTATTTCTAGAGTTTCCCAAAGGATTCCTTGTTAAAAGAGGTATTCTGCTTATTTCTCATTAAGGACATGGCCTTTTTAAAAAAGATTTATTTATTCATTTATTTGTTGGAGAGAGAGACAGAGAGCATGTGCGCATGAGTGGGAGCGGAGGGAGAGAGGGAGAATCTCAAGCAGAGCCCAACACAGGGCTGGATCCCACGACCATGAGATCATGACCTGAGCCAAGAGTCAGATGCTCAGCCGACTGTGCCCCCCAGAAGGCCCAAGACATGGCTTTTGACCTATAAAAATGCCCCAGAGTTTGTGCTTCTAAGCCTACTTACATTAGAAATTAGTGGTGACTCCACATCCGGGTCCCTGAAGGCCGAGAGCAGTGTCTGCGGTCAGAGAGTGGTCTCCAAGCTCCGCCTGCTTCCCCCTTCCGCCCAGCCCACCTCCCCGGCCGGCACGGATTTATTTAGACCATTACAGGGACAAAGATAGCCAGGGTCTTTGCACTCTCTTTACTGCCCTCTCTTTCCCTTCTCTGCCATAACTTTCTCTCTTCTTTCCAAAACCCATCCTACAAAAATCTCACACCCTACTTGGAGCCACACAGGGCCACTGGCTCTGAAGCAGAACGAGCCTCTATTTTCTCCTCCGGACTCAGCTCCTTTCCCGGTCACCCCCCTTTTGGCCTAACATGGAGAGCAGATCTTCGTTCTGCCGTCTGTGACCTCTTACCGTGAGGTTCTGGGCGTCCGGAGCCCTGGTGCTCTCCACAGTGACTCCATGGACTGAAATACTGGGTCTCACTCAGACAGCTGACCGGGGGAACCTGCTGGAAGCTTTGAGGGCCAAGAGGGAACTACCTCCTGTCCACTTGTGAGGTGACCCATCTCTCTCTCTCCACAGCACTCCGTCAGCCCGTGTGTTATAAGGAAAGGAAAGGAGGAAGGAGACCAGGATGTGGTGGACGAAACGTGAGCTGGACTCTGTCTGGAAAGCAGCAGCTCTAAATCCTTAGCCGAGTCACCCATCCCTTTCAAAAGATAATGCAAGGTATAAAGCCCTTTCCCAGAAATGTTAGAATCAGTGGGGGCTCCCCATGCCCCCAAGCATGCAAGGCATGCACACGAATAGGAACCATATAATTGTCTGTGGTTCTGAAGGAGGTTTTCGGCCACCTCCTTTTTGACCTCAAACTTTCCAGCTGGTCTCTCCGCTCAGACAGAAGACCCTATCTGTGGGCAAAGCCTCCTGGTGATGGGAACCGAAACCCACCCCTGCTCCCCGCCCCCAAGCAACTCGGCCTGCCCTGAGCCAGCAAGACCGTCCTTGGCCATGATTGACTCCATGACAAGGATGGACTTGACCTTCACGGCCCACCTGCATGTGCCCACCCATCTTTGCCCCACATTCTCCTTGGATAAACCTGGAAGTACTTTCAGGACTTCAGAGACTGTCTTTGAGATGCTAGTCCGCTGTCTTCCCGGCACTGGCCTCACTGGAATAAATCCCTTTCCTGTTCCACGACCCACTTGTTTCTCTGCCTTTGGGTTTTGTCTGCGGCGAGTGGCCAACCCTGGTCCGTCTGGGACTCCTGCAACCCCTGCACCCCAGCTACAACTCACTGATACACACATCTGATATTACGTGGACCACAAGGCCAAGAATTCCTATTTTAGAAGCAAGTTAGAAAAAGCTGCTCACACAAGTACCTCTAAAGATGGTGGGAAGTAGATCTTTTTCTTTTTTTTCCCCCAAAGACTTTATTTATTTACTTGACACAGAGACACAGTGAAAGAGGGAACAGGAGCAGGGGGAGTGGGAGAGGGAGAAGCAGGCTTCCCTCTGAGCAGGGAGCCCGATGTGGGGCTTGATCCCAGGACTCCGGGATCATGATCTGAGCCAAAGGCAGATGCTTAAGACTGAGCCACCCAGGTGCCCTGGTGGGAAGTAAATGTTAACTATAAAGACATTTCCAAGGTACTAGAAAATGCAGTTAATGTTATCAGAAGAAGAGGGTCAAGCATAGAGGGCTCCTCAAGAAAAACCTTAATTCCCCGGGGAGGGGGAAGGGGTCAGCGCTTCCTCTCTTGTAGGTATCTGCCTACGGTTCATGGGAACTCACTGTCCCTTCTGTTTAGAGGTGTGCGGCAGGAAGACCAGGCCCGTCTGCACTACAACGGATCCATCTGTCTGGGGTGACTTAAACACATCAACCGAAGAACTCAATCTCCCCAAAGTGCTTTATTGGCTTTCATAAATTTTTGTTTTGTTTTGCTTCTTTCTGCTCTTTATTTGGAGGAGGATGGAGAGTTTTCCAAATGGTTCATTTTCAACTATGTCTGCTTCATTCAGCCAACATATTTCCAGACACCTGCTTAGGGTCAGGGTGAGTTCACACGCTGGCGCCATCATGAGCGGCTACACTGGCCTGGAGAGGGGGGGGCGGGTGCGGTGTAGCCCGCGCTACGTTAAGACACAACTCCGGTTCAGTCGCTCAACGTGGCAGGGGTTACTTCTAGCTCCTGAAAATTCTGTGGTGGGGCGGGGGGGTGTGTGTGTGTTCCTCTGCGATCTAAGCCCCATGCACCCTTCAGCGCCCCCTCCCCTTGTCCCTGTGGGCCGTGGAGAAGAGCTGGGAGACGCGATCCCGCCATCCCGTGCATCCACGTGCAAGGGTGCACAATGCTGTCTGGCTGGCGCAAGGCCCACAGGGATGCCTGACTTTGTGGAGACGGGGAAGGGGGTGCCTCAGTGGGCCCAGAGAAGGCGAGAGCCATGACGTATTAAACTTGTACTGCCTCCTGCAGGTGTTGTCCAAAATCCACCTCCGGGCCTCGCAGCTGAGCCAGAACTTGAAGACGGAATTCAGGAGAAGAGGAACGCTGGCTTTACTGCTTCGCCGGGCAAAGGAGGCCGAAGCAGGTGAAGGCCTTCAAAACTACAGAAAGGGGCCAGGGTTTTACAGGCAGATACAGTATCTAGCCGGTTTCGATAGGAATTGTGCACTTGCTGTCAGCCTCGTATGTTTTGGGAGAGGGTGGGCATCCTGGGATCCTGAAACAGAAGGCTAAGGAAGGAGGGGAGGTTTGCAGATGAGAGCAAGAAAAAAGGTTACTCAGTTTAAAACTGAGCCCAGCGGCGCCTGGGTGGCTCAGTCAGTTGGTTGTCTGCCTTCGGCTCGGGTCCTGATCTCAGGGCCCTGGGATGGAGCCCCGCATTGGGTTCCCTGCGAGGTGTGGAGCTTGCCTCTCCCTCTGCCCCTCCCCTGCTCGTGCTCTCTCTAATACATAAATAAAACCTTTAAAAAAATGAAAATTAGGGGCGCCTGGGTGGCTCAGTGGGTTAAGCCTCTGCCTTTGGCTCGGGTCATGATCTCAGGGTCCTGGGATTGAGCCCCGCTTCGGGCTCTCTGCTCAGCGGGGAGCCTGCTTCCTCCCCCCTCTCTCTCTCTGCCTGCCTCTCTCTGCCTACTTGTGATCTGTCAAATAAATAAATAAAAATATTTTTTAAAAAATGAAAATTAAAAGAAAAATTAAACTGAGCCCCGCCAAAGCATTCACGCAGCTATTTTGATTTTTGTTCAACTTTATGCTTTTAAGTGGTTCTGCAGGGACGGCTGGAACCGGCTTCAAAGTAGAAGAGATCGTGAGGGGTGCGCGTGCCAAGTGCTCTCTGTGAGCAGGAAAGCTACCCGGGCCTTAGATTTTAAAAATAAACAATATACTTTCCACTTTTAGCAACGGTGGCGGACTAGAGGCCAGCTACCCCTCCTTGAACGAAGAGAAAAATGGAGACAATACGGGAAAAATGGGTTCAGACATTAGACACCAGGCGGTGTGGGACTTTGATCCCTGAGAGAAGAGAAAGAAGCGGGGTGAGCCCCATGCTGGCCCCGAATTCCTGCCTGAACGCGGATGCCAGGCCCAGAACGGGGAGGGGGAGACTGGATTGAGTTTTGTGGCCTCGCGGAGTAGAGGAGCCAGAGAATCCACGTTCGGTGGGGGGTGGCGCCCGGGCAGCCGGGATGGGAAGGGGGGCAGAGTGAGGAGAGGATTTGACAGAGACGGGGGTGGCATGGGGGGGCTGCCCGTGTGCGGCCCCCCCGAAAGCCACAACTGGCCACGGAGGGTGGCCCGCATCCGTGCGAGGAGACTGTGTGTGGATTGGGACGCTGTTGCCAGACCTGCTTGTCCCTCCGCTGCTCCCCCATTCATGCCTGTGCGCCTCCTCCCTCTCTGATAAAACAATAAAATCTTAAAAAAAAAAGGTAACACAGAAAGTAGGAAGGTAACGACCCAGACTCGCAGTCCGTCTGTGGGCCCGTAGCTGAGACGAGGCCCCTGTCCCGGCCGGGTCGGCGGGCGGCCCTTCGTGTTTGTTGTGTTCAAGCCATGAAGGAAGGATCTTGGTTCTGTCCCGCGACCAATGGGGCAGAACCTCCTGGGGCCACTGCCTTTTTAAAGTGACCAGGGTCTGAAGGGTCTGACGGCTGCAAAACCCTCCCTTTTCAAAGGGACCGAGTCAGTCTGGGGCCGCACAGACCTCCTCTGCTTCTGCTCCTTCTCGGTTGCGGGGCACTGTCAGCGGGCGCTGGTCCCTGTGATCTGTGGGAGCTGCGGTCCTTTGCGGCCTCTGTCATTGCTGGACACAGGACCCTGCCTGACACGAGTGACTCCGGCTCGCTCTTGGCAGCGTCCCGCCTGCTGGCTGTCCCTTCCGTGGACCGTGGCTCTCGTGCCTGACACATGGCCTCTCCCTGAGGTCTGGGTGAGTCCATAATCCCAAGAGCCCCTGTGTATTAAAGAAGTAGTGAACTGATCACTCCGTACCTGTGCTTCCAGGGACTCTGCATCCCTAACTTTTCTAGTATTGACCTCGCTTTCTTTCTCATCTTCTCTGGACAATTATTTCTATTCTGACGGCTAAGAAACAAAATAGAAAACCGCTCTTGATATCTGACGGCCAAAGTATACGGGTGCCAGAGAATGGAATCAATTACAAAGATTCCCCGAAGGGGGCAAACCAGGGGGGAGAAGCGGGCCAGCGCGCCT
This sequence comes from Lontra canadensis, assembly GCF_010015895.1. Taxonomy (NCBI): domain Eukaryota; kingdom Metazoa; phylum Chordata; class Mammalia; order Carnivora; family Mustelidae; genus Lontra; species Lontra canadensis. The sequence continues at coordinate 6,782,618 of NW_022631086.1, read as the reverse complement.
CACCCGGGAGTGGGAGGCGAGCAGGTGCGGCGGCCGTCAGGCTGGGGGGCTCCAGGACGGAACAGCCTCCCTCCGGGCCTGTCACAGGCTTCACCTTAGCCTTCCAGCCAGACCACGTCCCCCGACCCTGGACTGTAAGACAGTAAGCCCAAAGGGCCTCAGCCGACGTGGACGCCCCCCAGGGGGACCGTGGTGTTGCGGGTGCGGCTGGGAAGGCACAGGTGGGCACGCCCACAAGCCCTGGGGAGAAGCGGTCTCCCTCTCTAACTCAGCCAACACCAACTCGGGGAAGCGGGAAGGTTCTGGAGCTCCGCCGGCACTCGTGAAGCATCAGGGTTTGCCAAGGCAAAGGAATCCGGGAATGCCCTCCAGATGTGGAAGGGGCCGGAGAGGCCTGGCACAGAGGGGTGCCCCTCCTGGACTCGGACGCCCCCGTGTGTGAAAACAGGCAGTGACTATTCTAGAAGACAGCGTGGGCAGCCACGCCCCACCTCATTACTGCTATGGAGTGAGTTCGTGCTTGCTGACTGCTTTGAGATCAAGGTTTGGAGCAGAAAGAGGGTGTCCCGACACTCAGCCTGGATGGCACCTGCTCAGAGGCCCCCCTTTGTCTCCTGCTTGGTGACATGTGTCTGGAGCGGCTGATGCAACTGGCGGCCGGGTCCTGCTTTTGAACTGGCAGGGGTGACAGGTGATGAGAGAAGGTTCTGGGACACACCCCACCCTGCCCTGAAGCCCACTGGGACTGTGTTCCAGAGGGGTCCCTTGGGGTGGCTGTCCCAAAGAGGTGCTGTCCCCAGCTGAAGCCAGGAGGCCATGGTCCTCAGGCCCCCAGCCTCCTCCTCTCTAAGTGACTCACGGAGATTCCCAGGGCAGGGAGGGGCTCGGGGACAAGCCCACGCTCGTCCTGGCACTCCGCAGAGAAGGGGACTGAGGGCAGAGAACCTGTGAGACTTGTTCACGGTGACGGACGCTGCTGTCAGACTTGATGCTCCACCTCACAATTCAGGTGTCTTTATGCTACAGAGGGTTCCTCCAGGGGAAGGCCGTCTTCACACTTCAGGGGGCTCCTCGGTGCCGGGGCTGAACCCAACAGCGTGCGCTGATGTCTGTGCGGTGTAGAGGGAGTCTGTCCAGAACTCGGCTCTGCTACCTGGTCGCAGGGCTGCGGTTTTAGCCTCACCGCATCTCCTGCTGCCTCTACTCCCCATCACCCTGGGCTCTTTTATATTTTACCGACGACCGCGTGCATTTATTGAGCATTACACTTATCCTCGTCCACGAGGATTTACTGTGGTGCTCATTTACTGAGCACCTTCTGTATGGACCCGGCACCCTCTATTAGCCCCCAGGCAAAGAGTAATTGTCTGTTTGCTTTGTATATTTTTAAAAAGATTTATTTATTTGGGAGAGAGAGAGGATGCATCTGAGTTGGGGAGAGGGGCTGGGGGAGAGAGCCTTCAAGCAGACTCCCTGCTGAGCATAGAGCCCAACTTGGGGCTTGAACCCACCACCCATGAGATCATGACCTGAACTGAAACCAAGACTCAGACACTTAACCAGCTGAGCCCCCCAGGTGCCCCTTTTCTGTTTGCTTTAAAGTAGGGCTTCCCAGTTTGGGTACTCTGGACATCCTGGGTGGGTAATTTTTTATGGCGAGGGCTGTTCTCTACATTGGAGGACGTTTAAGGCCTCTTGGACTTCTCCCACCAGACCAGAGGACCAGCCTCAGGAAATGCGTTCTGGAGGCACCGTGACCTCAGGCTGAGAAGCCCTGCAGGACAGCCGAGGGGGCTGTGTCCCCGCTCCCCGCCACATGCTGTGACGTCACTTTATCCCCAGGGAGGAGCACATGACTCCGGCGTGCTGGTAAACTTAACATTACTTTCAGGAAGTCAGTGGCTTTTCTCCAGAATGAATGACTCACCACCAACCCCACTGCACGGGCTTCCCCGACTCTGCTCCAGGCGCTCCCTCTGCGGTGGAACTCCCCAGAACACTACCTTCGCATCTTCAAGCCGCTGGTCTGGCCTGGCCCAAACGACACCCCTTACTGGTCTCTCTAGCCCTCCCCCCACCCCGCCCAGAGCTCTGCCAATCCCAAAGACCGATTGCTTCCTTCAACTTCTTGTTTTGGTCTAAGATGCGGCCTGAACTTCCACCTCCGGACCTTTGAACGTACTGTTGACCGCCAAGCGGAACAGTCTTCTCCCCAGAGGTTCCATGGCCTTTAGACAAACTGGCTCATCGTCCCCTTGCTCTGTCTGGGCCCCTCGCCTGCTGCAGGAGAGGCATGTGTGGACGGCCCTGGCAAGGAGACTGACCCCATTCTTCCACTGTGCCTTCACCTCTCCTCTCTAAATACTGATTTTTACAGGGTTGAGATTTGTAAAGATTATAAATTATTCTGTAATTATAGCTCTTCTGTGATAAAGGTTGGTACAAATAAAAATAAAAAATCAACATATCCTATGGGAACCACAAAATCCACCCTAGGTCATTAAAATTTTGCCACTTGAAGGAGCATCTTCCAAGCATCAACGTTGCAATGGGTAATTTTTTCACTTCCAAATTCCTGTTACTTTCCTTGGCTCACAGCCAGCTACAATTTTTCTGAGTATCTCCTGCCATCCTTTTTCCTTAGGTTCCTTTTTCATTTTCCTGGCCTCTTCCTCAGACCAATAGAGCCACCAATAGGGCCATCTGTACAGGGTGTACAGATACTTGGTGTGGGGCCCAGAACAAGAGACGGCTTCCCAGCATGTCCAGGCCGCCAACACAGGCTGCTCTGCTCCCAGGCTGGGGCCGTAGGATCCAGCATGGCCAGTGGCACCTGGAATATCAGAGCAGTCAGGGATGCCGTCTGGAGACTTTGGCAGGGCTCCAGAGGTGAGTAATAAGGCAAGCCCTTAGGATTTTGGAGCCAAGCCTTGCTATCACCGCCCCCCCCCACACACACACCCCCGTCCCCCTAGATAATGACTCTCCTTGTGAGAAACAGCTCTGGGTTTGCTACTGGGCCTCAGAAGACTAAACACCTACCCATGGGCCCCCAAGCTACCCATCCTGACTGCAGCTGCCATCATGAACTGGGTGCTATCTGTCCCATTGGACCATGAAGTTGGGCACACAGGGCAGCACCCCATCAGCAAAGGGAAGTGGAATATATGTGAACAGGCCCTACGGGGACAAGTGGCCCACATGCCCACGGTCCCCGCTCCGACTACACCATCTTCCCTCCCCCAGCCTGATCTGTGGCTGCCTGGGGAGTTGTCGAAGGTCCGCCGACCGACGAAGACAAGACTCGGGCCTGGTTTACAGATGGTTCTGCATGGGATGTAGACGCCACCTGAAAGCAGACAGCTACGGCACCATCTTCCCAGGACACCCCTGAAGGACACAGAAAAGGGACAGCCTCCCCGTGGCCAGAACTTCGAGCAGTACATGCAGCTGCTCACGCAGCTCGGAAGGACAGATGGCCTCATGGGCGACTGATTCCCTGTCCATTCTTGGGCTGTGGCCATGGTCGGGAATAGGACTGGAGAACTGGTGAGAAAGACATTTGGGGAAGAGGAACGTGGACAGACCTGTCCTCAAAAAAGTGAAGATCTCTGAGTCCCAAAAATGCCCGTGAAAGATGGCCTCAGCAGAGGAGAATTTTAATCTTCAAATGGCTAGGATGGCCCAGTGTGTGGACACCAGTAAACCTCGTTCCCCAGCTGCCCCGGTCACGTCCCAGTGGGCTCCTGAACAAAGTGCCACGGTGGCAGGGACCGAGGTTATGCGTGGGCTCGGCAACGTCCACTTCGCTCACCAAGGTGGACCCGGCCGCGGCCACCGCTGAGTGCCCATGAAAGGATTTTAACTGTCAAATTTTCTTATTTTGTTTGAATACCGTGTGCGTGTGTGTAGAGCAAGTATTTGATTTCTTTCCCCTCTTATTCTCTTATCTTGTGACGTGAGATTTTTACACCACAGGATTAGGTTACAGCACATGGAGACAAGCAAACATCACTTCTCACACACACACATGCACACGCACGCACACCCCCGTCGGCTGCTTCTCTACGGATGGCTAATATGCTCGGTCGGCATCAGGATCTGTGCTTACAGCGCTCTGGTGATTAAGACGTGCTTCTAAGACTGGTGGCTCTGACTTAAGGAATTAAAATATTAATTCATATCAGGAGAATTAGGTTTTGGGGAAAAATTCATTATCTGGACTATTTTTAGGAGCTAGAAGCAAGAAGCAATTATCCAAAAAAAAAAAAAAAAAAAAAAAAGGACCGAAGAAAATAAATCACACAAATACCAAAAAATGTTTTTGAAAAAGTGCTTTCAGAATTTACTGTACAGTCTTTTTTTTTAAACAATTTACTTATACGTTGGCTTCTACATGCTCTTACATTTGTGTAAAACATTTATACATACTCTTTACAATTTGTACATATATTAAATGGCTGTATCATAAACATTGTTCTATGAGATTTTATAAAAGAAAAATCAGGTAGGGAAAATTACTTATAAAACATTAACAAAACCCGTGATATTAAAGAGCAAGAAATTCTCATACTCATGTTCATTCGATTTCCTCTGCTACTTATTTTTTGGTTTCATTTTATTTGTGCTGGCCCAAACCTTCCATCATCTATACTGTCATCACTAGGTCAGGAGAATGAAAGCAGTGGGGAGAGGTCGTAAGGCAAGTGTGGAGGATGGGCTCACTGGGCTGCGGCTGGGGGATGGTGCGTGTCTTGAGTGCTCGGGTTTAAAGCTGACAGTCGGCCACGATTAGCTTTCACTGCGTGCCTCTGTCTGGAGGCCGGGGATCAGAAAAATCCCGTCACAAGTTCCAGATGCAGTCAGGAAGAGCATCACTCACCATCATGCTGTCCTTACAGAGACAAAAAGCTCCAGGGACCGATGTGCAGGACTCAGCCTGTGACCCTTATCAGTCCCTAAGCGCTTCCATCTGGGGGACGGAGAGGCCTACCACGCTGTGGTTTCCACGTTTTCAGGTAACACCCCCGCTCACTTGTCTAACCTCCAAAGTAAGTGGCAAATCACGGCCTTGGAAACAGGTCTCGGTACTTCTGACTCAACAGATGAAGACACCAATGTGGGGCGAAGCTCTGTGGGGAGCACGTCTGTTCCCCAGAGCAGAGGCCCCAGCGCAGCAGCTCCAGCCCTGGGAGCAGAGTCAAAGCCCTGTAGACACGTGCTCACCCCTGTCAACGTATTCCTTCTGGCAAGAATCATGCCTTCACCGGGCCTGGGGAGGAAGCCCCCCCGCCCCCGTGGACGGGGACAGTCAGCAGCGTTCCTGAGGGAAGTGGGGGCAGTGAACGGGATCCTGGGCTTTTGCCACACTGCACGCTCTGACAGGGCATGTGAGCCCCCCCCTCCCCTGCCCCGAGCCTCCTGGGAGGGCGCCAGCAGCCCCCAGGGCCCCTCCTGGCTTCCTCGCTCCTGGAAACAGAAGCACTGGAGTCATAAATATGTCAGTGAAAGGCATGTAGAGCTTCCTAAGTAGATAGGAATCCCACGGGACTGAAAAGAGTTATAAAAATATACAAACATATATGATTTTTATTCTGGTATATTTCATATTTTAAAGAAAGCAATTAGTAATTATCTGACATTGGGTAAGACCCAGAAGATCATGGACGACGTACAAATTACAATTTTATGTAAAATATCAGTGGGGGAACCCCTAATTTTCCATTCAAAATTCTGATAACTTTAAGTACTTTCCAAAAATAGAGACAATTTCCATTGTTTTCAGTAATGGATGTGGAAACGAACTGAAGAAGACTAACCCCATGAACCGAGGCATTTAGGTTGGTTAATAAAATAGACCCAGTTTTTTGCAACTCTTTCTTTTTGGCTTTTGGTCTTTTGTTCCTCTTTGTTTTTGATGAAGGGGGAAGAAATAAAATTGCATTGCCCAAAGTCAGAAAGAAGCACTTCGGAGATCTCTTGGTGTTCTGTTGTGTTCTACATAACCGGGAAGCGGCCGAGGGCCTGCCTCAGCTTTTCTGCGATCTGGTGAAGAAATGAGACAACCTTGAGATGCGCAGTCCCACCAGGACCTAACGGCATTCTACTCCCGCCACCTCCTACAAGTTAGACACTGCAAACATTTCAGAGGCTTCAACTGGGCTAAGCTTCAAGTCTCCTCCAGCATCAACCATCCACGGAGCCCTCCCCAACCCCAGCTTGCAGGAGGCCCCCCTTCTTTCTGGCACAGCCCCCGTCTCTCTCAGGAGCAGCATCTCCAGACCAGGGGTCCGGCAGGGGTGGGTGTCCTACTCGCACGGATTGCCCGTCTTGTCGGACACCCGTGGACTCCCGGGCCCCCACTGCCGGGCATGCCTCCCAGACCGTCGGCGCCTCCATGACAGAGCCGGTGCGGGACCGCAGCCGTGGCTACGTGCCCAGGCCTCCCCCAGGGAGAACACACGCTCCCCGAGGACACGGATGTCATGGCCGTTCTTGGAGCCCAAGCATCTGGCGTAAGTGCTTAGTATATACTACGCGCTCAATACAGGTTTGCTCCACTGAAAAGCATGTGAACTTTAGCCTTCAAGCATTGCTTTCTCCTAAAACTGTTACATCCGACAAGGACATTGGTTAAATGTCATTGAGTCACAATGTCATTGATAATTAAACCTCACTTGGGCTTAAGATTATCTAACAAATCAACTTGATCGGAGTTTTAAGAGTTGCCCTTCAAGGCTCTTTTAATGCAGAACAACAGCAACCTGGATTCCAGTACGCGAAGGCAACCGTACGGCAGAGCTAGTTAACACAGAGAGCCCAGGAACTGCATGCTGGAAGGGACAAACGTGCTTAAGGGAATTCCTTCTGGAAGCTCAGCTCCCAAACCAGCTGCTTCCCACACACGATTCACACTCTGCGGCAAGGACCCTGGTCACAGCTGCCGTTCAAGGATCTGCTGCCGGAGTCCGACACTCCCCGCACTGCCTCGCCCAAAGACGACAAGTGCACGGACGTGAGTGTGGGGCTGGCCCGCCATCGCCCTCAACACACGCGGAGCAGAGCATGGCGCGAGTGGGACACTGAGGAAGAAGCAAGGCGACCCGCACGGGGTCAACGACACGGTTGGGAACTTGCCTTCACGTGCCGGAGTTTCCGCTTACACGCTACGTCCTTGTTCTCTGCACATGCCAGTAAACAACCCAATTACTATGCAGAGCACAAAAGCTTACATTTTAGTGACCGTTCCCTAACTGAAAATATTTGAGGTTTCTCTCTGTCTCGTTTTCTGAGGTTCCTCTGGTGCACAACGAAAGCTCCTTCATGAAGCCTGCCCGTGGTGCCAGGCTCCATCCCCACTGAGGGCCTGCAGAGCCGGGGGCCCTCCTGTCCTGCACTGTCCCCGGGGCACAGAGAGGCTGGGGGTGGGGAACCTCCCCGCAGGACTTCTAGGGGCCTCACAACCAGCATCCACCACCCCTTCTTCCTTAAGAGAAAACTTTTTTAACCCAGTGGGATTCAAAAAGGAAAAGGCAGATATAATTCAATGGGAATAGGCAGATATAATTCACACACAAGTTCCTTTGGTTTATTACTTAGGATTAAAAAATACAGGCAGACTAACTTTATATATGGTCAAAGTTATGAGAGCACGAGTCCTCTGTGTGCATGCATGCGTGTGTGCGCGCGTGGGCGTGCAAAGGGCCCGGGGAGGGCGGCCGACTTACTGTTTCGTAGAACTGCACCTGCTGCTCCAGGTACAGGCGGATGACACTGTTGTAGTCGTAGATGCGGTTGCTGTGGAAGTGATTCATCTCAGCTACAACCAAAACCAAGGTATCAGTCAGTCCCCCCGGCCTTCCACAGGCCACGGGGCTTGCTCTGCTCCGTTGCCCCGGCTGGCCTCAGGGCAGGGCCAGTCCCTGACAGATCACTTTACAAAGAGGCTAGAAAAGTCATCTGCATAGCTGAGGGCAACCATACATCCCCGCAGAGGGGTGATTCTGTTGACGTGCAGATGAGACACTGGGAAACCCAACATAGACAACCACCCACGTGTGGATTTTGCTCTCCCAGAAGGGACGGAGCAGGAGGCCGGCGTGGGGCTCCCTCTCTGCAGACTGTCGGTGACACAGGACCCAGTGAGGCACCCAGCGGGTCCCACCCCGTCCCCTCTTGCAGCTGCCTGGACAGGTTTCTTGGGGTGCCCTTGAAAGGCTGTAGGGATGGGGGAGACGCGGGGGGACCCTCTTCTGGATGGACTTGGCTGCTCAGAGCATCAGGGCTCCCAGAACCCAACCTCTTGCCAGGTGAGAGGCTCTGTTCTCTGGACCTCTGGACCTCTGTTCTCCAGCTCTGCTGAATTTATGTCCTCACAGATGGCTCCCTTACCGCATCTGTCTCTTGGTACCAGCCCCGCGCCCATCACCACCTCGGCAGAGGCCTTGTCACACCTCCACCTGCCTCTTCCCTCATTCTGTGCACCTAGAAAGCCAGCTCCTGGCATACACGCCCACCATAAGGGCGCTGTTTTGAGTCTTGTATTATCTGAGGTCGTACAAAGCTTCTCATTTATCTGTGTGGAAAACTTCACACACAAGTTCAAAGCCAAATCCCCCATTTCAATCCCTTCGGAAGCCAGATCTTCTCTCAGATTTTTCTATTCCTGCCCCTAGCCGCCTCAGCTCTGGAACCCTTGCAGACACTCTTGCCTCTGTCCCATGCACTCCCTAGTCCCGAGGGCTGTTCCTTGGGCAAGTCTGCAGACGCGCTCCCTTCTCTCCCAGAGCACCATGTCTTCTTCGTGCCTGCAACTCTCAGGCCACAGAGGCAGCGGTGTCCCGCGTGGGCTGACGACTGCCCGCCAACCTCTCCCACCTTCTCCCTGAGCTGTGTACCTCCCTGCCCCTCACCATAAAGCCTTCCAGTGGCCTCTTAATGCCCCCAGTAAGACCAGGCTCTTCTGCCAGCTCTCAAGGCCCGCCACCATCACCAACACTTATTCCCCAACAGCCTGTAAGCCCATTTTACTCCTGAAGACCAGTGAGAAAATCTTGTCCCGCTATTTTGTGTGGGTTTGTTCAAACTAGAACATCCTTCCCCTTTCTCCTTTGCCCATGCCTGCTCTGTCTGTCCACCGAAACAGGAAAAACCCGTTCATGGCTCCTGTGTGCCGGAAAGCACTCAAATATATAAAAATTATTTAGTATCTTTTTACTAACACTCAAATTTTGCCGAAAAAGCCGTGTCCAAACTCCCTTTACATTCTCTGGTCCTAGGGGATAGAGGTTACAAACTGCTGAAAGCTGAACTTTGGAATCTAACACAGCGTCACGACAGGAGCTGAGATGAAGGGTTATAAGAGGATCTTCACGGTCTCTGAGACACAATAAAGAAGCCTGGGCTTAATCAGGCTGGCACTCCTAGCTGTCTCAATCGGGTCCGTCTGCATTAACACTGGGACCCTGCAAACAACGGGCTTGGGAGGAAATGCTAAATCAGCTCTTATCTGCTTAGCTGTGGTCCACGGAGGGCCTTCTCTCCAGCCAGGGAAACAACAAGGACTGAAACCGTCTCCGTGAGCGATGCCCGAACCCGGGCCTTACCTTGCAATGCATAAGACATGGTGCCAACTCGCTTCACCATGTTCTGTTTGTCCTGGGGGGTGATTTTACTGGTGGCCACCAGCTTATCACTTTCTTTCACTTTCTCTATCGCTCCCTGTGAGATATGAACATAAGAGTGTTAACAGAATGACGCTCAAAGGACCAGGCTTTCATTTCACATGCAACGATGCCAACGTCTTCTACAACTGACTGGCTACTGAACAGAAACCTCCCCACAAAGTAAGAACGTAGGAGAGCGCCTGAATGTAACTTCCTGCAAGTTACTTGGAAGCAAAAGGGTTGCTATTCTTGAAAAACAGAGCTAAGCCAAAATAGACAGTTTTCTGCTACAGCAGCATGAAAAGCAAACGGCGCTCTGTTTCTGTAATATCCGAGCCCGTGCCAGGACCAGAGGCGCGCAGGAGACGGACACAGGCATTGGGGTTTAGAATGATGAGGGACATGGGGCGCCTGGGTGGATCAGTGGGTTAAGCCTCTGCCTTCGGCTCAGGTCATGATCTCAGCGTCCTGGGATCGAGCCCCGCATCGGGCTCTCTGCTCAGTGGGGAGCCTGCTTCCTCCTCTCTCTGCCTGCCTGCCTCTCTGCCCATTTGTGATCTCTGTCAAATAAATAAATAAAATCTTTAAAAAAAAAAAAACAAAGAATGATGAGGGACAGTCCGTGCTTGCACCTGTGCTCTCTGTCTCTGTTCGGGGCATGCTGGCCGGGGGTGCTGGTACGTGTGGGCTGTCACCTTTACTTTGGTTTCTGGGAGGAGTACTACCTCGATTTCAAATTGATACTCAGGTGGAAGGAGTGAGAGAGCTGCTGAACGTTTCCCACTCCAGGACCATCACAGTGCTCATGAGAATGGTCTGGAAAGAAAAACTTTATGCTCGTGCATAAACCAGCCACCCTGCCCAAAACTCTTCATTGCTGGCCTCAATCCCTATGACAACCTGACTCTTCTGAGTTGGCTTTTTTAACTGAGGTTTTTACTTGTGTTATATTTACTTATGTTATTTCCCCCTAGTTTTGTTGAGCTGTAACTGACATTCAGCACTGCGTGAGTTCAAGGTGAGTGCAACCGTGATGACCTGACGTCTGGACCCCGGAACAGCGACCACAGCGACTGCTGTTCACGTCCGTCACCTCCCACAAGGACGAGTCGGTCTGATGTTTCCTTTGTGGGGACAACTTTTCAGATCTATGCTCCCAGAATCACTACCTCCGAGAGACCGCTGTGCTCTCAGGCTCACTGCAACCTTACACACAACAGTCTTGGTGTGGAAATGCCTGAGTGTCCATTGGTGGACGGTTTGGTAAAGAATGTTCTCAGTTTTATATTAAAGTATCTGAAGTTGCACACTACCCCTTCCCAACACTCGGATCATTAAGCTGAACGCTAAAACAGCCACATGCCAGGACTGCCAGGGTCGCAGACCAGCCCTCTGTAGAGATTATCCTAATAAATCCAAGTACATCACAGTCCCCCGGAGTATGACAGTTGACAAAATGCCCCTATTCTGAACTAATACGTAGAGTCTGAAACAAGCCAGAGTTGAAATGCGAGGAGACCCAAAACATTTCGAAATTCAGTTTGAAAATACCTTTATGGTAGGAATTATATAGTTTCCTTATTAGTACAAAAATATAAAATTGATGTTGATCATTTAAATTTTCATCAGGAAACCCTTTGTCAGGCCCAGGGGGACAGAATATCTGTGTCTCGACGGGGAAGGGTCTTTGAGGGTCTTTGAGGACCCACCCCAGCAGCTTACAGGGGTCTCATTAGTAAGGGCAAACTGTATTCCTAATCTTGTCTTGAATTGGCAACAGCGTGATTATTTTGTTTGCTACCTGGCCTAAGTATAGGCATAAAGGCATCTTTTTGTCACGCTTTTGTTTCCTCAAAGTAATCTTTTTTACAGAATGGAAGAAACCAGAAACTATGCATAGTGTAAATGTGTTACAGGATCTATTTCAACAGCCCAAGGGGACCCAGTCGGTTTCAGAAAGCTCCCTCCCCCCAGCCCCCCACTCAGGGCCATGCTGAGTGACAGGGCCCACGCAGTAGCCGTGGGCCGTGGTCCTGGCTCCCCATATCATCTTGTCCACACTTCTGTGATCAAATTACCTTGTGGGCGCCGATAATATCAGGGAAGCAGCCGAGGAAACCTTTATATTCATGATTACATTCCATGAGAAAATGGAGATCTTTCTTTGGCTACAACGAGACACAGGTTGGTTATTACTGGCAGAAAAATCTAGACCGTTGAGGATAAGAAAAGGGTCGTACTGGAGGACAGTATGGGCCAAGCCCTTGATACGAGTTACTGTCTATCAAGGGCTAAGGCATTCAGCATAGTTTTCCTGCAAGAAAACAACCCTCAAGGCTATTACATTCTCAATCGTAGTTTAGAGGGAAAATAAAATATCAGATCATTTTTAGGCTGGTTGGTCAAGTTAGTTATTTTGAGGTGATTTAAAATATGACACTGTATGGGCAAAAAACTAATACTATTTATATATAAGCAAATAAGATATAATCATTTAACGTCTACATTTTAACAGAGAATATACATTATTATTAAAAATCTGGTAGTCATCTTAAGTGGCAACTTAAAATTTTTCTATTTTTCTGAATTATAATTTTTAATAGCTATGTTAGGCAGAGTTCTAAAAATTCATCTTTTCCTCCAAGCAGCGGCAGTCCGTGACCAACATGGAGGTGTGTGTACGTGTGTGTGTGCAGAAGTACGTATTTCAGGAGGTCACCTGAGAACTTTAATTCGGGGACTTGAAACAACATCAATGTCTATTCCCCTTAAGGGAATCTATTATCGGTTATCGGTAAAGAGAACTGGGAACTGGACCACTGAAGGCGCCAGTAAAAGCCATGTGGCTGGAACAAAGACCCGCCCCTTGCCGGGGCCCTCATGGTCCCTTCTCCTTAGTGGCTGCCAAAGGCGGAGAGCCTGTCACGGCGGGTCTATGACTGCCATTACCAGCCGAGTAAAACAAGCCTCAGACAGGCTCCGGGTCCAGACCGGGGGGCGGGGGTGACCGCAGCTCTTCCTCTAACATCCCAACCCCCTCCAAGGTGGTGGAGGGTGGGTCGGAGCCACTGACACTGGAAGGCATTCGTGTCCATTTCTCCATGGTCAGTGCGTCCACCGTCCACCACCGCGGCTTACCCGGAGAAACACGACGGCCACACACAATGAACAAAGAGAGAAGAGGAGATCTATCTGCCAAGTTTGTTCTACCAATCGGCTAACGGAACACGTGGGTCCGACAGCCTACAGTCCGCTCGGGGAGCCCGTGTGCATGGGGATACCTGCTCCGCCACAAGACCGGCGATTTCTTCGTAAGTCTTTCCTGCTTCTGTTATCGCAGCGTTGAGATCTGTTTCGCCTGGAAATCAGTAAAGCTAACGTCAGCGCTCATGAGTATTTTCTCTTTGTTGGTTTTATTGAAAAATTTTATTAGAGCAAACACTACACTTTTCAAAACTAGAGGCTAGTGTCATGAGTCCCCCTCTACCGATACCCTGGCTTCCCAACGAACGGTGCGTGGCCAGTCTCTCTGCACCTGCACCATCCACCCCTCATGTCCCCCTTTGCTGGCCACAGAGCAACGCACCCATAAACTCTACGTCAAAGACAAGCACCTTCAAAAAGCAAGGACGATACCAACACCATCCTGGGGAAGTGAGAATGGCTCCTGACAGAAATGTCCAGTCAGTGGGAGGCTCCTGGTATCTGGAATCAAGCCGGCCGCTTTCCGGCGCAGAGAAAGCCCACGTGGCAGAGAGCTGAAGTGTTTCTTCCATCTATAGGTTCTTTCTCCTCCCTCCCTCTTTTCCCACAAATTTCTTTTGGGGGCGTTGAAGAAACCAGGTCCTTGCCTTGGTGCCCACAGCCTGGGTTTTGCTGACTGTGTCTGTGGTGGGAACACAGTCCTCTGTCCCCTGTACCATCCAGATCTTTCATCTTAGGAAAGGTCTGCAAAGTGTTGCTGTTCTACTCCTAGTACTCCTTCTTGATCTGAAGCGCTTCTATAAAGAGAAACTCTCCTTTATTGACTATCTGGTTACCTTGGGGTATTGGCAGAGAAAAAGCACATTAAGTGTTTTCTTTCTCTTTACCATTTCAGAATAATGAGCTGATCCTCTAACCATTCCCCAGAGGTAACAAATTAACTTTTTAAAAAAGTATCACTGCAAGTTTGGATTTAAAAGTACTTGATAAGCTTCACTGCAGAGAAAGTATTATTTTCACTAATGCTCTAATTTTCTCTTTACTGGCCAGTGGAAGGCTTTTCAAATCAGCATCTGGGTTCTGCTAGGAGCTTGGGTCCTTCTGGGTGGGACGCAGTGCTGAGAACTCCCCCTGTCGGGGGCGCTAGAGGGGCTTCTTGGGACTGGCTTGGATATTTCGGGGATTTTTCAATGAACAGAGCAAGGCAAACTATATTTTTTTAAAAAGAGGAAAACCATAATGAGCTCATATAGATATTTCCAATTCAAATTTAGGACTTGAGGATTTTTCATAATGTATTTTAAAATTCATTTTTATGTTTAGCTCTCTCATTTAAAAAACTTAGTTCCTAACAACGGAAATTTAATTACATGTTTGCTTTACCCTACAATATGTAAAAGTTTTTTTTTTTTTAAAGATTTTATTTATTTATTTGAGAGAGAGAGAGAGAGAGAGAGAGATCACAAGTAGGCAGAGAGGCAGGCAGAGAGAGAGAGAGGAGGAAGCAGGCTCCCTTCCAAGCAGAGAGCCTGATGTGGGACTCGATCCCAGGACCCTGAGATCATGACCTGAGCCAAAGGCAGAGGCTTAACCCACTGAGCCACCCAGGCGCCCTATAAAATAGTTTTAGAAGGCTTTTGAATAACAGTACTAACATTTTATTGCTAACTATATGATTACTGAAAACAAAAGATTTTTGAAGTCTTTTTGACTTTACGGTATCTGCTATTAGGGATGTATAATCAAAATTCAGTGTTCTCCGGTGATGTGAAATAATTCTTCCTTATATGGCTATGCCTTTACCCTGATGTATCAAGTGATTTATTTTGCTTTTGCTTTTTAGGGATTTTTCTTTACATTTTAATTTAAAATTTTTTCTTAGTAATAAATGTAGAATAAATAGACATGTAAAACATGCTCATGGTTCCAAAGTCAAGTCTATAAAACAAGCTAAAACCAGAGGTCTTGCTTCTATACTTGTTCCTCTTCTCTGCTACAGTTAACCACTTAAATATTTTTATCAAGTATTTTCCATGGTAACACGTGAGGATAGGAAGTGCCTCATGGATCTGTGCAAAGGCCATGCGCACGGTCTCCGCATGCTCCAGTGTCTGCATTCCCAGAGGGAGCGTGGAAATTTAACATAATCCGAGACTTTCTCAGGAACTGGAAGCCTCCGAATTATTGCAAGATCAAGAGTGCAGCGCTGCCCCATGTCACCAGTGCGTCTGAGCGAAGGAGGCCGTGATAAGACAGCGCTTGACTCTGCTGACCTTCATTTGCCTTGAGATGTGAAAAGCAAGTCCGGGGGGACTTGAGAAGTTCTTTGAAAGCAGGATCTCTAGGAAGCTGAAGGACAGTCCCCGCCCAGCGTACTACACTGAGTTAGCACTGTTAACACTTGGCCCAGGGCCCCGTGCAGCGTGAATGCTGGATGCGCACCGACTGACAGCCCGAAGCAGGGCCAGCGGTAAGGGCGCCTCTGTGCGGCTCGCACTGCTGGGGGCGGTGGAGGCACGGCGCCTTCACGGTCACCCCTCACTCCACCCCCCACCCCAGGATGTCCCCATCCTTCAGCGCTCTCCCCCCACTGCCCCTCGCAGCCCAATCTATCCTTTCTGGCAGGTTGCTCTTCATTGAACTACGGACAGAAAACTCCAGAGAAGCGGACTGTTCTGAAGGTCTGCGGATTCTACCGAGATTCACCGAATGACAAATACATGGGATGATTTATGTATAGTATAAGGTACCAAAGAACATCTTCAGGACCCATTTCCCAGGTAACCAACTGCCTTCTCCTGCCCTCTTTCCAAGACTTCTGGTTCAATTACCTGCACCCTCTATCAACGCCACATTTAGTGAAGGGTGAGTGAGTGTCTCTGCTGGCATCGAGCACGAGAACAAGTGAATCACCGCGGGGTAGCTCTGAATGACTTTCATGTTTTTCTATCTGACTCCAAGGAACGGAAGTCCTCAAGTCTGGGTCCACACTACCGGAAGGACCTAACAATGGCTACACAGCTCATCTTGGAGCAGTTCCATTTCTAGTCAGGATGGGGACAACTGCAGGATTCTTGCTCTCTATGTAATAATACCAAATAAGCTAAAACATCAGCCTTCTCCGTCAAGTCTCCTTCATCCTGTGGGGATGAAGAAATCCAAAGGAGCTCAATTCAGAAAGGCCTGAGTCTGCGCCCTAGGCAAGCTGCGGAGTCTGGAAGCCCTGGGGGAGGAGAAAGGAGGCTTCCACAGGCAGAAGGGCTCTGTTGCGACGGGAGGCTCTGCTCTGCTTTTACCAGATGCGTGGGGGCTGGTGTGAGGAACCAGCACCTGGGGGAGCCCCAAATGCAGAGCCAATCTGCCCACAGGGGTTTTGGACACTAAGGGGTGATGGCGGGAAGTGGGGGCGGGGCTGGAGGACAGAGAGCTCCCGGGGGAGGCTTAAGGAAGTGAGATTCAGGTGGGCTCCGACATGGACATGATGGGGGTCCTGCATCTTCACTCCGGTCGAGATGCCAGAGAAGCACAAAGCCAAGAGCACTCCGGGGGTCCTGCCAGCACCTAAGTAATGTGTGGGGCCCGACACCTGCTCCTCCATCATCCCTGGCGGCATGGTGGCCAGAGGACTGGTCATTCCACGCCCACATTCCTCATCTTAAACATGAGGGGTCCGATGGACCAAGCCTCAGAGCCCCCATCCGATCCGAAAGTTGGGACGGTGAGGCACAATTCAGCCAGGACTTACGTGGGAGCCCTGGCTCCTCCATGCTGGCGAGAGACTCATTTCTTGTTCCTGAAAATACTCAGACACTGACGTCCACAGACCCATCTCCCCTGAGCATCAGAATAAATACCGAGACCAAGGTACCAATTCCACCGTTTCTGTAAGCGACCGGACACACTCAAATTTAGCAGTGCCACTCACCTGACAAATAATACTTTTACTTGCTACCCGCTCCACAGAGCAAACTAAGCAAAAGTTCACCAAAATGTGCTTGTTCTCATGAGTGCTGTCAATGTAAAGGGACAATGAATTCGAGACACCACGGGTCAGACAGACAGCACGGGACATGCCGAAAGTTAACTCTAGGTCACGGAGAGGCCCGAGGCAACGTGAATTTGTTACTTAGTCAGAATGTTCCCTCCCAATGGCCTTGACGAGCTCCGGCCTTCGTAGCAGGAAGACCCGGCCTCTGAGGTCGGCAGAAAGATGAAAGCCAGGCAGGGGATGACCGGTCACCGCTGCCTGTTCTGGCAAAACACCAGAGCCGCCTCCGAGCACAGAGAAAGGCGAAGAATGAGCAAGAAACACGGACATAAGCAGCCTCCACCTCCACTTTCCCAGAAGCAGTGAGGGAGGTCACAGGAGCGCTGGGGGAGCAGCGCGGCCCAGTCAAGGGTCAGTGACAAGGGTCCCGAGCTGTAGCGTCCCTGCGGGGGCACAAGGGCCCAAGGGGGGCTGGTCAGCACCGGACGCTACAGGCTGGAAGGATAAGAAAATACGCACGCACCCTGGTACCCGCTGGAGCTGAACACCGTCGCTAAGCTCTGCAAGGCCTTCCCTATCTTCTGGTACTCCTTGGGTAACGCTGAAAGAGAAAAAGGAAGACGCTGGTGACGGGTCCCCTGAGCGAACGGCAACGGCATCACTATTTCCCCAAAGTGATTACTTTCACCATAGAAGAAATCTTTAGCAAAATTGTCGGCTTTTTTAAATTATTGTGTTTTTTTTCAGTAAAATCTGCTATTAACCAATTGTTCAGTTCATGGTGGACGTGCTCATTACGAACGACCACCCCGGCACGCCTCCTCACTCACGGCGCGAAGCCGGAGCCGCCGGGGGCTCATCTGGAGGAGGGTTTCTAGCGGCCGGAGTCCTCGCACGTGCCCCGTCCTAGGACCACCACGACAGCCCCTCTACTGGGGTAGGCACACTGTCTCTGTCCCGCGGGCTAGGAGAACAAGGCTTTGCTAAGTACACGGGCTTGCTGGGGGTCGCATGGGGAACAGGTGGCGGATGTGGCCTCTGAGACACCTGCTTTCCCCAAGGTTATGTATGCGGGACTGATTATCTTCGAAACAAGACTGAAGGCAATAAGGTGTGGGGGAAAATGCGGCAGAAGGTCTCAAGGGCCAGGGAGGATGGATTTGAGTTTTTTTCATCTGTGTAACACTGTAACATGATGAACGAAATGATCTCTGAGGGTCCTTCTAGCGCTAAAATTCTAGGATTCTAGGATCATTCTGGAGAACTTTCTAGAAGAATCTCTGTATTTTAAGCTATTTTTTCTTTGCATCTATAATAGTCCCCTTAAACACATCTACTGCTTTTCAGCAGAATGCCTTATTTGCATTTGAAGAATTAAAGTGCAGTATTAAGAAGAAAAATTCAAATGTTTCTTTTAAAAAATCTAGTTCAGAGAAATCTGTAACATGGTCTTTAAGTTGTAATAATCAGAAGACACGATTTTAAACTCCATTAGCTTAACTTTAATAAATTGTTTGCCTTTTTCTAACTATATACGTGAGGTTAAAGACATTTGCCATGTGCTTCACTGTACGCGTTTGATTTCTCACTTTACAGATGAGGAATCTTAAGAAACTATTTTGAAAGAAAAGGGGAAAGAAGATATGCTTACCTCAAATCCTAAACCAAGTGCTTCAAACTCCTCTCCTCCCAAAAAGGGAGCAGCTTTAGGCCAACATCCTCTATTTCGTAAATTTGAACTGATGGGACATGAAGCTGACCGGATGTTGTCAGACATAGGGATTTAACTTTTTTTTTTTTTTTTTTTTTTTTTAAGTAGGCTCCATGCTCAACGTGGAACCCAACGCAGGGCTCAAACCCCGGACCACGAGATCAGGACCTGAGCTGATACGCAGAGTCAGACACTTAACCCAATGAGCCACCCAGGCATCCCAGGGATGGAAAGAAATCATAAGCCCAGATTTCTGTGAGATCCTTAAAATTCTGATTAAGATTTATACTCAAAATATTTCTAAAAAATAGAGCACGGCATTCAAAGAATATGCAGATTTCAACGAATAGCTATTATTATGGCCTCATAAGAGCATACAGCTCAAATTTATTATTTTATAACAAAATCACTGTTTGAGAGAAGCACCACTCCCCTTGTTCATGAGTTGACCCTTGGTGACCACAGGCTGGCGGTGGCTTTTTTCTCTAATGCTGCTTTGTGTACCTTACCATTTTGGGCCTAATCAGTGGCGCACCGAGGACATGGCATCGCATTTCCACGCCATGAGAAAGGAGTCACCGTCCTCGAGTGGGAACAGCTGTCCCGCCCCAGCATGCGGTTCTCCTGGTATTGAGGCTCATGTGAATGGCACAGGGTCATGCAGTGAGAAGCAGGGTCTTTTCTCCCCCCAGCAAAGGGCCAGACAGTAAATATTTTGGGCTCTCTGGGGCCACAGGTTTCTGCTGAAAGTACTCGACTCGGCCACTGTAACAGGAAAGGAGACACAGCTAGCATGTAGGGAGGCGGGCCAGGCTGTGTTCCACTTTACAAAAACAGGCAGCAGGACGGATCTGGCCGCCAGGCCGCGGTCGGCCAACTCCTGGTAAGGCTTAGATTTTATTACTATTAACTGTGCTCTGCTATCTTAGTTCAGCCACAAGTCACCCCACATTCAGCTTCTTGTTCACTGAAATTGTTTTCTGACCTCAAATTTTATTCTTTTCCCCTTCTTTAGAAGAAAAATATCACTTGTTAAAAAATCTTTACAAAACATAAAATCAAATTCCTTCCTTTGCTGAGGATCACGGTTTAATAGTGGGTATGTATGATTTTTATTATTCAAAGTAGAAGCCATTTTTAAGAGAAAGACAAAACAGATCTGAGTATAAACAGTATTCTTGTAGGGCGTCCGTGTGGAAGGCCAGAATGTTCTCAGATACCGGCCTCACGGTTGGCCTGCTGGCCTCCCCATAACCAGAGCTCAGTTTCCTCTCTGGGACTCAGATGTCTGTTCTGGTGATAAGGATGGGATGGGAGGACAGGGGAGGAAACTCCGGAGAGTCAGTGGCCCTCGAAGACAGTGTGAATGCTACACAGTGGTGACCCGGCCTCCGGAGCCCGTGGGGCCTCCAAGGTGGCAGGGCAGCTGGCTGGCGTGACCCCCGTGGCTGACAGGACCGGTTTTCAGCCTACGCTATGTGACATGAGGGGCTGGAGAATGTGGGACACCATGGGTCAGCAGAGTGATGGTCTAGACACAAAGGGAAGGGGGGTGTGGCAGGCTGGGGGTCAGGATAAGAAGTCCTCGAGGGTGGAAAGGCATGACTGGCGGAGCCATTGGGGTTCACACTTTCCTAGCCTGACCCAGCTCATGCTCTCCACAGCCAACAACCCCAGCCTTCCCTAAAAATTAGGTTGTAGTGGTTGCCTGGGTGGCTCAGGCAGTTCAGGTCATGATCCCAGGGTCTTGATCGAGCCCTGCGTCAGGCTCCCTACTCAGTGGGGAGTCTGCTTCCCCCTCTTGCTCTGCCTGCTGCTCCCCCTGCTTGTGCTCGCACTCTGTCAAATAAATAAATTCTTTAAAAAAAATTAGGGCCGTAGCCAATCCAGATGGCCCCTGACTTAGCAATTTATAGACTTTATAACGGTGTGCGAGATCAGAACGTGCACTCACGGGAAATTGTACTTGGAATTCAGAATCTGGTTCCTGCCTAGCGCTGGTGATCTGCGGGAGGACCCTCTCCGCGATGCAGGGCCGCGGCAGCCCCACCAGCTGGAGACCGTCCTGCACCCAGACAGCCGTCCTGTGCCCCACTTTCAGTACAGGACATGCTCGACTCCGGACTATAAAACAGGCTTCGTGCGAGATGACTTTGCCCACGTGCAGGCTGACCTTCCGAGTGTCCCAAACACAGTGAAGGGGGGCCAGGCTGAGCCCCAGCGTGTGCGAGATCAGGCATATTGAGTGCATTTTCGACTTGGGCTGTTTTCCACTTAGGATGGGCTTACCGGGCTGCAGACCCCGCGTAAGCTCGGGAAGTCTGTATACAACACCTTACCGAGTAAAGACTACACAGTACTGTCCTGAGAGTACAAACAACAAACACTCTCAAAACACGCAGAAAGATGAATCGCCCATAGGTTACAAACCCCAACTAACTAGAAACGTTTAAGGCAACATGGTGTTTCATACGGGTTCTAGAACGGGCTTTGCTGGAGACAATTCTCTGCTGTCTAAGGAGGGCTGACAAGTGAGGTTCGCCCCCAGGCTATGGCTATGACCTGACTTGCGTTCACCACAGGCATCTCGGAGAGACGGCTCCTCAGTGCGGTCAAGGTCACAACATCGAGCTCGGACCATCACACATGGAGCCCGTAGCCCCGAGCTGGCCCGAGGACGGCACTTACGTCCTGTGCACCGTTTCCAGTGCTCCTGCCCCACGGTCAGCAGCTCCTTCACGCCGTCGTCCATGGCTTTAGTGAATTTACCGACGGCATCGCACTTCTGTTCTCTGTGGGGCAAAAACACAAGAACGCATGTCCTTCACTCTGCTACCAAATGGTCAAACAGTGTGACGTGTAGGAAGAGAAAAACCAATACAGTCAGGGGAGATTTAATGCTAAACCTGATATGGGGGGACTTGTTTTCTTGCATTGTAATAACTCCTCTTAAACCAGGCTTGATTCAAATTTTTTAAAAAAGGGGCGCCTGGGTGGCTCAGTCGGTTAAGCATCTGCCTTCTGCTCGGGTCATGATGTCTGGGTCCTGGGATCGAGCCCCTCATTGGGCTCCCCGCTTAGTGGGAGGTCTGCTTCTCCCTCTTCCTCTACCCTTCTCTCCCAGTCATGTTCACACTCTCTAATAAATAAAATCTTAAAAAAAAAAAACCCAACATATTTTTGAAGAATTGCTTAAAAATCTGCCATTTAAATTTTAACTGTTCCCCTCCCCCCCTCAAATCCATGTGAATTTAAACTAAAATTATTCTAAAGTACACCAAATACTGATATCCCGACTATCTGATTGAGCGGAATTCTATCAGTGGTGGTACTGAGTGGGTCTTCATGCGTTCCAGCAAGTATGTTAGTGAATTGCAGGTAACCTCAATACCACCAGGTCAGTGACACTGAACATCTCAGTTCTTTGAAGATGTAAAAAGGACTAACCTGAAAAACTCATCCCCAAATCATGTTAAATGGAAAAACAAAAACAAAAACAAAAAGAAACCCCAAACAGATTTTACGACAGAATGCACAGTGTGAGGTCTTTCCTGTTTCCACAATTTTTCCCTTAGATACGTATGTGCAGACGACATTTCAGAAGACTACAGAACCAGGCCAATATATTAACATTTATTTTTCTCTCTGCACAGTTGCAAGATGGTGTTTGTTTTCCTTTTTTCTTCTCTTCTTACGTTTGGTAACACATAAGTGTTAATTGTATAAGAAAAAAACTTCTTAAAAAACAAACCCAAGATTTCTTGTTAGCCTTTACATAGAAAAGGAACTACTTTTCAAAGAAAAATAAATTTTTTTAAAAATTTAATTAAAAAATTTTTTAATTTAAAATTATTTTTTAATTACATAATTAAAAACAACAAATTGAAAAAAAGCACATAAAAGCAGGCTGACATTTGCTTCTTTCAAGGTGATGTTCAGAGACTTCTGCTTTGTTCACAATTACGTGGGTGTGCGCTGGCTCTGGGCTACTTTGCTTTATCATGCTTTATTAGAAATGACTAGAAACACTGTTGTCTGCTAGGAAACCACAGACTTCAAGGTAAAAAGGAAGCAGATTTTAATCTGATGCTACAGCTAAAAACACCGTGCTTTCCTGTGCAAGGGAGGTTTTCCCGGTCACCTGACTGCGGTCCCCACACGCTCCCACAGACACACCCCTCACTCCAGCTGCCCTCGGTCACACCTGCGGAGGCCTGCGCGCACAGGAGGGGCCCGGGCTGGGAAGAAGGCAAGTATGACAACAGCGCTCACATTTCTATTAAGTCCAAGTCGGGCGCCTCTGGTTCCATGGTGGAAAATATCATAACTCCCACCAGCTCATCTCTCTCGGCCTTCCTCTTCCCACTTTTCCATTCCTGCAAAGAAGAACATTATAATGTCACAGTGGAGAGCGGAGTCAAACTGGTCTTTCAACTCCCTCAGGCAATCAGCTTGCTGACGGACTGGCTCTAATTTTCAGCAGCAGCTCCACGCCACTGTCCTCTGTACCGTGGGACATCTGTACGTCCCAAATGCCATCTCGGTACGCGAACAGTGCCGAGGTGCGAGGGGTCCTGGTGAGCTGGAGATCCAGCACTTTCTCTCCCTTGCACAGCACTGGAACACAGTGAACACGAGCATCCCTACAAATCCTGAAGGAGGGCCTCAAAGTTGCAGGTTAAATGTTTTCTGAAAAAGACAAAAACTTCTAAAACACAAGATAGGAACCAATAGCATAAGCTATTTAAAAAAAAAAAACTATTTTTGCAAGATACACCTATAAATATATAGCTCTATATATACATAGAAAAGTGCCCCCAAATAAAATCTTTAAAAAAAAAGGGGGGGGTGCCTGGGTGGGTCAGTGGGTTGGGCCTCTGCCTTCAGCTCAGGTCATGATCCCAGGGTCCTGAGATTAAACCTGGCATTGGGCTCTCTGCTTGGTGGGGAGCCTGCTTCCTCCTCTCTCTCTGCCTGCCTCTCTGCCTACTTGTGATCTCTGTCTGTCAAATAAATAAATAAAATCTTAAAAAAAAAAAGTGCCCCAAACATTAGTGCATAGCAACCAATTCTCACAAAGTGAGTATGTGTGTAAACTACCCCAAGGCCAAAAGAAAAAAGCGAGCATTCCAGAAGCCCCCTCGTGTCCCTTCCCAATCACCATCCCTTCCTTCCTGCACTGAGGTGACCAGTTATTTTCTCTTTAATGCCGCCCAGTTCCTCACGTTCCTTCCAAGTCGCATGATCTAAGTGCACGTCCCTCATCTGGGTCTGCTGGTTTTTCTGAAGACCACTCTGGGGGTGTTCTTGGGTGTCTTGGGCTCAGGCTGTGCTTAGGAGTCAGGACCACAGTGCTGTCAGAGCGCTGTCTCTGGACGCCACTGGGGCACGATGCTCCATTCTGGGCACACTCCCCAGTTTATTTATCCATCCTCCTACTGGGACCCCCCCACCCCGGGCCCCCCATGTGACGAGCACAGCAGCTATTCCAGGTCTCCTGGGACACATGTGCACCCATTTGCCAGGTGGGTGGAAAACATTCCACTTTTCTGAACTGGTCTTGCCCACTTGCACGCCTGCCAGCACTGTGGGAAAGCCGCTCAGCCCACCAGGAGCTTGGTCTCTCACTCTTTCTCACGTCCGCCATCCCGGCTGAGGCCCAGGGGCTTTTCACTGTAGGTTTTACCTTGCCTGTGCGTGATGACTGAGGAGGTTAAGCCGTTTCCTACCTTTGTGGATGACCCAGACCCTTTCTTTTACGAAATGTACCTTACCAAAGCTCTTCTTCTACTGGCTTATCTTATGGATTTGTATGGGTTTTATGATGTTCAAAAACACAGCCCCTTGTTGGTGATAGAAGTTCAGATCTTTAGCTCGTTTTTAGCTTTAAAGTCTTCTGACACACAGTGGTTCTTCATCTGAATGTAGTCTAATTTATCAGACTCTTCCTTCCCGTGTGACTAGTCATTTCTGTGTCAGATTTCAGAAATCCTTCCCTACCTTAGGGGCATGAAGATATCCCCCCACACCCCGTGCTACCTTTTCACAGCTTTATTATGCTGCCTTTCACATTAGACCTTCAAACCAACTGGAACAGATCTTTTTTTTTTTTTTTTTTAAAGTTATACAATGGAAACATTCAAAGACATTTAAAAGTACAGAGAAAAGTCTAATCTTGCCCAGACTCAGCTGTCACAGGTATCAACATTTTGCCGGTCCTGGGTTTTCTATTCTCCTCCATTCTACCTTTTATTTTCTTCTTGTGGATTTTATTTTTTTATTGGAACTTCCAGATTTTACTGGAGGTCCCAGACATTGTATCATTTCACATGTAAGTACCTTTCATAGATAAGGCCATGTTTTAGCAACAGAACCACAATTCCAGGGTCAACCCTAACAAAATCAACAGAAGATCATTATGAGGTAGGGACTGAATTTCACTCTTCCTCAATGACGCCATCCAGCTGACCTGGCATCATTCCCTGGACAGGCTGTCCTATCCCCCTTGTACTTAGCCCCATCTTTGCCATAAATCAAGTGTCCATTCTATTCTGTTGCACTGGTCTGTTAGTCTACCCTCATGCCAATACAATGCCTTTACCATTAGTTCAGCTTTGTATTGAGTCTTCATAACTAGAAAAGGCCTCCTCCCTCCCCCTTCATTCTTTTTCAAGAGTACCTTGGCTATTTTTAGTGCTTTGATTTGTCACACATATATAACATCTTTTCTGTTCCTCAATCCATGAAACAGTACGGGCACACTTAGCTAGGTTTTATTTCTCTCAAAAATGTTTCATAGTTTTTTATGTAGCGTTTCTCTGTACATTTTCTTATACTTATTCCTAGGTACATTTTTATGCTGTGACAGTTTTCAGACTTTCATTTTATTTTCATTTATTGCGGCTATGTAAATATGTAATGTCTTCCATCCAGCTATCTTACTAAGTATTTATTTCTAGTAACAGAAAAATTACTATCCATCCATCTATACAAGCTACTTCTGGCCAAAGAGTCACAGTTTTTAGTGATTATCTAGTTTTACACAGTCATTTAGCAGATGAGGAAACTGTGACCAGGGATTCAGTGCCATGGCCAAGATCACAGAAGGAGCTAGAAGCAGAGTCCTGACTCCAAGTTCTTTCTTTTTCCTATTCTATCAAATCCACCCAAAACCCCAGTGTCTAGATGTATTACTATTATTATTTTAAAAAATATATTTCTTATTTATTTATGAGAGAGAGAGAGAGAGAGCATGAGAAAGGAGAGGTCAGTGGGAGAAGCAGACTCCCTGCTGGGCAGGGAGCCCAATGTGGGATTCGATCCAGGTATGACCTGAGCTGAAGGCAGTCGCCTAACCAACTGAGCCACCCAGGCACCCTAGATGTATTATTTTTAATAATAATATTTTGTACAAAACACAACTTTCAGAAGTGCTTTCTGAATCAAATCTTCAGAAAACCAGGACTTTTGTTCAAGGCAATAAACAATAAACTTGGGAGGGGACTGCATGGAGTTTTTGTGTCTACAAAGTAACAAAACAGATTGACAGAACTCCCTTGAAGAACCCGGTTTCACTACTCTGTGGTTATAGGGAATACTGTGACTGACCATGACAGCTCACCAGAGAAATCAGTTTTCCTGGGCCCCTTGCAAGGCTAGAGCTATGACTAGACAAGAAAGGACGAAGCACCTCCACGTTTCCCAGCTCCTGGCCTGGTTACATGCAACCCACTCGAGTGAGCCTGCCGAGTCTAAAAATCAGCAGCAACTGAAGATGAGGCCCGATTAGTCATACTATGTTACGTGTGTGCCTACGTCTGTAAACACACACAGAGCCCTTATTACACCTAACACATAAATGTGTTCACATGAACAAGGGTAAGGAACTACAAAGCAGTTTAGCAAGTAAATCTCTGTCTGAAAGTTCCAACAAAGTATATAATATTTTGGTATTTGGTTAAACATGAAACTAATCTCATGACTTTTTTCCTTAGGATTGTAATGTATTTTGTATCTGCTGTTAGCATCTGAGCTAACTTACATTTTCACTCTTTGCATTGTTTTCTAAGATATGTGATATTTGTTATGAGAGAAATACAGAGAAAACATCTCTACAGAATAAAAAGACTATAGAGTAAAAGCTTATTGAGAGAGAAAAAACTATCTCTAAAGCAGACAATAATGAGATGTCAAACAGCCAATGTTTTCTTGATTCTCAACAAAGAACACACAGCCATCGGCAGAATGAGTATCCACGGGGACAAAGAGCAGCATTATTTACTCTGAACGGGCAACTACAGTTTTGGAAAAATGATTCAGTTTTGAGAAGGATGGTCCACTTCTGAACCTTTTGTTTCATGACATTATTACACTGCGAGGTCAAAACACGATCTTAAGGAATCATTCACTCTATCTCCCTCACTTTATGTGGATAATATCCTGCATAGTTTGGGGCCTCTCCTATTTTTAGAAGCATCTAGGGAAAAAATTCCTCACCCTATCATATCTTTCACCTCCTGCCCACTCTGGGCCATTCCCAGTTTAGGGAAACCACTCAGGCAAGCATTCTTCCTCATAGTGTGACTAACTTCCCACAGTGAGGACTAAGGTTTCGGTCCCCTCTTATCTTTGGAGGAAATGAGAAATAGCTAACCGACATAGTTTTAACTTTCAGACATAAAACTGATGTGAACGTGACGATTCTGAATATGACCGAAGACTATCATAAGAACAAGGCCTACCTTTTCATCTCGGAAATTTAGAAACTGCTGGAAAAGCTCGCTTTCTGAGATCACTGGGTGCCGACACATCCTGGTCATCCACGCCTGGAGCCTCTCCATGCGCATTTTGATGAACTCTTCTTCGAAGCGACCTGGAAGGGAAACAGCAAGAGTGACTTGGAGCACGCTGTAAAGCAAATTACTGTCACGCAAAGGAAAAGCCATTTGTATCTACTGGGTACTTGGTAGAAAGTAAGGTAGTAACAGGTAAAGACCATGGCAATTTTTCACTAACCTAAAAACAAGCTGTAATACAGCAAATGCTCAGAGAGACATGGGAAAGGTGTGACAGACATTTTAGCTTTTAAGAATGAGATTCTGATTTAACAAATTAAGAAACTTTTTTTTTTAAAGATTTTATTTATTTATTTGACAGACAGAGATCACAAGTAGGCAGAGAGGCAGGCAGAGAGAGAGAGAGAGGAGGAAGCAGGCTCCCTGCGGAGCAGAGAGCCCGACGTGGGGCTCGATCCCAGGACCCTGGGATCATGACCTGAGCTGAAGGCAGAGGCTTTAACCCACTGAGCCACCCAGGTGCCCCCAAATTAAGAAACTTTTTAATTGTGACAAGAAAAATCACAGCCACAAAGTGTGATTTTCTTCAAAGATCCATAAGTACTCAAATTCAAAAGCAAATCTTATCTAGGTATGAAAAACTTTGTCTGATAAATGAAGATGATCTCAGTTCTGTGTGACCACATGAAGCTCTATTGGCGGGAAAGGGGGTTAGAAAACGGAATTTAATAAGTAATTCTTACAAAGGGCATAAAATTTCTGTATTTATAAAAATATGTCCCAATACAATATAATCTCAGATACACAAACTTAAATTAGTATTTGTGAAAAGTAACTCAGGACTGTAGCTCTTTATTCTGTTTTTTTTTTTTTTTAAATTACTTAAGCCAAAAACAGAAAAAGACATTTTTCATGAATGCAGTAGTGCAAGCTACCATCTACCATCTCAGAACTTATGACCATTCTAAAACATACCTTAATGAGTGATATTTCTGTTTTAAGAGCAGAAAGTCAGCTTAACAAGCCTGTCATAGCAGTCATCGTGTGAACACTGAACGTATTTATAAACCTCCCAAACAAAACCACTATTAGGTAAAAGGCTAGCGATAATAGAGCAAGGCAATCAGATATTCCCATCCCCCTAAAACAATTCTAAAGCTGGAGAGAACCCACCAAAAGTAAGTGTTCTGGAAATCAACCAAAGGCCAAGAGCCATCTGAGAAGTGTTTTATTTGCAAATCTGCTGAACTTTACGCAAGAAGCGTGGAAATCTGTGGCACTCTGGAGTGGGGTGGCTACTATCTCCCTCCGGCTGCCCCTGGGCCTCCCCACCCTCTCCTCAGTGGACATGGAAGGTCTGCCAGTAAAGGCAGGCCATGAAGACCGGCTACGGCAGGTCCCCTGGTGAGGTGAGAGGCTGGCCTGATGTGGAGTGGGGGGACATGCCCGTGCTCAGTGGTGGTGGCGGGGACAATCCAGAGGCCAGTGAACGGAAGGGGCCAGTGACTCCACTAGCCAAGGTTGCACAGTTGGGCCAACCATATTCCAGGCTGAGGCTGTGTGCATAAACAGTGCAGGCCGGATGGGATCCAAGCCAGCCACACACTCCTGGCCAACGCTGTAGGCTGCACACACTTGTAAAGGAGACACAAGAAGGCCCACAAAAAAGTGAAAGCCAGGACAGCCAACTTGAAAATTATCTGAGCTCTGAATGCAGTCTCCTACCCACACGGAGATCCATCAGTAGAGGACAGAAGCCTTAGTGGCTTGAGGCAGGCTGACCACTAATCTACAAAGACACAAGGGTGAACCCCAGGAAGCCAAACTTACAGAAAAAAACACAAAAATCATTGAACTTCAGGGAAGAGAGATTTCAGAGACTTAGCCTGAGCAAGTTACTTACCAAATAAACCAATAAACATAAAGTAGAAACAATAACCTTCAGAGAGGAAAAATCAGAATCGAGAACTGCTAAAATATATTCTCTGAACTGTTCCGTTTTCAACAAAATATTAAGAGATGTGCAAAGAACCAGCAAGGCATGACCCGTACCGACAAAAATGTAGTCAACAGAAACTGTCTCTAAATGCCTCTGGATGTTGAATTTAGTAGACAAAGCAGCTTCTAGAAATACACTCAAAGAACTAAAGGAAGTCATGTTAAAAATGTAAAGAGGGGGTGCCTGGGTGGCTCTGGGTTAAAGCCTCTGCCTTCAGCTCAGGTCATGATCTCAGGGTCCTGGGATCAAGCCCTGCATCGGGCTCTCTGCTCAAGCAAGGAGCCTTTAAAAAAAAAAAAAAATGCAAAGAGACATAGGACATAAAATCACAACAAAGATTCTCAGGAAAAAGAACTTATAAAAAATTAAAATGAAAAGTTGGGGAGTTGAAAATACAATAACTGAAATTAAGAAATCACTCTAGGGGCTCAAATGCAGATTCAAGATGACAGAAGAAAGAATGTGGGAATCTGCAGATCAATAGAAGTTACCTAGTCTGAAGAACAGAGAGGAAACAGAAACAAAAACAAAAAAGGAAGCACAATGAACAGGCCTCAGAAAACATAAAGCAGGGCGCCTGGGTGGCTCAGTGGGTTAAGCCTCTGCCTTCTGCTCAGGTCATGATCTCACGGTCCTGGGATCAAGTCCCGCATTGGGCTCTATGCTCAGCAGGGAGCCTACCTCCCCCTCTGTCTCTGCCTGTCTCTGCCTACTTGTGATCTCTGTCTGTCAAATAAATAAATAAAATTAAAAAAAAAAAAAAGAAGAAAACATAAAGCACACCAAGGTAGTGGTAATGGAAATCCCCAAAGGAGAAGTGAGAAAGAAGAAGAAAAAATATCTGAAGAAATAACAGGGGAAAGTTTCCCAAATTTGATGGAAGACTTTAACCTGTACTTCTAAGAAGCTCAACAAACCTGGATAGGATGAATATGAAGATAACCACACCAAGATACAGCAGAATCAAACTGCTGAAAGGCAGAAACAAAATCTTGGCAGAAACGAATGAAAAATGCCTCATGATGTATGGTGTGTGTGTGTGTGTGGTCAGCAGAAATCTGTCAGTAGTCATCTGACTGACACCATGGAGGTCAGAAGCAGGGGAAAGACAAATTCATCATGCTGAAAGGAAAACTGTCAGCCATGAATTCTACAACCAGTACACCTACACTTCCAAAATAAAGGCAAAACAAAGACATCCCCAGATAAACAAAGATGCAAGAATTAACCCATAGCAGACCTGTGTTAAAGAAATATTACAGGAAGCCCTTCAGGCTAAAAAAATACTACCTCAGGCTAAAAGGAAATTACCCAAATTCACAGAGAGAAATGAAGAGCACCAGAAATATGTCAATTAACATAAGAGATGCATTTTTTCTAGTTTCTTCTCTTAACTTCTTTAAAAGACACAAGACTGTAGAAAGCAGAAATTATCACACCATATTGTTCAATTTATAACATATTGATATAAAATATACAATGATAAGAGCATAAAAAGAGAGGGAAACAGAGCTATACTGGAGAGAAGTTTCTATGAATTTTACTAGAATAGAATATGAATATGAACTGCACTGTGACATTCCAGAAAGATGCGTATTGCATCCACTGAGGCAACTGCTAAGAAAATAATTTTAAAAATTTAGTGGAAAAATTAGAGGAATTAGAACAGCACATTAGAAAATATTTAACACAAAATAAAGCCAGTAAAGAAGACCAGAGGAATACGTAAGACACACAGAAAATATCAAAATGGCAAATATAAGTCTAAATGGGCCAATAATCATTAAATATGAATGGCCCAAAAATTCTAATCAAAATGTAGAGGTTGCCAGACTTGAGAAAAAAGAAAGCTCCAACAATGTCGTCAACAAGAGACACAGACTCAAAGACACTAACAGACTGAAAGTAAAAGATGGGAAAAGATACTTGCACACAGTAACTGTAACAGAACCAGAGTGATTATATTAATAAATACCAGACAAAATAGATTTTAAGACAGGAAATTTTACTAGAGACAAAAGGATGCATTTCATAATTACAGAAGAGTTACTACATCAGGAAGATCATAACAGTCACAAACTGTACATACACCCGTCAAATAGAGATATATAGATATCTACAAATTGACTCAAATTTATATGGAAAGGCAGATGAAAAAACAGTCCAAAATTATTTTGAAAAAGAACCAAGCTGGAGCATTTACACCACCTGATTTAAAGATTTACTAATCAAGACAGTGTGGTATTGGCATAAGGATGGACACATAAATCAATAAAACAGAATACAGTCCAGAAATAAAACCACACAAATGTTCAATTGATTTCTGACAAAATGCAAAGGAAATTCAACAGAGACAGAATACTCTCTCCAACAGAGAGTGCTAGAACTACTGGATAACCCAATGCGTGACATAAACCTCTGCCTTAGGATACTTCACATCTCACACACTCACTCACTCAAAACGTATCCAAAACTACAAAACTCTCTGGAGAAAATATTACCAGGAACTTGGGTTAGGAAAGAGGTTTACATCCTGACACCTGAAACACAATCCGTAAAAGAAACAACTGGTACTTTGAACTTCATTTAAATAAAAAGCTTTTGTTATGCAAAAGACACTGTTGTGAGAAAGACAAGACCAGAAAAATTATTTGCAAATCACATTACATGACAGAGGACTTGTTTCCAGAATATAAAGATTTCTCAAAATTTAATAATAAGAAAACAACCTAAAGAGAAATGGGCAAAAGATTTAAACAGATACTTCACCAGAGAAAAATGGAAGGGAAAAGAGCACATGAAAAGATGTTCAGTACCGTTAGTTACAAGGGAAAGGCAAATTAAAACAATGATGAGGTACTACTACGTATCTAACAGACTTGTTAGAAAAGAGAAAAACTAACACTATCGAAAAGTGCAAGTTAGGATATGGAGCCTCCGAAACTCTCACCCACTGCTGGTGGGTTCTAAGATGGTAGAGCCACTCTGGAAGACAGTCTGGCAATTTCTTAAACATGAACCATATCCTTGCCAAATGACCCTGTCATTCTACCCTAGGTATTCGCCCAAGAGAAATGGTAACTTACGTTCATACAAAAACTTGTATGTAAGTGCTTCTAGCAGCTTTGTTTATAAATGCCCCAAACTGGAAACCCAAATGTCTTCCAGTGAGTGAATGGATAAACAGATACACACAAGATGCGTGAATCTCAAAGGCATGATGCCAACTCAAAGAAGCCACCACCAGAACAATACACACTGGATGCTGCCATTTTCCTTTTGTTTTTGTTTTTTTTTCTTGGAACCAGGGTCCAGTTTCATCGATATGTTCTATTGTTTTTTTTTTTTTTTTAAGTTTCTATTTCATTTATTTCTGCTCTGTATTATTTTCTTTTTTCTACTGGTTTTGGGCTTTGTTCTTTTCTTTTCTAGCTCATTAGGTGTAAGGTTAGGTTGTTTGAGATTTTTTCTGGCTTCCTGAGGTAGGTCTATATGCTTGGATTTATAATAATATTCTGGAAAAGGCAAATTACAGAGACGAAAAGCACATCACGGGTTAGATCTAGGGGGAGGGGCTGAATATAAAGGGGCAGCTTGAGGGAATTTGGGGGAGTGATGGCTGCATAAAGTGATGGGTGTTAAGAATAGTGGTAGTTGTCAAAACTCAACACTATACACCAAAAGGAGTCATTTACTCTATAGAAGTTTACGAATTTTTAAATTTGGTATTTCCTTTAGAAATTACAAGTACAAGTAAGCACAGATTTCTTTTAGAGAGAAGAGCACTACAGATCCACACAGAGAAAACTCATTACATAAAAGGCATCACATGAACAGCATGCTGAGTCTGGTCACTCCTGTATATTCAAACACTTCAATTTCTGCATTTCCTGGAGGTAGAAATCAAGTCTACAGAAGATTAAACTATGAAGAAGCAAAGTTTCACCCCCTCGGAAAGAAGATGACCCACCTACTGGGCAGACAAGACCCAGTAAGTCAGCACGAACCTGGGTTATATTCAATTCTCCATTTCAAAGAAAGTGAAGAGTTTATAACCTACTCATCAACTGAAATTTACTAATTAATTGATGATGCTTAGTATTCCTGAAAAATTTTCTGACATTGTTGGTTTGTTTCCAAACTCTGACTTCAGATAGTTATTTTGTGCTCGTTAGGATTTTCCTATCAGGTTCCAGAGAACTAGAAAGAAGGTCGGGAGAAGAGAGGGATTTCTGATTCCCCAACTAATCTTAGGTTTTCACCAAATATGTGAGTATACCAGTTTGCACCCAGGAATAAAACCAGATTCATTCAATACGATTTCACAAAGAATAAAATCTATCAACAAATAAAAAACACTAGCTGGGAGTTTCTCATGGATTGATTATCAAGTCCACAGAAATATCATGACATCATCTACTTGGCATTCCTTTCTCTTTTCTCCAGGATGTGAGTGAGAGGCGAGTTTATATAATAACGATCTTGTGGGGACCACAGGCAGGAGGCAAACGAGAGAAGGGAGAAATAAAGTGGCTTCTGTGCTTTTCGGTTTCCTCGGCACATATCCCAGTCAGTGAATCAAAGCTCAACTTTCTTCACACTGAGCGGCTGTTGCTTCCTCGCTTTTCTGTGATACCCCCCTGGCTTCAGGCCTGCACTTGAAAAAAAAAAAAAAAAAAAACACTAAACCTTCGTATGGGGGGAGAACTGTGACTCTACGATGTTTTAAAATAGCACTGAGTTATCTTGATCCAGAATAAACAATGTATTAAAGCCTAAAAGACAAAAGAAATCCCTACAACCCTCAAGCAGCTCATTAGTCTGTTTACCTGGACACCACGAAGCACATATTATGCTCATCAAGCTGATAGAGGAGAATGTACAATTCAGGAGAATGGACTGAAATTTGAAAAGAAGGAGAAAGGCAGGACTGAAGTCTTCATGGAAATCAACTTATATTTGCAAAAGGAAAGCTGTGATGTCGAACAGTAAGGAGGGACAGTGAGTATAGGAACCGTGAGTGCCTGGGATAGAAGGAAGCAGTGACCCATCTATGTCACCCCGACCGCCCTGGCTCCACGAGGGACACAGGGAGCCGCCCCAGGTGACGGCCAGGCCGTGTCAGCCACTGGGCAAGGCAGCCCCACTTGGCTCCGCAAAGTTTGGAATTTTTGACAAGTTTTCCCAAAAAAAAAAAAAAAAAAATCACAACCAAAACAACTTCTGTAAAAATAAAACTTCAAAAAATTTCAGAGAAACCTAAACATACACCAAAGTAAAGCACAAAGTAAAGTTTTAAGGAGACTGGCGTTCTTATCCCTAGGGAACTCGTTCAAGCTCTGGCATCAGATTCCAGGTCCTGTTTGCGCAGTGTGGAGCAGAGCCTGCTGACCGGCTCGGCCGTGAGATATGGACCAGCAGTGCTTAGGGAATACCTGTCTCCATGACCCTGGAAGCATCTGGAGCTGGCTCGGCCATCGGCTGCCGGACTTGCTCTCCAACGACCACCTCAGCTCCCGCTGAGTGAGGACTCAGCCTGCTCTGTCCTCCCTGAGCCCCAGGAAAGAAGCCTTCCTTCACGGACTCCACACGTTCCCCCCTCTGGGCTTGGGTCAGCCCTGCGAGGTCGCTCTTCCTTCGAGACCCCTCCAGCGCGGACCTTTTAGGCCTTGACCCTCTATACCTATTAGTTTCATTTAGCTGCAAATCTTCTAGCCCCATGTTAAAACTCTTCCTCATCTCCAGTAAAGCTCAGCTTCTTTCCGTATTAATTCCAAGACAAACATACTGAGTCCTGAGTACGGATATTCCAGGTGCTGTACAAGGCTGGAGGTTAAAAAAAAAAACAAACCCGCGACACTTCTCAAAGCAGACAGGAACAAATACTCTGTGTGATAACAGGGGCTGTGAATTATCCACAGAGGATCACGTGAGGCAGGGGGAGCAAGGGACACAGGACACTTTAAATAAATAAGAAAAGGGACGGAGTCATAATCAATGAGAAACAAAACACTTAGATACGATTATGACAGAGTCATAATCAATGAGAAACAAAAACACTTAGATACGAATAGTTGCCAGAATACTTGAGCGGAAAACCTGGCAACTTCTTACGTTAATGCCTGGAAGCTCTGCAGCTCCTGCACCGGACGCGTCCCTACTGCCAATGAGAGCAACATGGCCGGACCGCACAGCATCATTTGGATCAGACGTTTTTACTTCCCTTTCAGACTATTTGGATCGTTTCTATTTTCCCAGGTGTCATTTTTCATATTTAAAGAATTCACATATTTCTTTCACAGGACATCGTGTAGCAAGGATGACACAATGACATCGCTAGAACTTAAGATACATATACAAGAACTCGGACAGAAAATTTTATGAAACATTCTCGTGAGGTGTATATACTATACGTAGTATATACGGACGCACAGTATTTTAGGTGTATATACTATATACAGTATATACGGATGTACAGTATTTTCCAAACTCACATGTCTTATTCTTCCAGAAGATGAAAATTCATTACTGATTTACATTAGGACAGATGCTCTACCCACTGTCTCGTTACTTGTCATCCTGAGTGTCATGCGCACTCACCTGTGACTTGCTTATCTGGAAGAGACGGGATTGGAATGGCTGACCCAAACTTAACCAGGAGACGTTCATATAACCAGTCAAAGTGCTTATACCTGTGGTTTACAGATCGATTAGTGTTCTATAATACAAGGGAAAGAGAAGAAAACGTTACCAATGCCAACTACGGAAAATGAAGAAAAAGCACATTTTTGCTAGGAATGCAAGCATGAGTCTGTTTTTGGTAACTGAGATACTCACAGTAGGTGTTAACTGATATTCAATGTAGCTTTTCAGACCGTACATTTTGGAGCCTTTCCTGGGATCTGCTACCACACAGTCAAATGTAGAGGTAGGATAGACCCACATTGGGCCATAATCTCCAACCTACAAAAACGTTTCAGGGAGAGTTAATTTTGTTATATGGAAAAATAATATGTTTGATATAAATCATCAAATGATTCTTGTTAGGACTACAAGTCCTTTGGACGGTCATTCTTGCTCTTTGAAAAATTCTATGAATGCTCTCTGTTCCTAATAATGTTTTTTTTTAAATTAATTAATAATTAATTTTTTTTATTTGACAGATCACAAGTAGGCAGAGAGAGAGAGGAGGAGGAGGCAGGCTCTCTGCCGAGCAGAGAGCCCGATGCGGGACTCGATCCCAGGACCCTGAGATCATGACCTGAGCCGAAGGCAGAGGCTTTAACCACTGAGCCACCCAGGCACCCCTGTTCCTAATAATGTTATATTTAGAGACACACTTGCTAGCTCTCCATGTGGACATCTCAGGCCATGGAGAAGAGAGCTCTGTTTCCCTCTCCTCCATGGTAGTGCAGGACAGAACACAATTTCTCCCTCTCTAGTCCAGTTGTCTAGTTCTATGTGATGAAGGGCTAGTTTAAAAAAAAAATTCCAATCTTTTCAAAGATGTAGGAACAAGTAATAATAAAAAAAATCCAGTGTGATTTTTGCATTTTATCAAATTTCCTAGGACCCAGAGGTTATAGAGTAAGACCAGCTGTTTCTTCCTCCTTGTTTGGGCCTGTGGTGATTACACTCAACCCCGCCCCCACCCTATAGTTACTGGGTTAAGTCGTTAGGGTCCAAAGACAGCCAGAGTTCTCTTCTCCAGAATTCATCTGGAAATACAGCACTAGATAATGCTTAGAACGAAAATCTATCAGCAATTAACATTTGGGTGAACCCAGAGAGCATGTGTCATAGTATGTAATAATCAAGTTATTCCAAGAGAGAGATTCTTTACGGTGTCACTAACTTCTAGCCTTTATTTGCTTGCTCCTTCCTGTGACCTGACAGCTGGTTTACTGGAGGAAAGACTAATTATTACCAGCGCAGTGGGAAGGGCATCTTATTTGGATAATATACACATACTTTGCCAGGACAGAAACCTAAATATTTGAATTGGGTTTACTAAATACACAGAGTCAGTAGGAAGACAGAATGTAAAAGATGACATCAAGATGCGTCAGAGAAGAAAAATTATGAACAGACTATGTACTACAGATGTGGTTAGTTCAATTACTAATAGTCTTAGAGATAGAAATTTAAAAATATCTACATATAATGACAGGCATTGCTTGATGCTAATTATCTTTAGTACTCTTACAACACGAATACATGTCATCAAATGTGTTACCAAAACCCTCCAGAAGACTAAGAACCCTCTCAGCTTTAAAGTAGTATAAAAGAGCTTAATTAGAAACGAAGCAAGCAAACAAAAATGAACAAACTTACAATGATGGGAATCTTCTCTTTGGGTTTTGCTAGCTGCTTGGCCAACAAATACTGTTCCATTCCAGGTTTCGCAAATCCAGGAAATCTGGTCATGAAGATAAATGCCCGTGAGCCTCCGTCTTTCCTTATAGAATTCTACGACTCTCGTCCACCTTTACTTAATGCAACAGTTTTAACCTTGTTCTGCCTCTCAGATGCACAAGGACTAGGAAACTGGTAAATGAAACCTAATGTAATCAGATTGTTTGATGGCCAATTAGTCATTTAATTAAGCTTTATCTGGTAAGAGGACAGTCTGACTCCAGAAGGTGTGATGTTTATGGATGCTCCGTTTGCTTAACTGGATCAGAAACACTCTATCGCCCCACGAAGAGTGAAGGGCGGCCTAGAAAACTGTCCCCTGGGGCACGGGAGGAAAAGCACTGAGCACGGCCATTAGAACACACGGAGCAGTGGCCACACGCCAGCATTTCTAGATCCAAATTAAAGCCACCTTCCAGCATACTCGCTCCAGGATGCCACAATTATCCCAGAGAAACCATCACTATTCATAAGCACTTGTGCCATTTTCTTTTAGACTCGTCTCAGAACTGGTTTATGAGACACAAAAGGAAACCAGTCTCTCCCTTAGTAAAGAGACCCCCAAACATTCTAAAACTAGAGAAAAGCTGGGATAAACACACAGCCATCCAAAGCACTACTTCTAAAGAGGACAAGAATAATTTGGGTTTTAGTATTTTTTTTAATAAACAGGAAAAAAAGACTCTCAGGAAGCAAAATCCCTACAATAGAAAAAGAAGCATCATTTCTACAAAAAACCAGCGACACTACTTCTTTTTCATTCATATCCCAAATTAAAGGCTGATGCGATGGCTTCAGGGGCCTGCCTTTTCCTTCACCCTCACACGACCTACCTCTACCCTCTTTTCCCTAGACAGTCTTTAGACAGAGCTAATACACGAGAGAACAAAGAGGGGTCTCAGAGCTGGACAGTCCTGGGTTTGAGTTCCAACTCCAACAATTAACAGCTACGTGACCTTTAGAGCTCCAGCCTCCTCACGGGAGGAATGGGACAAATATGACCTTCCTTTTAAGAGGATAAGGGAATTAAACGAACGAGGGAATTAAATGAAGGTGTTATATGAAGAGCCTAGTATACGTACTCCTAAATTAAAATCATCTCTAGTTATGCCATCATCTCTTTGAAAGTATCCCCGAGAGCCTCACGTACGGCTTTGGGCTTCCTCAACATTCTGAGCACACTTTGGCTCTGTAATTTATCGTGTATAATCACCATAATCCATTTGCACAGTAGAGCAGACTGGAAGCACTTTAGAGAAAGTATCTGTATTTCCGGGACCTAGAGGAGTTATGGGAATACATGAAATGCTTGATGGACTAATCTGGAACAGTTTTATTAAAGAACCTATACTTCTGCTAGAAAACACTAATGGGAAAATGTGGGGATTACGCAGGGTGACAAATCCCCAACTAGACTGCAAGCTTCTGAGCGCAGAGGTCCCATTCCACGCTTCCTTCCGTGTTCTTAGGGGTCGCAGCAAACCTCTAGGGCCAACTCATTTAATACTTACTGGACGGCGGTGCAATTTATTAATTCCTTCAGTACTATCAAAACGGATTCTTATAATGCTCGAGTACACTTCAATTTCTCATCTCCTCTAGTGTAAGGTTTATGCTCCATGACTGGACTACGGCTGTCATGTAAAATGGATTGACTGCTAAAAAATGTTAATACTTAAAAAAATTTTCTACGACTGCTCCAAGTGAGTTATTTGTATATTAGTCTAGTCAAATAATAATAGTAATAAAGAATGGACCATAGGATTTTAAACAGCTCTCAGCACGAGAGAGAGAGAGAGAGAGAGAGGGATACCTCAAGAGGTTCCAGGTCAATTTAGGATTCCTCTGATTTCGTTTGACCCTGAACTGAAATTTTCGATTAGAGAGAGTTTTGAATTAAAACCAGCCCCTTTCATTCAGAGATGCAGAAACTGAGGCTCAACTGGGTCACCCATTTCCCCAAGATGATACAGCAGAGGACAGCAGGAGAGTGTAGGGCATGGGGTGGCAAGGGAGAGCAGGGGCAGGAGTCTGGGCACGAGCCAGAGCCTCCCTAAGTAGCCAGGAAGGCGTGACCATGCACATGATGCAGAGTCTGTGCTTCCTCATTTTCAAAATGGGGCTGAGAGACACTTTACAGTACAATGGGTTTCAATGCACTTGCATTTACGCTTATTTACATCACTGCAGACCACACTGAGAAATTCACCTTCCACTGTAAGAAACAGGATAGAGTCAGTATGAATGACTAATTTTACTATGCATGCAACTGAGCATGAAAATACCTAATGGAAGGAAGCAGATACAGAAGGAGGAAGAACGTGTAGCTAAAGGGCAGCTCATCTAATCATTTGATGCTACGTAAACGTACTGAGGGGAACTGGTGGGACTCAAACTTCCGTTTGCAGATCTAGACACAGACCTTGACAGCCAGGTACGCAGCATTCTGTTTACAACTGCTCCCAGACACAGATTAACAGTCCTTCCTGCTTTGAATCATGGACTTGGAACATGGACAAATAGTGGTAGTGATTTTAGAAAAACTCTATTAAGCACGCTGCTGTAAGATGGGAATTTGAAAATTTCTAGGGAAGTCATACAGCATGTCTCCTCTGAGCTACACCGTGTGAACTACAGACTCATGCAGGACTGCCCCCGGGGAATCCCACGGTCCTCTGTCCACACTCACCCCTTCCCACACGCGTCCCTGTCAGGCACTGTGCCTCCAAGTACTGGCCAAACTCTTCTTGTTTTAAATCGTAGAGGAATCTAAGTGAAAACAAAGTCTTACAACATATGAGGCACAGTAGCTGAGACATGGAGGGATGGACGGGGATCCTGACTAGATCACTTCCCACCTGTGCAAGCCTTGACACTTACTTAACCTCTCTGGGCTTCAGTTCCTCCCACAGTGAACACAGGGGACCACAGAGGGGTATGAGGGTCACATGAGAGCACACAGAAGCCATTCTGCACAACGTCTGGCCCACAATAAGTGAGCAACCAACAGGAAGACATTGAAAGGAGAGTTGTTGTTATTATTATTACTTTTTTTTCTTTTTTTTTAGCTTTTCTGTGATGTCAGTAATGAGACCTCAATGTGCCAGGGAGTTCACAAAGGTAAAAGATCATTAAACAACAAATACTTCACTTCCAAATGGAAAAAAATTCTTTCAATCAGCTTCTAGAGCCAAGAGCCAAACAGAAGTGATCAAACGACACCCCAAACTTCACAGATCCCTGAAAAGAGGAAAGCCTCTTTGGATCTCCCGTCTGTTTCTGCGTGTTCATGTTCCCCCGCGCCCTGTGTTTTTTATTTTATTTCACTTTTTAAGATTTTATTTATTTACTTGAGAGAGTGAGCGAGGACGAGCACACGAGCAGGGGCAGATGGGAAATGGGTGAGACTCGATCCCAGGACCCTGAGATCATGACCTGAGCCAGAGCCAGACGCAGCACCGGCTGAGCCACCTCGGCGCCCCCGCCTGCCCCCCAAACCTACTTGTTGAGTGGCAGCTTCATGGAGGAGGAGCCGGCTCGGCTGCTGCCCCGCTGAGCAGCCCCTGCTTCTGCTGCCTCTGAGTCCTTGAAGTAGGGAGCGGCAGACTTGGGGTCGTCCCAGTCTTCGTCCCATTCGTCATCGTCACCGGTGGCTGGAGGCGGGCACAGAAGATCACCAGTGAAGAAGAGCAAAAGAAAAACGGAACCACGTCATTCTCTGATAGGACTACTGACTGCATCAGCCAATGAAAGCACGAAGGAGAGAAGGTGTAGCACAGGCTTGGAACGCAGATGCGGCGCTGGCTCTCCAGTCAGTGCTGGGCTGCAGCCAGGCAGTCTGCCTTTCCATGCAGAAGACACGTTAGAAAATGAGGCTGTCAGGGTAACCAAGGCCAGGGAAGCGCAGGCTAGAGGCGGCTCCCAGGAGGATTCACAAGCCAAGGCCGGAGCACAGATAACTCTCACTATAAAGCTGCAAATAAGCAGATCAAATACCCATGAATATCACGACTATTGGGGAGGAGGGATGGAGGGTGGATGGTACATTTTTGATGGGGAATTCTTTTAATTTAATTTATTTAATAGAGCACGTGTGCACAAGCAGGGGGAGCGGCAGGCAGAGCGGGAAGCAAGCTCTCCGCTGAGCAAGGAGCCCGATGCGGGACTTGATCCCAGGAAGCCGGGCTCATGACCTGAGCCAAAGGTAGACGCTTAACCGACTGAGCCACCCAGGCCTCCCAGGAATTCTTTTAACCCCGAGGTTAATATAGGTGAGGAAAGGACAAGGGGAGGGGCGGAAGAAGGGGAAGAGAAGAAATGAGACAAGGGGGCATCGACAGACCTGCATCCTCCTATTCGAACGCTGGTGTCTGTCGGTGCACACGCTGCAGCCAGCTTCCCCCCGTCCCTGCCCGCCCTGCTGCCTGCGCCTCTGTCTCCCACCCTGATGGCCTCATGTGTCCTTTTACTATTAGGCAGAAAAATGCCCTGGGATCTCTGCCTTAGGGGTGCCACCAAGAGAAGCCAAGAAACAGACGCCAAAATGAAAATGATAAAGAACAGAATGTACTGGAAGATCGGGCCGAGCTGGTACAGAACTAGGGGCAAGCAGTCAGCTCGCAGTCCTTCCACTGGCCCGTGGCGCCTGGCTACGCGTGGGAGCCACTAGCACCGTCGATTCTCCGTGTGATGGGATCACACATCGGTCATGAAAAAATGAGGGGCGGATATCTGTCTTTTTCTTTAATTTCAGAACAGGTATAAACATCCTTTCTCTTAATCCCTGAATTGTTTTCCCACCTATAAATTCCTTTTTTGCCTCTGTATTTCCATTAAAACAGGTAGTTCAGGAAAAGGTAAAACCATTAAGTCAGAGATATAAACCAACAGGTGATAAATCACATTCGCTCTGTATACACATTTTTTGGGCCCAAGATGTTAAAACAAATGTGTGTCAGATGCTAAGACTTTAGAGTGGGAAGAGGACATAAAAACAGAGATGACCAGTCTCCGGCACCGTGGAGGTCCAGGACCACGGGCTGGGTCTCCTGCACTGGCATCATTCCGCTGGTGACAGGAGGGCTGCCCCTTCTCTCCCGCAGCCATAGGCTGCTCTGCTCTCCTGCCTTGTGAACCTGGCCCCCGCAAGCATTTGCGACTCCGCGACAGATCATGGAGCTGGGA
This sequence comes from Lontra canadensis, assembly GCF_010015895.1. Lineage (NCBI taxonomy): Eukaryota > Metazoa > Chordata > Mammalia > Carnivora > Mustelidae > Lontra > Lontra canadensis. Next base: position 6,739,657 of record NW_022631086.1, on the reverse strand, counting down.
CTACAGATTATAACTAACGACTACCCACATTTGGGTCCAGAAATCTAGGTCTGCTATTAATGACAAGGGCAGCAGAGAGCACTCCTCTGATTAAATTCTATTTTTAAAATATCTTTTATTTTTTTAAAAAGATTTTATTTCTTTATTATTTGAGAGAGAGAGAGAGAGAGAGAGAACAAGCAGAGGGAAGAGAAAGACAGAGGGAGAGAAGCAGGCTCTCTGCTGAGCAGGGAGCCCAATGTGGGGGGCTCGATCCCAATCATCACCTGAGCCAAAGGCAGACACTTCACTGACTGAGCCACCCAGGCGCCTCTGATTAAATTCTATTTTTAACTTGGATGCCCTCCCCAGTCACTTCTACCCTGAACCAAGTTCAGGGTGGGCCTGATCACCAGCAGAACCCTCTTCCTCACCTGGTCCTTGGTAGGCCTGGGGGTGACCAAAGGCAGTGTCCCAGTTATTGGAGGTGTTTCTTTGGGCCGCAGCCCCCTCTGGCTTGGCCCCCCAGCCATCCGTGCTGTCCCAGTTTCCAGATTTGGAAGCACTCCAGGCTGACCAGGGGTCATTACCACTGCTGACCTGTTGTCAGGAGTTGAAAAAAAAAAGAGAGAGAGAGAAACAATAATTGTTCTGTCTCAAAATCATTACTTAATTCAGAAGAAATCACCTAACACTGATAAATAAAAAGGATGTTAAGTTTAAAACAATTAAAAAAATATATTCTTAAAAGCTTTTACGTATTTTTTTTGACAGGGAGAGAGTCAGCAAGAGAGGGAACACAAGCAGGGGGAGTGGGAGAGAGAGAAGCAGGCCTCTGGAAGAGCAGAGAGGCTGACTCAGGACTCAATCCCAGGACCCAGGGATCCTGTCCAGAGCTGAAACCAGATGCTTAATGACTGAGCCACCCAGGTGACCCTAAAACAATTTTAAAAATTTAAATAATAAATTTTCCATTTAAATAAACAGTTAAGGAAAGCAGAAAGAGCAGCATCAACCTGATTTTTTTATGTTAACCTTCTGCCCTGCTTCCTGGGAACCTGACAACCAGTAACAAAGGAACTAGGACACGGGGCCGCCCAACTCCCTCTTTCTTCTTCCCTCCCCCAGTAACTACTCTTCTGAACCGTAGCCATTCCTGTGGCTGTGGCCGTCCTTCCATGTCACAGTCCACGGTCATGAACAACTGCACTGGGTTCTTCAAACTGACATACACGGCATCCCATGGGGTGTGTGTCTTGTCTGCACTTCTGTCATGTTTCTGCCATTACACATGCTGAGAAGGATCTGTTTTATTCACCTGAACTGCTTTAGAGTAAATCCACTGTATTTTGGCTAGGTTTTAATTTTTCTATGGAAAAGTCCCACCTTCCCAGTAAAAAAAACAAACCCAAAACGCCAGCAGGATAAAAGGGTACGTACGCCCTTTAAAAAATACACTTGCCGCTCAGGCTGCCAGTCATTATCTCCTGACAACTACCACCAACGAACTCCTTCTAGATACTGCATCGAACCTCCCACAAGCAAGGGCCCTTTTTGTTTTTAAACATTTGTGCTCTGCACTTGTATTCGTTTTTCTCACTTGGTGACCCGATACGTCCTCTGTGGTCCACCAGCTCTTCTGGCTGACGTGGCTCTTCCCCGTGGCCTGTTCCGCTGCCTTTAGCTCCCACAGCTTCCCCGGCACAAGCTGATGCTCCAGCACGGGTCGCGCTGCTGCATTTCGCTACCGTAAATACCGCCGCAGCGCGCCTCCTTGTACATCCTTCCCCACGTGTCCAACACAACGACTAAAATCCCCAGAAAGCAATTGGGGGGCTAATGAGAATGGGCTTTTTCAGCGGACAGAATTTGTCAAACTGCTTTCCAAAGAGATTGTACAGCCCCATTTGACAGTTCAGTTCCTACGCTCCCCACCGACCTGCCAACGGGCTCTGCCATGCATAAAAGGGGGTGTCATGCTCCAAAATTCATTTTAAAATATTTGTACCCATTATTCCTTTAAGTAATTTTACCATTTAATTATTCACAACACAAATAAAATCTTGGAAAAGACAATACATGGCGCCCAATTTCAAGGACTATTATGGTAAGAGAACCTGCAGCCCACTTCTCCCCTGGCCCCGTTCACTTGAGGTAACTAGTTTTGTTTTGTTTTGTTTTTTTATTTCCTTGATTTTAAAATTGTAAACCTTTGATTTTCCTGGAATTTACTTTGGTGGAGGAAATAATGAGGGAATCTGATTTAATTTTTTCTTGTCATCCGTCTGCCTAACACCAGTTACTGAAAAATCTGTCTTGCCCCCACTGAACTGAAATGTCTTCTTACTCGTAGGCTGTCCTTGGGCCTATATCTGGGCTCTTTCTTGTCTCCTAGGAATCCATTTGTATAAGTACCAAGTGACTTGTGAGCCCATTAGATGATACAACAGTATCAGTACTTTAGCATAAATCTTTTATCGGTTTATTTTTACACATGAACTTTAGCATCAGCTTAATGTTTTAAAAGTAAAACCGCCTAGGGGCACCTGGGTGGCTCAGTTGGTTAAGTGTCTCCCTTAGGCTCAGGTTGTGATCTCAAGCTCATGGACTGAGCCCCCTGTTGGGCTGTCTGCTCAGCGGGAGGCTGCTTCTCCCTCTCCCTGCCACTCCCTCTGCTTGTAACTCTTTCTCTATCAAATAAATAGATTAAATCTTTTAAAAATTTTTAAAAAAATTAAAAAAAGTAAAACAATCTAAACTTTTGCATTAGAATGTCAGATTTTGAAAAATGTGTTGATTTTTACTAGTACCACCTTAAACTTACAGATAAAATCAGGGAAAACAAATAGTGCCTTAGAAAAAAATTTCAGTATTGAATCTGTTTATCTAAGAACACGGAATAGCAGATTTTCCTCTTGAGTCTTCTTTCTCACATTAAAAAAAAAACAAAAAACAAAAAACCAGTGTTAGTTTAAAAAAAAAAAAAGAACAAAGAAAGAGGGGAATCTGCAAGAAAGTTACCCAAACTGTCTAATATACCTAATGCTCTAGAATACTATTGTGTTGGCTTTTTTTTTTTTTTTTTATTCTTCACTGACAGATGTGGGGACAACTGCCTGCCACGCACCAGAACCATAGAAAACAGAGTCTATGTTTTACATGTGAAGTACAGTTCATTCAAACATCTATCTTCAAGAGAAAGAGTGAAGTTACTAGTGATTGGCTCTAAGTTGAATACCAACAGAATGACATTTCGCCCAGATGACTGTGATTTTCGCAAATATGCCGCATGGTGATACGCACAAGGAGCTCTCGTGGGTTCTGTAGATGGAGGCGGTCGTGCTAAGGGCCTGACAAGCACACTTCGCTTAGAAGAATCCCTTTTGGTGCTTTAACAAATTTGAATAATTCTGTTTTTACTGTGATTATCTCCATGTATAAATCTTGAGGTATTGTGTACATGGATACATATTTTCTGACTGTACTGTTATTTCCTTAAAGTGAAATCTTGATTCCATTCATTACTATTGCTTACCAAATACAGTGTCTGGCAGATGCCAAATAAATTTACATTGAATAAAAGCATTAAAAAAGAAGAAGAAGAAGAAGAAGAATCCATTTTTACCAGTATATACTCTGTACCCTCCAAACTCTCAACTGTGAGGTTTTCAGAATAAGAACTTCAAAAAGTACAGAAATTTGGGACAATAAGAGGACAGTGAGTACAGACACTCATTTGTCTAGCAGTTCCATCAAGGCCCGACTAAGCGGGTCCCGCCGTGAAGTGATGGGCTGAGGGCAGCACAGTGGGGGGGCACGGGCTCTGGTCAGGCGGCCGGTCTGACACTCTGCTTCTACCTCTTTCCAGCCGGGAAACCTCAGGCTAGAATTCAAAACCAGGCAGCCTGCCTCCGATTCGGAAAGGCTGGTGGGAGTTACATGAGGGAAACAGAGAGGGAACAGAGGGTTATAACGCAGCACAGGAGTGACGCTCAGCGCTGCTATGACATGAAGACTACAATGTTAGCAGAGAAAGGTTTTCGTCAACACCAAGGAAAGAATCAGATGTGAAATATTCAGAGGAAGTATCCTTAAAACAAACAAAAGATGGTTCCTTTGAAAACTACCGTATTTGAACGAAAACGCTGATTTGAAAAGATATATGCACCCCAATGTTTACCGTGGCATTATCTACTGTAGCCCACGTGTCCATGCACAGATGAAGGGATAAAGAACACACACACGGGGGAATATTACCCAGCCATAAAAAGTGATTTTTGCCATCTGAACAACACGGATGGACCGTAGCATAATAGTAAGTGAAGTAAGTCAGAGAAAGACAAACACCATAGGATGTCACACATACACAGAATTTAAGAAAAAAACAACGAATAAAGGGAGAAAGAGACAAACAAAAAAAGACTCTTAACTACAAAGAACAAACTGGAGGCTACCAGAGGGGAGGTGGGGGAGGGGACCAGCGAGCTGTGTGAAGGGATTAAGAGCCTGATCAAGACGGACAGAAAGAAATGTGCAGAATTGCTGAATCATACCTGGAACTAAAATAACACTTCATGTGAATTATACTTAAATTTAAAAATAAATCAATGAAATTTATTAAAAAATTAATTAGGGTAAAAATAAATAAAACGACTTTGTTTATAAATTGCTTGTAGTAACTGGTATTATCTGGTCATCTGTATGATCTCAGCTCCTACCTAGGTTATGAAATCCTTGTAGGCAGATCTAGTAACTATTTGCTTCCTTCTCTTTGTTTTCCCTGGGACATCCCCTCTATCTTGTTTCCAGGTGACTCCTGCTGATAAGCATCTCAAAGCCTGGCCCACTGGACAGCTCTCCAGCTTTGATCACCGACTTCTCGCTCGCTCGCTCGCTCAGATGGTCTCTGTGGAGTCCCAGGGCCCCTCCCCCTCCGAGATCAACAACCCGCAGCAGCTCACACAGTCTGTCTCTCTCCTCTGAACCCACTTCGCCACGCGCAGGTCTCCGACATCTCTGTTTTCGGTTCCCAGTACCCCTTCTTGGGGCGCTTGGCACAAACATTTTCTGGGTGTTAGATGCCAGAGCCTTTGAAGTCCAACCCCTCCTGTAACAACCTGCAAAGGGGACCTGGCTTAATGACGCTATGGCCTCTGACTCCTTTGTCCTCGAACCCTTGTGCCCCAACCACAGGCATTTGGCCGGACAACCCATTCTGCTTCTGAGCCAAGGCTTCAAACCCGGAGTGGCCTCTTCTCTCCTTTCTTCTGGATTTCCTTCCTCTCTCCTTCTGCAAGGTCTCCATCCTCTTCCCTGTCGGCCCGTTATGGTACCAAACAGCTCCTGACTTTGTGAACCACGTGATTAAGACCCCCTCATTAGCGCTCACTGTCCATGGAACAGACTGTCCACCGAGCCTCAGTGATAAGCTCCCCTAGGTGCGAATCCCAGCTGCCCTTCCAATCCCTCTACCTGTTCCACCCCTACGTCTCCGCGCCCCAGGAAGGCCTTCGGTAAGATACTTCGCCTGAAACAATCACCTCGCTCGGGGAAAAGGGTTACTCTGAGGAGTTTGAAATGTTTATTTCCTCTTGCATTCCGGTTTGAATTTTACCTTATTTATGGTAGGAGAAGGAGAAGATGAGGAAGGTGGTGACTGGCTGAGACTTTCAATACAACCAATCTGAGCCAAAATATCCACCTTAAAACAAAAAGGGTGCTCAGTGAATGCAGGAAAAAGAGAGCATACCAAAGCTTTTAACTAGAAACAGCAAATTCGTGACAGGGCTAAGGCCACCAGAAAATTCCAGCATGCTGTTCATTCACAAGCCTTCCGTGCAAAAGCCAAGCCCCGACTGTGGGGGAGCCGGTGATAGTCCATGCACGTTCCGGAGAGCATCGTGCTATCCTGAAGCGCCAAAAATAACCCCAGGCAGCACAGAAGGGGTGAGCAAAACCATGCAGGTCACACAGCCAAAGGAAGAAACTCCAGAGGAAACACAAAGCCAAGCTTTCCAAACTGTTAAGATGCTGAACGAGTGTTTTCAAAGCCACGGGGCACGTGAGATGAGCCAGGCCACCTGGCCGGCCCGGAGTCGCAGTGAAGCCCGGCAGGCCCAGAGGCAGGCGGGAGCAGCCGGCCAGGCCATGCCCGCAGGAGCACGTCTCTGTGTGTGCTCCGGAGGCCCTCCCTGGCTCGGTACACGGCGTCCTCATGACAGCAGGTAACGGACACACTCCCAGGAAGCTAATCGATGGCCACACCAGCACGGTTGGTCGCGACAGCTGTGGGGCCAAATTCCAGCAGAAACAGTTTTCCAAGGTGGCTAAGTAGCTCCAACGGAGAAAGGAAAAGTGCTACTTTAGGGAAGAAAGCCCCTCAGTAAATGTGGAAGAAATCGCTGTACTGATTGAGGCAAGGATGTCAGCTGGGGGTAAGCTCTGAGGTGAACGGTTAACAGCGCCGAACGGACAGCAGACAGACTACCCTCTGGTCACAGGGAGAGGACGTGACTCGACGGTTCCACCTGACCAGCGGCATCCTCTGATGTGATGTAGCATAGATATACACTATCCCTAGGGTATACTCTTGCCCAGAATGTTCTGTGCCTCCTTTGAGCCTTTAGGTACAACTTCCAATTTATACGACAGACAGAGCATAGAGGAACAACTCGGACGATACCAAAGGAACCACCGGACAAATGCAAAAGACAGCAATTCCACAGGAAAACCTAGTAAGAACAGAAAACTAGGGGCTGTGCTGGAAAGAAAGGAGACGTGTGAGGGACACAGTAGACAGAATCAGACATAGTGCTTGGCCCTACACTGAACACCAGTTCCTAAACAAGTAAAGGACATTCTGGGGTCTGCTGGGAAAGTTCAAGTTGGTCTGGATGTTACATAAGATGAAAATTTACTGAAAAGGATTGCCAACTTTTAAAAAGGCTACAAACAGCATGTCCTGTATGTGTCTCGTATGGGTACACACGTGGATAACCGTGTTCAGCAGGGAAAGTAAAGCATGAGCCATGGTGTAAAATGGTAGGGAATGGTGGGGACGTGGTGTTTTTCTGTTGTCTAGCCCGAATTTTCCAATATTCTACAGTGCATACGTACTGCTTCTATAATAATAAAGTGTTCTAGTTAGAAACTGCTTTTAAAGAAAATAAAAACCCTAGTGCATAAAAATGACAGGCTCTGTGTCCTATCTTGCTGTATTTTGCTTCGTATGGGACATCTTTGGGGGGACCTGGACCAGTAAGAAGCACACTGCTACTTCCGACAAGAGGGCAGGGTCTTTTTCGGATAACAGTGGTGAGATCTGGCTCGTCCACTGGTCTCGCAGGAAGCAGCCGAGACATGGTCTGAGAAGGACAAATTTGGCTGCACACATTAAGAGAGCGGCCATATGGGAGCTACGGCGACAAGACACAGAGAAGGGTAATGGTGCCAACGTTTCTCTGTGGGTCCTCCCACACTAGGCTGGACACTGAGGGTAACTGAGGTCTGAGAATTAATGAGAAAGATAACACGCATATTTCAACAAGGCTGCTTTCTGCCAAACCAGCAAACACGAGTACAAAGGACAGACAACGGCTCAAGGAAGCCGGTGGGTGCTCACAGCTCTGGCTGCCCACCTGGCTCCCGAGAGGACACGCTCCCATCAGTACAGGTCAATGCGGACCACACGGTCTGGTATGTCCACCAGGGAAGAGGCGGCCTGACTCACGGGCTCACTACTTTCACATTGTTACCTTGGGGGAGAGGCCGTGGAAGCAATCGAAGGTTCTCCTTGTCACCACACAAGGGAGTACTCGCAGTGCCTCCGTCCCACACTCATACGTTCTGTGTGGTGTCAACTGGCTTGCCAGCCACGGCCTCTCTTTCCACTACACCCTCATGAACGGTCCTCTGCTTGGAAGCACAGATGGAAGCTTCTAGTCACAAAATTCCTCCCTTCCAGGGCAAGACTTTGTCCAGAAATTTGCTACAGGAATGAAAAGAAAGTTGCATGCTCTGTGAAGGCTGACGTGATTTATGTTTTTTTTCTTCTTTTGTTTTGACAACTCATCTGCATGACTGGGGAATCAAAGTCTTTATCTGACATTTCTCCATCAGACACGTAATGGCCACGTGCCAAATGTGTCAGAAAGTAGGGGCAGAAAGCAAATACTGTGATGCCCAAGAACATTCAACAGTTCCTGACAAAGACTGAACTCTTCCTCAAAAGGGCCCACAGAGGGCACAAAATTCTCTTATGTAGAGAGCCCAGCCATCTCCACGTAGACTGTAGAAGAATATGCAAAATTTCCCGTTTTGTTCCTTACAGATCTTTTGCTCAAAGGATATTATCTAACTGTAATTCACTTAATTCAGATGAACCTGTACTATCTTCACGAAACCACTGGTCAGAATATAAAACTTGTACATTCTTTAAAAAAATGAGTCTAGATCACAAGAACCAATTAAACCTGTTTGTGCTGATTGGAAATGACCCAAAAAAGCTTAACTGGTTTAACAAACCCTTTGTTAACTCACATTCTGAACCCATCAGTGTCAACCGCAGGTATCTATTTTTTAAATACAGGAAATGAAAACTTATTTTATTAATTTGTCCTAAGAAGTGGGAAATATTTGTATTAGAGCGTTGACTTATTTTGTTAGCACAAAGCCTTAAATAGGTAGCTTTATGTCCCAAACAGGAAGATGCTATGAGCAGCTTCCAGATGGGTCTAATAAAAGGCCACGAGAGATGGGCTTAAGGACACCTCTGATGACAGGCTGTGTTGCAACAATGCTCACTGGCCCTTCATCAAAGCAATATTCAGGTAAAAAACAAAACAAACCCTTCCCTTTTGTCATTTGTTTCCTGCACAAACAACAATGACAAACCACCCTCAACAATGAACGTCACAGCATGTACTTTTGGAAAGGTTCCCTAGACACATAAAGCAGTCTTATTCAAAGCAAGGATCTGGGATCAAAAAAGCATGGAAAGTTAGTATCACTAGCCTGATGCAGTTCTAGAGAAAAATGTCAGCAAATCCTTTAGACAGAGGTCTACAGCCTTCCTTACAAAGCCCTGTAACTCATTAAAAGGGGTTTGTCTGGGGGGTGCGGAGAAAGAGAGAACCTTTCCAACAGGGTTTTGTAAAGAGGAAATCTCAACAAGCAATCATGAGAAGTCTACGGCATTACAGATCTTATCTGAGATAATGAAATAATAAGCAAACCTAATACCCATGTAAAGCATTCCTTTGCTGATTTATTTTTAAATGAATTACAAGACAGCCTTAAAGTGGCCTAAAAATGGATTTTTTTTTTTAGAAATGAGAAAGCAAAATGTAGTTCCAATGTAAAATTGCTATTGCCTTCTTTATCCCTTAACCAATTAAAAGTCCTTCATAACAAATATCATTACACTGAAAATCTCTGAATAAAAAGATGTCATTTCCCTAAATACCCACTTAGCTTTGAGCATTTGTTTAATATCTAAATGGTTTAAAATAATTAGCAATCCCAGTGAATTTCCTGTAAGGGAATGAACCACTTCTGACTGGGTAAACCAGCAGACGGTAGAATGAGGTGTTATGTTCCTAGTCCTAGGCCGATGTTGAAAACGACACTACCTCCCCTGACAGAATTCAGGCTGAATGAATTAAATACAGGAAATGAAAACTTATTTTATTAATTTGTCCTAAGAAGTGGGAAATATTTGTATTAGAGTGTTGACTTATTTTGTTAGCACAAAGTCTTAAAATAGGTAGCTTTATGTCCTGTTTGGGACATAAAGCTACATCTCATAACATTTTCCACAGTGATATACTTCCGCTAGATTTAGGGAAGAACGACAACAACACACCGTTCCAACGTGTGCAGAACACGATTAGATGCAAGGCCTCTTACAGGTTACGTGAATGGGAAAAAATAAGACAAAAATCTCTGCTTCTCACCAAGCTGGCAAGTACACAAATAATTTGCTGGAAGAGTCAGAAACAGCGCTAAGGGAATCGAGAGAAGGAAAGACCAAACGAGGCTTCATAAGGGGCGCAGTACTGAAGCTGAACCTTGGGGGCTGTGCAGACTTGAAAGGCAGAACGAGTCATTCCGTCCTTCTTGGAGGAGAGAGTAAGAGATGCAAAGTCAAGGGCGGCTAGCACGGGGCACATTTGGGGAAGGGCCCGTCTGGCTGGAGCCCAACGCAGAAGTACGGTAAGAGTGAGGATGGGGCCATGCTGGGGAGTCAGAGCAATACCACCGAGGTTGGGAAAGTATCGGTCACACAAGTGCAGCTGAATTTCTTACACGATTTCCCCACCATGCGCTGTCCCAGGTCTGCCCAATCACTGACAGGACGGTGACCACCTGCCCCACAGGTTGCTCCCTGGACATGTGCAATTGGTCACTTGGTTCGGGAGGCAATGGGGCAGCCCCGAGAGTTTCTCAAGCAAAGAGCTGACACACTGAATGTCTTGTTTTAGAGGCAGTGGCATCTAGAATACCAAACCAAACAGTTAGGAAGTCCCTGCTGAGTACCCAGTACTGCTCCCAACACTCCATCTCTCCGTCAGTGTGTTCCTGCCGCCCTGTGGAAGTTTCCAGATGAGGACCTGCAGGCACAGAAGCGACGGGGCCCGCCGAGTCACACAGAAGCGGGAGTCCTGGCTTGAGAAGCCACGCTTCCCGGCCCTTCCCCATCTGAGGAACGCAGGCCAGGCCCGTGAGTAACCGTCCCTGTGAGGGTCTCACAGAGGAACGAGAGCAGGGCGGTAAGAACATTCCAGAGAAATGACATGGGAAGGTGAGAAAGAGAAGCCAGTTTTGTGGGGAAAAGGCCGGAACAAGAAGCCAGGAATGCAGCAAACTGAAGAGAAAACTCAAGACTGGAGAGACGTCTCCGTGGCTGTGGGAGAGGGAGAAAGGCTGGAGTGAAGCGGGCTAAGGCCTCGGGAAGACCCCCTCGGAGAAGGGCGGCAGGGAGGCTGGAAGAGGAAGTATTTACGGAAGGTCTCTTGGGTGCTGACAGCACTTCCTACGAGGGGTCCAATCCTCCCATTCCAGAGGCTGGGACAGAGGAGCCAGCCTGTCCCCCCCGCGTATGACCCCCAGGCTCAGGCCCCGTCCGGCCCCAGGGCAGAGCGCGCAGCTGGGGGTGAGGACGCTGCAAGCCAGAGACCGGAGCCTCCCGGGGGACGGGGATGCGGCGCGGGGCACAGAGCAGCAGCTGGTGCCGGCTCGGGGGTTCCTGCGGTATCTGATGAAGACAGAAAAAGCCTCTCCCAAACCCCCAGAGGAAACGTCTGGGTTCCCAGAACCTTCCACTGAGCAGCCACAGAGGAGGTTCGGAAACATCTACCATGAGCAGCTTTTCAGAACCAAGGCGATGGCGTGATTTAAACACGGGGAACTGGGCGCAAATCCAGACGGGGACAATTGTCCACACGTCCCTGAAGGAGCTGGTGGCCCTGCCGCCCACGTGGGTCGCCCCTGAGGCTCTAAAACCCCAGACAGAGAAGGAACAGGGAAGCCAACGCGATCCACTAGAGACGATTCTGCCTTTCTAAAGGCGCTGCGGTGGCGGTCCTCGTGCACCTCAGAACCTGCACATGAGTAAGGAAACACTGAGAATTCCATGATTCGTTCCTGAATATTCTGCAGTTGGCATCTGTGGCGTGTATATGCTTGAGCCCGGGACAGGTAACACGATCCCTAGTGCTGTCCCTCTGGAAACAACCACACGCCCACATCGCTGCATCCCGGGGGAGACTCGCGCTCCCCCAGGAAGCCACCTCCCCACTGCGTGGCGGCCCCGGGGTCTGCCTGGCCAGGCCCCTCCGGTGACGCGCGTGTCCCAGCCTCCCGCTGCCGGAACCGCACTCGGCGAAGCTTCTGCCCGCGAGGCTGTGTTCACAGCTCCGCGAGCCACTGCTGGGTCAGAGAGTGCGCGCGTTTTCAGTACAAACACTCGTTATGACTGCCTTCCAGAAGCTTTGTCAACTCATCCTTCCCCAGCTTCGCGTCGGAGCACCTACCTGCGCGTGCCTTGCCTCACAACTCGGCCTTAAAACTATTTAATTCTCTGGCCATTTAACAGTGGCCTCTGCAAGTGAGTCTTTTCCTATGTGTATTGGCTGTTTGCAGCTTGCCTGTGCGGGGAGAAGGCCAGATTCAGGAGAACCGGTGCTAGGACAGCAGACGCGCGGATTCCAAGTGAGCAGCGCGCCACGGGGCAAGGGGGTGCATCCTGCGGGGCCTGACTAGGGAGGGCCAGAGTGGGCCCTGCTGACACACTTGCCCTCTGAGTAAAACTGACGTCTGGGAGAGAACATACTGCCAGGGCAATGAGAAAATCCCAAGAGGCATATCCCTGGAACAAAAATAGCATTTTCCTATTGACATTCAGAGAATTAAAGAATGAGTAAACCTGACAGCAAAATTTTGAAAAGCCACCAATTAAAAATGCCTGTCTGGCTTCTCATTCGTGACATTTTTCATGGTATTTATAAACATACCACCATTTTGGCCTATTTAAATTATTCTTCTATCCCAAATGACTGAAAGCACAGATGGCTATTAAAATTGTTTTTACTTGAGAAGGGGGCCCCTGGATGGCTCGGTCAGTTGAGCGCCTGCCTCTTCATCTGGCTCAGGTCATGATGTCAGGGCTGTGGGACAGAGTCCCATGTCCGGCTCTGCGCTGGGTGTGGAGCCTGCTCAGGATTCTCTTTCTCCCTCCCCCCGGCCTCTCCCCACCTACTCTCATTCAAAAAAAATTTTTTTTTTACTTGATTTAAATTAAATCCAAGTGCTCAGTTAATTAATTATGGTCATGCTTTCTGAATTTTGTTACTTCTAGTTTCAGTTCACTTTTTCTTTGCTTTTAAAGGATCTGGTTAGATTTAGCATTAGAATGGAATAGTAAAATCCACCTTAAAAAGTTCATTTTATTTTTTTCTAAATAACCTGGAAGAAGACACATTTTGACTTATGTCACTCGGTCCCTGCTGCGTGCTGAAATGCCGAGGAAGCTGGTTCGTAACAGACCAAGACTACAGCCGCACGGTGAACTTGTGGTCAGAGTGCTTCGGTCCATCCTGGACAGTGGCTGGCGTAGGTCCCTGAGTTAAAATAGGATGAGTGTTCTTCCACCTCTTGCTTCCTTCGCTGATTCCTTTGCTTATTCTATTCTAATGTCCACCAAAAGCTATTTACAAATGCATAAAATCGGGGTGCGTGGGTGGCTCAGTTGGTTAGGCATCTGATTTTAGCTCAGATCATGATCTTGGGATTCGGGGACTGGGTCCCCCCACACCCCCTACCACGTCAGGGCTCCCTGCTCAGCAGGGAGTGTTTTCTCCCTCTCCTTCTGCTTCTCCCCCCGCTCATGCTCACTGTCTCTCTCAAATAAATAAAACCTTTAAAAAACAAGTAAATAAAAATGTATAAAAACTGCAGTTAACATACGGTAATAGCACCTGGATAAACTCTCTTGGATGGTTAAGATATAAACATTCTGTAAGCAAATAATTACTAAGTGATAGGACTGTGAGGCTTCACATCATTTAAAACCTTCTATGTAGTTAAAGAATATCAAGAAATAACATCTCCTAAAGCCCATTTGTTTCTGAAGATGTAGGAAGTGGTAACATTTTGCTCTCCATCTTCTGACTTTCCTCGTTGCCGCTCACCCAAGGTAATCACTTAACGATAACTGAACTAGGTAAAGTCATCTAAGCAAGTCAGACTCTCATTAAAATTAATGCCGAATTTCAGCGTATTCTTCTCAAATTGTCCCACAATTATGAGTTTCCTAGAGGCAACACAACGGCAGTGCTAATAAGCACTGAGTGCCACATCTGCAGCCACGTTCACCTGCCCTGCGACTGTGAGAGTGTAGGAAACATGCCAAGGTCAGAGAAGTCATTTCCTGTTTTAGCCGGAGCTCTGACACTCATCGCCTGAGTGTGGGACCCTGCCTTTCCTCCCCCTGCTTGGGAGAATATCTGCGCCTCATAGTGTCTATGTTCATATCATGCCAGACTTCTAGAAGCAACTCTCAATGAACACCCTGCATTCTCTCTCATAAACAGCTTTAGAAACAGGTGTTAGCCAGTGTAACAGGCAAGTTCTTTGTTAATGCCCACAGCAATGCCACACAGACATCTACTAGCTACTTTACGCTGTCAGGAATGGCACCCTCGAGAACGCACCACGAGCCCTCACAGATGTGCCGCTCTCAGGCCAGCCAGAGGACAGGAGACTCACCTGGTTGTTACTGTTGGCAGCTGACGAATTGGCTTGAGCTGTACTTGCTGAGAGAGAATCGAGGAAGGCTTGGTCAGCCACTGAATTTCCACAAGAAAATGGGTCTTTTCCATCACTGGGTAAAATCTGAATATTAGAAAGAATATAGATTTTTCATAGATTAGGGGCATTTCAGAGTTAGAGCCTCTAAAGACAAGCAAAAATTGTGATCTACTATGGAAAAGGGGTTTATGTTCTTAAAAGGTAAGTAAGCCTTTGAACATCTCTATTAAATGTTCCCTTCCAGAAGCATACACAGTTCTAGGAAATTCAATTAATGCCAGCACCAACTTAAACCCTCAGATTTCTCTCTTTCTTGTCCATTTTTAGGATCCTGCCTACACAGTGCAGGTAAAACAGGACATAAAACTAAGAGCGGTGGGGTGAGTCCAGGGGCCTGTGAGCCCTCTGGAACTGCACAGGCGAGCTCGGGGTGCAGGCACACACACAGATTTCTGAGAAGAAGGGCCACAGTTTCATCAGATTCTCCAGAGGGTTCAAAACTCCCCACCCCTCGTCTCCATCAGGAACAACAGGTAGACAGCGCCCAGGTCAACACCCACCCCGGGCATCATTCCCCTCTGCTGGAGGGGAACCAGAGCACCTTGTTCCTGATCTCACTCCTGTTTCACTCAGAGGGCACCACGCAACCTTGGTTTTGGTTGGTCACCTGAGGCAAACCGACCAGGGACCCAGGATGGAGTTTGAGCGACCTACGGGCAAACAGCAGGGGGCGCCAGGAGGTTGGCTCAGAGTGGGGTTGTCAGCTGAGTGGGTGTGTCCCAGGTGGGAGGCTCCTTCCAGGGGCGGGTACACTAGCCTTGCTTAGCCTATAGGGGCACAGAGTTTAAGCCAGGCAGCAGCTCCCAGGGAGCTCATCCAAGACCCTCTATGGGAATACCAGAAGGAGTTGAGGGATGGGGCCTAAACCAGCACAGAGCAAAGGGAGCTACTTCAAAAGAATCTTTTTAAACTTTGTAAATGAATCCTGTAATATAAACAGTATTATTATAGGCAGCAGCGATTACACAATATAAAGAGGAAAAATACGGACATTTATTCAGAATAACAGAAGGAACTTAATCTACATACCTGGAGTCACTCCTTGGAGCTTGCATCTACAGGTAACATTTTTTTCTTAGTTCTACTTCAATATATTTTTCACACTTTACATAATGAGCATGTATTACTTTTACAGCATAAATTTTTTTTATTAAAAATGAAGTTGCTACTTTCCATAATTCATAAAAACATGTCTGAAAGACCAGGTTTAATTACTATAAGACAGTAAATTCTTACTTCAACATAGTCTGTGGGAACAAGCCCGCGTTCTCCTTTGCTGTTTCTTCCTTCCAGCCACCCTCCACCAACATCCTAATAAAGGTTAAAAAAAAAAGAAAAGAAAAGAAAAGAAAAAAAAGATGACATTATAGTTGAAATTTCCTACAGGAATTTTGCTTTTTTATACATGAAAAGTAATTAATGTTAAGCTCTTTATTACTGCAGAGATAACACTGTTCAAAGTTATAAACACTTTTTTTAGAAGGTTTATTTGAGAGGGAGAAGTGTGTGAGAGTGAGGGTGAGTGAGCACAGAGCCTGACATGGGGCTTGATCTCACAACCCCGAAATCACAGCCCAGGCCAAATTGAGAGTGGGATGCTTAACGGACTGCTAAGGCACCCAGGTGCCCTCAAAGTTATAAATAATTAAGGCTTCTCTTTACTCTAGAAAATGACATCATCTAAAAAGAAGAAAAATCAAACAAGTGATCAAAGACTGAAAAGTAGCCCATTCAATAGACGAGAGTGCCCTCCACGTGCAATTCCTCTCGATCCAATGGTTGGGGGCAGATGACAAAAATGGCTTGTAGCCCCAACTGTCAAGAAGTAGAATGACACCCCCATTTCTGTGGGGTGAATCTGTGTTATCCTTTGTGACCCCTGCGGCCAACAGAATGAGGTGAGGTGGAAATAATATGGGGTGAATTGAGTCTGGCCTCAAGAGGCTTTGCACACTTTTTCCAAAAGAGCTGTTGAATAACGTGGGTTGCTAGAAGACAGAGAGAAGGCCCCATCTCCTGAACACCCCACCCCAGGCCAGCCAACCCTCAGCAGGGGACCTGCCAGACACCTGAGTAGCACCTGTGAAAGCACTCAACCCCCAGCTGCCCAAGTGCTGACTGCAGACACGGGAGGGAGCTCGGGTCAGTGGAACCATCCAGACTGCAGACAGGGGAGGGAGCTCGGGTCAGTGGAACCATCCAGCCAACCCGGAGGTTCCTGAGCAAGACAACAAATGGTTGTTCATTTAAGGATTGCCTGTTACCTAGGGAAAGCCAACTGATCCACGGTTCCTTTTTCTTCTGGATAAACAATGTTAAACTCAATTATAAAATACTGGAATTCCCACTTTTAATCTATTATCTCTACAAAGTCCTACTTTTTCACCTTAAAATAAGAGTTCTTAAGTTTATAAATCATGTCTCAATTACCTGAATCTAGAGAACACTTTTTTTTTTTGGAAGATTTTATTATTTATTTATTCAGAGAGCAAACACGCATGCAGGAGAAGGGGCCAAGGGAGAGGAAGAGAGAATCTTAGGCTGACTCAGCTGGGAGCCTGACATGGGACTTGATCCCATGAACCTGAGATCATGACCTGAGCCTAAACTAAGAGTCGGATGCTTAACTGACTGAGCCACCCAGGTGCCCCAATAACGTATTCTTTTTTAAAAATAATTTAAAGGGGCATCTGGGTGTCAGATGGTTGGTTGTCTGCCTTCGGCTCAGGTCATGATCTCCAGGTCCTGGGACTGAGCCCCCAGTCAGGCTCCCAACTCAGCTGAGAGTCTGCTGTTTGTTCTCTCTCCCTGTGCCTCTCCCCTTGCTCATGCTCTGTCTCTATCTCAAATGAGTAAAATCTTTTTTTCTAAATAATAAAAGTAAAAATCACTTCAAGCCCCAACTTTGTCCATTTTTGTACGTAATAGCAACTTAAAGACAATACTATTCTACCAAGAAATGAAGACTATTTCTTCATTTAAAAATGTCATATGGATAAAGAATCTTTAATCTCTCTTATGATTAAAAATACAACCTACTTACTAACACACACCTAGCAATTATCTAAAACTATATATACTTTTCTTACCCAGTAATTCTTTTTTATATCTAAAACATATAAAAAAGATTTTGAAAATACTTCCAATATCAAGAAGCCACCACCCTCTCTTGGTTGCTTCCCACTCTCCTTCCCCGCTCTCTGCACTGCCCCAGCCGCCTGTCCCCCCAACCCAGAAGAACGCCTGCATCACCTCCTTCCCCTCCCTCCATGTCCCCGGCTGTCCCCACAACCTTCTTCACATGCTACTCTCAGAGGTGTCCCAGAGCCAGCCTAGGCCCAGCCCTTGCCTCCAGCTCCGCATTTCCATTTTTAAACTGATACAAAGCTGTAGGGAAGAGTTCATTATTTACCATTCTTCAAGCTTCCCTTGTGTAACAGTAAACTCCTTTTATCTTTCCAGAGAAGCTTTTCTCCCTGACTCATGCACTTTAATACATCCACCACTCACTCAGGCCAAAGGCCAAAATCTCCGGGATCCTTGCCTCTTTTCTCTTCAATAGTATCTAATCTGGCATCAAGTCCTCCAGGCCGGACTCGGACTCGGCAAGGCCTCCTGTGTTCCGCTTTTTCCATTCCTGTTGCTATGACCCCAAGGGGCATCCCCGGGGTTGCAGCCACACCAGTCCATTCGATATGCCTGTGCCAGAGTAATCTGGAAATGCAAGGCTCACCACATCAACGAGATGTGCCCTTACATCAAGGGGATGTTACAGCCTAACATCAACGAGAACACCCTTAAATGAATCCACTACTTACAAATGAAATCCAAGGTCTACATCCTGGCCCACAGGTTCTGTCTGACTGGACTTGGAGAGCCAGTTTTTTTAGGCTGTCTGCTACTGGCCCAGATGCACCCTGTACCCCTGGGATGCCTGTTTACCTGCCGTGTTCCCAGCAGAGAGAAAAAGCAGAGGCTCAGAGGCCGAACAGATGTTCTGCCACTTACAGATGCCAGATGCTCTGCCACTTACAAACAGAATGATCTTGGGCAAGTGTGCTTGCCCTCTAGGTCTCATTACCCTCATCTGTACAACACAGGTTAGGAGGCCCTAGCTCGCAGAGGTCATGCAGAAAACACACCAAGAATACAGGTGAAGGGCTCAGCTGTACACCTGGCTCACAGGCTGTCGTCTGTCAGCCACAGCTGTGACTTTCCAGAAACACTAAATGTTCCCATCTCGCCACCTGTGATCAGGCTGGAACCTGACTGGGACACCTATTTCCATTTCTGCCTGATGGAACCCCATCCAACTACCTTTTGGGGGCTTAACTTTTATTCACCATCAGTACTTCATAAACAACAGGGCAAAAATCTGTGCGGGTTTTAAGATCAACTTATTAAAAAAAATAAAATCCTAAAAATGAGTCCTTAAGAGACCACCGGATTTTTTTAAAACCTCTTACCGGATTTGTAATTGTGATGATTTCTCCTTCATTAACGGTCAGTTCATTATTTCCGGGCTCAGCAGCAAAATCATACATAACCCGCGCCTATTGGGAATAGAGACGAACAGAGGAAGTTACAAATGTAAACTTCACAGTAAAAAAACCAAACAATCTTCATCATATACTTTGTAAACATGCTCATGCCCGTGGCTGTGGTTGTTTTGAAATAAAGGAAGACATATTACCAAAATGATTCATCAGCCCTATTGTGAGGAAAGAGGACACCAACAGTGAGAGCCCCCTACTCTGTTGTGGAAACGGGAAAGGTTCCTGGTAGCTGCCCACACCACCTTCAGAGATGAGCTCTCAAAATGGTCTCAAAACACACCCATTTCACCAAGGTAGGGGCGGGGGGGAAGGAAGTGTGACTTTTCTTTCTTTCTTTTTTTTTTAAAGATTTATTTATTTGAGAGGTGGAAGGCCAGGGGCAGAGGGGGAGAGAATTGCGAGCAGATCCGCCCCGAGCGCAGAGCCCAACACAGGGTCACACCTCAAGACCATGAGATCACGACCTGAGCCCAGACCAAGAGTGGGACGCCAAGCCAACTGCGCTACCTAAGTGCCCCAACACCCGCTCCTTACAGAGGTCAGAAGTGAAAGCAGAGATCATTCATTCCGGACACACTCACTCTCAGGGACTGAAGGAACCCACGGATGCACTCATGCCAACACTCATGTAAGATGCACACGTGTTCAGATGACTCCCGGGCCATGAGAATGCTCACTATTCTTTATGTAGAGCCACTGGGATGAATTTAATAGAGCAGTACCCCTAGCCAACTCACCTCAGATATAAGATTCAGGGAGCAAGATATACTTAGTTCTTCCGCTAGAATACTACCCACTCTATAATGGCCTACGTGGTTGTGCACGTCAGCTAGCCTAACAGCTGTGATTTTCAAACTTCTCCTACAATAAAATCTTAATTCCGTGGAAAACAGACTAAAGGCGGGCACCTGGGTGGCTCAGTGGATTAAGCCGCTACCTTCGGCTCAGGTCATGATCTCAGGGTCCTGGGATCGAGTCCCGCATCCGGCTCTCTGCTCAGCAGGGAGCCTGCTTCCCCCCCACCCCCGCCTGACTCTCTGCCTACTGGTGATCTCTCTCTCTCTGTCAAATAAATAAAATCTAAAAAAAAAAACCAAAAAAACAAAACAGACTAAAGGGAAGCTGTTCTGGGTGACGGGAGGTGGGGCTGCTCCTTTAGCCTCTTCCTCAAGAGGCTCCTCCTGGAGTGCCTCAACCCAGACACATGATTCCCACAAACTCCACTACCTGCGTATTCCAAGACGATCGCTGCTGTGAGCACCTGGGGGGCTCAGTCCAATAAGCACCTGCCTTTGGCTCAGGTCATGATCCCAGGGTCCTGGGATCGAGTCCTGCATTGGACTCCCTGCTCAGTGGAGAGTCTGCTTCTCCCTCTGGCCCTCCCTCCCCCACTCGTGCTCACTTTCTCACAAAAATAACTAAAACTTTTATGTATAGTACTTAATATAATTTTTAATCCATTTCAAATTCTAAATAATTGTCTTTCATTGGACTATCTCATTAGAGAAGGTCCATCTTACCCAATGGAGGTAACATGTACCTAGGAAACCGATGATTTATTTGAAATATAACTGTCCTTAAGTGACAAGTTCAGGCATATTACAGAGCTAGTCAAATAGGACTAATGGACCTGCACTCATTTAACACATACTTACTGAACACCCGCCACACAGTCAGAACTGGAGGCCTTCCTGCCTGCCAGTGCACTCGCCCCACACTTGCTTAATGATGCCTGAAATCCTCAGAACAAGGAGGAAGGATTCATAGCTACTGGAAAAAGGTTAAGGAAAAAACCCCCAAAACCTCCAAATACTAATTTATTTTGATATACATGAAAAATAAGACGATGGACTGAAGGATGAATGTGCAACAAAGAAGGGAGAGTGAGATGTTGTTTACAGGCGCTAGTTGGTAGGTTGATGGTGTTCAATGGAAAATGATTTTGAGTTTTCTGTATGTTTGAGGTTTTTTCCGTAACAAAATGTTAGAAAGAAACAAATGGTCCGGTCTGTCAGTCACAGAAGGGCATCGCTCCGGGCCTTCCGGGACTTCGTCCTGAGAGGCTGGGAAGGGGGAGGAAGGGGTAGGCTGCAGGCATGGAGAACTCCAGGGGTCAGCACACGGGCCTCTCCTACTGCTGAAAAAGTTGATACAATTCTGTTGGACACGTTGTGGGGTATTTTTTAAAAACCACGTCACCCAAATCTCAAATCTCATGCATGGAGGGCAGATGCAGATAAATGCATGAGATGGGTGAGGAGGGTCCCTGGGCCAGGCAGGCCCCCAGGACTGCAGGCTTCCTGGGAAGGGCCTGGTGTGCACACAAGGGCCAGATGAGTAACCTGTTGTTTGGTTATGGCTCCTTAGGGATCCTGGCTAACAACTTGTTTTTTAAATGCAGCTAAATCCAACTAAAAACCACTACAGAATTCTAAGGCCTCTTGTGTACCAAATGCACAACTTGATGGAACAAGTTAAAAACTAAAACTGGAAACTCCCTTCCACATTTAAATATTACTGGACTTTAGTCATGGAAAAATGTTTATAAACATTGTAGGTTTGTGTAAACATTGACTTAAGCCTTAAAAAGAACCCTAGAGAGGCTTCTTAAAAATTAGAATTGAGAGAAATTTTAGAGAACAAAAAATGTTAAAAAGCATATCCCCAAATGAGCGTAACATGTCAACAGAAAACAAATTTGAGCAACCACTCGTACCAAGCTTAGCTAGCCTGGAAGCCTCTAGAATGGAAATCCTCAGAGCACTGTCTCCCTTTACCTGCGTTTCTGGCCCCCCATCAGTTCCCCTATGCTTCATATGGCCTTGAGAAAAGGTCCATTTTTTGATACTGCTTTCCCCTGTGTTGGCTACACTTTAAGAAATAACCCAAGCGTTTTCAGGAGCTAACTCTCTGCACGGTTCCTGGGCAGCGGGAACAGGATTCTCTGTGTTGAACATATACTGTCAACAGCAATCTCTTCAATGCCAATACCAAAAAGTCTTACAGACAAAGGTGAAGGAATAATAGACAGCAATCTTAAACCCAAGTTCCATTATTTAGCTACAGTAAAACAGACATCAGCAGATCCAAAGCTGTCCATGTCCCAGGCACTGGAAGAGACCTGGTGTGTCGATACTCCATCATCCTTAACACATATTTCCCTTTGAGAGAGGAGAGAAGGGGAGCAAAGTATTCAATCTCCTTGACCACACTGTAAACATCTGTCTGCTCCATATCCCTTCCTTCTGGAAACTTCCTGCTTGACTCCAAGCCACTGGTAAGCATATAACCCAAACAGGGATAATCAGAACTCTTTCCCAGAAATTGATACAGATGCTGGGGAGCATGAGTCTTTTTCCCTGAAGATGCTGCCAGTGGCTAACCAGCAGAGATATGGAGAAAGTCCACCTTTGGTGGAGTGGAATGCCAATCCTGCGGAGATCGCTGAGGAAGCCTGAGGCTGCTCTCCTGCTCTCAGACACAAGAGCCAACGGCTCTCCTTTCATGCCTAAGCTAAGGTGAGTTCAGATTCTATCGCACAACGCACAACAGAGGGAGTCCAAGCTGATACAAACCAATAGTCCCAAACCAAAGAATTTATTAAAAGACATTTTAAACAAAGAGAAACACTGGATATAGTAAGTACACTACTGTGTTTCCAATTCTGCAAAACAAAACACTAGAACCTAAAATGAACAAGAGAATTAAACAGTTCAAAATGACAAAAAACCAGGCAGCAGAAAGTTCCTGTGGGGGTCAGAATGTAGAGGACAGGTCCTCATCCTTAAGCATCTGCTTCTCTGGGTTTACATAAATCACAATCAAATCTTGGGGAAAAGCAGTAAATCTTCAGCAATGTAGCCCTCTCACTTCAAAAACAGAGACACTCAAATAAAAATTAAATTGAAAAATTTCAAGGGATGGATAGATCCCCTGAGAACTGAAGTCTTGTATGTGATATTTCTATACTAGTTCACCTTTTCAGATGGCAAGCTTGCTTTAAAAAAAAAAAAAAAAAGATTTTTAATTTATTCATTTGAGAGACAGCACGCATGTGCACGAGCATGACAGGGGAGGGCCCGAGGGAAAGGGGGGGGAAGCAGACTCCCCGCTGAGCAGGGACGCCCAATGCAGGACTCAAATCCAGGATCCTGGGATCATGACCTGAGCCAAAGGCAGAGAATTAACCAACTGAGCCACCCAGGTGCCCCTCAAATGCCAAGCACGTTTTACTTAAGCATGCCGTTTGCTTTCTGTGAAATCCTATACAGTTAATGCCTTCCTCTATCTTGTTTTTACACAACTATCCAGACCATCAGAAGAAAAAGAACTTCATTTAATAGACTCAGAGTATTATCACAGCCTCAATATATGCAGATGTATTTGTCCTTATTGTAAATAATTAAGACTTAAATGCTTTTCGGTTTACAACAATCTGTGATTTCAGTTCAATCCTAGCCTGTGCTTGCTCAGTTGTTAATTTGCATCAAACAGAGAATCTTAAATTACCCCTCTAAAACATCCTGTTAGATTTAGCCACTGCTCCAACCTACTAACTCTTCTGAATTCTGAAGCCATTGTCAACTATACCCAACTACTGCTTCTCTCCTCCTGCCCATGGTCCTCAGAGAGCCTGATATGCCTGCTGTCCACAGCTCCCCCTGGGGCATTACTAGAACTGTTAAAGTAGGGCAGGGCTGAGGTCCCAGACGGCCACCCGCGCTAAAAAACTCCTTCCCAGAGGACATGGATCGATTATCTCATTTTGGGTAGGTGGCTCTTAAAATTTCCGAAGAATGCAGGGGCCAAGGGCAGGCCGCCTCCAAGATGGACCTTGTGAGCGTGAAGATTATTCTGAGCTGAAGGTAATCAAGGCCCTGCAGCTCGAGAGAACGACTTCGGAGAAGAATCCACGTTGGGGGTCTTTCCCAGAAGGAGGGTTATCAGCAGAGATAAATTTTATCCA
The DNA here is from genome assembly GCF_010015895.1 of Lontra canadensis. Classification (NCBI taxonomy): domain Eukaryota; kingdom Metazoa; phylum Chordata; class Mammalia; order Carnivora; family Mustelidae; genus Lontra; species Lontra canadensis. The sequence continues at coordinate 6,715,789 of NW_022631086.1, read as the reverse complement.
AGTGAGCACCCGGACAGCAGGGCAACCCTCTCATTACGAGGTTATCCGCTCTTCTCCTGCCCTGGGAAGTAAATTCCTTTCCCCAGAAGCCCCAGACCCCTGGCCCCATCTCCTTAGGCCAGAACAATCTATTTGGAGGAGAACTTCACCTGCATTTTGACCTCAAACTTTCTAACTGATTAAGTTCTTCTGTCCAGCTTATCTCTTAGCTCAGGCAAAAACAAAAACAAAAACAAAAACAAAAAAAACCCTGTGGGCAAAGCATGAGAACCAAAACTACTCCCTTAAGCAATAAGGTCTGCCCTGAGCCAGTAAGACCCCACATGCCTGACCCCAACATGTGGGGCCTTCACGGCCCACCTGCATGGGCCCAGCCACCTTTGCCCCCCAGTTTCCTTCTATAAACCTGGAAGTACTTTCTGCACTTTGGAGACCGACATTTAGATGCTAGGGTGCCGTCTTCCCGGTTGGTGAGCTCGGTGAAATCAATCCCTTGTTTTTACCTCGGCTCCTTTCTCTGCCTGCGGATTCTGTCGGTAGCGAATGGCCAAACCCAGTCTGTCTGGCACCCCTGCACCCCGGCTACACAGATGCCTCATTTTGCCTGTGTGGATTCCCTGTACAAATGCTACTAAATTTCATTTTCTCTTGTTATTCTGTCTCTCTTCCAGTCCAGCTAGAAGGACAGGAATGTCCCTAGAAAGGGACGGGAATTCTTACTCCGGGACAGCAGGCGTAGTTGGCAGGATACTTTACTCGTTGGCCACCTTGCGCCTCGGACACAGCCGCAGCTGGGAGATCCTGGGACATGTGACTAGCAGCCACAGAAGGTGACATTTCTTAACCATGTCAGCCTCCCGGAATCTTTACCTGCAGAATTGCTGGAGAAAGGCTGGTGAGAGCCCTTTTCTTACTTTCTAAACTTAGATTAGCAGGAGAAAATGTTTGTGGAACTACTTCTTTGGGCTTAGTGACTCTGGGTCTAGTCGGTTCCTGATCCATTTCCTCCCAGAGATGGTCTCTGTTCTCCTTTGCGTCTCTTCATCATCTGTTGCCAACAGACATCTTGGAAGCCGAAGCATAAAATGAGTGGGCAGGGGTCGAGCACGTAAAAGCTGCCGGAGCACTGGCCCCTCAAGAAGACTCCGTGATAGGAGAAGTTGGTCCCAGAACCGGGTAGACTAACACTAGGTCACCGGCTGACCTCAAGGAAGCTTCTGCACAATGAGGTACGCTGTAAGACAACACAGGGTCCCCAAGCGCACAGCACGTCCCTCCCAGGGATCAGCATGGCTCTGGCAGACCCAAGGCTTACATAAAGCTGTTAGAGTTCTACTTTCATCTGTTCCATGTCCCAAAAGCTTGGCTTTATACCAGTGGGAATATTCTCTTTGGTCTCCACCATCCAGAGCATGTACCTTGGGGGCCAGTTGAACAGATTGGGGATCCAAGCCGCTCTCTCTGTCCAGCTGTGCCCGCTTCAGGGTGACTGTCATGAGAGGTTCCAGCCCAGAGGAACTTTTGTCATCTCAGCTGCCAATGCTTGATCAGGGCCTGAGAGTCCCATTCCAGAAGCACCTGCCTGGTGTTCCAGATAGCAGGCCTGTGACGGGAGACATCTCCCGTTCCCCGGGGAACACTGGAGACACACACCATCCTTACTGCCCGTGCCTCTGCTTTCTCATACTAGTTTCAGGAGTAAAGCTTTTGGATCATGGGGTCCGCATCACCTATGCCCTTCTCTGGAAACCTCTTGCAACTTTGCTTAAGCCACTAAAAGGCTTATTAATTTGAGTTGCTATTAATAGATCCTACTCACCAGTGGCCAGACAATGGATTCTTAAAATTGGCTATATTAAAAAAGAGAGAGAGGGAGAAGGAGCTCTCGGTGGTGTTATCAGTGTAATGGCTAGCCTCAGGGATTTCCCTGGACAAGATAAAAGGACAAAAATTAGCCTTAAGACTTAAAAATAAATGTCTACACCCAAAGTAAATTCCCCTTCTTAAAATCCAGGCTCATCTGCCTGTTTTAACTTCCCTTTCCCTACAAGGTTTACAGGGATCATCCTGGTCTAATCTCTAGGCTCTAAGCATCTAGGCTGCTCATGTAAAAGCTGAATGCCAGATGATAAATCTAACAGAAGCACCTGAGACTGGCACCGAGGCTGGCCTGGCTCCTCCCCCCCCACCCCCACCACCCCCGGGCTCTGGGACCGCTCTGCCTGCTTTGGGCATTCTGGTACAACGTCCTTTTCTGCAGCTGTCTCCTAGACGATCCTTCTGGGAAAGAATTCGCATCCCCTGGACAGCTGCAGATCTTTTATATTATAAAATCCTTTTACCTCTACTTTCAAAAGACCCTACCCAATTTAGAAAGTAATTAGATAGATTGACTATATTTACAACTTTGCCTTCACTGAGGAAATTGATGACCAAAATTTCTCCTTGGCTATTATACAAATGATCTGTGAAAGGCCAGTGTCTGGGGATTAACTGAAGCCAAGGGTAAATTTTTTGCTAAAGAAGCAAATTTAGTTAAAATATGGGCTAATCCCTTGATAGTCAGGCTATAATCCAGGTCTTTGGGGAATTAGGAACCACTGTCTTTCATAGACAAATCTCTACAAAACCAGAACCGCAACTCTAGAAACACGTTAAAGCTCACCAATCTTTACCAATCCCCAAGCCTCACCTAGTCCTCTCAAAATGTTTGTACATACTACAAAAGATCAAGATATTGGAATGTAGTTAGTTGTTCTATACCTAAAAAATATAAATAAATTTTAAATAGCAATTAACAGCAATTACCCTGAAAGTCTAGGAAAAAAAATTTTTTTTACATTCTTTCTCTATCCCTTGAAATTATAACTCTTATCATGTCTTTGAAATGTAAACACAATCTCCTGAGACTGAAGGAAAAAAAAAAGAGAAGTATTTAAAAATTGGGCCTGTAATGTCCTCTTCACAAATAGTGGAAATAAAATTAAGATGCTGTCTGTATCTTGTCTGCATATTTTTTTGTGTGTACATGTACACATACATGGTAAATGTGAGATATGTTCTCTACCTCTGGATGGTATTGCTAAAACGAGCCTATAAAAGAGCTTTAGTTGATTTGGAGTCAAGCACGTGTAAGGACTGGCCATCCTAAAGCTAAGATGGAAACTAACCCAGTGCTCCTGGGTGGCTCAGCGGGTTAAGCCTCTGCCTTCGGCTGGGGTCATGATCTCAGGGTCCTGGGATCGAGCCCCACATCGGGCTCTCTGCTCAGTGGGGAGCCTGCATCCCCCTCTCTCTCTGCCTGCCTCTCTGCCTACTTGTGATCTCTCTCTGTCAAATAAATAAATGAAATAAAAAAAAAAAACACTAAAAAAAAGAAACTAACCCAAATATTTTTCAAGTTCAAGTGATCTGGGGCAATATTTAGTATTAAAACTAACTGAAGGTTGCTGGCTTAATTAAAGCAGATATGTATTTAGAGTTAAATATAAAATGTTTATTCTGCTTGTTTACTAGTTTACTAAAAGTCAAATAAGTTCATGGTATCTCTGCTGCAAAATCTCCCAGAGGGAAAAAAAATACTTAGAATAACGGCTGACTTTGTCTGCTGCCTCATCAAGTTTTATGGGCAGTCTAAGCATAACTGTTGAGAACAAGTAAATTAAACAGATATAAATAAACAAAAAGGTTTGTATGTAAACTTTTAAATAGCTTCCAAAAATCTTCCATCACCTAAAAATTTCAAAGTCTTGCTAAGTTCAATGATGAGTTAAGTTCACTGATTATCTAAGATCATTTCCAATAAGATAAAATAAGGAAACATTAAGTAATGAACATGGCTTATCTACTTCTGTCTTACAACGCAGAAACTAAGGATAAATTTGGGTCTGCTAGTAATCATACTTCATACTTTACTGAAAGACTATTATGAAAAAAAAAAAACTACATTCTTTAAAATATAAATCCGCCAATCTAAAGAATTCTGGCACGACAGTTCACAATTGAGTACTACTTAGTTTCCACTAGAAATTAAGGTTGCTAAGCATCAAGAATTCTAACAAATATAATCAAAATCACTGGAACCATCAAGGGAAATTTGGTATGCGAGGAAAATGGGAAGTGCTTTTCATAAGAAAAAATATGAGGAATGAAAATACATATTTGTTGGGGAAAAAGAAAATAATTTGTCCTCGGGTGGGGCTGGTTATTTAAAGAGGGAAAATAAACTTGTAGAAGGTTTATGAAGAAACAATCTTCAGAAAGAACTTTATTTGTGGTCAGTACTGGTTGAGATGAGGATAAAATTTAAATAAGTAAATGAGTTTTAATATCAAAAGTACCCTGGTACAACTTCTTTTTTTCTTTGTTAAAAGTACAAAGTTTTCTTGAACTATTGGTCTGCTCTCCATAAGATGTAACAAAGGTTTTTCTTTACCTTTTAAGTAACCTGCATAAGAAACAACTACTGTTTGCCAAAATAATTTCCTATGCTTATCAGCTTTTTGATAACTTAAGAAAACGGAGTCTTAACAGGAAAAGAACTAAATTTTGCTCACAACTATGTAATCTGTATTTGCCTCTGAAATCTTGTATTCTCATTGTGGTTAAATGGATAATTATGGCTTCATAATGACTTGTGATTCTATTTAGCCAAATGTCCAAACCTTTGGATACTTCTGACATACTTCCCCAAAACAATTTCTAAAACAAAGTCTTTTGACCACATAATCTGAGGTGTTCCAAAGGGCCTACAGAATGTTTCAAAGATTTTTTTTCCGAGAAATTAAAGTAATCAGGCTTATTTGGTATGTTAAATTAAATGGGAAGCATTGTCAAATAAGTGATATTCAACCCTGCTGCATTGCACTTACATAGACATGTTATTAAAAAATAACATAAGTGTTTTAAAAATTATATGAAACTCCTAGAAATACGATGCCCTGATACATTATTATTTTGAAGCATATGTCATGAAAATCATCAAATTTCCCTGTCAACTGCACAGTAATGAATTATAATCAGATCTTCAACCATGGCCATTTTTAAGTTTCTTATCATTTACAGACAGTTATACTTTGTAACTCAGATACCTCTATAGGAAGTTCCTGCAAAAGTGCTGCATCTTTGATGAGACGCATGGAAAAAGCTGAGCACAGGTAATCTGGTAACCTTCAGCTCCCAAAACAGTACTAGGTAAAAATTTCTGGGGATTCGAAAGCAAAATTAATAATGTGGAACTGAATTAAGTTGAGGAAGATAATGGAACTCTTTATGACTTTTTGTTTGGACCACTGCTGACTTTTTATAAATGTTTTGTTTTTCCCAGATTTAAGAAAACTTTTTCTCTTAAACCAACTCATTGTTATTTGATAAAACACACCTTTTTGTATAAATGGAAACATTTATACTTTCTCCTTAGCTGAACCCTCCAGAATTCAGAAACTTAGTGAGTATTCTTATATGTTCATAGCAATCTATTTGCATAGGTTCAGTAAGAATCTGTTCTCCTTATGACAAGACACCACTGGAAACACTGACTGTATTACCAAAGTCCAGACTGGAATGCCATATTTGAGAGAAACATGAATAGACACAGATAGGACCAGACACTTTTAGGGAACCAACACCGACTTTATGTATCCAATCAAGCTCTCCTGGACACAGCAGCCAGGTACCTTGCTTACAGAGTCCCTAGTAGCCTGACTACCATAGGCCTACCTTTGACAACACACCTGCCTCACCACCTCCTGAGATGACTTTGTCCCAACTGACCTACTGTCAGGGCTAACAACCTACCAGCTCAACACTTTCTAAGTAGGTTCCATGTCCAGCGTGGAGCCCAACACGGGGCTTGAACTCATGGCCCCGAGATCAAGAACTAAGCTGAGATCAAGAGATGGATGCTTACTGGACCACCTGGGCACTCCCCCTATCAACTTTTAATGTGTGAAACTGTAGCGAAGTTTCAGAGGAGGAACTGTAGGGGCTGAGGGCAGGCCACCCCAAAATGGGCCACTCTGGCACTTGGATTATTCTGAGCTAAAGGGAACTGAGACCCTGAGGGCTCAAGAGAAAGTTCTGCCCCTCCATTAACTACGCAGAAGAATCCAGTTGGGGGTCTTTTCCAGAATGAGGCTTATCTGTTGAGATAAATTTTATCTGAGTGACTCCTCTGTACCGCCAGGCAACCATCTAATCACCAAGCATCTACATGACTTCTCAAGCCCTGGGAAGAGCATTCCTTTCCTGGAAGTCCCAGACCCCTACCCCCTCTCCTTACTCAGAAGCACACATACCCTTCATTTTGCCTGTCACTGGAATTTCCACGTCTATGTGGACTCCCCCGGGTGTATGCTATTAAATTAGATTTCCTCTTGTTAATCTAGTCTCACGTCAATTTGGTTCTTAGTTCAGCTAGAGGGACCCTTGAAGCGACAGAATTCTCCCTTACAAAGGAAATAGCCTGGGGCATCTGGGTGGCTCAGTCTGTTAAGCATTGTGATTTTGGTTCAGGTTATGATCCTAGAGTCCTGGAACCAAGCCCCACATCTGGCTCCACTCTCAGCGGGGAGTCTGCTTGAGGTTCTCTCCCTCTGACACCCCCCCCCCACCAATTTGTGCATGAGTATTCACACACATGCTCCCTCTCCCAAATAAATTAAAAAAAAAAAATCTCAAGTGTTCACAATGTGTTTAATATCTATTCAAGAATACAGTTAGGATGATAAAGTTCTGTTAAAGTTTTATTTTAATAGCTGCTCTAGTAAAAGATCTTCTCCCAAAAGAAGAAATTTCCACAAAGAACTGTAGCAGCCATAAAGAATGGCTGAAAACTTTTCTTATGCAAAAATTTAAGAACTACCAGTGAAATTGTTATGTTCTTTAAGTGTTTTTTCCTAAACTGGGCTTATATCTATTTTCCTGAAATATGATGCACTTAGAGGAATTTTTTCACTAGTGATCAATTCGATGAGTTATTAGGGAAATTTCCAAGACAAACAGAAATATAAATAGAAATTCACTGAGTATAGGAATATAAACTTCCAAGACATATTTAGAATAATCTTAAATCTGACTGTAACAAAGGGCAATTATACAATCACAAGAGGAAGAGGAAAGTTCTGAGGAGCCATCATAAAGAAATCACATTGTACGGTGCACTTCCACACTATTTCCCTTCTCCCTGTATCCCGTGCATGAAGCATGGTTCTGGAAAGCTCTGGGACCAAGGAAATCCTTAGAACCAAAGCAAACTGCTAGAGACTGGGATGATTTTAAGAGACTTTCTACCCAAACTTCCCCAGACCAAAGCTTCTTTATGTGCTGTGTATAAGAACAATTGGACAAAGGTATTCTAATAGTTATTTGGTTAGGTGACACAAACTGACCATATCACACATCATGTGTGATATGTGTGTATGTGTGTGACATCACTATGATCAAGTAACGTGACAAAACAGCCATTTCTGATGACCACATGTGACTGCCCATTCTGCCCACAGGTCCTTCATAATTGCACATACACATGAAAAGTTAACTGGCTTTTTTTATTTTTAAGGCCATATCAAAACGGCTGCATCACACTAAACACTTTGATGTAGTTGCTTTAAATTGGGGTTGATTAACCTTTTACTGTAAAGGGCACGACACTAAACATTTTAAGTTTTGCAACTGATACAATCTGTCTCTGTGGCCCTAGTGCAAAAGCTACCAGACACATTATGCAAATGAGTATAGCTGCGTGCCAATAAAACTTTATTTACAGAAAACACACGGCAGGCCAGATCTTGCTCCTGAGCCATAATCTGCTGATCCCTGTAACATGGGTAGGAACAGAGTTATTATAAAAAATCATTAACACTGGGGTGCCTGGCTGGCTCAGTGGGTTAAAGCCTCTGCCTTCGGCTCGGGTCATGATCCCGGGGTCCTGGGATTGAGCCCCGCATCGGGCTCTCTGCTCAGCAGGGAGCCTGCTTCCCTTCCTCTCTCTGCCTGCCTCTCTGTCTACTTGTAATCTCTGTCTGTCAAATAAATAAATAAAATCTTAAAAAAAATCATTAACATATATCGCACAGTGTATAAAGGAAAGAATCTCTGTAATTCACATCGCAAAGGGTTACTCTTTCTAATATAGAGAGCTTCTAGAACTTCAAAAAAGACTAGCAACCCAGAAAAACGGGCAGAGGAACAAACAGTTCATAAAAAAATATAAATGGTACTTACACATATAAAAAAGAAAAAGCTCAATTTCACACATAAAGAAAGACAAATTAATTTGGAAGATATTACCAGATTTCCATTAGGGACTGTACCATTTAAATTACTGCCAGCCATATATGTATGTGTATATATATATGAGTAATGGTTCTCTGTAGCTTCATAGACAGAATAAATTACCCAATGTTTGGATTTTCTGCCAAACCAGGGAGGGAGACATGCTATCTCAATACAGTTGCAGAGATAAATTGATCCTTTGACTCAAAATCTCATTTTGGGACTTCCCTCCCTAGACGCACTTCTGTCCACAGGGTATTTATGACAGATGGCGCGGTACCCGGCCCCAGCGTCTAGTCCCAAGGAACTGGTGAAGTGAACCACGGCCTGTCACCACAAGGGAGTATCAGGCAGCAACAGAGAATGGGAAGAGTCCGCAGGCGCGGCCTGCAAGGAGACCGGCACTGAGAGAGGACGGCTGCGGCGAAACAGAGCCCACAGAACAGCACTGCTGCTCCTCGGGAGAAGGATTGTATTTGGCAGCATTTCCACCAAAAAGCACTAGAGGAACAGATTATTTTAAAACTGGTTACCTACAGAGATGGGAGTGGAAAGGAGTGCATTACTCAGTGGACTTCTTTTCACATCATTTCCATTTTTTTAAAAAAGATTTTATTTATTTATTTATCGGAGAGAGCGCGCACAAGCAGGCAGAGAGGCAGGCAGAGAGAGAGAGAGAGAAGCAGATTCCCTGCTGAGCACGGAGCCCAACATGGGACTTGAACCCAGGACCCTGGGATCATGACCTGAGCCAAAGGCAGCGGCTTAACCTACTGAGCCACCCAGGCGCCCCACGTCATTTCCATTTTAACCGTGTACATGTACCACCTGCCCAAGAATTCTAGATTAAAATGGGAGGAGGGAGACACCATTTACAGTAGGAGCAGAAAGCAGAAAGCAACCTGGAAAAAGCTTTGCGATGTTCCTGAAAGGCACAGACAATTGGAAGAAATGGGCAGTACAGCAGATTATTTGCAAAAGCGGCCACAATAAATCCTCCTCACCCTGCTGGGACACCACTTCTGCCACGTGACTTCCGCTCCTCCAGCACCTGAGGAAGTGAAGGCTATTTTACCACCTCTTGACTCTGGTCCTGTTCACGTGCTTGCCTTGGCCAACTGAGTAACAGCAAATATGACAGAAGAAGGCATGACAAGCACTTGCCCACGGAGCCTTGCCCGCCTCAGTGACCGCTGACCCAGCACGGGTTGGCCTCTGCAGACGACGCCGTCCCACCCCGGCCAGTCCAGCAGCCCAGAGGAGAGCCTAGTGCCGTGGGGAGGCCGTTCAGAGCTTCTCCAGCCCCAGCCGGGCTTTCCAAATTACTGGACCCACCCACCGCCTACCTATAGAACTACAGAATTCTGTCTCTGTTGTCTTAAGTTACTGAGTTTGGCGGCAGCGGGAGGGGGGGGGTGTACTTTCTTATGCAACAAAAATTTAACACATACAAGAACCCTCTCATGTTTTTAGATGAGAAGCCCCAGGATTAGGAAGATAGCAAGTCCAATTTTTTCACTGATTTTAATAAAAATGTGAACAGATTTTTTTCCCCCTGAAACAGAACAAGCTGATCCTAACATTTGTTTGGCCATATAGATACACAAGAATAGCAAAAAAAAAAAAAAAAAATCAGCAAGAAAACAAGCAGAGACTAGAAAAAGTAGAAAGTCCACAACTAGTCCCAAAGACATGTATAACAGTGGTTATACAGTAGTATAACAAAGTACTATGAGGACATTATACTGTTACACAGTAACAAATAGATCTCTGGAAAAAAACCAAAGTGGGGCGCCTGGGCGGCTCAGTGGGTTAAAGCCTCTGTCTTGGGCTCTGGTCATGATCTCAGCAGGGAGCCTGCTTCCCCCTCTATCTCTGCCTGCCTCTCTGTCTACTTGTGATCTGTCAAATAAATAGATAAAATCTTTAAGAAAAAAAAAAAAACAAACCCAAAAAACAAAACAAAACAAACCAAAGTGAATCCCTACCTCATGCCTTATCCCAATATAAATTCTAAGATGGACCAAATACTTACACGAAGGGGAGGGAAGGAGGAATCCCAGAGCAAGTGTCCAGATTACAATTTTCAAATAGTATTTTTCATTAAAAGGAATCAGATTTACATAAAGAAATGGCTGATTTCAGGTTTTAAAGAGAAAAAAACAAATAAGAACAAAACCCGTAACAATATATACAAAGATGGGCCTGGAACATCTTTTCCTACCCGTTACCAAAGACACTAGCAAAACCTGCTACGACCTAACCAAAAGGACACAAAGCTCCAACTCGCAAAGGAGCTTGCTGTCCAAATAAGGGACAGTACGAGCCACAGTAGGGACAAGGACTGCAGTAGCTCGAAACACCAAATATATTTAAATATGTGAGCTCAAAATGATAAAAATAATTGGTCACCATTATAGGATATAGGGAACCGATGCATTTTGAAAACTGGTAAATACAGGTGAGAAAAACGAGGCATTTATCCTGCCCCTCCTTTACAAACTGTAGCATTAATTGATCAAGTAACAGATAGGAAGTTTCCCTCTATAAAAACAATCCAGCTAATGCAAAATGGTGCAGCCACTATGGAAATCAAGGTGGAGATTTCATTTTGGGGGGGGGGGGGGGTGGGCAGATGTCTTACAATATTAAAACCTGAACTACAATATGTTCCAATAATTCTACTTCTGGGTATTTATCCAAAAGAACTGGAATCTGGCTCTCAAAGAGCTATCAGCACTCCCATATTCACTATAGCATTACTCATAATAGCCAAAGTATGGAAACAACCTAAATGTCCTTTGACAGATGAATGGGTGAGGAAAATGTGATATACATACGTATATGATGGAGCTTTATTCAGCTTTGGAAAGGAAGGAAATTTTTTTTTTAAGATTTTATTTATTTATTTGAGAGAGATAAAGAGAGAGAGCATGAGAGGGGAGAGGGTCAGAGGAAGAAGCAGACTCCCTGCTGAGCAGGGAGTCCGATGTGGGACTAGATCCAGGGACTCCAGGATCATGACCTGAGCTGAAGGCAGTTGCTTAACCAACTGAGCCACCCAGACGCCCAAAAGGAAGGAAATTCTGCAACATGCATAAATGTGGATGAAATTTGAGGACAAATAATAAACGAAATAAATGAAAAAGGAATAATAGAACTAGAATTGCCAGTATTGCCAGTTACGAAATATACTTGAAAAAGCAATTTATGTCTTACTGCCATTCTAGATCCTCATACCAACTTATAGGAAATATACAGGAATATATTCAACTGTGTGATGAGGATGTGGTAAGAAAATCCAGGTGTAGGAAGTTGTAGAATCCATTTTCTCTAACAAATCTCAAAGACAAAAGCAAGCCTGTCAGGGGAGGGGGTGGAATAGGGGAACCCATAAATTAAGAGATTCACGAGACTGATCCCCAGTGCAATATACACACTTTATTTAGATTCAGAGTCCAACAAAATGCAAAAAGATTATGATATGGCAACCAAAAAGCTGAACACTCAAGAGGTATGTGATATTTAGAAGTATTCAATGTTTAGCTATCAACATGGTATTGTGGTTATATTTTTATTTTTGTTTTTTAATAAATCATTGTTTTAGAAGATTCATTTATTGGAGAGAAAGAGAGGAAGGGAGTGTGGGACGTATGTGCACAGGGAAGAGGGAGAAAGCGGAGCAGACTCTGTGCTGAGCGAGGAGCCAGACGTGGGGCTCGATCTCACAACCCAGAGATCACAACCCGAGGGGAAATCGAGTCTGAGACCTAACGGACTATGCCACCCAGGCACCCCTGTGGTTATACTTTTAAAGGACTACCCATCTTTAGAAATAGACTCTAAAATATTTACGGATGAAGTGATAAAAGATCTGGGATTTCTTCGGAAATTGTGTAAGAGCAGGGAAATGGATGCAGTCTGGACGGTGCAAGATGAGCTGACAGTTGGTGAAGCTAGGGAACGGGCACTTCGGCCTCATTATGCTATTCTCTGTTCTTGAGTATGTTTGACAGTCTCCATAACAGAAAAGGCTTTTTAGGAAACTGTAAAAAGTACCGAATGAAATTTTAGGAGAATTTGAAAAAGAATCCTGCAGTAGAGGACGACTTCAAATGTGAAACACAAATCCTTAAGTCCTCCAAAGGGAGAGAGGGAGACATTTCTCTTCGCCCAAGTATAACATACCTGCCTTGCCTGGCAAAAGCCAATATAAATAAGATAAAAACTAAATGACAAACGCGGAAAAGACTATTTGCAATTCCTATCACAGACTAAAGGGTAGTTCCCCTACTCTACAGAGGGCACCTCCAAGTCAGTTAAAAAAGGATGGCTCTAAAAAATGTAAAACCTCACTTACAAAACTAAACAATTTTATTTTTCACCGATCAGCATGGCCGGGAAACAAAAATGAAACTCCTAAAATGAAACTCCTAACAGCATCACGGTGATGAAGGTGTAGGTTCAGAGAAGCAGGTTACTCCTATCCCCCGGACGGAAGCGAGAGGCAGCGCTCGGCATGTCTCTCAAAATTACACACACAACCTCTCTTACTCAGAAATTCCCCTTCTAGGAATTTATCCTCCAGAAATACTCACACGTTTGCACAGTGACAGGCCTAAAAGGGTAGTCACCACCGCGCAGTTCACAGCAGCGAATGTTCCAGCACGGCCAAAAGGAGCACCCTGCTCAGGCAGGAAAGAACTAGTGGTGCAATTATCTCTAATGCACATGTTAAATACGAAAATAAAGCAAGTGTACCATTTGTGTGAGAGAGGGGGAGATGCCCCTGCTTGTCTGTGCATGGAATATCTCTGGAAGGACAGAACAAACTGGTAACGCTCCCCTCAAGGAGAGAAGCTGGCGGGCTGGGGAAGGAGACAGACAGGAGAGGGTTTCCAGCCTCATATTCTCTGCACCTCTTAGCAGGTTGTTGTTGTTGTTGTTGTTGTTGTTGAATTAACATAAAGCTACTGCCTGGTCAACTGGTCAACAAAATTAAAAATAGAAAGCTCTGCTCTGTACCTCCCCCTAGAAGGCTCAGAATGCTGCTGAAAATCCCACAGTCCAGGAAGGAAGGCTTCCTTGGTTGTAACAAACCCAAAAGGCTCCAAAGTGCAACGTAGGAGAGGACTGGCTACATCTTCCTGGAGCTCTCCTCTGAGTCCCGTTACTTTCACCCCACAAAGATATATACATAAAACATTTTACAAAGCAGTACAATGAAGTTTAAAAAAAGAAAAGTTCAAAATTCTCCTCCTGCTCCTGCAAAGGGCACAAAGTGCTAAGAGATTTGAAAGTAGTCTTCAAAGACGTCATGGGGCGCCTGGGTGGCTCAGTGGGTTAAGCCTCTGCCTTCTGCTCGGGTCGTGATCTCGGGGTCCTGGGATTGAGTCCCGCATCGGGCTCTCTGCTCGGCGGGGAGCCTGCTTCCTCCTCTCTCTCTCTGCCTGCCTCTCTGTCTACTTGTGATCTTTCTCTGTCAAATAAATAAATCTTAAAAAATTTAAAAAAAAAGACGTCATGCATTTGGCACACGTGTTTGCACAAGTGAGAACCAACTAGCACCATAGTGCCTACGTTCCTCTACACTCCATGTTTTATTTAATCTTGGGACTGTTCGTACTGGCACATCTACCTTGTCCCCTAGGGCAGCTGCAAGGTTACTAACCCGCTCTGCAACCTCCAGGGCAAGGCGCACGAGAGCCGACCCAGCTGTGGTTAGGAAGGTAACTTCACCCCACCCCAAATTAAAACAGTTTTATTGTTTTCCTGATTGTTAAAGGTCACGAGCCTTGTAGCAAAAAAGGGACAGAAAAGTATAAAAGAAAGCTGTACCCCAAATTCCAAAGATGACTGGGAAACTCCAAAGATGACTGGGAAACTCACACACTCCCAGTAACAGGGTCTGTGCCCCCTTCCCCTGGGGCCCCAGCACTGTGTTGAGAATGTTCTCATTCCCCCCATGAAACGGAGAGGAAATGCAGTCACTGACAACACCACGGTGATGAGTGGACTTTGCAGCTAGACCACGCAGGGACAACTCCCTACTCTACCATTTCAACAGCTTTCTGAACTTGGCCAAATTCCATCCAGTCTGCCTCAAATTCCTCCAGAATAAGTTAAGGATAACAGCATATGCCTCGTGACACGAATGATAAATGAAGTCATAAATGCAAAGTGCTTAGAATAGTGACTGGTACCAAGGGCCCAATAAATGTGTTATTGTGACCTTTGGGTTTTTTTTTTTTTTTTTAAAGATTTTATTTATTTATTTGACAGACAGAGATCAAAGTAGGCAGAGAGGCAGGCAGAGAGAGGAGGAAGCAGGCAGAGAGAGGAGGAAGCAGGCTCCCCGCGGAGCAGAGAGCCCGATGCGGGGCTCAATCCCAGGACCCTGAGATCATGACCTGAGCTGAAGGCAGAGGCTTTAACCCACTGAGCCACCCAGGCGCCCCGACCTTTGGGTTTTTTGAACATTATACACACATTCTGTATTGGGCTAAAAGTTGTTGCGTAACTGTGTCCTCTTTCCAGCCCACCAAGTATTCTGAGCTAGACTTGGGCTTCGAGACAGAGCTGAGTACCGGGTTACTTACTCCCACAAAAGGTCTGTCATCTGTTATGTCACCAGGTGTTGCGAGGACCAGCCCCACATCCCAGCACAACACATGACGCCCCCTTACCCCGTGTCTCCCCAGTACCACATGCAGGTAGGGATATTAGGGCAATGCTGAGGATGGTCAACCCCAATCATTTGCAAAAATAATAGAATAATGAAAAATTAATAAGAAAACCAATTCTAAGATAAACTGGCAAAAGACAATAGTTTCTCTGTAAATAACTTGATAAAAATGTAACTGGGAGAATATTCCCAATAGTCACAAAAACCAAACTACAAAGCACAAGAGAGAGAACCACAGGAATGAAGAACCTTAGGGGAGAAAGTCCCATCAGTGAATCACATCATGTACCTGAGACAAAGGCATGACACCATCAAGATGTCAGTCTACATGTACACTGCGGTTTCATCCAAAATCCCAAGGGGATATTTGGGGAGAAATTACAAATAAACTCACCCTAAACACACTGTGATCACTTTACAAATGGCACCCGAAACACACTATGACTTCAGAAATACAGAATGACAACACCTTATTTTCAGCACTTTAAAGCCACAAACAAAAAGCAAGGACCATGTTTTTTTAATCTGTCAACATTTCATCTGGCTCTTTAACACAAACTCAGCACAGTTTCCAAAAGGGCACAAAGTACCTTGAAATATTTATTTTCCCCATGAGAGTGAAAACTTAATTCAGATTAAACTGTCCTGTAAGAGAAACTCCTGTTTCAGCTGTTAGCCCCTTCTATCCAGTGCACGTACTACTTAGCCCTTTACTGTACTGATTACTTTGTGCTAAGACTCCAACAATCCCACTTGGGAAAAAAAGACATTATCTCATGAAAGTTAAGAGAAAAAGTCATCACAAAGGAATCTGTCAAAATATTGTACTATTTTCCATGCCTTCAGTTCCTCAGTGAACTGAAATTTCCCCTAAAATCAGTATTTCTTAATGCAAAGACTCCCAGAGGGCTCGCTTGTGCGCCGGGGAAAGGTCCAGTTGAGGGGATCTAAGCTAACATGCAGCGTTCCAGGTCACCTGGAGACCTGAAGGGAGAGGCTGCAGGTAACCCTGGAGACACTGAGTCTAAGCAAGGTGGTAGAAATAATCAGTCGTGCGCCCTAGAACTTCAGCATCATTTTCCTGGGATAACCTGCATCCACTGAGGGCCTCAGAAGGATTAAACTATTGAAAGCGAAATGGAAGAGGCTATAGTACAGACCAAATAAAATACAGAAGAGAAAGACTAGTCCATTAAATGAGTAAGTCACACACCAAATTTCAGTGGTTAAAATAACAAAAATAATCAAAATCAAGGAGAAGGCCACAGTGGAGTGACAGGTACTCAACTTTCCGTCTTACCATATACAGCTAGAAAACTGGTCAAAACACATAAAACAACAGTTTCCAGGTATTGGGCAGCAGGGGACAGTGAACTGTGCGAGAAGGGAAGCCGATGGGGTGAACCCCAGGACGCCTCCAGCTTTCTGCCTGGAGGAACCTTCTGACCCAAACACTACGGGAAGAGTCCAAGCGGAGAACCCCAGGCAGAAAACACAGTCCTGCGAAGGTGAAGGGACACCAAGACCAGAACTCCGGGAGGCTCAGCAACTGAGGACAGACTCTGAAAGAAAGCTGCTCCTCCGAGAAAAAGCTGCAGAGAGCCGCACAGAGGTGTCCTGGGGCCTGCCCATGAATACTAAGTGGCACACAACAGTGTAAAGTCTTTCAGACCAAGCACACAACAACCACAGGGGAGCTGTGGGCTGAGAAAATGCTCAGAGGTCAGGCAGAGCTGGGGGCTGCAAGGAGCCGTCGAGGGGGAGGGGTAGCTTCACTGAACGCACCCAAAGCATTCATGGTAGAGACCCCAACAGGGCTAGGGGAGGGCTCAAGTCACCTTAGGTTAAAGTTACTCTGGACAAAACTGAAATAACTGTACTAATTGACAAGTAACTCAAGTGCCTACCAAACACACCTGAACACTCTTTAAAGGGAGAACACAAAATCCAGACACTCAGCAACACGCCAACAAAATGTCCACGATCCAATAAAAAATCAATAGACAAGCCAAGAAAGAGAAAAATGTGACCTAGGATAAAAACATCAGTCACTAGAAACACACCAGGAAATGACAGACATAATAAAGTTGGCAGACACTTTAGAACAGCTACTATAAATATGTTTAAGGACTTAAAGGAACATATGATTATAATGAGAAAAATGGATGTTATAAAAAAGATCCAAATGGAATGACTATAGGTTTAAAATGCAATTTCTGAAATAAAAATTTACCGGATGAGCTCGACAGATAATTAGACATTCCGGGAGAAAAGATCAGTGAACTTGAAGAAACAACAACAGGACGAAAAGAGGCTCTGGAACGCGGGCAGAGCTTTCATGGCCCGTGAGACAGTCCCATACAGTCTAACACACACGTGACTGGAACCCCAGAGAGGCAGCAAGGTATATGGAAATTTCTGAAGAAGGAATGGCAAAAAACTTTCCAATTTGATGAAAATGATAACCTGCAAATTCAAGGACCCGAGTAAATCCCACAAACACACACACACACACACACACACACACACACACAGAGAGAACCACAGAAAGAGACATTATAATCAAATCACAGAACATCAGCAATGAAGAGGAAGGTCCTAAAAGCAACCACAGGAAAAACGAGTCAACATCCATCTCTCAAGTGCTGAAAAATAACAAAGACTATCAACCTGGAATTCTGTATACAGCAAAAACATCCTTCAGCAATTACTGGCGAAATACAGCCATTTTCAGACAAACAAAAGCTGAGAATTCATCACCACAAATTGACACTGCTAGAAATGTTAAGGGAAGCTCTTCCGCAGAAGGAGAATGACACTGGATGGAAACCTGAATGCACATGTGTTCGCACACGCGCACACACAACCCCCCCCATCAGAAATGGTAAATATGTGGGTCATGTAACAAAAATTCTCATTGGGGCGCCTGGGTGGCTCAGTGGGTTAAGCCTCTGCCTTCGGCTCAGGTGATGATCTCAGGGTCCTGGGATCGAGCCCCCATCGGGCTCTCTGCTCAGCAGGGGGCCTGCTTCCCCCTCTCTCTGCCTGCCTCTCTGCCTACTCGTGATCTCTCTCTTTCTCTGTTGAATAAAAAAATAAAATCTTAAAAAAAAATTCTCGTTGTTTACTTTCCCTAAAAGATAACTGACTTTCAAAAGATTACAGACTTATTTACTTTACAGATTTCTTTATTTGAGAGAGACAGAGAGAGAGGAAGTGGGGAGACAGGCAGAGGGAGAGAATCCCCAGAATCCCCACCGAGTGCAGAGGCCACCGCGGCTTGATCCCAAGACGCACGAGATCACGACGTGAGCCGAAACCAGGACTGGGATGCGTACCCGACGGAGCGGCCCAGAGGTGCTGACCTTTAAACCGAGAACACTGCCAGTGTATTGGGGGGTTTACAGGATCAAGAAATACAACGTCCCAGCCAACCAGACAAAGGACAGGAGGGAGACGTGGGAGTACCCCGCGACTGCATTCCTCTGTGTGACACCAGAGGGTGGAGTCAGAGCGTGTAAGGCACAGGGGCATACTGCAAGCCTGAGAGCAATCAGAGGAAGAAAGGAAAAAAAGGAGAAAAAGAAACATGTATGAATAAACAGCTAATAAGCCAATGATAAAGATAAAAAGGGGTACTATTAAATAATCTTTAAAAGGAAAAGAAGAAATGGAAACAACAGGTAGATGTAGCAAATGAAGAAACAGCAAGACAGTACACGTGAGCCACAGCAAGGCAATCATCACATAGAATGTGAGGGGTCCCAACTCGGATTATGAGACACCGTTGACTGATAACAGAGCAAGACCCAGACGACATGCTGGCTAGGGACTGCCTGGAAGCCAACGGAACAGAAGACTGAGGAGTAAAAGAACGAAGCTGCAAACAGAGGCCCTCGCTGCTCTGGGGCCCCAGCTCGCATCAGGATGCAGGCGAGGGAGGGGCAGAAGAAGTGGATGCAGACGGCCCGCCAGGACGCACGCCCTCCGCCAGCTGGCTGGGAAGCCGCATCAGACACGTGCCCGAGCCCACCAGAGCTCCGGATCCCCGCACGCCTGGGGGCCCGGACGCGGGCTGTGCGTGGAAGCAGCAGGCAGGCAGGGGGCCCTGCAGAACAGCTACGCGGACACGGGTAAGGTGAGCAGGGAGGAGGGAAGGGGGACACCAGGGCCCCCTTTCTCTGAAGATAATCGGTCCTGCGTAAAGGCCAATCTGACAAAACGTACTTTAGAATGTCGTAATAAATAGGGGACAACTTCCGCTTCACAGAAGCTGGAATATCAGGTCCTGGATGCACCCTCCCACCTTTCCCAACTCAGACACGGAACAGAGTATGTGAAGCAGCAGTTTTCAGGCCATGGACAACAGGCAGCCCAGGAAAACGCTCTCTGAGAGGGGAGACAAGATTAAGCGGCCACGGGGACTGCGCGCCACAGGCTGGAAGGAAGCCAGGGCAAAGCCTGTCATCTCTGCACGGAGGACTCAAAGACAGCATTGGGGGAGGGTGGGTGGCAAAGAGGGAGCGGAAACAACTGCACAGAGACTGTGCTCTGGAGATCTGCAGAGGCGCCCTTCCTCTGAGTCTCCAGCTGAGCACTGGTCAGCACGTGCACCAAGAAAACCGCCCAAACAGGGAAGAACCACAGAAGTGAACCATCTCCAAAGTGCACTCCGGGCTGGACACAACGAGGGCTCCCAACGGCCATAGTAGAAAAGGCTTGTGACACAGGACGCTGGATAATTTATTCAGACAGATATCCCCTCCGCGGTGGGGAGAAAAGCCCCCGAGAGGCTATCCTCATCCCATCCTGCAAAACTTACAGCAAGCAGCAGAAGGGTCCAACTGTTTCCAAGGAACTTCACTCTATTCCGGAAAACGGCTCAAGAAAGTTTTGAAAAACAGGCAATTATCTAGCACCCACCAAGGTAAAATTCACCAAGTCTGGCGTCCCACCAGAAATTACCAAGCAGGAAACTAGACCCCAATGAAGAGAGGAAATCGATGGAAATCAACAAGTTCCATCATCTGTGACTCGGCTAACATTAAGCATTAAATCAGTTACTGCAACAGGTAAACATTAAAAACTACACATTAATTTCACATTATCTGAACACTGCTATAGCAGTTATTCACAACAGCCAAACCAAGTGTCCGTCAACAGTGAGGAAACCAGCACGGCGCACTACTCAGCCACACAAAGGAGTGACAGTCTTAGACACGGATGAACTTAGAAGACGTCACGCCAAGTGAAGGAAGCCAGATAGCAAAGGACGGATATCGCCGGACTCTACTTCCACAAGGCACCTCGAAGAGGCAGATGTGGAGACGGAAGCGAGCACAGGGGCTACCACAGGCTGGGAGGGGAGAGGCTGAGCTACTGTTTAGTTCCAATGCGGAGTTCCCACTCGGAAATCATTGACGGTTACGCAACACTGTGACTGTACTGAGGCCACTGAATCACACACTAAAAAATGGTTAAAATGGTAAATTTTATGGATATTTTACCCCAGTTTTGGAGCCTGCAATAAAAATGTACAATTTTGGGGGGAGGGAAATGCATGGCCCCCTAATCGCACTTTTCTTCCTTCTGCGGATTAGTCTTCTGTAGCTGATGGTTCTAGAGCACATTATAGAGCCGGCGTCTAGCACTGCTGGGACTGAAAAGTCACAGAAACAAAGGCAGGCTCCCAGAGAGGTCGACAGAAGCCTTAGAGCAGAGTAAAATACTCTCCGTACAGAAGCCTTAAAGCAGAGTAAAATACTTTCCATATGGTCACCAAGCACTGTAAAGCAGATGTGATAAGTTTTGCTGTCGATGTCTGCTACAGAGCCTCTGTGGGAGCCACCTGTAAGCCCCTGGCCTGGGCTCCACCCTCAGAAGGCAGAAGACAAAGAAAGGAAGGAAGAATTATGAGAGGCCGGGAGAAAACCTCCCTGGGGGAGCTCAGTCAGTTGAGTGTCTGACTCTTGATTTTGGCTCAGGTCCTAGTCTCAGGGTCCTGGGATCAAGCCTGGAGTTGGGCTCTGTGCTCAGTGGGCAGCCAGCTTAGGAGTCTCTCCCTCTTTCTGTCCCTTCTTCTCAAATAAATAAAGTATGTATTTTTTTAAAGGTTTATTTATTTGACAGAGAGAGCAGAAGCAGAGGGAGAGGGGAAGCCGACTCTCCAGTGAGCAGGGAGCCCAAGGCGGGACTGGATCCCAGGACCCCCACTGGGATCTTGACCTGAGCCAAAGGCAGACACTTCACCAACGGAGCCACCCAGGTGCCCAATAAAATAAAATCTTTAAAAAAAAAAAAAAAAGGGAAGAAAAGAAAAAAAGAAAGTCTCTTGGGGAACTACAGCAATCATCTGCACCTGACACCCAGGCCCACAGGGACAACGCTCCCTAAGTTCCGCTTTCCAGCCCCTCTCCCATCTCCTTCCATCATTCTCACTCATCTCCAAGCCCTCCTTTGACCAATGTTTCTCTTAGTCTAGGAAATGACGATTTTAAGAAGAGTGGCCCGTGTTCATGGCGTCTGCTGCACCTGCTCCTTGCTCTTCAAGCCTCGGGAGGCAAGCTTTGCCAGCTGGTGCCCCCAGCATGGCTCTGGCCGAGGACACCGGCAACCTTCGAACAGCTGACCCCCTGTGCCCTCCTCTCTGCGGGCCTCCTGGCTGCACTTGACTCTGCTGTCTACTCCTTCCTTCCCCAAACTTCCTCCTCTCTCTGGCTTTGCGCACGTGCCCGCTACTTCCTCCCTTTCTGCTGCCTGTCCTCTCTCAGGCTCCCTTTGGAGCCAAGCCCCCCATAAATGTGTGTGCTCCTCTGGCCCCATGCTCTCCTTACCCTATACCCACCCCGACAGGGTCATCCGCCATCTGTTTACTGATGAAGCCCAAATGTGTACAGACCTTCCCTCTTGCTTTACCTAAGTCCCATTCACCTCTCGGGTCCCAGCTTAGACTCCACTTACGGTAAGCACCCTCAGATCTCCGAGGTCTGTAACGTGCCCCTCCTGCAGACCACTGCTGGGCCTATGAGTGCCTCCTTATCCCTGTATTTACACCGCACTTTTTGCTGATTTACTTATCCGGATCCTATACTACACTGCGAGCTCCTTCTCTATCTTGTTTGGTACGACGCCTGACGGCAGGCACTCAAACAGATGCTGGATGGATGAGTTATTAATCCATTCACCACACAGCACAGCAGCTACCACCTAACAGGTGTTCAGGTGTTCGAGCTAATGAATTCTCTGCCATTTCCAAAAAAATCCAAACGCCCTCTTTCAGTGATGAGATTACAGGGGTGCACTTTTCTTGAGATGAAAAACTTCATTAGTCCAGGTTTACTGACTCAGCTCCAAGAACCAAATACAATCCTTGAACAGGCAATCATAAATCCCTCAAGTATATAAATGAGACATTACCTTGCAAAATGTCATTGCTTAGCCCTGTCACTTCTTAATGACTCTCCTAAAACTCTACCATAGTTTTGGTGAAGAATTTCCCCCCAGATCCTAGCCTTCCAGCTTAATGCCATCAGTGGCAATTCTCCGGGGACACAGGACAATCACTGGAACCGATGGCGGACAACCAGACTGAAGCTAGACAGTGGACAGGCGTTCCTGTGTCATCCAGTGTCGCAGGCGATCACCGCTGCTGGCCCCGTTCAGGGAGATACAGTGGTGAAAAGCAGGACATCGCAGCCGCCCTCCCTCAGGGCCGCTTAGCAGGAAGAGACAACCACTCAACACACAGGGCAATGCCAGCTGGTGGTGAGGAAAAGGCGAGAAGATGGGACCGAGTCACGGGCTGGTGGAGGGCTACTTTAAAGGGTTCGGGGAAGGTCACTTTGAGAGCGAAAGAATGAGGAAGCTGGCTTGTGAGGAAGCAGGATGGAGGAGGACGTAAAGGCCAGGTACGGCGGGAAGGAGTACCGTGCGCAAACACCCCAGTGAAGGGCTATTCCTGCCAAGTGGAAACACACCAGAGGGCAAGTAACACAAAGGTACGTTTACAAAAGTTTTTAAAATCAACACCTTATTTTAGCACGACTTCCTTGACGTTTCTATGCAAAAAAAACAAAAAACAAAACAAAAAACAAAACAAAAACCCAAAAGACAAAAAACCCATTATCATTCAGGAGGAAAAAGGGGATACTGTGTATATAACCTACGAATAAAACATACCCAAGAGCAGATTACAGGAATCAAGCAGGACTGAACCAGAACGGAAGACGCAGGCCCACCAGCCACATCGCTCCCGGCTCCTTCCTGGGCCCGAGCACAGATCACGACTCTCCCAGAGAGCCTGTGTGTGGCCTCTGTCCTCAGCAACGCCCTCCCAGCTCCCTCCTGCCTGCCCTCTGTCCGCAAAGCTCATCAAAATGGATGGAATTTTTTAAAAATCTATTTTTCATGGTCCTTCTTTGGTAAGTATTACATATTTTCCTGGTTTCAAAAAGATTAACCTGCAAGTATAACTCATCAAAGAAAGTCTTTTCTTAACGCCGGGTCCTCATCATAGCCATGGTTATTGTATAAAGTAAAAGACACCGAACACTGAGTTCCTAGGCCTCAGCTTTCAAACATAAAAAACGATAGGGTTAGACTAGATGACCTGCAAGTCCCTCTGGGCCTATCTGAAGAATTTCAGTGTAATATTTTACACTGGCAGGCTCTCGTGCATCCACACCGGCTAGGCAGGGGTCCGGATCCACAACAGCTACTGGGAGCTCCTTCCCTGGAACGCGGCGTCCAGCCCGACGGTCAGATGCCAAGTGACAAGCCCACTGGGGGAGGAGACGATGCCTTCGACGCGGTCTTCAGTGAGATGGACACTGGCGAGCAGCTTCGGGGGCAGCATCTGCAGACCCGGGACCCACGGTCACCGATGAAGTTCGCACTGGCGCCTGCCCCCAGCGCTTCCGCCCCGCGCGGCTCATCACAGGCAAGAAGATGCTGCCAGTAATGACGCCATCGGCAAGGACATCGCTGACCTTATCTTGGAAACTGGCCGGCCAGTGCACAGGTTTTTGGGGCTTCCTGGTTTTCCATGGCTTTGGCAGGGGGACTGGTTCCGGGTTCGCCTCCCTGCTGCTGGGAGGTCTGTCGCTCACCGCGAGCGGTCCACGCTAGAGGTCTCCATGTACCCGCCACCCCAGCCCGGGTCCCCCCAGCTGCAGCTGCACCCCACAACCCCGCCCTCACCACCCACCCTACCCCGGAGCGCTCTGACTTGCCTTCAGGGTGGCCGGCGAGCCCATCTCCGGCATGTGGAAACCCCCACACTGAACGCCGACCCTACGCTGACCTGAACAGGCTGGAAGGTCAAGCTGTGTCCTCCGTCACTGCCTCCCTCAGAGCGCCTGGGGCCCAGAATTCCAGACCAGCCTGGTGCCCCAGCCCCGCACACGCTTCCCTCTGGCCACAGACTTCTGTCATCTCTGAGAAAGCCTCCCACGGACAGCCTTCCAGCAGCGCTCACCAGTGTGCAGGCCGAGCCAGCTGGAGGGGGACACGGGACCCTCTGCGTGCAAACACACGGCCCGCTCCCTGCTGTACCGCGGCGGCTGCTGTTCCCGAGGATGTCGGCGTGGTCACTGCCACGGTCAAGGCCAAGAGCCCCATCCAGTTTGTGGACCAGGGCCTTGCTGGCTTCAAAGGCGGTGTAATTACCGGGCCCCACTGGGGGACCCAGTGGAGACCCGCGAAGCCCGGCGAGCTATGAGCGTGCGAGCACGGCCATTGCTGAGACCTGGGCTCGCCTGGGCCCAAGTTTCACCTGATGGATGCCACGTGGGCCTTTGTTCACTGGTATGTGGGGGAGGGCATGGAGGAAGGAGGGTTTTCTGGGGCCTGAGAGGACATGGATGCCCTTGAGAAGGACTGTGAAGAGGATGGTGTGCATTGTTGCAGGGGAGGGTGAGGAAGGAGGGGATACTGAGCTCTGCCCTGTGCTCTCAAGTTTATCTGTCTGTAGCAGTGCACACTCTCATATACAATTACCGACCTTTCCTCGTATACGATTACAATATACAATCATAAATATTCTCATATACAATTACCATCCATTACTCTGACGGGTCTGAATAAAGTATCTCCTGCCTTAAATGAAAAAAAAATCTTTATATTAAAATATTTCAGGAACACTACTATAGTTAAGTGAACTATACAGATCTTTAAAATTAAACGACTCAAAATGACGCTTTTCCTTCAACACCACACACACACACAGCCAGGTCACATGAGGACTGAGGGTGTCTGCTCCCAGCTGCTACCTAGATGGACAGTGGCGCTCTGAACCAGGACTTATTTTTAACAGTGGTTCCTCTTGAGGACAATTTCTCGTCTAGATTTTTACAGCTAACAGAAAACCACAAAACCAGAGCAGGTTTTTACTGTATCACAAAGCTGAGGTAGTAAAATAAGACTGCCAAAGTTAGCAAAATAAAGCACAATGCCAAGAGTGAACTTAAAGTTTCTTAAGCAGAGAACAGAAGAATGAATCGCATATGGTCACAGGAAGAGATTTAGACTACGCAGCAACCGAGAGACAGGAAGACCGTAGAAGTGAGGGACTCATAACACCTGAAGATCGAGCAGACAGGAAAGCTCCAGGGCCAGGTCCCAACAAGGCACTTCTAAGAAGCATGACATGTACCTCTAAACAGATTTCTGCCAGCTTCCTCTTTCTCCTCTTCCCGTTGGTCCTTCCTGCAAATTAGTAACATGACCAAGAGGGAAAACCAAGTGGATGAGGAAAGGTCAGTTGGACCAGCATCCCCAGGACTGAGGCAGTCACACATGTCCTTTATTTTCAAATCAGCCCTATGGGAGCAAATGACTAGGCTTCGCCAGAGGAACAGTGGCTCACACCAACCACACACACTCAGTAGCTGGCCTTGAGGTCAAATGACCAGTGAAGTGCCATCCAGTCTCTACCCTGCACCCTCCGCCCTATCGGAGCCCCTGGACTGACCTTCCTGCTGTGACCTTCCATCTTACTCTGCCACCTCTGCACGCTGCTGCAAAGCTCCCTTGATCAAACAGGCATCACTCGCACATCAAAAACTTCTAATGACACCCCATCACCTACAATCACGCTTGATTTCATTCCCTGCCATTCAAGATCCTTGATAATCTAAAAATCTCCCTGGCGCCCATGACTCTTTCTCACTCAGTAAGACACCTTCAGGATCCACGACATTCATGCCCTCTTCTTCCCTCTTCACTGGACCACGCCCCTCCCCATTTTGTTAAGGTTTTCGTCCCTCCCTCTTGTGAATCAGGTGAGGTGACCCCTTGTCTACCCCAGGGACTGATCTAGGCCAGGCCAGGGTCTCCTAGTGGTGATGCAACTTGTACTGGGGCAAGGGGAGGACGATTCTGCATAATCTCTGAGACCTTCCAGCACATCAGAAGTTTAACATGCCTGCACAGTTACAGACGAGGAACCCTAGCCCAGAGTGACTGACTAGTGGCCTGCGCTCAAAGAGCAAGAAAGAGGTGAAGCCCGGATCTCCAGCCAGGGATGTCTGATGCAAAGCCTGGCCTTTCTGGCACCCCCAAGGGACTCCTGGCTCCTACTCAGAATCATTTACTGAGTATCTACTCCTTACCACTCCACAAGGATATGCAAAGGAGCAAGGAATAGTCATCATCTTCCAAGGCTAATGGGAAAGACACACAGTGTGATCAAGAGAAGGTACTAGTAAAACAGAGGCGGCCCACAGGCGGGGAGGGTAGTCCTAGCAGGGAGGACACAAAGCAGAGGAAGCGGCAGGAGGGACGGTCCTCCCAGCTTCAGGGAGGTGGTCTGTCTTTCATTTTCGTGTTGAGTATGGTCTTGGGCCGCTGTTCTTTATTTGTTTTTGACAACACTAAAACCATAAGGTCCTCAAGGACAGAGACTATGTTGACTTTACTTTTTTTTATAGCCTCTAAGGTAAACCTAGTTCCTAAAGTTGCAAATTCTAGAAAGCAAAGAACATAGGCTAAACTGAAATGCGGAGAAAGATTACGTGCCATCACCACCAGGAGAATATATATTTTTTCATAGGATTAAGTCCACCCTTACTTCTAGAGCAGAAGGCAAGACTACTGCAGAAATGGTAACAATCAAGGTCCCTGTACTTGTAAGATCTCTAAATTTAAAGACCTATATACCATTCTCCTTTGCAAAACAGGAAAAGAAAATGGTACTCTCTTACTTTAGTAAACTACATTCTGTTGTTTTTCAGGTAATTGCCTAAAACCGTTTTCACTGAAAACGTCACAAAAGCACTTCTGATCATTGTTTAAATCATGATACAGGCCTACTGGGACAGGGATTTACTCAAGGCAGCTGGCCAAGGTAACAAGAGTAAGGGAGAAATACTGAATCCAGCATGTCCCATCAACTCTCCTCAAAGCCCACGGGTCCAGGAGAACCAGTCCAAGCCAAGCAACCCCTGGAAACCAGCCACAAACGTCAATGACGAGAGGGTCATTCTGCCTGTACCTCCTAGGATCACCTTCCCCGATTCGCCCATGCGCTCTGCGCAAAACACGCAGCCTGTGTAACTTCTGTATTTAGCGCGCTACTCCCTTTTATACGTACCGCAAGGGCTCTGAACCCTGTTTATGTAGTTGTACCGGTGGCTGCAGCTGAGCAACTAAAGTATCATTGTCTTTCACATAAGACTGTGAAAAAGGAGTCATTGTTTCTAAGAAAATGAACTGAGTGTTTGGAGGAACCTTGACAAAAAGTAAGCTGCTAAAAAGTTTACTGTCAAAGTAAACATAGCTGAGACAACAGTTAAGACAAACGGGAAATCATAATTTTTAAAAACCTAGAATTCTGTATTTACAGTGCTTTGAAACTGTTTTTAAATTCTTAAAGCTCTTTACAAGAAACTAAAAATGGAAATCATTCACAATGCATTCTGAGATTATACAAAATGGATTGCTTAGAACTCCAATCAGACCTTGGCTTTCTATCACAGGACTGGTAAATAATGGTGTATTTATGGATTCTTACGTTAAAATAAGATGGTATTTTCATTCAACACTTTCATCAACTGTTTAACCAACTACAGATATTACTTGGAAGTCACATCTGATGTAATAAATGACTACATAATCCCATTTTTCCCTAATCCTACCATTCACCCATTGCTGGCACCACCTAAAACTGCACAGAAAGACTTTCAAAGGACCTTGTCTGCTGAGGACTCTGATAAGGGCAGTGAGTTGACTAGAGGAAAGAAAGCAATGCTCAGATTCTAAAACCTGTGGTATGTTTGCTGCAAACACCCTACCTACAGCCAAATCTGCTTCAATTCACACTGGCAGAGACACACAAATGCCAATCAATAATAATTTTAACCATCGCCTAAGCATCTAGTTAACCAGATGGCACGGTCTTCATCTTAATGCATATCAAGCCATATAAATACAGTGAATTATTAACTAATGAAAATGTTTACAGGCCTGCTTACCATCAGACTGGGTATTTCAAGATATTAAGGATTTATTCTCAATTTTTAAGTATGATAGGAATCATTGCTATATGTTTAAAAAGTCTTATTTGGGGAGGCTATATATACTGCAGTATTTTTAAAAAAAAACATTTTATTTATTTGAGCGAAAGAACAAGAGCAGGGGGAGAAGCAGAGGGAGAGGGACAAGCAGACTCCACGCTGAGTGCGTAGCCTGATGCAGGGCTCGATCCCATGACCCTGAGATCATAACCTGAGCTAAAATCGAGCTGGACTGAGCCACCGAGGTGCCTCTATACTGGAAATATTTATCATGAAATAACACATCTGGAATCTGCTTCAAAAATAATAAAAGAAGGGGAAAATGGGTGAGGAAGTTCTGAAGAAAGAACACGGTCAGGAGTTGGGAGCTGTTGAGGCTGGTGATGGGTATGTACCAAGGGGGTTCACTGTACTAGTCTTCTTTTGTCTATGTTCGGAATTTTTATAAATAAAAAGTTAAAAATACTGCATCAGGCCAAACTGCTTAGACAATATCCTAAAAATCACAGACATGAAGTTTTAAAGCATAAATAATATGAAACTTCCCTAATATATTTCATTTATCCCCCCTTCACCCCCGCAGAAGAATAATCACTCACGGAACCAGGAAAAGAATAAAGATTCATTGAATCTCAAAATCCTAAGCCAGGATGGTGCCATTTCTTCTAAGCTTGTGAGAACATTCTGACCCAATTCTCGGTGTTCCCGTTGGTTTCTTACACCACTGTTCTCAAAATTGCTGAAGCTTCAGAAGTTTACTGCGTTAGCAAGCAGAGATTCCAGTTAGAGGAAGAATGATGTTGGGTAACTGATAATAAATATTTTCGTATCTGTTTAAAACCTGTCAGTCTGGAAATATTTTACTTATTGTCTGGGTGAACACTCATTAAGCCCATAGGATGATGACAGCCAAACCAACTATCCTATACTCCAAATAAGTAAGTGGCCTGACAGGTCTACGTATCTCAGTATAACCAGGAGACATCTGAGAAGTTCTACCCGATAGAATCCTGCCACCTCCTCCACCAGAAAGCAAGGTTCATGAGAGCAGGGATTTTTAATTCTTTCCTTCAATGTTGTATTCCTACTGTTCCAATGGTTTCTGGCCCATGGCAGGTGCTCCACAATGTACCGAAGGAACAGGGTGACGTGGTGACCTGCCACTGGGAGGATCCGGGGAGATGCGCCATCTGAGACCTCAGTGAACAGATGTGCTCGACTCACTCAGGCTGGGACAGCACGCTCCGTGGTCTCACTCACACTTCTGTCCTCCCTGCCTCTAGCGTTTGGCCTCGTTTCTATCTTGTTTTGATGTATGGAAGGTAAATTACCAGAAATAAGGCACGCCATGGCAAAAGAATCAAACTCAAACTGTTGGACACTGCAATTTGAGAAATTTATCCAAAGTTTTGGATAAATATGAAGCAGACAGAAAGGCTGATTGCCTCCACAGTGTAACATGAAATCAGAGAGATTTGTTTCAGCTCCCTGAATACAGTTAAGGTGGATTCTTAATCTTGGGGTCTAACAAGTTTATAACTCAGTTTATAGTTTATTTTTGCAATAATATGAATAACACCACTCGACCATAACTCTCCTTTGCTATAAGCCAGACACTTGGTAAGCCCTTTGCATGAATTTTTACTTAACTCTTGAGATAATTTGGTAGAGACAGTGTTTTTGAAATGTCATTTTTCATCCTTTGGGTTTTCGTTTCCTTTGTCTTTACTCCCACCTCCCCAACCCAAACCAGCAGTGCCCACTGCCTCAGGAGAGCGACAGGGCACGGCAGAACACTGTGGTCTTCCTGGCTGCAAGTTTCAAAGGCCCTAAGAACAGTGGGAATGCTAGGTCTGCACAGAGAACACACCTCAAAGAGACACTGCACAGGAGAGATGAGGCAAGGCCTCCGTTTCTACTGCCACCTCCACCTTCCAAACCCTGGGGTAGACATGGCAGCAAAGTCCAGAAGCAAGTCCAGAAGCAATGGTGAGCCCTGCGCAGGGCCCGCACCAGGGAACCAGAGTCCCCAGGGAAATGCAAATCGACCAGAGGGGAAGCAACAGCTATTTATTGCTTTAGGATAGAAAGTGTCTGAGCTCTGCAGAGATCTGGGTCGCACTAGAGCATGACAACAGCAAAATGGCTCCCATTCCCTCGGGCACAGCAAGGAAGTGTGGAGAGTGCAACCTCACGGAGGGCCCAGACTGTAAGAGCAAGAAAGGCCTCCCCACTGCGCAGAGAGGTGGCGGGAGGGCGAGATGGGGTCCCCCCAGGCCATGACATCAGGAGGGGATCCCCATCCTCAAATCAGACCCAAGCCTAGGCAAGAGGAGGAGGTCCAACTCCCAGATTCAAGTTCTACCTCCCCAGTAGGATGGGGACATAATTTGCTATCAATTATTAATGGAAAATAAAGTTTGTTTTTTTTTTTTTTTTACCCACCTGGACTGTGGAATTCACACTTGAGTTCATATTATTACTTGCATTTTACAGATGAGGAACCTGAAGCATTAGGTAACTTTCCAAAGTAATGTAGCTGGATTTGACTGGGATTTGAGCCGAGTTGCCATCTCTGTGCTATACCAGCACCACTGCACTGAAACACATGAACCTCACAATCACATGAAACTGACTTTATTTGTTCATTGCCCTTCTAACAGAAAACCCAACAATATCTCTCTCCTAAATAGAAAAGTTAAGGTAAAGCAAATACTAACAAGGGAAATGGGCTTTTATGCAATAATAACCTTGAATCATAGAGGGATCCCAACAACCTCAAATTTATTTTTTTAAAGATTTATTATTTTTATTTATTTTTTTTAAGATTTTATTTATTTATTTGACAGATCACAAGTAGGCAGAGAGGCAGGCAGAGAAAGAGAGGAGGAAGCAGGCTCCCTGCTGAGCAGAGAGCCCTATGCGGGGCTCGATCCCAGGACTCTGGGATCATGACCTGAGCCGAAGGCAGAGGCTTTAACCCACTGAGCCACCAAGGCGCCCCTAAAGATTTATTTATTTATTTATTTATTTATTTGAGAGAGCTAGAGAGAGCACATGCACATGTGCACGCTGAGGGGAGGGGCAGAGGGAACAGGAGAAGCAGACTCCCTGCTAATCAGGGAGCCCCACATGGGGCTTGAGCCCAGGTCGCTGAGATCATGACCTGAGGAAGGCAGACGCTTAACCAACGGCACCATCCAGATGCCCCTCAAAATTAATACATCATCCCACAAGTAACAATAATTATATAACACTATAATTTCCTGAGAAGTACATAATGTCAAAAAAGTACCATGAAGTCGTTAACATTTTTCTTTAAAGATTTTATTTATTTATTTATTTGACAGAGAGAGAGATCACAAGTAGGCAGAGAGGCGGGCAGAGAGAGAGAGACACGGGGAAGCAGGCTCTCTGCTCAGCAGGGGCTTGATCCCAGGACCCTGAGATCATGACCTGAGCTGAAGGCAGAGGCTTTAACCCACTGAGCCACCCACGCGCCCCACGTTAACAATTTTAAATGTATCCATATTTTATTAATAACACAACTGAACATATATTTTTAAAACAGAACCAGCAAAAGTGAAGAAGACACACAGTCTATGACCGCGTCTGTTCCCCTGAAGCCAGGAATCCCTAAACCCAGAATAAACCAGAGGTACTATGAACCAGGCCCATCAAACATTCCAGACGTTGTAATTAAACTGCTAACCTGGAGATCAAAAGAAGATCTGTTGGAACCACCGTGAGACTATGTCCACGACCACAGGGTTTTGGGAAGAGCCACACAGGACTCTGCGTGGCACGTGCCACTCACGGATGCCTGCAAGTGGCTTAGTGTGGTCAGTCTCAGACGAAATTTTAGATCACAATCAGAGAGACTGGAAACATCTGCTTTCTGTGAAATGTACTTTCTGTCCTGTAAGGGCAGCCGCTAATAAAGAACGCTTTAAAAGAGACCTCGGACCGAGTACGTGTCCTTATTTATCCAACACCGCTCCCCAATCCTCCAGCAGAGAAACAATCCTCCTCTGAATTATTATGACTAATGTATGTCAGAGTATTTAATGCTTTTATTTTTTTTTTAAGATTTTATTTATTTATTTGACAGAGAGACACACAGTGAGAGGGAACACAAGCAGGGGGAGTGGGAGAGGGAGAAGCAGGTTTCCTGCCAAGCAGGGAGCATGATGCCATGCGGGTCTTGATCCCAGGACCCTGGGACCATGACTTGAGCCAAAGGCAGATGCTTAACGACTGAGCCACCCAGGCGCCCCTAATGCTTTCCATTTTTACACAAACTTTTCAAACTATCGTCTCTTTATTGACACAAATTCATGTTTACTCTTAAGTTTCCAATGAAAGTCAATGCAGGAATGTGGAGGGTCTCATTTCTGACTGTGCCATCACTGTACATGGCATGTACTTCTACAGCAGCACCCGGAACATTTAAACACACTGAAGTGTCTTCCCCATTTGTCTATAAGCTCTTCCAGAGTAGAAAGATATATATGCATGGGCACTTACAGAATTTGTAAGTTCTGGGTAAAGGCTGATGAATGAAACAAACAAAACGACAACCCATGCATTTGATTTTTGTTGGCATACTTAACAATTCTCATACATATTTATATGTAATAATATTTAAATGTTAACGTTAGACAGTGAAATTTAAATGTATTCCTTCCATAATAGGATATAATGTTTACGGATCTAACAAAAGACTCTGAATGGCGTAAATGCCGACAAGATTTTAAAGTAGCTGTCTGCACCGGTCTGATTTAGACGGGTGGTAATTCTCAGAGATACCACAGGCAAGTTATGGGAACAAAGAAAGACTCTCAGTCACAAAGCTAGCCTCCAAAGCACACCTTTTTTGCCTTCATGCATGGGTCTGAGACCAATCAATTATTCAAAGGTGGACTTTCTAGTTCAGGGATTGCACTCATCCTTTTCTCTCGCTTTAATAAATTCTTTAACAAAATTCTATTTCTTTAACGCTTTTTCAGGGGCCTCAGAGTTACCTGGATAGTTAGTTCCTCAACGGAAAATAGGAAAACTGAACCTGATGCAATTCGAATTCACCAAAATTAACAGGCACATACTACACAAATAAGATTTTTTTTAAAGCTTAGATTTACGCAAATATCATAGATTATCTGATTTCTAAAATAATTTAAAAATGGGATTTTTGACACAGCAACACCCCCTTCCATGAATTAGAAAGTGTTATCATTACACAACCACATTAGGAACACACTACACAAAGCAAATAAATGAAGGCTGGTTACTGTGAACTCTAATGATACACACAGCTATTGGCTCAGTTGTTAAGCGTCTGCCTTTGGCTCAGGTCATGATTCCAGGGTCTTGCTTGGTGGGGAGCCTGCTTCTCTCTCACCCACTCCCCCTGCTTGTGTTCCCTCTCTCCCTGTCTCTGTGAAATAAATAAAGTCCTAAAAGCAACAGGAAATAGTTAATAACCAGCCCCAGCCACCTTGCCACCATAATAATCAGACACCCATTTGCATAGAATACAAATGACCCAGCAATAGGACCCTGAAAAGTTACTGAAAACCACAAGTTGACCAGAAACCAGCCTTTCCTTGAGAATACCAATCTTCTGATTTTCAGCATCACTGGACGCAGTTAAAGTCCTTGAAACAAGAAACCATACTCACTGCTCACAGGCAGGCTAGGGTGGGCGCCCCCCGCCCCCCATTTAAGAGCCCACAGGAGGTTTTCAGGATGAACCAAGAACAGAACTCAGATTCCAGCTCTTCTTTTTCCATCTTCCACAGAGTGGTTCTCAAAGTGTGGTCCCAAACTAGCAACATCAGCCTCACCTGGGAACTGGGAGAAATGCACGTTCTGGGCCCCACCTCCTGAATCCCAAACTTGGGATGTGGGGGGGGGGATGGAGCCCGGGGATCTGCAATTTAACAAGCTCGGGGGCCAGGAGGGGGGCAGAGTGCGATGCAGCTGGGGTACCACAGCTCTACCACCAGTGCCTGAAGCCTCGGAGATACGATCATAGCTCATAAAACACCCAGGCACTTTGGTTAAGAGTCCAATTTCTGTCTCAAAAGGATGCTTATTACCACTGCCATCATCTTCCTTTACAGCAGAGATTGCTAACGGGTCAGAGAAGAGGGGAGTTTGAGGAACAGTACTACTTGCATTTTAGAGACCTACCTGTTACTTTCATAATACAAACTACAGAAACAGAATGGGATATTTTTACTTATCAAAAAGGGGAATGGTTTTTAAAATGTTATAAATACTGCAGTCAAAACTAGGGGTAGTTTAAATACCAGAATTTTAAAACACAATCTCCACGTTCTTTGGTATCCTCTTGGCTTTGAATGATTAAGACAAATCAATATAAGGTAACTACAGATCTCAGTAATCTAGAAGCTACTGGGCTTTCTAGGCTGGGGAGGTAGATTGAGGACACTGAATGTGTTTTACTTAGTGGGCAGGGCAAATCACAAGACACATCAATAAATAGGCTATAAAATAGGCTATAAAATCTTCAATTTAACTCTTGATTCCAAAATCTTATGAAGATGGGGAACGCAGGAAGTGATGAAAACCCAGGCTGGCCTATTGAGAGCAAGTGGCTCTGCTTCCTTCAAGCTCCTGAAGGAAAGGGTACAGTCAGGCTGGTGAAAATTACAAAAGTATGTATAAAGCAGCAATTTTTTAAGAACTTCCGGTTCTGTGCTGGTTTTGAGTAAGTTTTTAGTTATTTTTAAAAATTTAAAAAACCATACTTTCTCCCCCGTGGAAGAAGAAAAAAATGGTGCTTCAGAAAGTAAAATAAAATTTTAAGTTTCCATTTGTAATCCTGCATGCATTAGCATTTTTCTACTGAAGTGCCACTTACTATTTATAAGCATTAATTAAAAACACTTTTTTCATCTTAGTATAATTCAAAGCAAATTAACAGAAGGTGGTTAAGTTTGGAAATCTGTGTTCAGGGCCCGGTTAATGACAATAAGCTTTTAAATCGGAAAAAAAAAATGAACTTGGTTTCTTCCTCATTACAAAAGCAACAAATACTCACTACTCAAAATCTTGAGAATTCAAAACAGGTTGAAAGATGAAAAGGAAGGTCCTGAGTGCAGCCACCACGAAAGAGACAAACTGCATTAACACGAAGATCCGCATTTTCCAGCCCTCTTCTGTGATTTTGGGTTGGAGAATACACTTAAACTGACATTTAACTGCTGCGTTTCAAATAGCTCATTAGTTTTTGACTGCCCACGCTCTCAGGCAAGGATCCAGATGTTAGCAGCCTTCCTCCCAGCACACGGAGGCACAGAGAGGCTGTGGAGTATCTGCTGAACTGGGCGGCTTGGATCCTACAGCAGAGTCTGGTCACGCACACTGCCAAGATGTGTCATAGACATATCTTCAAAGTGACTGTTGTGATAGATAAGGGTAAAAACTGACTCCTTGAACTAAAGAAAAAAACAGGCATTTTGAGACATGGTTCCTTAGAAAGCCCTGTGGGCTAGAGTGCCTGCACCAGGAGCCGCCACTGTGAAGGGAGAAAGCCTGCGGTCCAGGAGCCAGAACTCTGGGAAGTGCTCTCTGAGGCTAGGATGAGGTGATACACGCAGTCATCCCAAGCGGTCATCCCAAGTGTGGTGGAGGGCCTGGGACTGAGCTCGTTCAGAAGTCACAGGAAGGAGGCCTGGAATGAGGACAGGTAACAGCTCCCAGATGAATGGGGCATTTTTCACTCCTGAAGTTTACAAGTCTTTCTGACGTCAAGAACCACCACCAACAGGTGATTTTGCCTCTTGCCTCTGCAGGTAATGATACCACAGGACTCCACTTTCAGAGACTAAAAATAGCTTAGAAGAATTGAGTCATACTGAGTAACATCCTCAGGCACTGTATTTACAATATCGAAAAATGAATAAGCAGGGCTAAACCCATCATGTGCTTTTAATAGTCAACAAGGGGAGGGGAAAGAAAAGAAACCCTGACTGGAAAGTCAAATATGCCCACAGTCTGTTATTTTGATCGCTTGACTTAAGGTCTGGTTTCCCCTAAAATGCGTTAACTACCTTACTTTTTCACATTTTTCCCTCCAAAGAGGAGACTACTCTATGTGTGCACATATTCCCTTCCATCACTTTGTGGTCTGTTACAAAGAATGCTGTGACTTGGGGCACCTGACTGGTTCAGATGGTGAAGCGTCTGTGTTCAGTTCAGGTCATGATCCCAGCGTCCTGGGATCAAGCCCCACCTGGGGCTTCCTGCCTGGCGGGGAGCCTGCTCTCCCTCTCCCTGCTGCTCCCCCTTCTTGTGCTCACTCGCTCTCATTCTCTCCCTCTCTCTCATCAAATAAATTAAAAATCTTAAAAAAAAAAAAAAAAAAAAAGAATCCCATGACTTGGGAGAGAGCCTAGATGGCTCAATCCTTTAAGCGTCTGACTCTTGATTTTGGCTCAGGTCATGATCTCAGAGTCCTGAGCTGGAGCCCCACAATGAGCTCTGCACTAAGTGGGGACCCTGCTAGAAGATCCTCTCTCCCTCTGTCCCTCCCCCCATGTGCGCACTCTCTCAAATAAACAAATCTAAAAAAAACAAAACAAAAAAAACGTGACTTGGATTTTGTTCCAGCACACATGGCAGGCCAACACCCTGAACCACTGTGCTGAATAAAATATAAAATCAAAAGACACACAAACACACACCTTTTAAAACACATTACTGAGTCAGCACAAAAAGAAAGCCCTCTAGAGAGGTCACAGAGGAACAGAGCAGAAACCCTTGGAGAAAAGTATGTGCTGAGACAGGATTCCACTCTAGGAGTCTCCTCCAGACCCTGAGACCCCAGAGACCCTGAGTTTGAGTCTGTATGCAGAAGGCATACTAGGACAGGTATAAGAGAGAGATGCCTGTGTTAAGCTAGACACTGGCACCCCAAAAGAACTTCGGTATGGGGAACCTGGGTGGCTCAGGGAGTTAAAGCCTCTACCTTCGGCTCGAAGGATCGA
Source organism: Lontra canadensis (assembly GCF_010015895.1). Classification (NCBI taxonomy): domain Eukaryota; kingdom Metazoa; phylum Chordata; class Mammalia; order Carnivora; family Mustelidae; genus Lontra; species Lontra canadensis. The sequence goes on along the minus strand of NW_022631086.1, from coordinate 6,678,302 downwards.
GCCCTGCATCAGGCTCTCTGCTCAGCAGGAGCCTGCTTCCCCCCTTCTCTCTCTGCCTACTTGTGATCTCTCTCAAATAAATTAAAAAAAAAAAAAAAAAAAAAAAGGACTTCGGTATAAGGGGAACAGAGAAAATCTGTCATTCCAAAGTGGGCAGCAAGGAAAACTGTTTTATCAGTAGAGGAACAAGGAAATTTCCCCCTGACATCCAAGGTATTTCTGCTACCAGAATGGCTAGAAGAACACAGAGGCAGGAATTAAAGTGGCCACAAGAATGTAGTGTCCCCAGGAGACCAGCATAAGCAAAGACAAATTCCCCCCGGAAGACTATGACTTCAATCTGGGTATCAGAACTCCCTCAGATGAGGTTCCAAGGAAAATGAGCAACTCACAGGAGGAAAAAAACAAAACAAAAACAACAAAAAACACAAACATACATGACACACAAGAAAACAAGGCACCATGAGTAAGAGTGAACAGACACAGATGGCTGGGTAAGACTGCAGACACCAGAAGAGACACAAACCATAAATGTTTAAGATGCTTAACAGAAGCTTAAATGTATGAGCAAAGCCTAAGACTATAAATGACCAAGCACATTTGAAAGAGAACCAAATGTAATTTCTAAAAACAGAAGAGAACGGAAATAAAAGTAGTGGATAAAAGATCAGATGAGGCCCAAAGAAAGAGAGTATTGAACCAAAGGTAAGAGCCACAGAAATGACCCAGAATGCAGCACAAAGAGAAAGAACATGGCACGCTGAAGTACCAAGTTAGAGGTCTGCTGGCCACTGTCATGCTAGTTCGAGTTCCAGTGAGAAAGAACGGGGACGAGGCATGTTTGTGGAATAATCATTTCTGGGAACTCTCTACAATGGCTACATTACCCATGTGTAGCTATTTGGTTAAAATTTACAATAGTTCCTCAGTCACACTAACCACATTTCAAAATCTCGTTAGCCACACGTGTCAGGCAGCTGCCATGTGGGACTGCACAAACGTAGAATATTTCCATGGTCATGGAAAGTTCCATGAGTTCCAGAAAGTTCTAGAAAAGTTCCACACTATTCTACTGAAATTCCACTGAAATTCCCATCCTCAGAGCCAACATACCCAATAAACTTCATGTAATGTCAACACCATCCACACAAGGATGGACTGTGGTAACACTGCAAGGTAGGAATGCTACCCAGAAAGTCTTGAAAACAGGCAGAGAGAGGAGTCAGGCCATCTTAAAGAAACAACATGAGACTGCTAACTTCTTAGGAGTAACTTGGAGTAACTTGGAGAGCCCAAGGAAGACAGGGGACCATCACCTGCAAATAGGCTGAGAGAAAACACTGTCAACCTAGAAACCTATCTTTCAAGGATAAGGCAAAAATACATTTCCACACACAAAAGATTACCAACAACAAATCTTCCCCAATGGAAATTCCAAAGAATCCACTTTAACCAGAAGGAGTATTATCCCAGAAAGGAGGACTGGAATGTAAACAGAAATAATAAGCAAAGATATGGTAAAATCCAATTAAATCTAAATAAACATTAGCTCTATAAAAAAATGAAAAGAATGTCTAATTTCTGAGGGAAAAGACAGAATTCTAGTACTGGCAGTAACTGACCATACTGGGACACATGATCAGAGTTACGTATCTGAAGACCTTTTTGTAATACAGAAGGAGGGTAATGATGGTGAGTAACTTCGAACTTTAACTTAGAAATGGTAACATACATGCTTATGATAACCACTGGAAAAAAACTGGTATATAGGACAAATCTTCCAAACAGCTGGGGAGGGGACGGGTAGAATAAAAGGAAGAGGGAAAAAAATCCTCTTTTAGTCCAGAAGATGGTAGCCAGAAACCCAAACACATCAGTGAACACAAGTAAAAGCAGACAAAACTCTCTAGTCACAAAGGTCACCGGACCAGCTACAGAGGTTAAATTCAGCCATAGGCTCTTACATACCAGGCAAATACTTACCAAAAGAAAGCTAGTGAGGGGCGCCTGGGTGGCTCACTGGGTTAAAGCCTCTGCCTTCCGCTCAGGTCATGATCTCAGGGTCCTGGGATCAAGCCCCACATCGGGCTCTCTGCTCAGCGGGGAACCTGCTTCCCTTCCTCTCTCTCTGCCTGCCTCTCTGCCTACTTGTGATCTCTGTCTGTCAAATAAATAAATAAAAAATGTTAAAAAAAAAAAAAAAAAGAAAGAAAGCTAGTGAAACCACATTAACTTTAGACAAACTGTCCTTAGGAAAAAACACACTGAAGATAAAGAGGGTCCCTACACACTGAAAAAAACTCAATTCACCTGGAAGATGATACTACTTTGAAACTTAGAGAAATATTTTTTGAAGATTTTATTTATTTGAGAGGGAGAGCACGAGTGGGTGCAATGGGAGAGGGAGAGAGAGAGGGAGAGGGAGAAGCAGGCTCCCCACTGAGCTGGGAGCCTGATGCAGGGCTTGATCCCAGGACCTTGGTATCATGACCTGAGCTGAGGGCAGACACGTAATGGACTGAGCCAACCAGGGGCACTAGCACCCTAAACTTAGAGATTTTTTTAGAACACCATCTTAATTAACATCTCCATCAAGTAGACAAAAGATCAGCTAGATACAACAGAGCATGTAGTTTGTAAGGATACAGATATGAACAACACAGTCAATAAATCCAATCTAATGGTCATACACAGAACACACACATTGAGTAGTGGATATACATATTCTTTTTAGAACAGGTGGCACATTTATGAAGGAGACCATAGGACAGGTACAAAGTTAGCCTCAACAAATTTTTAGTTATAGTATGACTATCAATCAGATTCCCTGTTCACTATGCAATTAAGTTAGAAATCATTAACAAAAAGACAAATAGGAACACCCTCTACTTTTGGAAATCAAACACACTTCTAACCACCAGGGGTTACAGTCTCAGAAGTATGAGGTCTGTTTTAAGTATCTGAAAACAGAAGAACCAATTCCTCATTAGTAAAACCGAATTGTTAGATTTTAAAAAGATTTCTAATACCTGAACTATAGATGTGTACTTTCCATTGTGCATGTATACCTAAAAAGGAAAAGTTTGCTAACACAAGATTACGGGCGCCTGGGTGTCTCAGTCGGTTAAAGGTGTGTCTTCAGCTCAGGTCATGATCTCAAGGTCCTGGGACTGAGCCCCACATCGGGCTCCCTGCACAGTGGGGACATTTAAAACTTACTTTTATACAAAATTAAATAGTTAGCATTTTCTACAGTGTTTTTAAAAAACGATCAAATCCACCATTAATCCTTAAGGCTTAACATTAGATTTGAATAGAAAGAATTCTATTCTGTCACTCAAATAAAGAGGTTTTTGCTCAGGAGAGACTATAAAAGATGCTTTTTACTGTTCTCACTAATGTATATCATTGAACAGACCTGAGCAATTCACTCGTTTCCTACCAGTATTTTCAATACTCCACATCCACTCAATTCAACCAAGCACTACCACAAATATTTCACTTCAGATGCTGGAGATAGAAAGAAAAGAAAAAAAGTGTATCCAGGACTCCCAGAGTCTTGTTAAAATGATTACTCCTGAAAGTGACTATGTAAGCACAAAAGGAACCAACTTAGTTACCAAAGGTTAACTCTGACATGGAAATTACAGCTAAATTATACAGCCATGGATTAACTTCCATTAACTATTTTCATGCTCCTTTTGATATATGTGGGCCAAAAATTTTTTTTTCTTTCCCAAGATTTAATAAATAAGACTTAATTTACTCCCAAATCCACATGGGATTGTGATTAAAATACAACCTTCCGAGGTTTTCAGTAGAAGCCAAGACTTCACAGGCTAATATCAGCCCCGCACCGCATTTGTTAAGGGAGATAAGATTGGAGTCAGAATAAAGTACCTGCTTACAACTGAATTCAGCATCCTCCTGAGTAGCGATTAGAAAAAAAGAAGATAATCCCTTTAAAATGTGCGGTTACTGATTAACTTTCTTTGGCAGAGAAGAACTGCCCAATTAAAGTTTTTTTTCTAAAAGATAATTTCTTTCCATTGTGAACATGCCAGATTTTAAAATTCACGACAGTTCAAAGATAACTGCATCTGTAAAAAATAAATCAGAGCAATACATAAGAATATTAGTTCTGGAAAGAACAGAGGCCATTCTCTGGTAAATTCAAAGGGAAACTCACACCACCCAACCCAGCCAGATACTGTGTTTGTTTTTCATCACTTGAGGCTTGCAGCCAGAGTTCAAGTGCCACAGAAAGCTGAAATTTCATAAAAAGTTAGAAGTTATTACCGAGTGCGTTCTCACCACCGACCCAACTAAAGCAAGGAAAGGAAAAACCCCGAACTACTCAGATGTCAGCAAAGGCAGGGGTGTGGTTGCAGGGGGGAGGAAAACAAGGACAACTCTCCTCCCCGGTAACAATGGGGAAAAAAGAGAGAGAGAGAGACTGGTTTGACACAAGGATCACCAGGAAGTAGGAAGACCAGAAATCGGAGTTAGGGTCCTCTTTTAACACGTGCTTCTCTGCTCTTCCTTTGCTTTTTAAGTTGGAAGTGGCTTGCCATCCTGTGAATGTGGAGATGAATCCCATGGGGCAGAGTGATTAGAAAGGAAACAGACTTGGAATCACAGGAATTTACCTCCAGAGTGGCGTAGGTAATAAGGTAGGAAGGGCTGACACGTGCTTTAAGGCTTGGTTTAGGGAGGACACATGCAATTCAAGTTTAGTACAAGGATCACTGTTCTTTTCACCTTTACAGAAAAACTAAGTTCAGTTTTAACTATCAAGTTTTCATTATGCGTACCTCACTCGCGGCTAACCCTAACGCTAGCCCTACTGAATGGGCCCAGTACCAGCCCTGAGATCAGAGTGCAAAACACCACAACACTGACCTCCACTGAACACACATCTACCCCGAACAGCTTTTAAGGTTGCAAGATGAGTGCAAAACAGGACGTGTAATTGGTCATTTCTGGGATGTTTGGCAACAAACCTCAAAATCAGATTTCCTTAGAGATCCTTGACTCCAGTTTTGTTTTTAAAAAAAGATCAACACAAAATTATCTAGGTTAAAAAGGGTGGACCACATCTAACGAAACCAAGGAAGAGCACAGCCATTAATGTATTAATAAGCAGGTAATTATTTCTGTAAGAGCAGACGACAGGTTCCCTGGAGGAAAATCTCCATTTAAAAAAAAACCAAACACTGCACCTTGGCAGATTCAGAAGCACAAACTGTAACAGGCTGAAATAACATAAGACAATCTGATCTTTCAAAGGGATTTCAAACTGTATATCCCTTCCTAAATTACCCCGGATCCCAAAACAAAAACCCAACAACAACAACAATAACAACAACAAATAAGGTTTTACCCAACCCAAAGGCTCAGAGATTTCAAACATAAAGATGGAAGAGGGTGCCGGCGCTGAAAAAAAGGCGACATCACAGAAACTATTTGCTAAAGTCAAGCCATTCCTCAAACCACATGGCTAGCTCTAGGAGGGGTCTCCCACTAGGAGTCCTCGGCGACTGTGACTTTCCCAGTTACCACTTTGCAGGAAGAACTAAAGAAAACGCCCCAGGAAAGGCAGGCGTGGAGGGTGACTCCTGGACGCTCAGGTAGCAAAGGGTGACCGCTCCGGCCCCGAACAATACCCTAAAAGCAGCAAACCACCACTTCTGGCCAATTACCAAGCTCGAGTCAAAGTTCCACCACGTAACCGGGGCCTGTGCCTTTTTTCAAGCGAACTCGTTACTGAAAGCACAGTCATTTCCCTCTTTGTATTTTCTTCACGCTGGAAATGCCATTCAAACCGAAAAGGTAGCAAAACAAAAAAAGAAAAACACAAGAAAAATGAAGGAAGTGGAGACGCGGGGCGTTCAGTCCGCCTCGTCCCTCCAGCGGGAGCGCGAGCCCGCGGGCCGTCCTGTGAAATGCCCCGTGCTCCCCGGCGGGGCTCGGGTCCCCCCAAAAGCGGCCGGCGCGGCCGGGGTCCCACCCTCCGGCGGAGGGAGGGGCGCTCCCCGCGGCGGCGGCGGCGGCGGGCAGTGGCCGCCACTCGCGGCAGGACCCGGGGATCCCGAGGGCCGGGCGGCTGCCCGGAGCGGGCTCCCGGGCTGCGGGAACTTTCCCTTGCTCCCGCCCGGCCGCAGCCCGCGCTCCGGCGCAAACTTCGCAGACGGCGCCGCGGGCGTCCGGGGGTCCCACCCGAGACCCTCCCGCGCCGCGAGCCGAGCCCCCGAGCGCCCAGCCCCGCGTGACCGGTCCGGCGGACTGTCGCTGGGCCCCGCCGCCGCCGCCCGCGCCCCCGGCCCCGACCCTCCCCGCGCCGCTGCGGGCCCGAGCGGCCGACCGGGCCTGCGCCGCGCGCCCCTCACCTTGGTGGCCATGGCGGGCGGCTCCCGCGGCCCGGGACGACCGGCTCCTCTCCGGCGCCGCGGCTGTCGGCCCCAGGCGGGCGAGGGCGGCGGCGGCTACGGCTGGGCCCCGGCGCGGCGGCGGCGGTGGCTCCGCCTCGGCCCCGAGTCTCGGCGCTCAGGCCCCGCCGCTGGGCGCTCGGCGACTTCGGCCGCCGCCCGCTCCTCCAGTTCCTGAAACTCCCCGGCTGTGCGGCTCCCGCCCCTGCCGGCCGAGCCTCCCATTTACCGCGGCGTGCGCGGCGCGGCCGGCGGAAGCGCGCCCGGTGCCCTCGGCCGGCCCGGCCTCCTCTCCCACTTTCCGCCCCCGCCCCGCGCCGCCGCCCCGGCCCGCGCCGCCGCCGCCGTCGTCGCCGCCGCCGCCGGGCGCCCTTTGTTCCGGCGCCCGCCGCGTCCCGGGAGGCGGCCGGGCCGGGTCGGCGCCCCGCGTGGCTGCCCGCGGGAAAACTTCAAGGGCCTGAGGACTCGCCTGCGTCCCCCCGCCTGAAGGACCGGCCCGACGGGGTCTCGCAGACAGCGCGGTGGGCGGCGGCTGAAGTTTCTTGTGCCCGGTGCTCCAAGATCAGTAATAACTACGCGCCCCCCTGGCAGGGCCCGAGTCGCCCGCGGGGGACCTCTGCTCCGGCGGGGACCGCTGTTGGGCGGGTTGTTCTCCCCGCTGAGTAAACCGAGTGCTAAATCAACAGCCGGAGCGGAGGGGAGCAATGGCTTCCCGATCCCGCCGGCCCTGAGGAGAGAACAAGATGGAGTCACTCGTGTCAAGCGGCCGAGCTAATCAGGGAAGCCGCCAAGGGCCCCGCAGCTGACCCCAGCTCTCACCCCAACCGGCACAGACCGGTAGCACCAAGGACTGACCATCAGTGAGGCCACAGCACCTGGAAGAACCCGGGGCTGATAATCACTGGAACCGGAAGAGGCCTGCAAAGGCCCACGACTGATCGAACTCCTTCAAGAAGGGAGGACCTGTGCCGCGAACTGTCGGAAGCTCCGGCCGCTGACCTTCCCCCTCTGACCCCGCGGGAGAGGCCGCTGCTCCGGAAGGCTCTGCCTGCTGGGTCTCTGAGCAGAACGGAGATCCCCCGCGGTGTGAACACAGCCAGCGCGAGCACGGAGGGCTGACCCGGACCAGGCAGAGGCCTCCCCTCCGTGGTGCCCAGCGACTGACTTCGCTTTGGTTCACTAACTTCTTGCCTTTCTGGTATCTTGTTTGTGGTGTGACTTTGTATTATAGCTTGTCTCGTGCGACGTGTATGAAGCCCAGTTAAATGCGTAGTGAAATGTCACGGAGTTTGGAAGCCTGAACCTGTTTTACAATCATGTCAACCTTGCTTTGCGGCTGAATAAAGCAGACACTGTGGAAAGACACAACTCACACCCACGGCCTTCCCATATTTTTGTGACACCTTCCAAGGAGCTTCTGTCTCCAACTTCAAGGTTACCACAGGCTGTGATCCCAGCTGGAGCTTCTGGGCCGGGACGTGTGGGGATTTCATTCTGAGATGTCCCATTAACCTCCTTCTGGACTCTTGATAAATTAAAAACTGTCTCAGGGTCCCCGAGGCTCGAGGGAGACACAAGAGGCTTCCTGAAGTGCAAATGAGAGGTCTAAAAATTTCCATCTTTTTTGTCAAAATGTATGAATGAATGATTCAAATTGAGTGGCAAGATTTTCACTCAAGGACAAAAGACATGACCGGGAGACAGATCTTTTTTTTTTTTTTTTTTAAGATTTTATTTATTTATTTGATAGAGACAGTGAGAGAGAGAGCATGAGAGGTGAGAAGGTCAGAGGGAGAAACAGACTCCCCACGGAGCTGGGAGCCCGATGCGGGACTCGATCTTGGGACTCCAGGATCATGACCTGAGCCAAAGGCAGTTGCTCAAACAACAGAGCCACCCCGGCACCCCAGGAGACAGATCTTAATTGGTGTATTAGTCCAGTACATTTTGTTTTTATTATCAGGGATACATGTTAAAAGAGGCAGCTATCAAATCAAATCAACCTTAGTCTAGAAAAGAAGTATTTAGAGATAATGTCAAATTTGTGTCCTCGTGAAAATAGTCTCTCTGACCTCCAGAGATTTCATAAGTTACATTCAACAATGGAGTTTGAAAGGATTTGGCGCTACAGAGAGCTGTGAATGTTTGTTTTGCTGAGGTCAGGCTGAAGCGATAGGTTTCATAACATTCCTTGATAGTCTTTCCTAAGTAAAAGGAAAGTTGGAGACACCAACGTTTGTTGACAGCCTGCTTGCCCTATAGTAGGCTCTCACATGCCTTAATCTCACTGAGTCCTTATAGGCAGCTTTGAGAAAACCATTATTGTCCACTATTTACAGACATGAGGAAATCAAGGCTCACTTAAATATTTTAGTCTGTCATATTTGTCAACATTGGAAATGACCACAATGGTGGACCTAGTGGCTTTACTTCTAGGAATTTTTCCAGCTGTCCATCTTGTGTAAGTGTGAAATATGCTTAGTAAACCATTGCCTTGTGAGAACCCCAAACAGACAGCAACCTATATGTTTGTTGACAGGACTATCTCAATAAATATGGTATATCCACACAAACGAAATACTAGGAAGCCCGTAAGAAAGTGGTTCTATTTTACGAGGTATTAATAAAGGTAAAAAGAATATTATCGTGCAATCCGCTGATGTAAAAAATTTAAAAATGCATTGTCTATGCCTAGGAAATTCCTGAAAAGATTCACCAGATGGTATTGTCAGAAGTTTTGCATAAAGATGTATTGCTTTATCTTAAGAATGAGTTTACATTTTAACAACTAAGAGCATGCACTAGTATGTGGAAAAGCCAGGATCTGAACTCAAGGAATAATGTAAGTACTGAAGTTTCCATATTCTTTTAAATTTGAAAGCCAAAGACCGGTGCCAGCAGCCCGTTCAATAATGCGTGTTTTGCTAGGAAGTCAAGGTCGCGCCTATGACCTGTGCGTTCCACATGCTCAGCTGAGAAGTTCTGGGCAACCAATCATTTTGGGCACCTGGCACCAAGAAAGCCGGAAGACCAGCTTTTCCTGGTCTTTTCCTACTTGAACAATTTCTATAGGCTTGGATTCATTTGGAGATACCAAATGCAGAATAACCAATGCAAATCAATATAAATAGAGAAATAAAAGTGAATCTCCATGTATATTCTTGACCAGTGGTTTACAGAGCCCGGAAGCGTGGTCACTGATGTAATCCTCACGTGAGCCTGATCTTTGCCTCTTGTTCATTCCACCATCCCAGGCTCTGCTTCAACCACTCTGGCCTCTTCCTTCCTCCTAACTCCTAAGCAGCAAACTCCCTTCCAGGGAAAGGACCAGGGCCTGCTTCTTGGGCGGCCATGTGACCTGTGCTAAAGGGACTGAGTCCAGATGGACCGTATCCTTGCTTTAATGCTCTGTTCTCACCATCGGTTTGAACAAAGGGTCTCACAAATTCATTTTGTACCGGGACTCCTAAATTATGATGTTTATATTGTTTCTTTGTCTAAAAGACTCCCCAGCCGCCAACCATCCACCCTCCCCACCACACCACGCACATCCCAGCGAACCTCCCACTCATCTTTCAAAGCTCCCGCCAACAGTCGTAGTGGTTACAATTCTCAGGGAAATCTCCCTGGCCTCCAGTCTAAGTCAAGTTCTGTCCATATAAGTTCTCTTAGTACTGGTTTCCTTGCCTTTGGAAACTTATCTCAGTTTGTAATTCATTGGAGTGACCACTTGCCTGCCTCCGCCATCAGACTGTAAGGACATTAAGAAGAAGAGGTTCCATGGTCTTGTCTCACACATGCCTCTGCTCACCTAGCTTGCAGGAAGACCCCATTCAAAGAACTGTGTGGAAATGAATGAGTAAATGAATGAATGACAGGAATTATGAATCACAAATTAAACAATACAGCATTTGCCTGAGTCTACTCTCGAGCAACTCTTGGGATTCTGTGGAACACATCTGAAAACCACTGTCCCATCATTACCCATGCTAATGTGAACCATTGCATAATACAAGCTTCCACAAATTTTATTACTCAACAACATCCTGTTTGTTTTTTTTTTTTAAATCTTCAGAAGTGTTATCCCTCTACCAAGTTTCAGGAAGTAATTTCATGCTATGATGTTGCTTTTGGCTGGTGTGTAGGAAAATGATGTTGTGAAGCTGAGCAGTATTTATTGGAGATGTTAAAAATGAGGTAAATAAAGGTTTTCATTATGTTCAAGATCTTTCTAGTGTGACTTGTCATTGAAGTGCACATCTCTTAGGTACTTTCTAGGTATTGGCTGGCTTTTGTTTGTCTTGGATATAAGGACCAAGGTCATAGGATTCTAAAACCCCAGTCCACTCATTTGCAGGTGCAGGAACGAGACTAGAGTGGTTCAGGAGGTCACTCACGGCCGTGAATTAAGCCAGAGTGAGGACAGGAGCCCACTTCTCTTATGATGGTTCTCCAAAACACGTCATTTTCAAACTACCAATGTTTTAGGTGAGAGGTTTGAATGGAGTTTTGTGAAGGTAAGGACAGTCACTGTTAAAAACGGGACAAGGACTCCAGTCCTGGAGGAGCCACCCACCCACACAGAGGAACAGAGGAACAGAAGAAACATGACACAGTTTTCTGTCATCTGACGAGATCCAGATGTCCAGGGGAGCAGCAGCTTCTCCCAGACAAAAATTTGACTTCACTCGAGACAGTCACGGGAAGCTCTGGGTGAAATTGGGAAGCAGATGGCTTTTGTTTTCTGCTTCCATTTGGAAAAACCCATTCATGCCTCTTTCTTGCCTCCCTCCACCTCCTTCCCTTGACATCTTTCCTTGGAGATGGCACCTTCCATGGGCTGCCCACAGAATCTCGAGCCCCAGCACTGAGACTGGCACACATTTCCTCAATGGCCAGAGCTTCCAGTGCTCACACTGGTGAGAGCACAACTGAGGAGCAAAGGAATTGGAATTTGTGGACAGGTTTTTGTTATAATGAGATTTGTCTTTCAAAAGGAAAATGAGCCTGTAGCCAGAGCAATGGAGCTGTTCTGTTTAGGTTTTGCACTCGTCATCCTGGTGAGGTGGAGGGATAGGGGTTCCATGGAAGTCCGTGCTAGGGACACAGCTGGTGGCAAGAGAACAACAGCCATGGACGGTCTGGGTTCGTTCAGTGACATGTAGCTGGGATGACTACTATACCCTCAGGAAGTTAAAGCACTTTGGTTTTAACTGAAGGAATTAGTGACTTGAGGGGCACCTGGGGGGCTCAGTGGATTAAGGCCTCTGACTTTGGCTCAGGTCGTGATCCCGGGGTTCTGGGATCGAGCCCCGGATTGGGCCCTCTGCTCCGCGGGGATCCTGCTTCCTTTTCTCTCTCTCTGCCTGCCTCTCTGCCTACTTGTGATCTCTGTTTGTCAAATAAATAAATAAAATCTAAAAAAAAGAAAGAAAGAAATTAGTGACTTCATTGTTGTAACTCAGAAACTCTCTAGCCCCAAACTCATGTTTTCATAGCAAAATGTTTTAAAGTTCATCTTTTATTTTATTTTTGTTTTAAGTAGGCTCCCCACCTAGTGCAGAGCTCAATGTGGGACTTGAACCCACAGCCCCTGAGATCAAGACCTGAGCTGAGATCAAGAGTCAGACACTCAACCAAATGAGCCACCCAGGGGCCCCTAAAATTCAACTTTTTTAAAAACTAGAATTTCTTAGATACAACTCTGTGGTTCAGGAAAACACAAATGCAATCACCACTCCATTCCCTTCTCTTTTCTCCACCTTTCTTCTGAGGAGCAGAGTTTCCTGTCAACAGGTATGGATTCTGTTACTTACAACCCACGTAATCTCAGGCACATTACTTAACTTTTTCATTCTCAGTTTCCTGAGCTGCAAAATGGAAATGATAATAGTACCTATGTCATGGGTTTGCTGTGTGTGTTAAACTAGATAATGAGCAAAGGACTTTGCATGATGTTTGATACCTAATAAGCACTCAATAAATACCATTATTAACCTTCCTGTTAGTTTCTCAAGTCAAAATTAGATTCTCGTTGTATTTCAGCAGCTCGGAACACAACTCAGTGCTAGGTCAACTAATGGGAAACTATTGCAGGAATATGAAGCTATGAGAACTAATGTGGAATGGTCGGGGGGACATGTGTGACTGTCCGCTCCTGCCCGTATCAGAGAATGGAAGCACGGGGACTAGAAGGGACTTCCAGAGTGGGCGTGGGTCTGATACACAACTGTATCTTCTCTCACTTGATGAGTTGTATGAAGTTGAAGTGAACCTCAAGGGTGACCTTGAAAATAGCAAAACTGGGCATGACAGGTGCCTTTCCAATCACAACATGTGTATTAAGTCTTTGCCTTGTACCAGATATTGACAGAAGGAAAAGTCCCTGCTCCCTCAGAACGGACACTAGGTAAGGGGGGAGGGGAAGACAAGGCACCATGGTGCATACGTAAGGTGTCAGGTGCTTCAGGAAGTGCTCTGGTGGAAAATCAAGCTGGGGAAGGAGATAAGGTGAAGGGAGAGAGGTTATGTTATACAAGGCTTCCCGCTGGTGTTAAGCTTGCAGGTGGTTATCTATGAAAGTGAATGTCCTTTTGTTTGGGTTGCTTAGCTAATTGGTTGGTTTTAGTTTTTGTCCTGTTTTGACTCAGTCACTTCTCTCTTCCTCTGTCTGGGAGGAGACACAGTCCACGTATCATGATTGGAAATAGTGTGCAGACCTGGAGATCTAGCAGGAAATCCTCTGCTAAGATCTGAGCAAGGGAGGCAGGGACAGAGGGTTGGGGCGGGAAGAGGCTGGAGGTCAGTGAGACCGCGCGGGTGGCAGAGGTGGCCCGGCCGGGCAGAGTAAGTCCATGACAAGGGCTGCTCCCTCTTGGTTCTGTGCTTGCCTGTTTGCTCCATGTGAGCGCACCTGACTCCCAGAAGGAAGGCTGGGATAGGAGGTTGAGATGGCAGCAGTGACAATAACGTCAGCTAATCAGTTGGCTTCTCAAATCTCCGAGGTTCCGGCATCCCTGCATACCCTAAAGCTGCACCTAGGACATTGCTTTGCTTCTCTGACCTGCTGTGGACAGACTCTGGTGTGAGCTCTCAGAACATGTTCATAGACAAGTGGTTGGGCACAACGAGGTGAGTGATAGCAGGAGGAGGGAGAGTCGGGGTGCAAAGGTCTTTTGCGAGCTCACATGTCATTGCTCAAGTCACAGACTATGGGGTTACTTTCAAAGCTAAAAGTCCCACCTGACATGCTTGTGCACGCACACCAGTGACACACCTGCATGCACACAGACACGGTTCCTTCATGGGAAGCTCTTCTAACGACAGTGATCGCCAACACGAATGCGGGGTATTTGCTGCTACCCCCACGATTTAGAGCTGGTAAATGTGAATGACAGCTTCTGTCCCTGAAGTCTTGTTCCTTCCCAGGCCTTTGAGCAGCAAGGCCACCGGCTGCTGAGTGCTGAATGGTGAGCAGGCGAGCCCCGGATTTGCACACCTGGTGGCTCGAAACTCATTTCTGCTGCTTCCACCTGTGTGAATTGGGGCAGTTTATCTAATCTTGACCCTCCAAGCTCTCATTTATAGTGACGCTGCCCTAAGGCTTATTTATGAGATTCAGCGAAACGGCCTTTAACCCAGCAGTATGCTGTCTTAAAAGATCATTTTCTTTATTTTTTAAAAGATTTTTTTTTTATTTATTTGAGAGAGAGAGAGAGCAGAGGGAGCAAGAGAGAATATGAGTGGGGAGGGAGGGGCAGAGGGAGAAGCAGGTTCCCCACTGAGCACAGAGCCTAATACGGGCAGGGCTCCATCCCAGGATGGAATCGTGACCTAAGCGGAAGGCAGAGGCTTAACCCACTGAGTCACCCAGGTGCACCTGTCTTAAAAGATCTTAATAGTTATTAATGACTCTGTACTAGAGGGGCCCACTCTGGTGCTGAGTTCTTTCTTTCTTTCTTTGAGAGAGAGAGCAAGCATGAGTGGGAGGAAGGGTAGAGAGAGAGAGAGAGAATCTTTAGCAGATGCCTCACTGAACCTGAAGCTGGATGCGGGGCTCTATCCCACAGCCCTGAGATCATGACCTGAGCTGAAACCAAGAGTCAGATGCATAACTGACTGAGCTGCCCTGGCGCTGATTTCTAATCACGGTTCTCAGATCTATAACAATATTCTGAGCATGTTGTTCCATAATAGTTTCAGCTTTTCCATCATCCACATCCTAGACCTGTATTTGCTCACTCCCGTGGCGTTTCTTTCTTTTCTCCATCCTTACTGTTGTTCCGTTTAGCCCCTGGGATATACTTAATCTCTTCCCTGGGGTGCCTAGCATCTCAAGCTTCTCAGCATTTTCACAGATGCCTCAGCAATTCTTCTGTCGGTCATTAAACCTCTGATTAAGTCAAGAAATGTCAAAATGCAAAATATTCTTTTAAGTGAAAAAGGCCAGAGACTTTCATAGTTCGTATAAACACAAGCTCCACCTTAGTTTCAAAATAGGTGACAAGTTTAATTTTAGAGAAACAGAGACATTCTAAGCTCAATTTCTGAAAGTATTAAATTAGTAGCTGTTCAGAAACACATAGGATTCTTAGAAATAGTCGCTATCTAGCTGATACCTGTCCATGTCAATATTCGCAAGGTAAAGTTAAGGTTTTCAGGTGACAATTGTTCATTGACTGTCGTGATGCACACAGAGCTGTGGCACTTGCTAGGCATTCAAGAAACAGTGGCTCTTATTCGGACTGGTTTGGTCTATTAGCTGCTTTTTAGTTCATTCACAACATCTTTATTGTGAGTGTGCAATGGTAGTTAAGCTCAAAGTTGTGAAAAAAACGTATTTTGTGTTCCCCTAGAATTGGAAATATGAGGAAAATAAGTCATCCATCCTAGTACCACACTCAGAGGCCCCAAGGTGGTCACGGTTGACTATTTACTCTTACTAAACAACCAACCTATGCTCTTCCTGGAAACGAAACTCTCATACTCTTTCCATGAGAACCACTGGGAGAATCACCTGTATTTTAGAGAACTTGTGGTTTCTGAAGTAAAGAGAAGGGAAGAGATCTGAAAAGCAGAACAATTCTGGGGAGTCTGTCCAACCACACTACCCCGATCTCAAACCCCAAAATGCTTATCCCAGAGCTAGTGCACCTCACAACTATCCTTTGCCTGAAATGCTTCCCACTAGAAGGTAACAGTTAGAGATGAACTTAGCATGTACATTTGAAAATGTAATCTAAAAAAAAATTAATTTTGGGGGGGGAGTATTAAGAGGCTCTTGGTTCCTTGCTTAAAACCAGCCTGATAAATATTCAGTAGATTGAGTTGATGGAAATGATAAGGAAGTGAATAATTTTGTAACACAGTTATAGTAGATACCTATGTCTGAGCAGGCCTGGGTCAATTAAAACAGGGATCCAAGTTCTTTCCTCAGTTGGCAGTTAATGGGTCCAGCTACATAATTTGTGGGTTCTGGAGCAAGATGAACATGTGTGAACCCTTGTTCAAACATGATTAGGAATTTCAAAAGAATGAAGTCAGTCTTATCTCACACCATATACAAAAGTCAACTTAAAATAGATTAAATGTAATATCTGAAACCATAAATAACTTCTAGAAAAATGTAGGGGAAATCTCCTTGACATTGGTCTTGGCAAAGGTTTTTTGTGTCTGACACCAAAAATACAGCAAAAAGGCAAAAATAAGTCAGTGGGCCTACATCAAACTAAAAAGCTCTGCACAACAAAAGAAACAACAAAATGTAATGGCAACCTATGGAATGGGAGAAATATTTGCAAACTACATATCTAAGGCATTAATATCTAAAATGTATAAGGAAGTCACATAACGCAATAGCAAAAATCCAAATAAGCTGATTAGAAAATGGGTGGAGGATCTGAATAGACATTTTTCCAAAGAAGACATATAAATAGCCAATGGGTATATGAAAAGATACTCAACATTGCTAATCATCAGGGAAATTCAAATAGAAATCACAATAAGATGCCATTTCATACCTGTTAGAATGGCTATTAGCAAAGATAAGACATAACAAATGCTGGTGAGAGTCTAAAGAAAAGGGAACCCTTGGGCACTATTGGTAAGAATGTAAATAGGTACAGCCATATGCAAAGCAGTATGGGAATTTCTCAAAAAATTAGAAATAGAACTACCATATGATCCCACGATCCCACTTTTGGGCATAAATCCAAAGGAAATGAAGTCACTATCTTGAACAGTTATCTGCACTCCCATGTTCATTGCAGCATTATTTGAAATAGCCAAGTTATGGAAACAACCTAAATGTTCTTTGACAGATGAGTCGATAAAGAAAATATGGTATTATGGAATATTATTCAGCCATAAAAAAGGACATCTTTATGTTTATGACATAGATGAACTTGGAGGACATTATACTAAGTGAGATAAGCCAGATACAAAGAGACAAATACTACATGATTTCACCAACACATGGAATCTTAAAAAAAAAAAAGTCAAGTTCATATAATCAGTAAATAAAATGATGGTTTCCAGGGGCTGGATGGTGAGGAAATGGGGAGATTTTGGTCAAAAGGTAAACATTTTTAGTTACAAGATGAATAAGGTCCGGGGAATCTAATATAAAACATGGCGACTATAGTTAATTAAACCGTATTGTATACTTGAAATTTGCTAAGAGAGTGGGTCTTAAGTGTTCTCACCACACATACAAAAATAACTCTGTGAGATACGTTAATGAACTTGGTTATGGTAATCACTTCACAATGTATACATATATTAAATCATCACATTGTACACCCTAAATATAAATAATTTTTCAATTATAAATTAAAAAAGCTGGAAAAAATGAAGAAAATTTAAAATAAAGCAAAAAAAAAAAAAAAGCAAAGATCCCAACAAAAACACAGGGTGAACAATGTTGGAGAATTCAGGACAGAGTTAACAGAAAAGGGAGATGTGATTAAAAGGGGACTAGAGAGAATGTAGATTGGAATTGATATCAGAAGAGAAAATACCGAAGCCATTTCCAAACTGATGAAAGACATCAATCCACAGACTGAATTTTCATTTAACTCCACATCCCCTAAGCAAAGTGCACAGTAAACAACAAGCTACACTATGGTCTAAAGAACAAAGATAAGGAGTAAGATTTTAAAGACTACAGAAGCCAAACACACAAGAAAAAAGCTGATAGCTGAGATCTCAATATAGATAATATGAGAGAGACATCAGTGGAGCATCATTTTTAAAGTGGTAAAGAAATCTCTTGATAAAACAGAATTCTATACCCAACAGCAATAGTGCCCCCAAATAAAGATTTCTTTTTTCTTTTCTTTCTTTCTTTCTTTCTTTTTTTTTTTTGGATTTTTATTTATTTATTTGCCAGAGAGAGAAAGAGAGAACACAAGCAGGGGGAATGGCAGGGAGAGGCAGAACAGGCTCCCTGCTGAGCAAGGATCCCAATGTGGGACTCGATCCCAGGACTCTGGGATCATGACCTAAGCCAAAGGCAGACACTTAACCGACTGAGCCACCCAGGCATCCCCAAATAAAGATTTCTTAAGACAAGCTTAAGCTGAAACATTTTGTTGTTAGCAGCACTGAATTAGAAAAAAACTCTAGAGTGAGTTCTTCATTCCAAAGGAAAATAATCCCAGATTGAATTGAAAATATAGAAAGGAATGAAGAATAATAAAAAAGATAATACATAGATAAATATAAAAGAATATTGTGAAGCGATACGAGAAATGCCTCATGGAAATTAAAATATATGTAGAATTAAAGTGAATGACAACCATAATACAGAAGTCAATAAGGGTAACAATAGAATTAAAAGTGTTCAGGGTGTTAGAATTTGAGGATATAGTTTATTAGACTCTATTAAGTATTCATGATTTAGTCATTTGTGTCTGATTATAATTAACAAGTTTATAGAGGGATCAATGGAATAATAAAATACTTAATTCAAAGCAATTGTAAATACTTTTTCAGGTAAAGTGACTAAGGAAACTTTAACCAGTTAGGTCAAAGTGTGGGGAAAGAGTAAGATGGTTGAAATAATCTCAAATTTATAGCAATGACGTGAAAAGTAAAGGCACAAAATATTAATTTCTTTCTAATGGCTGCGTGATTTATTTTTTAGAACTTTTGAAAAATATTTTGCACATTCTTTTATTGAAAAAAAAAAGAATTTCAAGACAGCAAAAGCAGAGCATTATTTTTTTAAAATATTTTATTTATTTATTTGTCAGAGAGCGAGCGAGCTTCCATGTACCCCTTATCCAGACCCAGATATCATCAACCATGGCTGACCCATTCCTGCACCCACCTGCTGTTTGCCTCCCCTATTATATTTAATAAACCCTAGACATCAAATCATTGTATTGGGAAGAGCACACAGGACTTAGGGGCCAATCATATGTATGCCATATTGGGGAGGAAAAATTTTACTCTATCCTCAAGATTCTTTTGGCTGGTCTAAGAATTTAATCAACATGAGACAAATTAACAGGAGAAAAATCACATTTAATTGTGTATGTATGGGGGCTCCATGGGAATCCAAGGTCCCCATGCAGATGATTGAGGCGTATATGACATCCAGATGTAAAGAGAGAAGGGGTAGGGGTCTGGGACTTCAAAAAGAAGGAAGTTTTTTTTGAACTTCTTTTGAACTGAACTGGGAGTTCAAAAAGAAGGAAGGTAATTCACAGGAAGACGAAAAAAACTAAAGGTTTGTCGGGCCATTCCTAGACAGTGGGACATAAGAGAGGAATTTTAACAAGCACACTGCTAATTTCCTCTCTGCCTACCATACCCAGCTCATGTTATACTCTACTTATCTACCGTGATGGCTCCCTTCCTGGAGCAGGTCATTTACCTAAATTTTATCAGGCAGTTAGGAGGAAAGTCAAAGATTCTCCCTGAGCCTTCTGTTTCTTAAAAACAATTGGTCTAAAATAATCCACATGCCATAGAGACACATTTCGGGGTGGCGAATTTTGCTTCCCTACTGTGGAAAGGGAAAAATTCAGGTAGCTATGGTCCCACTGCTGAATAGTAGTAATTGCTCACATTTTCTTAGCACCCACAGGGTGCTGGAGACTGTTCTTGGCATGTCACACACGAATTTTGCTAGAGAACGGTGAAGCCATGGATAAAAACGGGTGCTGGGGAGGAACCCAGCGTCTGACTCCCTTTCTCTGCAGCTGGCTTTCAGCACATCTGGGATGAACATGATCTTTGTAAAGAAAAATTTTATGGGCCATGGCCCAACAACCCTGGAGAGTCTCAGAAGTGGGGGTAGCAAGGGGGTGAGGGTCAGTGAGGGTAAATTTTAATGTGCAATTATGATTATTGGAGGGGTTGTGGATTAGACTTGCAAAACCTTTCTGCAAACCCTTCTCCAATGCCAGATATTTGCTTGGCCTGCTAGTGTCTGTGGCTTATCCTTCAGCCTTGATGTGTTAGCAGGCTTCTTCCTGGGTTGTAGCCCTTTCTGTCCTATCTCAGGTCTCCTTCACCCGGAGGAGGGGTCCAATTCTCGGCTCCAGATCCCCCCCCATTGGCTGGGATGAGCCTGACTGGGTCTTTAGGGCTGATGTCTAGATGGAAACACTCCGGAGATATTTGGGATGAGGAATGGGATTCTACAGAGAACTTAGGTCTGAAAATGAAGATTTCGAGATAATAGAGCAGAGAAAAGATGTGAGATGTTGGAGGTATTTCTTGGGGAAGTGTTGCAGCAGGGCCAAAGACCAAGGCCCATGTAGTGTGGCCACGAACACAGGAATTCCTAGTGGCTCAGGAAAGATGTGGCCCGTATGTCCGGTGGTGCGGGAACAGGTTCTTTCATCACAGATGCAGAGCTTTGTGTACTTAAAGGCTCTGAAAACCAATTTTTTTGAATTATAAATTTTTAATTGAACTAAAAAGAATTTTATATTTGTATGGGTTTTTCCAGCTCCAAAGTCCCTGAGACAGCAAGAGAATCGACTTACAAATTGAACATAAAATGATTGTATTTAAGATACTAAACCTAGAAGTGTAATTTAATAATACGGTGATTGAAATGTTTGGATCAGGACCCCTGGCTAGCTAAGTTGCTAGAGCGTTCGACTCTTGATCTCAGAATTGTGAGTTCCAGCCCCACGTTGGTATAGAGATCACATGAAAGAAACGTTCCGATCACTTGAACATTATTTTAGGGTTTTGGGGGGGTCATTACCAGCTCTTTAAAATCATATGAAACTTGAGAAAAGTTAGCATAAACAAACAAAAAAAGAGTTTTAATTTTTTTTTTTTTTTGCCTTTTATACTCAACAAAATGGCAAGTGATGCAGGAGAAAAAAAATAATAAATTCAGTATCTGGGATTAGTGAAAGAGAAACAAATGACCCAACCACTTCCAGCCCAGTCAGGTCCTTCGATGAGCTGACACCGTCAACATTGCCACAGCTCCGGGGCCCTTTCTTGGTCATCTCTGGAAGATTCTGCTGACCTCTGAAAACTATTTTTACAGGGGTGGGTATAAGCTTCTCTACCGTTCATGTGATATTATATTTCTTGACAGTGTCATGAGGATTTCCAGATAGAGATGAGTTTCTTCACACATTACAGAGAATGGAGTGTGAGGAATCATGAAGTCCCCGCCGCACAAAGACGTGGCCTGTGTTGTGAAAGGAAGACGCTCCCACTGTGTCAGGAGGGCGTGTTGGGGAGCTCAGGCCACCCTGACAACGTGGCTTAGACCTGGAGGCTTACCCGGGAGACGTGTATTGTCTTTGGGTACTGGAAGCTTCGAGTCCCACATGAGGGTTTGTTGGTTCCATCTAAGGGCACTCAGGAAGAATCTGTCCCAGGCCTCCTGTCCCCTAATATGTTCATTAGGTTTCTGCAGAGAAGCAGGACCAACAGGGTGTGTGTGGGGAGAGAGAGAAAGAGAGAGAGAGAGAGAGTGAGCAGAAGAGAGAGAGAGAGATTTATTTTAGGGAATTGACTCACAGAATGGGGAGGCTTGGTGAGGTCTAAATCTGATGGAGTAAGGCCCACAGAGTGGAGACTCACGGAAGAGCATCAGGTCAAGTCCAAAGGCAGTCTGCTCCTGTCTCTTTCATCCACTGAACACATTTTCTTGAAGAGTCCAGCAGACTTTTACGGTAGGCGACCTCTGGATAGTCTCCAGTGATGCCCTCCTGGTATTTGTTCCCTTGTGTAATTCCTCCCTTTGAGGATGGGCTGAACTTACGGGATTGCTTTTGATGAATAGAACAGGGCCGAAGATGTGGATGTTCTAAAAAGACTGTGGTTTCCACCTCGGATGCTCTGGCTCTCTCTTTCTCTCTCACTCTCTCTCATCCCAGCTGCCATGTCATGAGGACATCTGGGCAGCCACTGGAGAGTTCCTCAAGGCAAGGTGCTGGGATTTGCTGCAAAAACATGGATAAGCTTGGATTTTCCTGAGACCTTCTGAGGTCTGCCAACAGTCACATGAGTGAGCTGTGAGAGGACGTTGGCCCTGGCTGACAGCCTGGGACACCCAGCTAAGTTGTGCCCTAAGCAAATGTTTGCTGTTTTTAGCTCTTAAACAGTGGGGTAATTTGTTATGTAACGTTAGGTCAAGAACACAAATTTGTACTCATCACTGGGAACAAAATAATTAATAAGGCACATCTTGAGTAATGAATCACCATCCATACTGTCCTCCCAAGTATGAAATCTGATTCTTACTTTAAAAAAAGTGTGTCCCCCAGGGAGGGGGGCCCAACATCAGCCGTCCAGATTGACCCCATATCTTTAGTGTCCACTTGGGGATGTGGCCCACTGTCCTTCCCTGCCTTCTGCTGGGTTTTCCTCTACGTCCGTCATCGTCTGACCCTGCATTAGTAGTTGTTCATCTGTAAGTATTCCTGTTATGCTTTTTACTTATTAAGTTTTTTACAATCAATCAAGTTACAGAAATATAACTGTATACAGGAATATAGCACTGCAAACTTCTGGAGGGCAGAGTGGGGAGTGCCCCCAGCTGCCCCTCTAGCCTAGACCGCGTAGTGACTCCATGTCCGCAGATCTCCTGGGGAACCCAGGATGACCCTCTTGAGGTGACGCAGGCGCACATTGCTGTCATTCGTGCTGGGGCATCTTGACCAGCTGTGATTCCAAGGAAACCGTGCTTTACTTTTTTGTGTGTTATGGAAAGTGGTTGGTGTCAGTTGCGTCTTTAACACTTTAAGAAACGGATTCTTTTATTTCATAAATAAGGAGCAAGGAAAGGTAACAACCAGTAAAGGGCCTTTTCTTAAATGTGGTATCAAGCTGTAGGTTTTTGTTGTTATTGCTGTTTTTTCTTTTTTTAAGATTTTATTTATTTATTTGACAGACAGAGATCACAAGTAGGCAGAGAGGCAGGCAGAGAGAGAGGAGGACGCAGGCTCCCTGCTGAGCAGAGAGCCTGATGCGGGGCTCGATCCCAGGACCCTGAGATCATGACCTGAGCCGAAGGCAGCCCCTTAACCGACTGAGCCACCCAGGATCAAGTTATAGTTTTAAATGAACTTTGCCAGATTCACATCAATCACTGGTCAGCTATCACTGGTGAGCTAGAGTTTCTGTGTGTCGGGCTGGGGAATTAAAAAAAGAGGAATAACATGGGGCGTGTTGGTGGCTCAGTGGGTTAAGCCTCTGCCTTCGGCTCAGGTCATGATCTCAGGGTCCTGGGATCAAGCCTTGGCATCGGTCTCTCTGCTCAGCAGCGAGCCTGCTTCTCCCTTTTCCTCTGCTTGTCCCCCAACTTGTGCTTGTGGTCTCTCTGAAATAAATAAGTCTTTAAAAACAAAAAAGATGAACAACGCCCTAGGTGTCTGCTGTTGACTAATTCACAAATCAGTGGGGGAAAGGACCCCTAAGCAAATCATTGTAACACAGTAAGTAAAGGGTTAAGGAGCAGGTCTCAGTTCAGTTGGCTACAGCGACATTTCTTTTCTCTAATCCTGGTCCCAGGCAACCCACTTTTTGATACTGTATTTTTGCCATTTATAAAATGACATATAAATGAAACTGTACAATAGTTACAGTCTTTTGTGGCTGGCTGCTTTTTTTTTTAAGATTTTATTTATTTATTTGACTCAAAGAGAGAGAGAGAGGGTAAGAGGGGGACAAAAGCAGGGGGAATGGGAGAGGAGAAGGACCTCCCGATGAGCAGGGGGCCCGATGTGGGGCTCGATCCCAACACCCTGAGATCATTACTTGAGCCGAAATTAAGAATTCGACACTTAACCAGCTGAGCCATCCAGGAGTCCCTCATTTTCATTTTTAATGTTATTTGTCAGCGACCAAAACATTTTAGTTTCAAAGTCCAACTTACATTTTTCTTTGCAAGTTTGTGTCCCATCTGAAATATCTTTGCCTACCACAAGAGCACAGAGATTCTCTCATTCATTTTCTGAGTTTCGTTCTTATATGATCCATGATCCATTTTGAGATAATTTTTATGAATGGTAAGAGACAATGGTTGAGGTTCAAATTTCTTGTCGGAACAACCAGTGATTCAGGCCCCATTTGCAGAAGGGCTTTCTCTCCAGGGAGTCGCCTTGGCAAATTTGTTGCAAATCCACTGCGCAAAGAATTATGGGGCAAATTCCTGGGCTGTCTATTCTGTGCCGCTGGTCTATTTGTCTAATCTGCCAATAGCACATCGTCTCGAATATTGTCAGTGAATGTAAAGTTGATATCAGGTAATGTAAGCCCTTTAACTTCCTTCTTTCTAAAAACTGGCTTGTCTGTTCTAAGTTCTTCCCATTTTCAGATAAGTTTGAGAATCATCTGTAGTTGATTTCTACGAAGAACAACTTCTGGGATTGTGATATAACATTGCCCGTAAGATCCAAGCCCTCCAACGATATTG
This sequence comes from Lontra canadensis, assembly GCF_010015895.1. Lineage (NCBI taxonomy): Eukaryota > Metazoa > Chordata > Mammalia > Carnivora > Mustelidae > Lontra > Lontra canadensis. The sequence goes on along the minus strand of NW_022631086.1, from coordinate 6,653,972 downwards.
TGAGAATTGCCATCTCAACCTTCAATCTCCCAACACAAGAATGATAAATCTCACCATTTATTCAGGTTCTCTTTAATTTCTCTCAGAAGTGTTTTATGATGTTCAGTGTTTGGGTCTTATATGTTTTCTTTTAAGTTCATTCCTAGGTTTTGTGATGCTATTGCGAATAAGCGTTTTAAATTTCACCTTTCAGTTATTCATTCATATAGAAATACTAATGATTTTTGTTGACTGGCTTTATATCTTACAACCTTGCTAAATTCATTTATTAATTCTAGAATATTCTAAAAGATTCCTCAACATTTTCTATATTAGACAATGATGTCCGTGAAAAAAAAAAGCAGTTTTATTTATTCCTTTCTAATCAATATGTCTTTGTTTCTTTCTCTTACATTATCATACTGTGTAGGCCCTTCAGAACAATGATGACTGGAACGATGAGGGTAGATATACATGCCTTGCTTACAATCCGAGATAGAAAGCTTTCATTCTTTCACCATAAATATGATGTTAGCCCGAGGTTTTTCACAAATGCTCTTTATCAGGTTGAGGAAGATCCCTTCTATTTCTCATTGACTGAAAATAGATTTTTTAAATCATAAATAGGCACTGAGTTATACCAATTTTTTTTTTCATCTCATTTTAGTTACGATCACATTTTTAGTTTTTCAGTCTGTTGATTTGGGGAATTACACTAATTTTTAAACTGTGAAACTGAACTTGTATTCGTGGAATGCAAGTGGGGATAAACCCCACTTCATTGGAAATATGCTATTTTTTTTTAGACATTGTTGGATTCGATATGATCACATTTTGTGAGGATTTCTTTGCGTCTTTACTCATGACTAGTATAGATCTTTCCTTGGAACGTTGTTGACTGGCTTTAAGAGCAGGATGGTGGTGATCTCACCTGATGACTTCTGCAGTGTTCCCTCCACCTTTACTTTCTGGAAGACTTTATGTAGACCTGGTATTGTTTCTTCTTTAAAGTTTTTTTTTTAAGATTTTTAAAATTTATTTATTTGACAGGCAGAGATCACAAGTAGGCAGAGAGGCAGGCAGAGAGAAAGGAAGGGAAGCAGGCTTCCCGTTGAGCAGAGAGCCTGATGCAGGGCTCGATTCCAGGACCCTGAGATCATGATCTGAGCCGAAGGCAGAGGCTTTAACCCACTGAGTCACCCAGGTGCCCCTCTTCTTTGAAGTTTTGATAGAATTCATTGTAAAGTCAAAGACCTAAGCCTAGGATTTTCATTGGGAAAACTAAAAGTTACCAATTCAATTTCTTTAGTTGGTACAGATTTATTTATATTTTCTTTTTTCCTTGAGTTAGTTTTGGTAATACATGTCTTTAAAATAATTTTTCTACTTCATCTAAATTGTCAAATTAACTAGCATAAGTTGTTAAGAATATTCCCTTATTATCCTATTTTAAAGATGTCTTAAAAACATTTATTTATTTATTTGAGAGAGAGAGCTCACGAATGGGGCGGGGTGAGGAGAGCATCTTCAAGCAGACTCCCAGCTGAGTGCAGAACCGGTCATGGGACTTGATCCCATGATCCATGAGATCATGGCCTGAGTCAAAACTAAGAGTCGGATGCTTAACTGACCAAGCCACCCAGGCACCCCTCCCTGATTTATCATTTTAATGTCTGTACAATCTTTGGTGATGATCTGTCATTCATTCCAATTGTCGTTAGCAGGTGTATTCTCTATTGTTTCCTGGGCACTGGGTGGTGCTGGTCCCTGTACTTGGCCGGAGCTGGACACTGGAGAAGTGGCAAGTCTGGTAGCTTGGACACTGGACTCTGGTGCTGGTGTAGATGGCCGGGGAAGCCATGCATCTCTTTGCATCTCTCTGCAAGCACACAGAACGAGAAAGAATGATTCTGCCTCTCTGCAGTGTTTCCCAGGTGCTCACAAAGCTTAACATCGAGACATCTGTCAAAGGAAAAATAAGACTTAAATATTAATTAAATAATATAAAGGGCCCAGATCCATTTTCACAGAACTGGCAAAAGGTATAATTTAGAGCTGAGATGCCATAAATTTATAACCAGAACAGAGCACTCTGTTAAGTAGCAAAAGCTAACTGATGTATGGTAGACCTTCTTGGTTAATCTTCCAAGGGCCTTAACCCCCTTTTCCCTTTTTCTGTATTGTGGTCTGGGAAATTTCTTCAAGATAGAGACTTTCTTCAAGATAGAGACTTTTTTTTCCCCCCAGCTCTGTCCAACCTCTGGTGTTAATCTACCTACTGGATTTTAAATTTCAAAAATGATTTTTTTTTTCGTTTCTAAGGAGCTATTTGGATTCTACTGGATTGTCCAGTAGACAATCTGGAGCTACTGGATTGTTGCATGGTCTTATTTTTTCATGATGATTTCTATATCCTTTAAAAAACAATTTTAAACACTCTTATCACTTCTTTCCAATTCTGCTATTATCTCAGGTTTTTGCTAGTCTTTCTGTTTGATGTGTTCCTGGTGAGTTTTCTCTTGCAGTTTATAATTTTTGTTTGTGAGCTTATTTCTTTAAGATTTTTTTTTTTTCCTGAGAAAGTCACTTGTATTTTCAACTAAGAAAGTATCTCTAGGGAGTAGTTTATATTTTCTTCTTCTAGCAGCTAGAAATTTCACCAACCTGAGACAAATCTTCATGCTACAAGTTTAGCTTGGAAATTCCAACATAATGGGCTTACTGTAAATTTCAACGCCACACCCCTCCATGGTACAGGTTTGGAACCTCAATATTTCATAGGAGGTGTTTTTCCAGGACCCTGGGCAGAATTTACTTTATTGTTGCTTTCTTGGGAAAGGGGGGAAGTTTTTTAGCCACTTAATGAAAAGACAGCTCTTTTGGGATTTCAGTTTATTTATGGGTCTTGGTTCCAGCTCCTTGCTTCCTGTGGGCCCAAGAACACATTTCCTGCCCTTGCTTGAGTGTTAAAATCCCATCCCTAGCTTTTGGGGCCCACATACAGATCTAATTCCTGCCCTCGCCCCACGTCTGAGATCTCAAGTTGTAAGTTTACAGGTCATTCTGACACCTGGAGCTTTTGAACTCGTCCATGCATTCAAAATAATTTCTGTTATCTTTTATCTAATATTTCTCCGTGACTGTGAAAAGGTTGTAAGGTTGGCAGTTACGTTTGCATTAACTCAGTATGCCATATTTCTGGAACCTGTGTTTTAGATTTTTCATCATTTTAGAATTTACAGCTGAAGATTTTAAACAGGAGAGGGATACAATCAAATCTCTTTTGCAATGATCACTTTGGTAGATCTAAAAGTGAATTTTATTTTTTTCATTTTTTAAAGATTTTATTTATTTATTTGACAGAGAGAGACACAGTGAGAGAAGGAACACAAGCAGGGGGAATGGGAGAGGGAAAAGCAGGCCTCCCGCTGAGCAGGGAGCCTGACTGAGGGGCTCGATCCCAGGACCCCGGGATCATGACTGGAGCCCAAGGCAGACACTTAACGACTGAGCCGCCCAGGTGCTCCCTAAGAGTGAATTTTAGAGGAAAGTCATTCATGACTGGAGGGTCAGTTGGGATGCTATTGCAACAGCCAAGATTCAAAGATGATGAGAAAGTGAAGGGTCTCCCTTCCTCCACCTCACCCAAGGAGAATCCTTGTCCTTTAAGAAGGGAAGATTGTGAAGTCACGTGGTTGTGGGATGATTCAAGGAGGAGGTGATGCTTGTTTTTATCTTTGAAAAAGTGGGAGGAATTATTTGGATGGTGAGCAGAGTAAAGAGCCTTCTTTCGGGGTGGACAGGCCCAGGCTAAGCCAAGAAAGGAAAGTGGTAGGAATGTACATGGCTTATAGGAAAGGACTGGAGAGTAGGACAGCATGACCAGAGCAGCAGGCCAAGCAGGGGGGCCATAGAAGGTATTGGAACAACCACTGAAACCCAATTGGGAAGGCTGTTAGATCCCCCATAGATATCCTCACTGTTGGCGATTACTAATATTTTTGGGAACACAGTCCTGGGTTTTGCCAGTGGAGAAACCACAAAGGGTATTTTAGTTAGATTGCCATATGAAGGAAGTTGGATCCAAAATTGTAGTTGTCCCAATTTTCAGATCATCTACACTTTCTGTTGCCACGAGAACCTAAGTTTAAATTTCAGAAAGAAAATAAATGTTTGGCGATTGATTTAAACCATCCACTTCCAACTGTATCAAAACAAACAAAGTCCTGGTTTGGTTGCTACCCGCTGCCGTTTCTGCTTGATTTTAAGATTATTTAGTAGAGAGCAGGACACAGATGGATGTTGGATTTGCTTTATGTTTTTTAAAAAATGAGATGGGTGGGTGTTTCAAGAGCAACTTTAGGACGTTTTATTTTCCCCATGAAAAGTGGCATAGCCAAAATCATATGCACGGAATAATGTCTCACAAATGTGCTTCTTTCCACAATTATCAAATATTTTGGAGAGTTGGAGAAACTGTCCCATCTGTTAAAGATAAGTCCCTCAGTAACCTCTGGCATATGCAGAAATCAGAATGGAAATAAGGAGACTGGGAAAAGCTTAGGTGATGGATTTACCATACTGAGTAGAAAAAGAAGCCAAGAGAAAGAGACGCTTTTTTTTTTTTTTTTAAATGATGACTAGTTAAAGAGTGGTTCAGTTCTAGGCCAGCATTGTTTTGGCCATTTATCTTTCTTAATAGACTGGTGAAAGAGATAAAACACAATTTTATTAATTTTTTTTGTGTGTATGGAGTTCCAATAAAAGGTTCAAATAACAATTTTTGACTCAGAGACCAGAAGCGGGATGGGTTCCTATTACTGTAGCAGCCACTTCATAGTCTGCGCCCGATACCAGGCCTGTGGCCAGGAAGAACTGATGTATGTGCTAACCCGTAGCAGACGGGCCTTTTCTGACACATCTGGGTGCAAGCAGAGCCCGACATGGTGTCAGACAGATGGCAGATGCTCAGGGAAGCTTCTCTGGATGACTGAGGATGTGCGGACATGAACACAGAAGCGATTAAGCTACAGTTCCTTAAATGTATATTTAGATAATAGGTTATATACAAGAAGGGCTATAAACTGTGTGAATATTTTATCCAGAAAGTGAATCAAAGAGGAGTGACTCTAAGCTTCATTTTACCTCCTCCAGTGGGCAAAATAAATTTTAAAAAAATTTGGCGCTTTCTGCCTTTTTATGGGCACCAACGTGTTCCGTTCTCATTTGTGGTGGGACGCCATGCAGCCCAGCACCTCTGTCTATCTCAAAACATCAGAAAATTGTGTCAGGAGTCCCCTACGTCTGGCAAATTGGAATAGGTGCTGCCTGTCTCCACACTCTGGGGAGGGGACCCGTACTTTGGGGATGGGACCTACACTCCGGGGATGGACGGGACCCACAGGCAGACGGGCAAGACAGCAGGTGTACTTCGTTTCTTAGAAGGTCAGCTCTCAGGGCCTGTGAGGATGGTTAGAGGAGGCAGAGAAGGAAATATGGGAGGCCAGATCGACTGAGAAATTCAGGTTCTAGTCCAGGTGAGACATGTTGAAAACCTGGGCCAGGCTGGTGGCCACAAGGACAAAGAGGACGGATATTTGAGGTGACAGGATTGGGGACTGAAGGACCGTGGGCGCTGAAGCAGAAGAAGGGTTGAAGACAAAGCCCAGATTTCTGGTGGGGGTGGTCAGGGGCTTGTGACACGGTTGCCCAACACGGAAGAGTCTAGAAGAGGAAATCATTGTGGGAGCAGGAGCTGCTGGGTTATAGGGTCAAGTCACAAAATCCTGCTAATGTGAGTCATGGTCCATGAATCCCACTAAAAGCTTACTGCCAGACCTGAGAGCACTTAGTGAGGAGAAAAGATATTTTTTGTTTATAACTGGGCCAAATGTTTGTTATTGTTGGAAGCACTTAGCTTCCCCTCCGGTATCTGGGCACCCCTCACTAAGGAGGACTGGTGAGGCACAGAGCCCCGCTTCTCCCTGTAGGAGCGGAGGTGGACTTCTCCCTCCACCCCGCATTCTGGCTGCCAGGATTCCAACAAGTTTCCAGGTTTAGCAATTGGTTGCTATGATGGTTAATTGTCCCTTTCAACTCAGCTAGGCCACAGTACCTGGATATTTGGTCAAACGCTAGTCCAGATGTTGCTGTAAAGGTATTTTTAGATAAGATTAACATCGAAGTCAGTAGTCATTGAGTAAAGGAGATCACCCTCCACAACGTGAGTGGGCCTCACTCAATCAGTTGAAGGTATTAGGAGAAAAAAAGATTGATGTTCCCCTGGAAGCAGAGGAAGTTCTGCAAGCTGCATCATCAGTTCTTTCCTGAGCCTCCACCCTGTCTGCTTGCCCAGAAGAGGGAAGAGAGCCAGAGTCCGTTTCTGCTGCTTGCAATAATGAGCTTGTCTAATATAGTAACACATGCTCAATGTTGACAAATCACAAACACCAGAAAAGGTGGAAAAAAAAAAACAATATAAAACTAAAAAATTCACATATACCCTGATGCAACGAATTTAAACATTTTCCCAGTTTCCTTCCAGATTCTTCTATACATGCATCACATAGTCACATCCATATGTATATGGTATTTTATCCTGCTGATTCACTGAGCAGTCTATAATTACTAAAGCATTTAGATGCGTCCTTAACCATGGGTCATCTTACTGGTACTCTTGGTCCTATCTCAGTCCTCTTGATGTATGCTTTCTGTTTGTCAGGCTGCCTTCTTAATTTCTTTGCCTCTTTGTTTTCTCGCCCTCTGGGATCTATGCTGTATATGATTTGCTTTTAGCTCCCAAAGTGACTTGGAAATAGACACCTCGTTTAAGTCTGCTTGGGGTTACCTCTAAGTTTAAGAACCACATCGTTGAAATCAATTTCTCTAGTTACTAAAGTTGAGAACTGATGTACAGATCTCCTTTGCCCATACCCTCTCCCTGTTTTTCACGTAATACCCTAACACATGTTAAGTATTTGCTCATATAAATATTTTCTTAAGAATCGTTTTTTGCTTCATTGATTTTGAAACCATATCCCAAAGGTTACATATATACGTTCAATTGGTTTTAATAATTACTGCGTGGCATTCCTATTCTTGGAACTTGTGCTTTCAGGAAGATATTAGAATGGTGCATTTTTTTTTTTTTTGAGCCCTTGTCTATTTGAGACCATCTTTGTTACTCTCACACATGAATGACAAGTTGGTTTGCTCAGAGAAGTGTTCTCAAGCTATTAATAGAAACTTTTAATGGAGGTGAGTCAGACCTCCTTACCCTCTTACCAGCCATCCATGACTGTGCTGGCTTAGATGACAGGGAGGGAGGATTCAAAAGGGTAATTTTCAATCCAACCTCATTCATTCCAAAGTCAATGGAAATTTCCCCCCATCCTGGCCCATGGTGCTCTCTCCTCTCTAATGCCCAATGGCGTCCCAAGTTCCCATATTCCCGTGTCCCTTCACAGGTATTCCAGGGGGCGGTTCAGGGAGGGTCTACTAAGTAAGCCTGGGGTCTACCATCCCATTACCTCCAAATGCCGGCTCGGAGTCTGTCCGCCCCTTGCAGGTCCGTAGCTTCACTGGCTGCTGTTACTGGCGACACAGCAGTCTTTCATCTGCATTCGTCAAGCCTCTGTGGCTGCGTGTTCATTGCAACAAACCTGACTTAGTGCAGACAGAAAAGGAACCACCTTACAAGAATGCAGGAAAGCTTCATGGAACCCAGGAGCAAAACATGTCATCGGGTCTTAATAGGGAAGTGGAAAGTTCTATGGACCCTCCACTTCTTACTCCTGTTTCTCTCTACAGTTGGCTCATAAAGATAAGCAGAGATCGCTGTCGTTTATGGAGTACTCAGTCCTTGCCACGAGGACCCTCGGAGAAAGGTATCATGTAGCCTCTCCAAACGCACGGATGAGGAAGCCAAGACATAGAAATTAAGTTGCCACCCCACTGGGAAGTTGCAAACACAGAATTTAGATCTCCAGCATTGACACCCTTAGTCTGTGCCAAACTCAGGTGTAGCTACCCTACACACATAACTTCAAAACAAATGCAATGTTCTAGTTACAAAATTAAGGAGGAATAAAGGAAAGTAATCTTTGAAAAAACAGAATGTAAATGCTGAGGCAGAGCTACGCCGGAAGACACAGGAAATGGTTATTTGCACTTGCTTATAAGAAATGTCTCTGGGCGCCTGGGTGGCTCAGTCGTTGGGTGTCTGCCTTCGGCTCAGGTCATGATCCCAGGATCCTGGGATCGAGCCCCACATCAGGCTCCCGGCTAGGCGGGAAGTCAGCTTCTCCCTCTCCCACTCCCCCTGCTTGTGTTCCCTCTCTCGCTGTGTCTTTCTCTCTGTCAAATAAATAAAGAAATAAAATCTTTAAAAAAATTGTCTGTATTCCCAACAAGTAAGAGGATTGGATGGCTCTCTGTAGAAAAAATACAGAAAAAGAAAGAGAAAAGTTATAAGTAAGCATTAGGAGAAATGATAGGCCCAAATTATGTAAATATGATAAAAGAGGAAAAAAAAACACCTTCTTTAAAGTCATGATATATATCAAAAGCAAAGTATAGACTTCTGAAAATGAGGAAGTATGATTTTGTCACAGGGGACATATGAGTTCATTTAGAAGCATACTGTCAAACAATTTCCTTCCTTCTGACATGGGACAGTAGGTTGCCAAAGGCATGTCTCCTGTACTGTTTTCCTTGAATTCATCCTGCAGTCAATGAAGATTTGGAGGCTGTGGGCTTCGATGGGCCCTGGGGCAGAGAGGATGGAGTGGAGAGAGAAACAGTGGAATGGGGGTGAAAGGCCCTGGGGCAGCCCCCGGGCCCAGTGCCAGGAAAAGACTAGAAAATAAAATGGGGACCAAAGAAAAATTCCAGTATGCCATGTCCCAATGCCTGTCTCATCCCCGAGGGACAGAATCAATATACATGTGACACCAATCACAGGAAATCTTTTCAAAGAATCCTTTTAGTGAAATTAAACTTGATCTTCAAATTCATGTCTCTGCCAATGTAACAAGTTTCTGGAGGGAAGGCAGTTACAAGGAGGCTCCAGACAGCTGTGTCGCCGAGTCGTGCATGAAAATGGCAGACGCAGACCCAGCTAGGTGTGTCTCCAGGCCCCTCGGACACCACAGGCTGGCAGCCCTCCTTGGGGGTGACCTCATTTCTCCCCAACAGTGAGCAGCTTCTTGGTAGACTTTCAAACACAACACAGGAGTCTTCTCTCAACTTACATGGTAGTTGTATTCCCGGAAAATTCGGTGACGGTGAAGAGCGTGAAAAGAAATATTTTGCATTTCTAGACGGAAAGCTGTGTTCTAGACAGAGATATTTGTAAGAAGCTTTTTTCACCCCTCCAGTGGCTGGAGGCAGTTCTTCATCTCCCCGTCCTGCCCACCTGTTGCAGGAGGCCTGGCATCTGGGCCCCTCACCCACGAGGTCCCAGGAGGGACCCCTCCCCCACCAAGGGCGCTGCTGCTGGGAAGACCCCTTGGGTTAGAGAAGTCCATTTGATTCCCTTCTCTGGGACACAGGCAAGCTTGGTGCCCACGGATCCTTCCACACACATGTACATTGGTGTAGAGGATAAGCCAGTTCTAAATGTGTCTGCTAGGCAACTGTCTCCTCCTCTCATTTGTATTTATCATTGTCCTAGTTTTTTTTTTTTAAATGTGGTAAAAACACACAAATTTACCACTTTTTAGATTTATTTATTTATTTGAGAGAGAGCGAGAGTCCCTGAGCAGGGCAAGGGGAAGAGGGAGAGGGAATCTCAAGCAGACTCCACGCTGAGCACGGAGCCCGACACGGGGCTCCATCTCACGATCCTGAGATCATGACTTGAGTCGAAACCAAGAGTCCCACACTTAACCAACTGAGCCACCCAGGTACCCCCATAAATTTACCATTTTTAAGTGTCCAGAGCTGTAGTATTCGGCACACTCACGTTGTTGCGCAAACACCCCCACCATCATCCCCAGCTTGTGTATATTTCATATTTATTTACATTTGGAGAAAAGTCGTAAAGATAGTACAAAGAACTTTCCCCACAAGCTAGTGAAAGAGAAGTTTCCTGCTGTCCTGTTGTATCAATCCTGAATGCTTTAGTGTGAAATTCTAAGAACAAGGACATTCTCTTTAATAACTCCAACATAGCCATCGAAATCAGGAAGTCAATATTGAAAAAGTACCACCATCTGGCTCTCAGACCCCATTTAGTGGGGTCCACACTGTCTCTTCTGGAAAAGATCTCGGCTAGGTTGAGGCACTGTGTTTTGCTGGGGAAGGACAGCCTGGGCCGAGGGCACCGAGGGCCAGGTCAGAAGGCAACTGTCCCCTCTGTCTTTGATCTTCATCAATCAGTTCCTCAGTTTGTCCTTGACTTTCACCCTCTGCATTTTCAAAGGCTACAAGCTTGTTATTTTCTAGAATGTCTCTCAGTTTGCTGGGTGTTTCCTCCAATTATTTCAGGTTCAGCTTTTTGGCAATCACAGTGAATTTTTCTCGCTGTATCCACTCAAGTGATATAAGATTTCAGTGTGGTTCGTTATAGGTGGTATTAAATTTGATCGTTTGATTAGTGTTGTCTTGTGGGTGTCTCCACCGTCAGGTTGGGTTTTTTTTTTTTTTGGGGATCAGTAAGACTTCAGTGAGGAGAGACTCTGAGACCATGGAAATACTCCATTCCTTATCAAATTTCACCCACATGCTAGTTTTCACATCTATTAATGTTTGCTGGCTGCGCAAATAATGAACATGTTGTCAAAGAGTGACTTGCTAATTCCAGCCTTCCTTGTACGTTTATGAGTTGGAATTTCACTGCAAGGAAAGCTTTCTTTTCTCCCCATCAGTTATTATGTCATTTCACTGGGTCAGTATAGACACAGATTCCTACTTTGTTCAGTGGGCTATCATCTCTTACTATAATTATTTGTTTTGATGTCACATTATTTATTTTGCCCTGGATCTGTCCAGCGTGGGGCCCACTGAACTGGCTTCAGTGTCCTTTGAACATGTCCCTATCATGCACCGAGATCTTCCTAACATTCTGGCACAAGGCGTTCTGAGCCCATTTTGTACTTTCCCTACCCCAATCTATATCTACAAGAATCCCTAATTATTTTTTTTAGTAGAGACTATCACCCATTTCTACAAGAATCCCTAATTATTTTTTTTAGTAGAGACTATTTAGAAACCAAGATCAAGACTCTAGGAGTGCACATGGTTCAGCGTGTCGCTGATTTTAGATAGAGTCAGGGTTCACTCTATCTATCATCTTCCCATCCATCCATCCATCCATCCATCCATCTACCGATCTCTCTCTCTAACCACATCACAAGCATCATGTATGGATCAGACATTTACATTTATTTCTTTATCTCTGTACACCACAAGTCACGAATTCATACCAAAACTTCCATTCCAAATCTAATGCCACAGAGTACATTCGAGTTTGTTTGTTTTCTATATCTGTAATCTCCTTCTCTGACAGTGAGACAACTGGCTTCCATTGTTCTCTGTGTTTCCTTATTGCCTCGGCGTCCTCTGTGCATAACCTGCCTACTGCAGACCTCTCCCAGATGCCTTCCGCACCCTGCCTGGGTGCTGACACCCTGTCCCAGGCTCCTAGACGTGGACGGTGGTCTTGCTTGCTTCCTCAGTTAGTGTCTTTCAAACCAAACCATTCAGGAATGAAGGATGGCAGGGAGATAGGGAGGCAGAAACTTCCTAAACAGTTGGATCCCATTTTTGTGTTATTTTAAATCATTTGACTTTAATTAGAATTGATGTGTTTCATGCTACAGAGCACCCACTGTGTCTGGATACTGTGAGCGCTTTGCACCCATCATCGCATTTAATTCTTCGTTGAGGTACATAACGTTATTCTTTTATTCATCTTACAAAGGAGGCCCCTGAGCCTTAGTTTCCATGGGAGGTGACCCTGCTAAGACACGAATCCCATGTGTTTTTCTCCAAAGATCATCCTCCATATTAATTTTTTAAAATTTAAGTATTTCCAATATGGAACACCTTCTAGATAGATGTCTTATAGATCACCAAACCATTTTTTGTTTTTTAAGATTTTATTTATTATCTGACAGAGAGAGAGATCACAAGTAGGCAGAGAGGCAGGCAGAGAGAGAGGGAGAAGCAGGCTTCCTGCTGAGCAGGGAGCCCGATGTGGGGCTCAATCCCAGGACCCTGAGATCATGATCTGAGCCAAAAGCAGAGGCTTAACTCACTGAGCCACCCAGGTGCCCCAGCAAACCCGTTTTTAGCTCTGTTCTTTGAGTATGTATTTTACATTCTGATGAGCAATACAAAGGTGGAGCTTGCTGTCTTCTCAGGATGACAGAGCTCCTCTGTGGAAGGCAGTCCTTGAGTTAAATCTCTGTGTGTCATCGCTGCCCAGAACAGTGCCTGCATATAGTGCGTACTTGAGCGATAGTTTTCCACACGGCTGAGTGAATGATCTAGACATCTACAGAGCAATTGTTGGCAATGAGGTGGAAACAGCACTCACCAAAACACAGTTACTTTTCTGTCACTGGTAGAGGGGAGGCCACACTTTTTTGCTCCCTTGCAGTTAGATAGGGTTTCACGATCAGTTCTCATCAAGGAAAGGTAGAGCAGCGGTGACTGGTGAGAAGACCCTGGGTACACCCTAGTCCCTCTTGTCCTGCAGAGACAAGTCCCAGATGGCACAGCTATAAGGTGGGGAGGCTTCTGGCAGGGTGATGCTCTACCCAGTCTACCTCTCCCTTCCCACCCACCACCTCGCTGACCCACAGGAGATTTTTGTTGTGAGACATGAATCCTCAAAGCCACTGAGATTTTGAGGTTACCTTGTTTCTATAGCATGACCTTTTCCATCCCGACTCTTATCCTTCTTCTCTAGTTTCAGAGATAGGATTTACACAGAAAAAAGTCACATTCCCTACAAAAAGTCCAAACACAACTGAACTGTCAGTGTGAGCAAATGCCAGTTGCAAGATTTATAATAGAAACAGCATCACGAGGATATTCTTGGGAAAAGGAAATGTTGAGGAGTGCAGGAACATTAATTTAAAAAAAGAAAAGAGAAGAAAAGAAAAGTAAAGACAAGACAAGACTGCTCAAACTCCTGGAACGGAGGGAGGACCGACAGAGCTACCTGCCTTGGCATCTTACGTAAATCACTTCTGAGAATGACTTCCGGTTCTAACGTCCCTGATCCCTAGGACGCCAATTCTTTGTCACTCTTTGTCACACTTCCTCTTTAAAGAAAGAAAATATTGACTTTGTTCATAGAGTTTTTTTTTTATTTTTTAAGGTTCTGACCCTTTTTCACTTATAGGAAGGTGAGAAGTACAATTTCGTTCAGCATCTGGCTAGCTTAGTACTTCCTCATCAGACATAATTTTACTGTTACACTTACACCAAAAGTCACTTCAACAATGAAATAGTATTTAAGATTAAATTAGGAAGACTATTTCCTTCACCCAACATGTTTATCAACGTTCTCCCCATGAGAACTTATCATATCAATTTTATGTATAGATAGAATAATATAATGAATTTTATGAATTCTCATAAAAATGTCATTTTGGTTTTATAAATTAACATTTTGTCATACATGCTTTATTTATTTTTTTCCCTTTGCTGGATGTTTTAAAGTTAGTTTCAGACCTAAAAACAAGAAAAACTTTTGTCCCTCCAATATTTCACTATTAAATGCTTCAATGCGCATACCTAAAAAATAAGGATATTTTCTTACATAATCAGTACCATCATCACGCCCAACAGAATTAGCAATATATTTCTCAGAACATCTGAAACCCAGTCCATATTTAAATGATCTCAAAGATGCAGTTTTCTTTTATTTTTATACTTAGTTTGATTTGGAATCTAAACAAGGTCACATATTACATTTCATTGTTCGGTTAATCATTTATTATGAATTCATCTTGGTGTGACCCCCCATTTTTAAATATTTCAACTTTTCCAAATGTTTTCTTTCCCCCTTTTTTTTTTTTGTGAGGTAAGTCTGAGCAAGACGTTCACTTTGTATCCGGGCAAATCTAGTATTTTTTAAAATATTTTATCCATTTATTTGATAGAGAGAGATCAGTAGGCAGAGAGGCAGGCAGAGAGAGATGGAGAAGCAGCCTCCCTGCTTGCAGAGCAAAGAGCCCGATGCGGGGCTCGATCCCAGGTCGCTGGGATCATGACCTGAGCTGAAGGCAGAGGCTTTATTTAACCCACTGAGCCACCCAGGTGTCCCACGTTTATTTGTTTTTAACAGTTTTTAAAGACAATATGATACAGTAGTAGAAAAAATACTAGCTAGAGCTTTTAGGGAGTTAGATACCTGGGCTTAGTTCTGCCTTTAGGGCAAACTAATGATTTGAATAAAGCCCATACCTTGTCAGAGCCTTGGTTTCTTCATGAGAAAGGTTGGTTTAATTGATAGACGAGATATACCTGGAACATTCTAAAATTTCATAATGATATGTGACCAAAAGAGACTTATGACATCCTTCTGTCTCCCCAACAATTATACCAAGGTCTTAGGCTTCCCTATGAAGGTCGTTCTTCAAAGCAGGCCCTTTGTTGCTGGGACCTCATTTCCCTGATGTTGCCAACCCTCAAAACAGTTTAGCAAATACTTCCAAACTCAGTTTACAAGCCACACAAGAAAGTAAGTACTTGATGGCCGCATCTCCCGTCTGATGGAATAAGCATTCATTGCAGGTTTGCTCCTCAGACTAACTGTGCTAGGTGTTGAGGTTGCCAAGGCAGAGGTGGGCACAAAGATGAGTAAGACAGAGTTTCTGCTGCTGAAGAACTGGCGGTCTGGGTGGAGTGGGGAGATGGGAACGTGCGGGACACAACCAAAGGGAACAAATAAAACCTTTGAGGGACGGAGAATATCTACCCCATCGCATTAGGCTCTCCAAAGTCAAGATCCTTATATAACTTTATATTTTGAGGCTGATAAAGTGACTCCCGTGTGATATTTAACAAAAGTGATTCTAGGGGTGCCTGGGGACTCAGTCAGTTAAGTGTCTGCCTTCTGCTCAGGTTGTGATCCCCCTGTCCTGGGATTGAGTCCCATGTCGGGCTCCATGTTACTAGAGATCCTACTTCTCCCTCTCCCCCTGCTTGTGCTCTCTCTCTCTCTGTCAAATAAATACAATAATTAAAAAAAAGAGGTGCCTGAATAGCTCAGTCAGTTAAGCATCTTCCTTTGGCTCAGGTCATGGTCCCAGAGTCCTGGGATCCAGCCCCGTGTTGGGCTCCCTGTTCACTGGGGAGTCCACTTCTCCCTTTCTCCCCACTTGTGTGCTCTCTCTCAAAATCTCTGTCTCTCTCAAATAAATAAATAAATAAATAAATATGTTTTTAAAAAATCTTTAAAAAATTATTTTAGTGTAATCACTAGAATCAATGGCCAGGGTGGAAATACGAACAATCATTATCAGTCTGAAAGTAAAAAAGTTCAAAGCATCCTTTAGGCAACGTTGGGCCAAAACAAACACACTACACCCTCACTCTTCTAAATGACCAATAAATGCTCTTTCAAGAAGTGAGAACATTGAAGCATTTATAACACTATGGGGGAATTTCCGTAATATTTTCGGGCACAGGTGTTTTCAGTGGGATTTCATTTCTGCTGGATTATTTTCCCCCAACATGTTAACTGATTCCTTCATAGTCATACCGATAAGTATCTCTTAGGTTGACCAGGAATTTTAGTAGTTAGTCACTCGACGTTACTTGGTTCTGACTTCCTGCTATCAGACTGGTCCGAGAAAAGCCATAGTTACCCCCAGGCAACCCAGGAGCTTGTCCTAGTGGATGTTCCAAGCGTTTCTTGAAGCGGGCTGATCAGTGGCTGTCACATTGCTGGTGTGCCCCCGCGGTTGGTGCCAGGAAGAAAGATGTCACCTTGCCAAGTGCTGAAGACATGTTTGTTGCGGAAGATGAGCGTGGCTTTTCAAAAAGCTCACTTAGCGTAAATTCATGATCCTTATGTATTTATTCCAGACATAGTTATTGAAAAACTACCAGGGACTAGATCTGGTTGCCATAGTGCGTGGTTACATCAGGTGTTCTCGGCTGGGAGACTGACTGCGTTGTACCGCAGGGGACTGGTTGACATTCAGAAACATGAAATTTATTCTTGGCTTCACTAGCAGGAAAGGTAATTTCCGCTGTATGTATTAAGGCCACAGAAATCGCTTCCGAATGCAACAGACAATAGTGATAGAAGATTAGCTTCAGTTAATTTAGACTCACTGAATTCACTCAACCTGCACCTGCAGTTTGGGGCGGGGAAGCGCTACCGATGACGTCACAGCAATTCAGCAGCACAAGCTAGGACTGCGCGGGTCTGGTAGCTGCGCATTTGAGAACCCACTTGACATAGTCTGTTTACAAACAGAACGAAATGAAACAGTAAAAACAACCTTACTTAAAACACCCACGAGGCAGACCTGAAATGCTTGAAAGAGACTCAGATAAAATCTGTTCTCATTCATGGTTTCCTAAAATGACCCAGCAGTGAAAGGGTTAGGAGCTAGAGCCAATAGGATTTTTTTGTTGTTGTTTAGAGAGAGAGAATGGCGGGGGGAGGGGCAGAGGGGGGAGAGAGAGAGAATCTTAAGCAGGTGGCGTGCCCAGCGTGGAACCCAGGAGGGACTCCATCTCTTGACCTTTAAGATCAGGACCTGAGCTGAAATCAAGAGCCAGAGGCTTAAGGGGCTGAGCGACCCAGGCACCCCAGAACCAGCAGGATTTAAAGGAATCCAGCTGTTCTGCACTTTGAGGCACCTCCTCTGAGAGAGGTCCAGAAAGGCAGCTTCCTCCCCGTCCCCCACCCCCACTCACTGGAACAGAGGAGGTGGAGGGTGAGGTTTTCTGGGGTACAGGGCACAATTGGCTGGAGGCGGCTGTGGTTGCAGAGACAAGCCCCCATTGCACAGTCTAAGGTGAGCTGAGAAGCAGTGCGAGCCCTTCATCCTCGCAGGGGCCACACCTGCTCCCGCACAGCTATCCCTGTCCGGCTCAGCAACCGGGGAGAGAACAGGGAGGGGGAGCATGCCCGCGACTTGCAGTCCTTTGTAAATGGTGACAGAGGAAAAAGGCATTGGGCATGATTCCTGCGCCCGAACATCCTTGTCAACCTCTCCGGCTCACGACGAATAACAAGAGCCAAGAACCCTCGTGGGAGGCTTCCTTTCCTCTTTTCCCTTCTTTTTTTTTTTTTTTTAAAGTTTTTTTTATTTATTTGACAGAGATCACAAGTAGGCAGAGAGGCGGGCAGAGAGAAAGGGGGGAAGCAGGCTCCTGCTGAGCAGAGAACCCGATGCGGGGCTCGATCCCAGGACCCTGGGATCATGACCCGAGCCGAAGGCAGAGGCCTTAACCCTCTGAGCCACCCAGGCACCCCCTCTTTTCCCTTCTTCATGTTCTTCCTGTTTCAGATATCTCTTCTCTATCCGCAACTCTCTTCCCACTTGCTGTCAGTAGACTTTGCTCAGTTCACAGTTTTGATTTTCCCATGGCATGTTGTGGAGAGCCCAGCTGTGTGGGACACTGCTGGCTTCCTCCCATACCTGTTTTTCCTCCTTAGTAACAGAACTCCCCAGGGAAACCCAGAATAATGATTCCATTTCCCATCACTCCCTGCGGCAGTCTGGGGGCCCGGAAGTCCCACACGTCATCTAGAGGATGTTGTGGCCACAAGTGGTGGAAGTCCATGGGAGCCATGGGTCGTGGAGGTTGGGGAAGCAACCAGCTAGAAGGTGCCTGTGTTCCTGCCATTTGTGGGGCTGCCCCAGTGACCCTGCCCTAACTGAGGGAGGGAGAAATAAAGTCTCTTATTCCAGCCTTTGTAATCCTGAGAATTTTGTCACTCTGATTTAATCTTCGTAGGAGTTGTAACCTGCTTTAAATCGAAACAATACCATCGTTTTAGCACTTACTTCTAGGCCATGTTTTAACTGTTTTAGGTTTATTAACTCATTTAATACAACAACCCTATGAAAAAGTACTGTTATTAGCCACCCGTGTTTTAGGGATGAGAGAAATGCAGGAATGCTAAGTCACTTGCTCAAGGTCATAGGAGTAAATGGCAGAGTCAGAACTTGAACCCAGGCAGTATGACTCCTAAAAATGTACACAGTCTTATCTTCTACAACAGAGGTTGGCAAACTAAGTAGGGCTGGTGGGAAAATCCAGCCTGATGATCCCTCTTTTTGTCAATAAAGTTTTATTGGAACATAGCCATACTCATTTGTTTCTGGATTGTCTACGGCTGCTTTCATTCTATGAAGGAAGAGTTGAGTAGTTTCAACGCAGACCAGTTGACTCCAAAATCAAAAATATTTATTACCTGCCCCTTTATAGAAAAAGATTTCTGATCCCTGTTCTATGATATACTGCCTCTATATCTTATTTGGAAAAACATGAACTTATATAAAAGATAAACCACTGGTGGTTTTTTACTTTAGAAAATGGTTGACAACAGAATTGCCTAACTGCTAAGGTAAATAACAATTTTGGTGACATCTTTTGTATAAGGAATGGCATTAGGCCCTTTACAAAATGAAGTTTTTTTCTTTTACAATAATAGCAGAAGGTAGATGTTCTTATCCCCATTTTGAATATGAGTAAACTGAGACCTAGAGAATTAAGTAACTTGCCCATAGTTTCACAGCTATTAAGTGGCCAAGCTAGGATTTGAGCCCAAGTATTTTATTTTAATCCTATAGTCTTCACTTACTATATCATGCCAACTCACTTGAAGTATTTAAAATATAATTTAATTTATAGAACAATGGGCTTTCCCAGTATGTTGTAAACCCTCCTATAAAATTTGTTTAGCAAAATTTAATAAAGAATTATTTAAGCCTTCATTATAGGGTGATGATTTCACATCAAACTGGTCTCTGGTGGTTTTGGTCTAATATATGTCAACCTAGAAACTTCGAAAACATTGTTCACAGAACATCTTTCTAGAATTCTGATTTTCCTGGGTTGTAAAAGGAATTAGCCACTTCTAGAACTGTACTTCAAGTAGAAGGCCTTTTGAATGAGAAGAGAAAGACATGGCAATCTTTCCACATAAGCCAGTCCAGACAAGCCATAGTTCAAAGTCCATGCCTTAGTCAGGCAATGATTCATTGATCGCTAACCAGGGAATGGCTTTTAATCTTTTAAGGATTATACACCTCTAAGAGGACCTCTAGATGTTTTCCCTTGAAAAAATTAACACCTACTTAAACAGTTTTCCAAGACCTTTGGAACATTATGGACAACATTCTAGAGTCCCTCAGCCCTCAAGTTAAGAGCTTCTGTGTTATCTCTAGTATTTCCTCTCTATTATTAAGAGGACTTTGGACAAATTACTTAACCTTAGCAGGCAACAGTTTTTTCAACTGTATAGTAGGCGTAACAACAATATTTACAAGTTTACTGTGAAGACTAAGATAATCCATAAAGTGTTGAGCATATGTCTGTCACATAAGCATTCAATAAATATTAGCTGGGGTTATTAGAGTTGGTTTATCTGGTTTGTTTTCTACCTTTAAAATGTTACAAACAAGGCTTGATTTCAATTGATGAGGACTCATTTGGCCACTGCTTATGTCTGGAACTGTGCTAGGATTTGTAGGTGATATCAAAATCTCATAAAACCACTGGTCATTCAATTATGCTATAGAATTTTTGACTTTTTAAGAGTATATAAGGAATTAATAATTTATAAAAATGATAATTAGCATTCTATTAATGAAATTGAATTGTTTAGAGATTAAACATAAAATATTTTTCTATTTCGGGATCCCTAAAGATGATGTTAGCAACTAATGTGGATATACATTACATGTGTTATATATATAATATAGTATACATGTAATATACTATACAATCTTGAGCAGGAAGTGATGGCATAATTCCCTGGCTGCTTCTGACCTTGGAGGGCAGGATAGGGGATATTTAATGATGTTTCATGGGAAGCATCAGGGTAGCCATATGTTAATGGAATGGGGGAGTCATTTTTTTAGATTCAATCAAGTAGGGATTCTTTTAGCCTCTCTCTTTGTTACGTGGCACAGAACTCAGGGTAGAAAGATAGGGGACTATAGACTTAACAGCCACAGTTAACATTTCTCTCAGTAATATTTTATAGTTTTCAGGGTAGAGGTCTTTGCACATATTTTGTTAAATTTATCCCAAGTCAACCATCAGAATCCTGTGACTGTGATAGATCTCAGAACTCAGTGAATGGGGGGTCCTCAGTCAATTACATTTTCTTTACTGGAAAGTCTGCAAAGTATATTCTTATGACCACCATAGAACTCTAGTACAATCTTTAATAGAAGTGGTAGGAGTGGACATCTTTACCTTTCTCCTAACCTTATGGGGAAAGTGTTCATTATTTCATCATTAAGTATGGTGTAGGCTGTAGGTTTTCTATAGAAAAGAGGTTTTCTATCTCTGTATCAGTTTGAGAATGTAATCTTCAATTCCTAGTTTACTGAGCATTTTTTTAAAAAATCGTGAATGGGTATTGATTTTTGTTGAATTTTTTTTATCTATGAAATGATCATACATTAGCCTTTTTATTCTTTATTCTGTTAATATGATTGATTTCATTGTTTGATTTCTTTTTTTTTTTAAAGATTTTTATCTATTCACTTGAAAGAGAGTGAACATGGAGGGGAGGGAAAGAGGGAGAGAGAGAAGCAGACTCCCCACTGAGCCAGGAACCCTATACAGGGCTCTATCCTAGGACCCCATAATCATGAGCTGAGCTGAAGACAGACACTTCACCAACTGAGCCACCCAGGTATCCCCATTGTTTGATTTCTGAATATTAAACTGACCTTTCAATCCTAGAATAAACCTCACTTGGTCATGATATATTATCTTTTTTTATTAATTGTTGGATTTGATTTGCTAATATTTTGTTAAGAATCTTGCTCTTAAGGTGTATTGGTCTATAACTTTTTTTGGTAAGTCCTCTGACAGGTTTTACTATCAGAATTATGTTGGATGCATAAAATACATTGGGAAGTGGGCTTTCTTTTTCTATTTTCTGAGAATTTGCATAAAATAAGTATTATTTATTTCTTAAATATTTAATAGAATTCACCAGAGAAACCATACAGGAAATTATTGAATGTGAATTCAATTTCTTTCATAGACATAGGACTATTCATATTTTCTATTTCATCCTGTATCAGTTTTTGCAAATTATATTTTTTAAGGAATCTGTTAATTTCATCTAAGTTGTCAGATTTAATGATATAAAACTGTTCATAATATACCCTTTTGGTAACTCTTTCATTTCTGATACCAAACAATTATTTTCTCTCTTTTTTCTTAATTTGCCTTGTTAGAGTTTATCAATTTGATTAATATTTTCAAAGAATCAATTTTTGGTTTTGTTAAATTTTTCTATTCTTTGTTTATTTTCAGTTTCATAGATTTCTGCTCTGATTTTTATTTCTTTCTATTTGTTTATTTGGATTATCTTGCTTACCTTCTCTAACTTTTTTTTAAAGATTTTATTTATTTATTTGAGAGAGAGAGCACAACAGGGGACAGAGGGAGAAATAGGCTCCCTGTGAGCAGGGATTCCAAGGCGGGGCTCTATCCCAGAACCCCAAGATCACGACCTTACCCAAAGGCAGACGCTTAATCAACTGAGCCAACCAGGAGCCCCCACCCTTTTTAACTTCTTTAAGTGGACACTACATACTTGGATAACTGAGTTTAAGCCTTTCTTCTAATATAAACCTACGAAGTTATAAATTTTCCTTTAATCACTGTTTTAGCTATAGACCCTAAATTTTGATATGTCATATTCTCATTATCATTCAGTTTGAAATATTTTTTAGTTTACCTTGTGATTTTTTTCTTTGACCTAGGAGTTATTTAGAATAATTTTGTTTAATTTTCAAATAGCTGAGGATTTTCTATAGATAGTTACTGATTTCTAATTTAATTTGTGTGTGGACAGAGAACATATTTTAAAAATTCAATTTTTAAAAATTTATTGAGACATGTTATGATTCAAGGTATAGTCTACCTGGTGAATTTTTTTTTTATTAGTTTCAGAGGGCCCTAAGGGCCCTCCTTAGTGCCCATCACCCCATTATCCCTCCCCACCCCCCACGTTCTTTGGTGAATGTTTTATGCGTACCTGCTAAGAATGGATATCCTGTAGCTATTGGGTGTGGTGTTTTATAAATTATCTATTAAGTCAAAGTGGTTGAAAGTGTCCTTCAAATCTATATCCTTAATGATTAAAAAATTTTTTTTTGTCTATCAATTTCTCGGTGCAGAGTGTTAAAATCACAAATCACAGTTGGAGATCTATCTGCATCTCCTTTATTTCTGTCATTTTTTGGTTGCATACAGTTGGAAGCACTGTATTTTGTTATGTCTTCTTGATATATGGATTCTTGTGTAGTTAAGAAACAACTTTCTTTTCAGTTATACTTTTTGCCTTCAATCTTATTTTGAGTCTATTTTGTCCAAAATTCATATAGCTACCTCAGCTTTCTCACACTTCTTAGTTTCATAGTCAATTTTTCATCTTTGTTTCTTTTATCCTATTCGGGCAGCTCTGTTTCAGGTGCCTCTCTTGAAGGCAGCATATAATTAGGTCTTGCTTGTCTGATATAGTTGAGTGTAAGTCTACCATCTTCATATTTGTCATAACTGTCCCATGCTTTTCTTTTTCTTATTTATCTTTCCTGACTTTCTTCTGCATCACTATTTTCGACGTTCCATTTTAATCCTCTATTGACTCTTTAACTATGCCTCTTTGCATTTAGTAGTTGCTGTAGTGGGTATAATATATTCCTTTACTTTATCACAATCCACTTACAGGTAATATTGTCCTGTTTCATATAGTTCATGGGAACCTTAGAGTGGTACAGCTCCATATGCTGCGTGCACATGCGCACACATGTCATGTTCTATGTACATTACATCTACCTCAAGCCAGTAAGGCTGATGTCTCCTGCCTATAAGGAGGGTGGGCATTCAGGAAGTTTCCTCAAGGTAAAGAAAAAGAAGTAGCAAACTCCCAGATATCACCAGGTAGAATTTCCCTCTTTCACGGGTAAACTCAACTCCACTTTCTGCCTCCTTTTACTCACTCTCCACTGCTTTCATATATGAAAAAAAATTTTCCCTTATTATCTGTAGGGCTTATTTTCACCAAACTACATTGTCATCACCAGAACATAATCTCCACAGCCAATCTTCTTCAGAGAATTTTATAAGAAATTAAAGCCCTCTGGGTGCCTGAGTGGCTCAGTTGTTTGGGTGACTGCCTTTGGCTCAGGTCATGATCCTGGAGTCCCAGGATCGAGTCCCACATGGGGCTCCCTGCTCAGTGGGAAGTCTGCTTCTCTCTCTGACTTTCCGCCCTCTCATGCTTTCTCTCTCTCATATAAATAAATAAATAGATAAAATCTTAAAAAAAATTCTCTCTCAAAAAAAATTAAAGCTCTTGGGTGCCTGGGTGGCTCAGTGGGTTAAGCCGCTGCTTTCGGCTCAGGTCATGATCTCAGGATCCTGGGATCGAGTCCCGCATCGGGCGCTCTGCTCAGCAGGGAGCCTGCTTCCCCCTCTCTCTCTTTCTCTGCCTGCCTCTCCGTCTACTTGTGATCTCTCTCTGTCAAATAAATAAATAAAATCTTTAAAAAAAATTAAAGCCCTCCATTGAAATCAATTAGGAAACACTCACTATTGTGGGAAGATGAGCAAGTTTAGGGGGAGACTTTGCCTTCAGGGCCTTAATGCAACAAGCGTCTACCGTAATGGAGACAGAGCACGTGGTCACACAGAAGTGAATCTCAATTGGGTTACTGAGGAGTGACTGGCGCCTCATGGCAGAGCCTGCTCTAAATCCTTGATGGTTTCTTGAATGCTAGCCTAGATGTTGAACCATTTGAAATGGCCGCCGTTGGCTGGTTTTGACCTTAAAAACTATAAATGTTGCATTTCAGCCAAATGGTCTCTTATAGAATGTGGGTTTCATTCCTTCCTGAACATTTTCTCATCTTTACAAAGTCCTAAAGGAACACTCCCTACATTGTGTTATATAGAGATAGACAGGAGGAACAGCACCTATGAAAGTCACAAGTCCAGGAGGCAAAGCTAGGTGAGCAGCCCCACGTAAAGCATTCTATCTTCACGAGGAGTGTCATCTAGTGTGGCGGTGGGCCGGCATGTCAGGCATGAGCAGTGACACCAGTTACAGGGAACTGTGCTTCCTTGAAGGCAGGAGTTGATTATTGTGATGTCTGATATCTTCATCCCGAGATGGTCTTAATAAACAGTGTGGGTTTAGTGTTGCCAGAGTCAGCAAAAACAAAAAATCAAATAAACACAAACAGGGTGCATGGTTAAATTAGAATTCCAGATAAACAATAAGACCTTTTTAGTGTATGTTTTCTTCTTATCGCATGAAACAGTTATACTAAAAATTATTTGCCACCGATCTGAAATTCAAACTTATCTGCAAATTTACCCAACAACTCCATGGTCTCCATTCTGCGGTGCCAAAGAGGACAGGGTTCTGGCCCTGGAAGTCTACACTGTTAGGGAAATAGGCCTCCAGGTGAGATGTTCATGGTTCCATCTCTGGGAGAAAGCAGGCATCCCCAGTTGGGAGGCCAAGTTCACAAGGCACCTGGAGAGTGGGAGCTCGTAAAGAAAATCTTCCTTTTGAGAGCTCCTATAAAAATAATAATTAGTTTTATCAGGAGCTTTTTCTGTGAGTATGCTCTGTAATTATTCATTTGTTAATTGCTACAACATCCTTTGGAGGTTGGTAAATATTTCTACTACTTTCATTTTGCAATGAAGTAAATAGGGACAGAAGAAGCAGCTGAGTCACAGGGCAGCCCAGTGGGCTAGGAGGGGACAGGCAGGATCGCCCAGGTGTGGCCTCACGTCCCGAGCTGTGGGTTTGCAGGCAAGCTTGCCCTAGGGCTGGTCCTAGCACTGTAAAAGCCCAAATAAAAATCTGATATGAGGAATAAAGAAAATGTTCTGAGCTGTCTGAAAACTCCAGATTCTGAACAGCTCCATTGTCAGCAAATGAAATAGACCAGAACAAAAATATGTAAAAGGAAACTATTGAAAACAGATGGTTTTCTCCAAAGGAGGGAATAGCTTCTCCACCCTTTGTTTCTCTCCAAGCAAGGGTGAATTTTCTTGTCAGTGCCTAGAAAAGGAAGACAGTAAGAGAAGCAAAGTCATTCCACCTGTAACAGCAGCAGTCCCCGCTGATGGGCTATCTCTCGTATCAAGAAGTTTACCAACCTCATTGAATTTAATCTCCACAACCAGCGCACACGCTCCGACTGTCCCCACTTTGCTGATGGGCAGGCGTAACTCAGAGGGCGAGAGAGACTTCTGGGGTGTCCGCTGCTGTGAAGAGAGGAGGAGGACTCAAGCCGGGCCTGGCCTGACTCAAGTGCATGTACCATTTTCTGCCTCAACTTTCCACCCACACCCAGAAAACATCGAGCATACCCAAAGCTCTCCCAGAAGGCTCTAGGGAAGGATCCTTCCTTGCCTCATGCTGACTTCTGAGGACTGCTGGCAGACCTTGGTGTCCTTGGCTTGAAGACACATCTCCCCGCCCTCTGCCTCTGGTGTCCCATGCTTCTCCCTGTGTGTCTGTGTGTTTGTGTCTAAATTTCCCTCTTCATACAAGGACACCAGTCATTGGACTCACTTAGGATCTACTCAAGTATGACCCCGTCTTAGCTTGATTGTAACTATAAGGACCCCATTTCCAAATAAGGTCATAGGTGCTGGAGGTAGCATTTGAGGGTATCTTTGTGGGGGGGCACAGTTCTACCCACTTGAGTCCCACTATCTTCTTGTCTCCTCCCTTCCCTCACCTTCCCTTTCTACATCCTAGGCTGTATACTGCATTTCCTAAACATCTCTCATTTTGTCCTTCTCCATCGCATTGTCTTGATTCTGGCCCTAACTGAGCTGGATGACCCCAGCGCCCCCCCCCCTTCCTCTTTGTCCTGTTGGTTTCCCTTTCAGCCAGCTGCCTCAGTGAGCCTGGAGCAATGTGGATTTTGTCATGGCATCTGCTGCCTAGAATCCCAAATGGCTCCCGCAGTCTTTGGGATCGAAATCGAGAGCCTGATTTCCTCATCTTTCAGGGACAGACTTACTAATGAGGCGCATGCACTGACCATTTGCAGCCGGAAAGCCACTTTATTGATCTAAGTAGGAACTGTAGTGCTAGACACTGGGGTCCTCCAGCCAAGCCACACTTTCCCAGTCCTGCCACCTGGAAAGGTAAGTTGTCCGAAGATCCCGTGAGCCTGGAGTCAGACAAGGAGAAACTGTTTCATGTTTTCCACATTGAATGGTACTGGGCTGGGCAGCCGTGGATGTCCTCCAGGATCCTGCAGACCCCGCCTTGGCGCAGCCTGGACAGGTGAGTTTCGGGCAGGATTGGTCCTCACCGGAGGGGCCTGCATGGGTCCTGCGCCTTGGATGGGGTCACAGCCTGTGTGGCTGTATGAGGTGTGCCTTTAGTATAAACTTTACCAGAGATGGGGGAGAGGCGGGAGTGGGATAGAGGCATTTTTATACCTGAGCTTTCCAAAGTGGTGTACTGAGAATGGCTTATGGATACGATGTCCCTCGGGGACAGCAGATTCTCCTGGCTGGTCCACCTCTAGCTGCACCATGTCTATGCTAGTGGTGGGCTGAATCGTATCTCCGAAAAAGACAAGTTCAAGCCCAAACCCCCCATTCCTGTGACTGTGACCTTATTTGGAAATATGGTCTTTACAGATGTAATTAGTTAAGATGAGGTCATACTGGGGTAGGATGGGCTGATGTCCTCAGGTCCCTTGTGCCCCTCCAGTGACACCTGTCCCTCATCTTCCCCACCTCCATCCCTTTCCTTATTTCTTCTCTGAGGGGAAACACCAATTTCTTCACCTCTTGCCATCTGCAAGGCAGTTTAAGTTATCCCCCACTGGATCTGCCCTCAGAGCCCACTTGAGCGACTTATCCAAGGAATGGAGGCTCATTTTTAAGGAAACTGATAAAGATTCACACAGATAACTGTGCCCTTAACTGTCCTGTGGCAGTTATTCAAAAAGATACAGACTGAAAAAAGATACAAATTATTGAATAATTGCCGAATGCAGATGAAAAAACAGAAAGTAGGAATCACCTCCATTCGCATATGGGGAAACTGAGGCTTAGTCAGTAAGCAGCTTGCCCAAGATGGATCCAGACTTTGAACTTGAAACGATCTGACTTCAAAGCCCTTCTTTTAAACGATGTTACTGAATTGACTTCCAAAGATGTAGTCTTATAAATATTTGGAAGGGCTTGCCAAATTTGCCTTATTCTTCCTATAATTTTGTTATTTTGTAGACATTTGCTGCTGAAAGTGGACATAAGACACCTAAAGAAATTCAGGATGGTGATCTATATTTCACTTATTCTTGGCAGTTTATTTTCTCAGTAGTAAAAGTAATAATTATTATTTGGTCTGGAGCCTACAAGCCTTCATAGCAATTCTAGTAAATTTGTAGAGAGTTCCTTAAATAATCAGTGTATTGTGTTTTAGCGTTGGTAAAGGACTGTCTCTTTTTTCTTCCCTGAAGTTCAAGCATAGACATATTCAATATATTTTCTTTTAAACCCTTGCAATGATAATTTTCTTTCAATGCAAATTTGGTGTTGCATGAGCTTTGGGCATCCTATGAAATTCTTAGCCAAATAAAATAATAAATCACTCATTTTTCCAAAAGTCTTTTCTGCCAAACAATATCCAGTTAGCTTCAGCTTAAATGAACGAAGTTTTTTAGCTTAAATTACTACACAAGTGAAATTGGGGTGCGGGAAATCCCTCTTTTACTAGAGCAGCAAACTCAAAGCTCATGTTATTAAAATGCCCTTGGTCTTCCGTCTTCAAAGCCAGTAAACCGTCTGTTGTCTTCTTGCTCTCGGGAACTTTACCCACAGGCCATCCTTGATATGCTCACAGACATGCACTACTCGGAATGGGGTCTTGTGAGCCCTCTTTATGCACGTGTCCTGCCTGACAGGATAAATCAACAATCTCAAGGCCTTGGTTGGATTCCAAGTGCCACTAGCCAAGCGAAGATTCCGCACAAACATGCAGAAGACAGCACTGGGCAGGACCAGCTGTGGAATTTGCAGGCCTCATGCAAAACGGAAATGCAGGGCCGTTGTTCAAAAATGATGAAGCATTTTGAGACAGCAACAGCAGAACAGTAAGCTGAGGACTGGGCCCTCTGGGCACAGGCTTGGGCGACTGCATGAGCCACACACCCCTGGGGGACTGTCCTTCCAGCTTTCGGCTCCTCCTTTTGCCACCTGCCATCTGGCCCCACGCTCCTACCCCAGTATTTCTTCTATCACTGAGGTGATTCTGACCCCTGGATACCTTGCAAACATGCCCATTTCCCCTCTCCCTTTCCAGATGCCTCTTACCTCCAGTCACTCTCTGCCCCCGGCCCCGCAGCCTGGCTCACTCACCGTAGAGATCCTGTCCTGTCCCATGAATCAGCCTTGGGAGGCTTCCCATTGCCCTTGGTGGAAGGCCAAAAACAAGCACATAGATGCCCATACCTTACTCTTTCTGTCCCGCTTCCTCTAGCATCTTCGGCTCATGCTGGTGCCTTAGTCACCCTGGCCTTCTCCCGTGTAGCCTCCCCGATGGGACACTCTTCCAACCTCCTTGCCCTCTCCAGGGCTGCCCTGCTAGCCTTTCCCTCTGTCTTCACCTGGCCCCTCCTAGTCAGCTGGCAGGGCTTGGCTTGAGTCTGATGTCCTGGGGAAGCCTTCCCTGCCTCTCACAGCAGGACAGATCCCCCAGCTGCCCGCTCCCCGGCATCCTCTCTGCTCACTGGTGCAGCTCAATGCACTCTCCCTGTGCGGCTCCTGTCCGTGAAGGTGGGGTCCCAGGGCGCCTGTCCCCTCGCAGAAATGGCAGGGACTTGTTGGATGGGCTGTGGTTTGAGGCTCTGACACAAATACAGCATCCTCGAGAAAAAGAACTATGGTCACTTAGTAACAAGGGAGCTGCTTTGTTCTTGCTGCTACTCCGTAGAAGGCTGTAGAACACAGACGCTTGGAGCATCGAGAGGCTCTGGTGGCAGACGGTGTGACCCACCGGAGTGAGTACTGCCCACCTGAGATGTGCACTGCTTGCATTTTTTCAGTATGTTTAAAAAGGCGCCGTTCTGAGATTATGTGTGGTTTTGAAGGCTCCTTCTGTGTTCTTCCAGTTTGTGACAATATGCAGACACTACTGTGATAACCATGATGAACCACCCCTCCCCAGCAAACTTGCTTAAAAAAAAAAAAAAAAGTACTAGGCAAGAGGAATTTCCTAAAGGCGTTCATTTTCTTTGCAAATGTGTTTCCTCTGGCTGGAAAGGGGAAACTGCTTTCATCCCTCTGCTCACACACCGTAGAAGAAGGGGCATGAAGAGGAAGTTACGTATGGTGTCAACGGTGCCAATTAATATTCTTATAAAAAATTATATAAAAGTGAGAGAACAACCATAGCCGTAAAGCTAAGCCGCGAGAGCTGCTGAACCCCAGGGAGGGCGTTTACCGCTCTTGAGGTTCTGAGCTTTGAGAAAAGAGAGGACAATTGCCTTCCAGTCCTGGACCATGGCTGTACAGAGCAGTGGTTTCCAGCCTGGATTATCGAGCTTCAAACACTTTTTTCCTTCTGCTACATTTGTCTCTGCTATTTAAGCAAGAAGGATAAGAAACAAAATTTGAATCAAGTCTGTGGGATAGGCTAGGTGGGTTTCAGAATGTGTAGTAAGGCTAATGGGTTAGATGAACATGAAGCAGTTTATACCAGCGTCGGATGGGGTGACCCACTGTCCCTGTTTGCCTGCGACCGCGGAGTTACCCGGACCCCAGACTCAAAACTGAGATGATCCTGAACGAACCAGTGCGAGACCATGCCTTGTGGGAAAGCAGACCGGGCTCCAGGCCTGCCTTGGGCCCCGCCCCTACTGGCCCCTCCCCTGCTGGCCCCGCCCCCGATGGCCCCGCCTCCCGTGGGCCCCACCACCCATGTGTTGCTACTTGGCTCAGCTTCTGGTCCCCAGCACTCCGCCTGAAGAACTCATAATATCACCATTTTCCAGGGCAGTTTTGAGAATCGACTCTGGCTTGAACTTGGGAACCCAGAGCATAATTTCATCTTCAGTGGTGTCACTCAGCTTTTCACTTTCTAGAATGAAACCCCTTTAACTTGGGTTTTAAAATGATTTGTGATTTAAGAGAAAACAGGATCCCAGTATGAACTCAGATTTTGATACATTCGAACTGTCAAAATTGTTCCCTTTAAGTTGCACTCAATGCAAATTTCAGTTCCTAAAAAACCCAAATAAGGTAATAAATGTTAAGGGAAGGAGGTTTGATTTATCTCTTCCTAAACTGATGACCTAGTAGGAAAATTGCTGATTTGAGGAAAAACACGTCGGGGTTCATGCTAACACAGAGACACACTCATAGCTGTCAGAGTGATTATTCTATTTCTGCTGCAGAGGGTGAAGGAAAGTTAGGGCAGGTTCTAAGGGAGGGCTGTCATTAAGACATTTACTGTGGCGTTCTGCTTCATATGCACCCCTCCAAGGGGTCCAGTATTCCAGGAAGGAGATGACATCATCATCCCACTTTCCAGAGAGAGACTCAGAGCGGGTAAGTGTCCCGATCTGGTTGTCTCCCACCCCTACCTGGTTGCATCTCCTTTTCTTCAGAGTGGGGCAAGTCAGTTTCCTAAGTGTCTTACAGCCCTCACGCTCGAAAAACCAACCAGAGCTGAGATGTCATTGACAGAGAACTCACCGTCTCTGCTGAGTAACAGAGATGAAACAGAAGCTGCTTTTGACGTTTAGAGAGTCTTGATACCATTTGTTTAGGGAATTGTTCTGTGTAGATTAGGAAGAACTTTCACATTCACTGGAAGACAAAGAAGAGCAGCGGTGATGGCAGCAGTAGTCACAATAAATGCGCCCACAATGCGGGACTCGTCCCATGCAACGAGGACGCGGAGGCTCTGGGAGGTGACTGAGCTGCCATTTTGTCCCCAGGCTAACCCCGAGGTTCAAGCATTTTGTGCTTCATCGCATGGTCATTTTTTAGTGTGTTGATCTCATTTTACAGCTGAGGAAATGAAGACACTTGGAGGCTAAAGGACCTGCTCAGTTCTCGTGCTTAGAATGTGCCGAGCCGGAGCTCATCCCCAATGGCCAGCAGCCTCTGCACAGAGAACACCGAGCAGGTGCCCATGAGATGCTGCCAGCCTGTCGATGTGGAATCAGCCCGGAGCCCAGAGTCCCAGGGAATGATGGGCTTCTGAGATAAGAATTAGTACCAGTTAGTGATCTCTTGGTTGCATGGGGCAGAAATTGCAGAGTTAAACAAATAAGGAAAATGTAAGTTTTAAAAAAAATGTCAAATTAAGCCTGGAATGAGCTTGCAGCTGGGCCTCAGGAGGTACCAGACTTAAGCCTGGGATGAAATCAGGGCTTCTTCTCTGGTTTCTGTAGACCAGCTTTCCCTGCTTTCCGGGGCCAGGCTGGAACGTGGCCACTGGCCACACCCACATTTACACAGTTTAAGTCCGGCTATTGGGAAAGGTTTTTTTGTTCCATTTCATTCTCCAGAAGAAGGGCCAGTGAGTGGTCAAGTCTGGGTAGACTGTGTGCCTCTGGTCCCCACTCCCGTAGACGGGAGGCAGGCGACAACACAAACAAGGCCAGCTTAGCCCCCTAGCCCCTCAGAACCGGGGAACGAGAGTTACCAGAGAACTGGGAATCACATAGAAAGCTGGGCATATGGCCCAGTATATGTCCAGGCATCAGAACTCATTAAGTTAGAACAGAGCAGTAGAAAAACATCTAGACAGAAGCCATGGTCCCGTTAAGCAGTGCTTACATCAGGGAAGGTGTATCCAACCCGCTATTTACTTCATTAAAATCTTCCAGAAAACAGGTATGTACCATAAATATTGTCTTTGTGATGAACTGTTTCTAAAGTTTTTTTTATTTTTTATTTTTAAAATTTGTGTAATGATCACTTAGTGGGGGAAATGGGCTACTATAACTCCCATCCAACAATGCAGATGGGCCCAAGAGATTATAAGTTTTCTGGAGCAAAGGAGTCTGCTGTGATAGATTTTCCCTGCTAACGTCCTCCTTGCTCTTGAAGCTCCTTGGTGAATAAATATCACGGTCTTTTTGCAAGAGAGGCAAGATGGAAAATTAGCAGATGTGAAATGTTTAGCTCTTTATAATGGATGCTGCCCAATCTACCCCAGGTCCTTTCTCTCCAGAAAGTCACTGAACGATATTCAGATGATACAAAGCAAAAATAAACCCAGAAAAACAAAAAACTAAACCCCACAAATCATGACGCCTCCATGCCCCCGTGCTTGTTAGCCGCGGGCCTCAGTTCGTTTCTGACATGCTGGGGGACTGGGATAAGACGCATCTGCGTTGGCTCTGAAGGACTTCAGATGGAATTCTCTGTGGTGGAGAGTGGGGTCCGAGTCGGATGGATAGCTGTCCCTAAGGGTGACAGTCATCGTCGAGCAGGGACAATCTCCTTCTGCCTCTAAAAGGCTGATTAAAGCTTGGCCTTCCTTTTGGTCTCCTTTCCGAGGATCTCCGAGAATCTCCACCGCAGGTTCACGCTTTGTTACTATTTCAAGTTGGTCTGGATGATTTCCACGGCAACCCTCAAAGCATCGGGATCTGTAATTATATTTTGCAAGTGGTATTAGGCGCTGCCAAAGCATTTGACAGTTTCGTGTTGCAAGGCGGGTGCCCTAACTTTTTGCCACTTGGTTATTTAATTCCATACAGTAGAGAGAGACTTAGTCGCACTGCTGGCCTCCACGAGGAAGCGGGAGGGGCCCCTCTGCGCCAGCAACATTCCTGCTGGTTTGGCTTCCCTCCCCGGAGGTAGGTTTCACGTCTGCCACGTGATGGCCCCACGGCTGTCAACAAGTGATTCATTGTCAGCTCGGAGGGAAAAACAGACTGTGGAGGAAGGTGCTACATGGTGATACATTCCGGGGTTTTTCTGCCTTCTGCTGGGTACCTTGTGCCTTATTGTCATGCGTCGAGGTGGAAGTGTGACGCAATTAAACTGATTTACAAAAACCACATACAGAAACTAGTGTCTTTTTTTTTTTTTTTTAAGCCTCAGTGTGGTTAAGGTTTACTTCCTCTGCATATTTATAGCGGAGACTTAGGGGCATGGCTGGGGGAGAGCCAGCATCTGATAGAAGGTCTATCTGCTGGTTACTGCTTCTGTAATTTATACTTTCCCCTCGGTTTCACAAGGAAAGGGTCTTCCTGGCCTCAATTAGATGTGAAGGGCGTGATTCTCTGCGGCCATTGGCCATTCCAACGGAGAGCAGGACTACGGGCCGGAAACAGATGCAAAGAGGCACAGGGCTGGGAAAAACTGCAGCAGATTATTGAGCTCTCGATTCCCTGTAGCAACTGGCTCAAAAATAGACCTGAAAATGCATATGCAAAGCAAGACTAATTTTCTGTCATAGGGCTGTGGGGCTTTAAAAGGCAGCCTGGACATCTCGGCGAGTCCGTTTTTAGAAAGGGAGGAAGGTGAGGTTAATGAACCTCGACACCTGCTTTGTTTTCTTCCTCTGCTCTAAAAATCCTGCCTGGTGAGGTTCTGGGGCACTTCTTAGATATTATATTTAAAGAACAAGAAGCAGCGGTGGCTGGGCTGTTCATGAAACATGCTAGAAATGTAATGAGGCTGATTCTAGCATCTCCAGTCATTCACTGGGAGCCCGGGCTATGTTTCTTAACCTGCAAATTTTCCAGGGTGAAATTCACACTACTTCACCTGGGTGTTTGGGGGAGTTGCCGTGAGGCAGTGTGTCAAATCTGTGGGAAATACAAGGTGTTCATTAGATGGTGGCTTGGGTCGCTGGAATCAGGCAGGTGCACAGGGAGGGCGTGAGTCATGGAAAAGGCAGGCTTCCTTCCATCTGGAAAGGAGGCTCACTTGGTGTGTCGACAGGTAGGAAAGAACAAGTCCCTAGATTCATGACTCCTTGTCTGACCTGCTCCTGGGTCCACCCCAGGACCGTCTCAACAGCTTGTTTCTTCAAAGCTGAGCTGTCCCGGTCTCAGCCTTCCACTGTTATGGAGTGCTAGTTAGCAGGGGGAGTAGACACTTTTCTGCAGTGACCTGTCTTGGACTTTACTTACCTAAACTCCATGGAGAAGGACTAGAGATCCGTGTGGAAGTGCTCCTTTCATTCCAGGAGGGTCTGACCTGGAAGCATAGGGCACTGCCGCAGGCCTTCTCCCTTCCCTGCTCTGGGAGAGGAGCCCCAGCCCCCACTCAGCATCAAAGAAGGCAGGAGGACTGACCGCCTGTCACCCATTGTCATGATGCCAACCTCAGTGACCTCTGGAAACAACTTTCCATCCATTTCCAGGTAATTATGACAAAGCTCATGGTTTATGTTGCTGTGTGCGATCTCCGTGAAGTGAGTCAGAAAGAGGCCAGAGGGCATCTTTGTTTTATTTTCCATTTGATTTGGGAGATGCAGAGGAAGCCATAACGTTTCTACCATACTCCTTAACAGAAGAATCATCCACTCTCCAAAAATGCGACAAAGCCAATGGAAAGAGAAGAGGCTTCTGCTAACAGATCTAATCCTCCCCTTGGCGAGTAGCATTGGAGATGCTGCTCCAAGAGCTTCTTCTGGACCTGACTTTTCCTTCCCAACCAGACACGGCAACTCTGAACGTGTGAGACACACAGTCTCAGCCATGGCATTGTTCTCTGTTCTCTGGAATCTTCTTTTTCACTTGGCTTCTGGGAGTGAGCCCCACGCTGGGAGAGGCCTGGCCTGGCTCCTTTTCCCGCTGAGCTCTCAGTTTACCCAGTGTCCAAATTTCACATGTCCACTTTGATGTCCTCCAACTTTGCCCAGCACACTGTATTTGCAATGGAAATTCAAGTTCCAGACCTAGAGTTACATTTGACCTCCGCAGATACGCTTGCTCTGGGCTCCATGTCTCTCCTTCTTGAATCCTGGAAAGCACCAGGCTTTAAAACATGCATCACCCCTTCCTATACCTGGTTTCACTGGACCTTTAGAAATAACCCGGAAGTAGCTGGCCAGGGGTTCTTAGCCCCATTCTACAAATGGCAAAACTGAGGCTGCGAGCAATTGAGTAGAATACTTCTAAGGTCATACAGTTGCTATGCCCCAGAACTTGATTCTAGGTCAACGTTTCCACATCTGCATGCTCATCTCTTTTTAAAGAACCTTGTTTTTTATGCTTCAGACCTCTTTCTGCTCTGCGGGGTTCAACGCTAGAATAATAAGAAAGTGGTGACTCATAGCTAACTTCTGACTTCTTCTGTTTCATGCACAAAATAAGGCGGTCTACGAAGTTTTTCCAGAGAGTTCATCGCATCTCTAACAGCGCTCTTCAACTCCGAGCTCCGTGGACGACCCGCGCGCACCCTGTGGACCCTTGAGGCATGTTGTCATCCAAATGGAAAAACAGGACATGCCTCCAACACTCTAAAAGTAAGGGATTCTATGAAACTAAGGCCACAAAGAGGAACAGAAGAAGAACATGTCAGCTGTTCTAACACAATCAACTGATTACCTGGAACCCCGTCAGAAGTGCCCAGCTGTGCGGAGGGTGGCCGCCTGCTCTGAAGGAGTGTTTTGTCACCACCGTCGCTTAGAACTGCCACATGCGGTGATAATGCAAAGCGGGCCAACTAGCTGGTTTGCTTCTTGCGTTTTAATTCTCTGTAGAGGCCTTTGCTTCCTCCTCTTTCTCAGGACACCACCAAGTACAAACAGTGACTCCTGTTACCCATCAGATCAGAGTTTTTCAAAATTATTTTGTCTTATCTTATTATATTTTTGATAAGTACATTTCACTTCCTTCTGTGTGGTTGTCAGATCCTGCCTCCCTCTGCCTGGTTCCCCTCAGCTGCCTGCAGGCTCCCATCAGCCAGGCTTGGGGCCGTGAGACTGAACCCCCCTCCCCATTAGGCGGTAGAGACAGGGGTCCTCTGCAGCTGCCCCCCCGCCCCGGCCAAGCATAGTGTGGTTGAGCAGTCGGCCACGTTGGCCTCTGTCCCTATCCTGTTTTTTTTTTTCTGGCCCTGAAACCCAACACTGAATGTCAGGCCAAGGAATTGGTGTTCTGCCTCCTCCCTCAGTCTTTGCTACCTACTTTCCCCGCGTACCCCAGTCCTCTGTATCCTCGCTCTCTGACACTTGCATCAAGCTGGACAGAACTCCCTAGAGCAGTGACACTGGCATTCCCTGAAGCTAAGAGCTGTCCTTGTGCAAACCCTCTGCCATGGCCTCTCCAGCCTCACCAGACAGAGATCAGTGCTGCTCCCTGATGGGGAAACGTGGAGGGACATCCTCTGGCATGTTTCCCAGGGCCTGACCATGATTTCTTTTTTTTTTTTTTAAGATTTTATTTATTTATTTGACAGAGAGAGAGAGATCACAAGTAGGCAGAGAGGCAGGCAGAGAGAGGAGGAAGCAGGCTCACTGCTGAGCAGAGAGCCCGATGTGGGGCTCGATCCCAGGACCCTGAGGTCATGACCTGAGCCGAAGGCAGAGGCTTACCCCACTGAGCCACCCAGGCGCCCCGACCGTGACTTCTTTTATCTGCCATTCCCTTCCTCTGAATGAGAACATGGATGCTTCCCCAGCTGACCTTTGGCCCAGATCCCTCCTTCGAACCCCAGTGTCACCTGTACAACCGGCAGCACGTCTTCCTCTGACTGGATTACAAGCATCTCCTACTCCTACTTGCCACCAGCCAGACTCGACTCTCCGATGCTCTTGGTTAATATCCCTCACTCGGGTGTTCGCGTTCTCATCCAGTCCATCAATATCTACTGAGCACCTACTGTGTGCTTGTCGCTGTGACTTGTGCACGTCATGCAGCCTGAATAAGCCACCATCCCAGTCCCCACCTAAAGGAAATGGAGTCACCATCCGTTTGGTGACCTAAGCCAGAATCCCGGAGTCATCTTCCCACATGGCATATTTACAATGATTTGGTCGGTAAATCTGATCTCTTCTTCTGCTTCCTAATCAAGTCTGGAATCCTTCTTCCTCTTCCTCCCACCATGACCATCTTTTCTCAGGTCCTCATACTTTCTCTGCTGGATGCTGCCGGAAGCCCCTCACTGGCCTTTTCATCCAGGGACTGCGGCATCCCAGCCCATCCCACATAATGCCGGCGGAAGGAGACTCCTGAAGCCACATTCATGACATCACCGTTTCCCTGTGTAACATTCTCCTAAACACCTTCCTAACCTTTAGAACAAAATCTATGCCCCTTGGCATGATATAAAGGGTCTTCTGTGTTACCTGGCTCCTGTCTACCTCTCTGTCTTCTCGTCCCCATTCTTCTTGGGACTTATGCTCTGGTCACAGAGAACTTTGCCTAGAATCCTCCCCTCTCCCACGCCACCCCCATCCTGCTCCCTTCTTTGATTGCCTGCTCCCCTATTTATCCTTCAAAACCTGTTCTGATGCAAGTCTCCCAGGATAGTTGTGCCGTGGGCCTTGTGGAACAAGCAAGGGGCGCTGTGCACACCTGTAGTCATGGTAGATTAGCAGGACAATTTTCAGGCATATGGTAGTCAGTCAAGTGTATATGGTAGTCAAGTGCAGAGTGCCCCTGAGGCCGTCAGCAGGGCTGCTCCTGTCAGCCCCTCCTGGAAATGTCTGCTGACCCTCCCCATCTGCCCTCCGAGGCTCTTCTCTATCACGGTCAGGTCAGACCATCCTGTAATCATCTGCTGATTAGTCCTGGAGCTTCTTTGGAAAATGAGCTCTTAAACGAGGGGACGAGGTCTTTTATCTATATCAGCAAGGAGTATGCAGGGGCCCTAGTAAACAGTCCATAAATGTTTGTTGAGTGAATGAACATCATACAGTGGTAGCCAAGGGCACGGACCCCTTTCCCCGTGAACCCTCAGCGAACCCCGCGGCTGCTTCTCCGCGGTGGTGGGGTGGCCCTCGTCACTCCGCGGAGCAGTCACTTCACGTGACGCGTGCGAGGCCTCAGGGAGGAGAGCGGCTGTCCCCCTCCCGGCCAGCACACACGGAGCCACGGGCGGCTCTTACAATGATGGGGTATTTGCAGGTCTCTGTTGGGCTTTCCAGCTCACGTTTCTGGACTCCCTCCATCGCTTTATTATTATTTTAACCTTCCTGATTCTTACTAGAGAAGCCGCATGATCCTGATGTTATAAGTATTTTTGGCCGCCAGCTCTGGGGTGGGAGGAGGTGGGGATGGAATGGGCTGGGGGCGGGGGCACGGGTGTGAGAGGTGGACTGTGGCTCCAAGACCTGGGGCGTGGCGGTGTGTGTGAGCTAAGGTAGCACACATCCATGGCAGCTAAAACCCGAGGGCAGGGCTGTCAAAACCTTGGGGATTATCTGGCTATTCCCAGCTGCCTCCGGGCTTGGACGCTGGCCTCATCTGCATGTTGGCTACCCTGACTTTTCCCGGGTGGGAGGCACTGCTTCCTGCCGCCGCCCACCGCTGGCTGGAGCCTGACCTCCCCATGTGTTTGACGATGTTGCCCCCTAGGGATCAGGCCCAATTTTCAATGACTACGGACTCCCCGGCTGGAGGCTCTCCGGTCTGTGGGCTGTGTTAGCAACTACGGGGGTGCAGAAGGGACCCCTCCCTCAAGGTAGGATGTCCCCACTCAAGGAACTGGACACCTTGATAATCCTGGAAAAGCGTCAGGACTGGAAAGTCCTGGAAAGTCAAAGAACTCTGTACAAGGACAGAGGGGTTACTGTGCCCTGGCGAGGACTGCAATGAAGGTGGGCCAGCAATCCTGTTTGTAGAGGACTTAGCGATTCGCAGAGAACTACAACCTGTATTTTCTTGTTTCTTCCTTTCAACCACACCAGTGAGGATGGTATTAATGAAATAACCATTTTGTTGGGAGACCGACAGTTAATACCGTCACATTGGCCACTGATGTGACTACTGAGGACTGCCTTGACTTGTCAACTGATATTACGTCTCATTGCAAAGGTCACACTTGAAACAAAGCATCGTTTCAGAGGGAAAAATAAAACCCCCATGACTGTGACTCACCAGAGCGACTTTTCTGTAGTACCTAAGCTTTCTCCTGTGGTGTCTCTGGTAACATCTGGAAAGATCAAAGCGTGAAGTAGACAGATGTGATGACTGGGGACGACTTTTGTGGATAATTTTCAGTTTCTGCCTTGCAACTGTGATCCGAAAAATTATGAAAAGGCACTTCTAGGATCAAAAGCATTTATTTTTTTCAAAAAAAGATGTATGTGTTTATTTGAGAGAGAGAGAGAGGGAGAGAGCGTGAGCAGGGGTTGGGGCAGAGGGAGAGAATTTTCAGGCAGATTGCCCACTGAGCGCGGAGCCTGGATCTCATGACCCATGAGATCATGACCTGAGCTCAAACCAAGAATCTGATGCTTAACCTACCGAGCCACCCAGGCGCCCCGTATTAAAAGCATTTAGCTTCATTTTTTCATAGGAATGGAAAATCAAAATCATTCTGAAGTCATTTTTTTTAAAAGATGCAAAACAACTCTCCATTGCTTTGAAATCCCTCACATTCAAGCTTAAATCACAGCGGCATTGTCACATCGTAATCTATTTGAGTGAGTTAAACCAAGTAATGGCGAAGGGTCTTTTTCTTCCTTTGATCTTTGAGAACAAAAGGGGAGCTCCAACATTTATGCCGAACGGTCTGTCAGGAGTCTCGATTGCTGCAGACTTTCAGAGTAACGTCCGCACACGCCGCGCTGCTGTCCTTCTATCCCAGATGTACTCTGTTCCCCTCCAAGAAGAGAGGAGTGACTAACACTCAGGAATACGGTGCCAAGAGCAGCCACGAGGAGAGAGAGACAACTCAGAGAAAATTTCTCCCTGGAGATTGTGAAATATTCTTTTTCAGGAGACAAAGCATCTTTCCCAGCTTCCCTTCATATCTCTGTGGCCAGAGCTGGGTCACATGTCGATTGCGTCTCCCCTTGGCCAGCGAGTTTGTTTGGACAGTTCTTTGGGAGGGTAGAATGGATATCAGGATGTTAACCACCACTTTGGATACTGTTTCTGGAAACTTTGAGAGCCAGACCAGCTGTTCTTTGGTTTGAGGCAGATCAGAGGACTTGCTGCTCCCTTTTGAGGGTCTTTGGTAATTAAATGAAAGCAAAAAAAAAAAAAAAAAAAAAAAAAAATTCCCCTTTTCTCCCTGCACTCTTATCTGCATAGTTACAAGAGGGAGCTCTTATTTGGAAAATTTGCTGCAGAAACCCAAAAGCATAAGGCAGAGTTTAACATGATGTGTTAAGGTCCACTTCTGCCATGCACCTGCACGCCCATTTCACACAATGTTATGTGTGTGTAGACCCAGGTTCAAGAAAGCATGCTTATGCCTCACTTCGCAGTAGCATCTGATAAGGGCACATCTGATAAGACCAAACACT
This sequence comes from Lontra canadensis, assembly GCF_010015895.1. Lineage (NCBI taxonomy): Eukaryota > Metazoa > Chordata > Mammalia > Carnivora > Mustelidae > Lontra > Lontra canadensis. The sequence goes on along the minus strand of NW_022631086.1, from coordinate 6,613,375 downwards.
GTCGGTGTCTACCCCCTCATCTTCCTTGCTAACCGAACCCTGATTTTGTCCCGGTGTCTGTCCTCTCTGGGTTTTTCATTTGCAACCCTAGAAGCAGAATCTTGGTGACTCTGGGACGGGTAGTCTCGGGGCCTGGTTTAGAGCAAATGTATGACCAGTTCTGGCCAATGACACATGTAGGGCAGGGGTAGGGGTGGGCGGGTCGTGAAATCTGAGGCTCCGGGAAAACATTTCTTTGTTCTTAAGAAATAGAGAAGAAATGGAAGAGCCCCTCACCCTCCTCTGGACCTTGTTACGGCCGTATGTAATCCCGGGATGCGGCAACCGTCTTGTGGAGATGAAGGGAACTAGCCTAAGGGCAGAAGTGCCTTACCGAGTACGGTCGACTGAAAAAAGACCCACTTGCCTTGTAGACTTGGGAGTTGCTGAATGAATCAACCCCGGATGGCTCTAGCCCTGAACTTCTTGTCATCAGCTCACATCCCCTTGTTTAGAGCATGTTGACTTTAATCTGAAAGCATCTTAAACAATAATCCATACTGTTCCAGTTCGGGGGGTGCTGCTTCCCCTCCCCTCTCGTTCTCTTACCCTCCATCTGAGCAGGAGTCCCTTTGAGGTTTGGGGAGGCCCTTTGTTCCTGAAGCTCACTTTTAAAAACAGAAATACTCGTCAGCACAATTACTGCTGCTGGTGGTACCCGCCCGCGTCCCTTCTGTGTCTGCTCTGCAAGGCCAGCACCAAACCCTTTGCCTACACTGTCTTATTTATTTATTTATTTATTTATTTATTTATTAAGGATTTTTATTTACTTATCTGACAGACAGAGATCACAAGTAGACAGAGAAGCAGGCAGAGAGAGAGAGGGGGAAGCAGGCTCCCTGCCGAGCAGAGACCGTGATGCGGGGCTCGATCCTAGGACCCGAGCTGAAGGCAGAGGCTCAACCCACTGAGCCACCCAGGCGCCCCTACACTGTCTTTTTTAATTGTGAAAAGGACTCTGTGAGGTGGGGACTCTTGTTATTCTCATTTGATAGGCGAGAAAGCCAAGGCCCACAAAAGTTGAGTAGCTTTCCCTAGGTCTGAAAGCCGGCAAGTGAGGAAACTAAGGGTCAAAGCAGACGCTGGCCACGCCCTTGCCCATCACCCTGACTTTGAGCTCTACCACCACGGGAACAGCACGCACGCATGGGGCAGAGACCTCTTGCCTGACTGTTTTTCATCCTCAATACGTGAGTTCCCCAGGAGAGGTGAAATCTAATTAGGTTCTAAAGGTAATGCAGTACATAAACGTCGCTGCTCGACAGGAATACCCTTGTGAGTTTTATTTAACCGCTCTGCACTTCAGATTCTCTGTGAAGTCATGACAAAGAGACTTCCCACTACCTACTTCCTCAGGACATGAGAAGATACACACGATCATGTATCCAAGAGCATTTGGCAATATCGAGAGGGAAAATACACAGAAAGCCAGGCCATTGTTAATGTGATTTTAGTAACTCCTCCCAACTCTTTGGGTGTTGATAGTGCAATGGAACCTGATAATTTGTTGAAAATTTCCATACTGTTCCTTAAAGTCTGAGGAGAAAAGGCTCTGTGGGAAGATAAATGAGAAATCAGATGAGTTGGCGACCACCCACCAAATATGTTTTAATGCTCAGGATTTTACACCGGACAGAAGGCAAGGTTGTGTTAAGTTAGGGAACATTTTTCCTATTTTACATAGGTGTTTATAAAACATTTGGAAAGAATGGATCCTGACATCAGATATCTGATGTCAACCTAAATTATATTTTGTTATTTAAATATGAACAAACTGTAATGCCTGGGTGGCTCAGTGGGTTAAGCCGCTGCCTTGGCTCAGGTCATGATCCCAGGGTCCTGGGATCGAGCCCCGCATCAGGCTCCTTGCTCAGCAGGGAGCCTGTCTCTCTCTCCACCTCTGCCTGCCTCTCTGCCTGCTTGTGTGCTTTCTCTTTCTCTCTTTCTGACAAATAAATAAATAAAATCTTTAAAAAAATATATGTACAAACTAAAATTAGGTATAGCTTGTGAACGAAAATTAATGTGGTCTTCCAGTCTTTAGATCAAACGCAATTATAGAACAAAGATAAATTTACAAACTAGATAAAAACAAAATGACAAAACCAATAAAATTCAGACTAGTAACATTAATTTAATAGGACGGGTGATACTGTTTTGTTGAAATAAAGTAAGTTGGGTTTAATAATACATGGAGCAAAACTCTTGTTTGGTCCTTTACTTACAGGTTCCAGTTTGAGACTCAGTCTGCTAGATTAAAATCCCAGCTCTGCTTCTTACTGGCTGTGTGACTGTGGGCAAGTTAGTTAACTCTCTGAGACTAGGTTTACTAATAGGAAAATGGAGACAATAATATACTCATCTCGAGAGTTCTAGAAGGAGTTCAGGAAGATGGTAACATCTGTCAATTGGCACAGTTGGACATAATAGGGGCTTAATATATGCTAGCTGTTACTACTAATATTATTTTTTTTCTTTTTTATTTTATTTACTTTAGACAGAGAGAGCACGAGCTGGAGGGGCAGAAGGAGAGGGAGAGAGAATCTCAAGCAGACCGTGCACCGGTCTCACCGTGGGGCTGATCTCACCACCCTGAGATCGTGGCCTGAGCCGAAACCAAGACTCAGGCATTCAATGGGCTGTGCCACCCAGGGGCCCCCAATATTACTTGTTTTACAGTTGTTGAAAATAAGCTGAATTTTGTGGCAGTGTTGAAATTTGCAGTTAATGAGTAGTGAAAACAATTATTGCTGGAAGAAATAAAAGAAAAACTTTTGTTACAGGTTTTTTTCTTGTACTTAAAAAGCCTCCCTGAACCCCCCCCCCCACCCCCCCCCAGACAAGCATCTAGCATGGGACCTGTCACTCACTTCTTAATTCCACTTGCCCCCTCCCCTCTCTCACATGCTTGTGCTTGGACTCATTGAAGTGGCTGCCCCTTCAGTGACCTGCCTTTTCTCAGCTCAGGCGAGTGAAGCTTTAGGCTAAAATCACATTGGGGTAGAATGGTAACACGGAACTTTCCAAGACAACTTTGCCAGAGTTAAAAATCAGACAGGGGCTGGGGAGGCTCAAATCCTCTTTTCTTGGATCAACAAATCATAGAGGAAGCAACAATGATGTCATTTTATATATGGAAAATGCTTCCTTGCCTGCAGAGGACTTTACTTGGATGGATAAGGGAAAAGAGAAGGATGAAAAATTTCTAAAGCTGAATATAAATTCTAGGTCCTGGTAAAATGGCTTCTTTACCTGCCTGCTGCAGACTTCATGAACACCTGGCCGCAGCTATAATAATTACTGCCACTCATTGAGCAACTACTGTATACTTAGCCTTTGACATATATAATTTCTTCCTCATAATAAACTAACAACAAAGGCAATTTTATTCCCGCTTCATAGATGAGGAGGACAGAGGCTCAGAGAAGTTTGATCGTGTCCAAATTGCAAAACCAGTAAATAGTGAAAATTGGGCTTTGAACTTATCTCTGCTTGACTCAAAACTTGCTTTTTTTTCTTTTAAAGATTATTATTTTTTTATTTACTTAAGGGGGGGTGGTGGAGGGAGTAGAGGGAGAAGGACAAGCAGACTCCATGCTGAGTGCAGAGATGTAGGGCTCAATCTCAGGACCCTGAGATCATGTCCTGAGTCAAAACCAAGAGTCAGATGCCCAAACCAATCGAGAAACTCAGGTGCCCCCAAAACTTGCTTTCTATTTAGCACTCCATTTTTGCTTATTACAGAGACTCTTGTTTTCCTTGAAGTTGTAAAGAAAGACAATCCAGATGGAGCCAAGAAAGTGCCATTGCTCCCCAACTGGGACCCTAGGGAGGATCTGATGGAATGAAAGGCTTGGATGGAATGAAAGGCTTGGACGGACAGTCTTCCAGGTCCTTCTTGGTCACGAGTGGGAAGGAAATGCCATGAGTCTTCTGTGGCATGGGGAGACTGAATAAGGAACGGGGATGTCACGACGGCTCCCACGGGGTAGTTGATTGCATTTGAGAGAATCCTGGAAGCAGGAGAAATAAATGTTTTGCTAATTGTTGCCTCCAGCAATCTGCAAATGATCAGTGGAATTAGATTTTCTTATACATCTTCTTACAGATTCCATGAGTCATGTCTTTAAAGTGTATTAAAGATTATGCCTGGAGATTGGTGCGGTATAGTAAGGAAGCTACCAGAACCTCTTAAATATATAGATCATTTGTGGGGAAGAGGGAGAGGGTGTCCATGCACAAAGGCCCTGGCCTGGGAGTCAGAAGAAGGGTGACCTAGTCTCTGCTCTGCCTTTCAACTACTCGGGCCCAGCCAGGAGCAATCATGATAATATAAACAGAAGAGCTTTGGTTTTCAATATGAAGCATTTACCATATTGCAGGGTTAGAGTAGTTGTTTTATATAAATCCATCATTTAACTTGCATGACCCTTCCTCCAACTCACTCTTTAAAAAAAAAAAGAGATTTACTTATAATTAAAACAGGTAATTTCAGGCAGGGTAAAGACCTCTGAGAATCCAGTCTCCATTCAAAGCAACAAGAACACAGTCAAAAATGGTCAAAATCCACTCTTTCAGAGGTCTGAAAACTAACTGAAGGCTTACAACAATACCAGAAACTTTCAAGAAAAAATTCAAGAAAATTCAAATTTAAGAAAAATTTCAAGAAAATTCAAATTCAAGAAAAATTGCTGGATTCTGGTTAGAACAGTGATCTTTGTGGAGTTTCAGCTGCCCTGATTCCAGCTCCCTCTCCCCCCAGCTCCTCTGTAGCCTTGAGGATCCACAGACTTGCAACTATCCGTAGGGCATAGGGCGGCCATATCATCACACCGTAACCAGGCACGGAACGATGGCGGGTGCGACCCTGCGGATGGACTTGCAGACAGTCAGCCAGACACAGAAGACCATACACCGTGTGATTGCATCCATGTGGAGTGTTCAGAGCAGGCAACTCCATGGAGACAGAAAGCAGGTGACTGGTTGGCAGGGACTGGGGGTGAGGAGTAATGGGTTACTTCTTGGGATGATAAAGATGGTCTGGAATCAGGCAGTGGTGGGGCTATAGACCCTGTAAATATACTAAAGACACTGAATTATGTATATTTAAAAAATATTTTATTTATTTATTTGAGAAAGAGTGAGAGCGGGCATGAGTGGGAGGAGGAGCCAAGGCAGAGGGAGAGAGAGAATCTCGAGCAGACTCCATGCTAAGCACGGAGCCCAGTGCGGAGCTCGATCCCACAGACCCGAGATCATGACCTGAGCTGAAATCAAGAGTTGGTCGCCCAACCAGCTGAGCCACCCAGGTGCCCCCGAATTACATACATTTTTAAAGGGGTGAGCTTTATGGTATGCAAATTGTATCTTAATAAAGCTGCTATCAAATAAAACGCATGCAATAAAATAAAACTGGCAATTCATATCCGTGGTAGAAAAGAAACCAAACAGCTCAAAAGCTTTTAGAATAAAAGGTAAGTCTGCTTCCGTTCCTGTCTCCCAGCTGCTAAGTGTCTCTTTCCCGTGTGTTATTGTGAATCCTTTCAGAGATTTTCTCTTTCTTTCTTTCTTTCTTTCTTTCTTTCTTTCTTTCTTTCTTCCTGAGAGAGAGAAAAATAGCACTCAGGAGTAGAGGGAGGGAGAGAGAGAAAATCCCAAGCAGGGATTCCCAAGAATCCCAGCACAGAGCCCAGTGAGGGGCTCGATCTCATGACCCTGAGAACATGACCCCTGCTGAAATCAGAGGCAGACGCTTAACTGACTGAGCCACCCAGCTGCCCCCACTTCAGACATTTTTTAATGTATTCCCAAGTACCTAAGTACATGTACACACATTTGTATATAAATGATAGCATACTATACCTTCTCCTCAGGTCCTTGCTTTTTCATTTAATTTTAATTTCTTTTTTTTTAAAAGATTTATTTATTTATTTGACAGAGATCACATGTAGGCAGAGAGGCAGGCAGAGTGAGAGGAAGGGAAGCAGGCTCCCCGCTGAGCGTAGAGTCCGACGTGGGGCTCGATCCCAGGACCCTGAGATCATGACCTGAGCCGAATGCAGAGGCTTAACTCACTGAGCCACCCAGGCGCCCCTTTAATTTTCATTTCCCTAAATTTTTCATTTAAGTGTCAACACTTGGCAATCATTCCACATTAGTACGTACAAATATATTCATTAAAAAATTGCTACAAAGTATGTTTTTGTATGGATGTGCCATAATTGTATTTGTATATACATTGTATAATTACATTGTCCCCAGTCTTATCTTATATTTTTTTTTTTTTAAGATTTTTTATTTATTTATTTGACAGAGAGAGATCACAAAGCAGGCAGAGAGGCAGGCAGAGAGAGAGGAGGAGGCAGGCTCCCTGCTGAGCAGAGAGCCCGATGCGGGGCTCGATCCCAGGACCCTGAGATCATGACCCGAGCCGAAGGCAGCGGCCCAACCCACTGAGCCACCCAGGCGCCCCTTATCTTATATTATTAAACATATTTTAAACATATACAGGATCAATGGATTTACATATTTTCGATTTTGATGGATATTGGATATTGCCAATTGCTACCCCACCATAATCGGTTCTTTCCCATTGATCAGAAAGCAATTATAAATCACAAAGCACTATTTATCTGCCATAGAAGCTTGGAATGCATTCTTTATTTTGGGGCGGGGGGAAAGGTGCAATGTTAAAAATGTAATTGCAGTGGAAGAAAGATATAGGGGGTAAGAAACAGATCCTCCTGGAAACTTGAACTCCTTTGATTTAAAAAAAAAACCAACTCTCTATGTCCTCTTCCTATTGTCTGAGCAACTGTCTTGAGTCTCCCTTGAGGAGGGATCCTCTACTGACCTCTCCTTCCTGCAGTGCTGGTGCTCCCAGGGTTGGACTTTGGCTCCTCACTGTGCATATTCTCCTCGGGCAACCTGTGCGTCCCACTGACTTTGCTGTTGTCCCTGTGCTGATGGCTCCCTAATCTTACCCCTGCCCTGTTCCCCAGACAGGGCTGCCATGATTCTCCCTACCTCCTCTCACCATCTGGCCTCTCCCTCCCCACCAGCAGAACCATCCCAGGACTATCATTTTCCAGTCTCCCTTTAAAATCAAGGTTTTGTTAGAAGTCCGAGCTGGGATTCCCAGGATTTAGGTGAAATTCTCAAACCCCACACGTCAGGTGCACCTGGCTTCCTCTCAAGACTTTCCAGAGGTTCATGGGATGGAGCTTCGCAGGGTCCCCGAGGGAGGTGACCTTCACCTTCAAACTGGTGATGAAATTCTCATATGCAGGTTTGGCAGAATGAGGCTCCCTTTACTTATTATGGGATGGGTTACTCAGGGGTGATGGTGGGGGCTTGCTGAATCTGGAGAGAATCATGAAGGTGTCGCAAAGAGGGGGCCTTTCGTTTACCGTGTGTCACACTTAGTCAGATGTCTCCGTGGACCTCAGCCTGGGACTGACGCCGACAGTTGCCAGCTGTCAATAAATTCTTAGAGGACAAGCTGGATTGCTCTGTTCCCTCTGTGAGGCCCACCATCCGGGAGAATGTGGAGTCCATGACCCTGGAGGGAGGACCCCAGCACTAATAACCCACTATCTACTGGACCTCTATGGGGCTGTCTCTTGGAATCGGGTCAGTCTCTTATCAGAGCTCATGTTGCCCCCTCCCCTGGCTGACTGAGGACCTGCTCTCAGCCGTGAAGGCTGAGCTCCAGTGTGGTCTGGAGCCTCTCCTAACTCTCTAAGGAAAACTTGGCCGGCTCCTCCTTGAAGCTTTCCCACTGCCCCCCGTCCAGCCTCCCACCATCTGCATTCCGTCCCTATCCAAGGAGGGCATCGTGTAGCTTCCACGTTGTGTTTCCTTCTTCCTTATTTTGTATTTTGCTTTATTTTGTGTCTTAGTTGGATCGTGACTTTCCCATTTCTAACAAACTTTGAATGTGCTTCCCTTTGGTGGTGGATCCCGTGAGATCGGTTCCTACTGTAAACTGTGTATGATGCACTTTGGCTGAAACCATTCGATCAGCGAGCTCTGAATTCGCCTGCTACAGTTTTTACTGAATCTTAGACTTCTCTCCAGTTTCAGGCTTGCCTCTCGCCCAGGCCTGAGGCCGCCGACACCAACACCCATGCATCTTGTATGATGTAGGAGGTAATAGCTGTCCAAGCACATGAGTGTGCTCAGAACCATCTAGCACATTCTCTGTTGCCATTGGAAGAAGTATGGCGCTGGGAAGTAGAAGACTTATTGTTTTGTCCTGGGGGTGCCTCTCTGTTGGGTATAGAGAAATCACTTATGTGACTGGTGGTTTTTTCCACCTCTAAAATACTGCCTCATGAGTTTTTGCAGGCATGCTGTCTGGTCTGTTAGACATTACCAGCGTGGTACTTAGGGCTTCTACGGAGCTTCAGAGTCAAAATTAGTAAGAACTTAAATGCTTGAAGCTCCTCTAGTTATTAAATTCAGTGTTTATGAAACTTTCATTACATTAGAAAATGACATATGGATTAATTTTTTTTAACTTTTTAAAAATTCCTGAATAGCTAGATGGTCTCCAGGAAACGATTGCTGACCCTAAATTAGTTACTCGAGCAAAACAAAAAATTTCAAAGTACTATAGTAAGATTCTATTTAAAGTGAGATGTGGACACATATCGGTATGTTTGCTATGATGTGGGGCCACAAACATCAGAGTCCTAGGACTCAGGGAGATCTTGAAATGCCCCTGGATTAAGGGCTTTATATAGGTAACTAGTGAATTACAGAAAAATGCATTAACTACTCTGAAAAATCTCTAGAACAAATGCCATTGTCCCAAGAGGCCGCCAGCCAGCCAGGCATGTCTGCTTAAACAGGGGTTCTGAATTCTACCGGATCATTCAAATCGTGGGGGAGGAAGGTCAGGATGTTGGCTGAGAGTGGGTCTTCTGATGATTGTTCCAAGTGAGTCTGGCAACTGGGCAGATTTGGGAACCACTGGACTCTAACTGGGCTCCTCCCATCTCCTCTCATTTCACTTTGCCCTTGGTTTGCCCTTTTGGAAAAGAGCAGCGGACACCCTCCTCGCCACCACATTTCATGAACTTGACTGCTGCCACGTCTTTCTTAGCCAGACAAGAGAAGCCCAAGGGCATTCATAACACAATCAAACATCGCTCCGTCTTCAGCCCTTCCCTTCTCAAACCTCTCCCCATCCAAAAGAACTCACGTCCCAGAACCCTCATCCTTTGCACAGTCCTTAAATTTCCTTCTGAACTTTCAGATGCTGCCTGGAACATCTTTGTCTTCCCTGCTCTCTTGTTCCAAGTACCAGCTTCTGCAAAATGTTTTCTATTCTAGTTTGGCAATAACGGGCAGTAGCTGGGATTCCTGGGTGACAGTGCTGTCATTGCTGTAAAGAGACCGGAAATAGGAAGTAAACAGTGTTCCATCTCCTGAGACCAATAAGTGGGGCCAAAGTGTTTGGGGGAGGGGGGAGGGGAAGAGGGGTTTCACCTTTGCACTTCTGGGCGTATTACCTTTCCTGGGGCAGGAAGTCAGTTGAACGGACGGAGCTCTAGGGCCAAGTGGGGCCTGACTCTTCACTAATCCAGGCCAGAGGTTGGAAAGTGGCAGATGACACTGCCTGCTGGAAATGTGACGATTGGTAATTTTAGTAAGGGTCTTATTTTCGCTGCTAAGGTGGGGGGGTGACTTCCTTCTCTGGGGGGAGGCCTTCCCCGCCTTGAGGTTGGTGTGTTTGGCTCATACGTGCAAGGAGAATGCCACCAGAATTATTTAGCATTTATCAACAGGCTCGCAGCATACCGCAAAAACTAAAGATTTCATTGTTTTTAATGGAATGCAGCTATCATAGATAGATAATTAAAATTAAGATGAATTTTCTTGTGGCATATTTGTCGTCCTCCGATTCTGCCTGTTAACAGCACAGTCACAACACACGAACTGCAGCGTGACGCACGGTTTCTCAACATGTGACCGGTGATGCACGGTTTCAGAATCACCGCGGTGGGGGCAGGGGGGGGGGCTGTTGGGAATGCAGAGTCCTGGGCTCAGATTCAGGCAATGGAATGTCGGGGTGAGGGGCCTGGGAACCTGCATGCTTAGCTTAGCCTCTCCAGTGAGTCTCGAGAATTCCAAAGTTGAAGAGTCACTAATCAGGCTAAACTTAGTATGTGCTAGGGACTCCAACTGATTAGAAAAAAAAATCCTCACAGCAATTGTGCGAAGTAAATCCTGTCATCTGCCCTTTTACACTGAAGCTGAGAGGAACTGATAACATTTCTGAGGTCACATAGGCAGGAAATGGCAAAGCCATGATTCGAACTCAGGTCCATCTAACACTAGAGCCTGCGCCCTTTCGAGGTGGCCCCGATCTTCCCACGGAGGCCTGGTGGGAGCGGCCGGTGCCATTCATGGAGGGCCCCAGGCAGAGGCCCGAACTTTGCGGGAAACCCATGGTCTCTGTGAACTTTCTTCTCCAACAACTGCTGGATTTATTCTCCTTTGGATGGTGGGGGGCGTCCAGCTCCTGGGAGCCCACGCACCCCGGGGCTCAGATACCGGGTGCTTTGGCTGCCCCCAGACGCTCTTCTTTTTCGGGAACTCTGGTAATCAGCAGCCAAGCACGGCCGATGCCATTGGGAACCCATCCAACACCCATCTGCTCCCCTCCCAGAACTGGGGGACTGCGTCAGGAGGGACTGGGACTCGCAGCAGCTCCTTGAGTGTGACCCTTCATTAGCCCAAATTAGATGGCAATTCCCTTCTGCCCGCCCGGCCTTCAACAATGAGCATCTGCCTCCATTCGATGAAGACTCGAGAGCGAGTCTGCTGGGAGGTTTCTGAGAGGGACCCCTTTATCACGAGCCGTCCAAGCCGTTCCAGAAGCAAAGGCCAGGCCAGCGCTCGGGACGATCCGGGGGGCTGCCGGCGTGTGGGAATCTCCTCGGACGCAGCCCCCGGGGCCCGCAGAGGGGTCCTGCTCACACAGCAAGAGGCCCAGGGACCCCCAGCCTTTGCTCCACCCGGAGGTTCCAGCCCCACAGTCACAGGGTCACGTCAGCTGAGTGAAGTCTTTAAGCCCCACAACGTCTGGGCGCAGGAGGCCTGCTGGCGAAAGCGGGCGCTCCCGTCGAACCTAGGCCAGACTCCAGTGTCTCCCGAAGACCGCGTATGCCAAAGCTCTCTCCAGAGGATAAACCTCCTCAGTTTGGAAACTTCGGGAGGATCAGGCCGGATCTGGGCCTCCCAGGCCTCGTGTCATGTTTGGCAGCTTCGACAGACCGTTCCGGGCAGCGGAGGGCCTGAGGGAGCGGCCAGGCCCAGGCTGACGGAGCGGCCTCTGCTGGCGACGCCTGGCCTCCCGCCTCCAGCCGCCAGAGCCCCGCTCTTGGCTTTTGTCCTCCCCCCTCGGCCTCAATTGTCAACTTCCTCAGGACGTTCCTCGTGCAAAGCCAGCTTCCTCGTCAGGCACCGTCTGCCGGCGTGTGGGGACCCGAGACCTCAGATCCTCCGTCCCTCCTGGCTCTGGGGCCAGAAGCTTCCCTGACCTGGCTGACCCCTCAGCTTCCCGGCAGGCCTCGGCCAGAACTCAGGGGTCTGTTAGCCTCAATCCAGGTTTCCACTTAATACAACACAGTGTTAATGGTTTCTAAAAATACAAGTTTCCTCCTTAGGGCGATTTCGCAGGCTCAAGGCCGAGAATGAAGAAATCTTCACGGAGCCCACAGGCCAAAGAGTAACTCCCAAACTGAAGGAATTCTGACCCCCAGGGAGAGCAGCTACTGGGTATTTGTTTATTTTCCACTTCCTCCTCACGGTTTAATATTACTCTCGCCAGGACGATTGTTTTCCTCCTGTCACGATGAGGACAATCACGTCAGTCATGGCATTGTTGTTATTCACCGTGGTCTCCATGACAGTCACGCTTATCCTGGGTCGTCAATGAGTTGGTTGTGGTGCAACACCGAAGAGAGTTTCTCTGTTCACTCACGGTGTCTGATTTAACAAAGATGATTCGGAGAGTTCCCCTAAAGACACAGCACCTATCACCCCTCCCTGACAACCACTGTAACCCTCAGGTGTCTCTGAAGGCTGAGGCTTCTGAAATGTTCCAGGTCCCTCCAGAGATGGGGAGACCACCACAGGCTTGCAGAAGACACTTGTGCAGGGGGCCTGTGCCTTCCTGAGCTGACAGAAACATTCTGAAGCCTCCTTTCCTCATCCCGTCAACCCCAGGAATAGGCCTGTAAGCTACCGCCAGGTCCTCCTGGGACAAACCTGTCCCACACAGTTTTCTAAGTCAACTCGGGGCCTGGGAGCCATTCCTACAGCCCAAAGTGTTCTTAGCCCTCCTGAGACTCTATATTTTTTCTAAATAAGCTTGAAGGCAGACGGACCATTCCATTTCATCTAGAATGCCAGAGGGCGGTTTTACCCTCCACCAGAGCCTCTAGACTTTTTTTTTTTTTCTAGGTTAGTTTAGGAGCCTGGGAGCAGCCATTGCCCACAGACATGCGCATAGAGGGCCTCCAGGATTGTGTGAACCTCGGGAGATTTTCTAAGCCCCCTCAAGGGGCCACAGAGGGCTCGAACTGCACTGTGAGGCACAGAGAGGGCCAGTACCCACCTGACCAACTGCAGAATCTTCTAAGTTCTCCGAGGAAACCCTGGAATGGCTGCTAGCTGGGGGATGCTGAGGATAATGCGCTCCAGCAGCTCCTGCTGGAGATGTGTAGACCAAGACATCCCCACCTTGAGAGGCCCACGAAGACCCGATGGAAACAAGATTTTATTTTTTTATGTTTCATTTCATTTTTTTTTAAAAAGATTTTGTTTATTTATGAGAGAGAGAGCACAAGTGGGGAGACCCTGAAGCCGACTCCACACTGAGAATGGAGCCCAAGGAGGGGCTCGATCCCACAACTGCAAAACCATGACTTGAGCCGAAACCAAGAGTCCGACACTTAACCAACCGAGCGACCCAGATTCCCCAAGATCTTTTTTGTAAAAAGGTTTGTTTTAGAACAGAATAGCAGTTTCTTATACCCTCTATAGAGAATACTAACCAGCAGTGATTGCCCCCTTTTTGGAAACAGCACCCAGAGTTCCTTTTGGGCAACAAGACCCCAATCCACTCTCACAGCTAAAAGCCTAAATACAGATTTACCCAAGCTGCCAGGCTCAAGCAGGCAACCCAGGCCCCAGCCAATAAGGGTGTTGTAAATGGACTGGGGCAGAGAATGTTGGAAGGCGCTAAGTGCTATGAGAACTCCTGGTGAAGTCCCGTATTCCTGGGGAGGGGAACCAACAACTTTCAGCAGTTGAATATGTGGTGTTTTCCTGGCAATTTGCAATCTGACCTCAATGCTGAACCCGCTAAGTGGTCTCCCTTCCCTGCCTCCAGGCTCACCCCACACCAGTCCCTCTCTCTACCCAGTAGTCAAGGTGGGCTTTTCAAATATAAACAAGTCTTCTCCGCTCGAAACCCTTCGACGGGGTTCCACGGCCCTGTTGGCAAAGGATGAAGTCCAGACGTCCACCTTAGCACTTTTGGGGCTTGGTGATTGGCTCCTGCCTCCCTAACCCACACTGCCCTGCATTTTCATGTCTTCTCCATCACACTGTGAGCTCCTTGAGGGCAGGGATCATCTATGACTAGATTGCCATCCACACGATCGCGATTCCCATTATGAAATCCAACTGGGATCCCAGTTGAAAGTAAATACAGTTAAACACAAGATAGAGGAAGAACATCTCTGTAAGCAGGAATGACATTCTCTCTGGATTCTAGCAAAGGATCTAACAGAAACTGACACTTCGGAGAGAGATTAAGTACAATTTAAGGGGACTTCACAGGGGATCGTTCCCAAGTTTCTTCACTTGATCTGAGCAGGTACGCTCCAGGAGGTCACACTTCCTCTTCCCACGAGTAGTAACTCATTTGGACAAACATCTTCTTAAAACATATTATCAGTTTAGTACAGAAACCGATCTAGTGTCATGTAATAACCATGCTCTGGACGGTTGAAGAGACACGTTCTTCGCTATAATAAGCAAGTAGTCGTCAGAGCCATGAGCAGACTCAGGTCATGGTTTCCCCTTCCTGCTTCTTAGGAAAAGAACCTTCCTTCCTTCCTAAAGTAACACCTCCTTATTGGAGAAAAATTCTGAAGATACTGATAAGTAAAAGGAAAATGAAAATCATCCAGCAGCCCTCTACCCAGAGGTAACCACTATTGAGAATTTGGTTTATCCTTCCATTTAAAAAAAAGTTTTATTGAGATATAATTCACATGAAATTGACACATGTAAGGTGTACATTTCAAACACTTTTAGTATTTTCTCAGAGTTGTGTATCAATTTTGGAACATTTTTATTACTCCAGAAACAAAACCTGTTCCTCTTAGCTTTCACCTCTCAAATTTCCACCTCCTCCCGTCGTAGTCGTAGGCAATAATGAGCCTAACTTCTACCTCTGCAGACCTGCCTGTTCTGAATGTTTCATGTAAATGGCATCATACACGAGGTGTTCCTTTGGGACCATCTTCTTTCCCTTAGCTTCATGTGCCTGGGGTTTATCCATGTTACAGCACGGGGCAGGGGTAGACAGAGTATGCTATGAGAGACCTTCCTCATTCTCTACTAAATGAATCAGTTACATTTTCTTCTAATTCTTTTATGGTATTTTTTTTTGAACATGTAAAGCTTTGCTTTGGATTTTTTTTTTTTTAGATTTTATTTATTTATTTGACAGACAGAGATCACAAGTAGGCAGAGAGACAAGCAGAGAGAGAGGAAGAAGCAGGCTCTCCGCTGAGCAGAGAGCCTGATGTGGGGCTCGATCCCAGGACCCTGAGATCATGACCCGAGCCGAAGGCAGAGGCTTAACCCACTGAGCCACCCAGGTGACCCTGGATTTTATTTTTATATAGGTAAGAAATGACTTGGTGAATGTGACTTTGAATTTCCCTACTCTCTTTAATTCTTCACTGATGGGAATTCTACCTTTATCACATTCTAAGTTCCAGTGTACATATCAACACTCTAGGCCAGCTCATCGAGAGACTCCAGTTTAAAATAGAAAGGCAAGGCAGGGAAGGATTTTGCACAGTGTTCTGTAAGCCAGGACTTTCACCTATGTCCTACTTCAGCATGATGGTGCTGGGAGGCATAGCTGCCCTTGACTTTGAATCTAGATTACGCAAGGCACAGTGAACATGGGAGTAATGGAAAATTGTAACCTCTATTAGGTTTCTCATAGAGCATTTTAAAGAAATCACCCTTGGAGGAGGTGTGAAGAGGTAGGCAAGAAGAAATAGCATCAACACCTCCATCTTCTTCACCAGGAAAAATAACCAAGGGCAAAGTTGAACATTGGTTTCTAGGATTCCTAGTTAAGAAGCAAAAAGGTCTTTAAAAGCTGCTCGGTGCCCTATGTCAGCTGTGCCTTCCTTAGAACATTAAGTGGCTCTGGGGAGACAATGGGGGTCCCTTTCAGAAGAAACCATTCCACTTGCTGTAAATAACAATATAGCACTCTAAGCGAATCTCGGGAAATCCATGCCTCTGGGACTAGAGCAAGGAATCACTGGTACAGTCTAACCTCGATGGGGAAGAATTAATATTGCTTCTGGGCTATGCCATAATGTCGTATGGAACAGATGCTGTGGAACAGATAGTATCATGAACTACTGTATCCTGCAGGTGCTAAAAAACAATTTTTGCAAAGGTAAAGGTGGACCTTTATTTCAGATACAGGTTAAAGGAGCTAAAACATTGTCATATTAACACTTTGTATCAACTGAAGGCGACCCTGTGCTTAAAGCTTTGAGTGAAACTGACTTGTACTCCCATCCCATGTATACTCGCAGACCTAGTATCCTTTGTAGACTCCGGGGAATTTGCAGGATGAGGGCCATCTGTACTCTATTTCCCCTGGTTACCTTCAGCTTTGAAATCCGGATTCCACAAAATCAATTCAGTTCGTGAAACATCTTTTTAGCCCAACTTGTGCCTCACCACCTAACTGGCCATGAGCGGATAACGTAATTTTCCAAAATGCCATCATCCAAGGCTATGTGTGTAGCTGATTTTTACTGACAGTTTGAGGCCATGGAGAGGTTTATAACATAGAATCTGAGTCTAAATCTAAAGTTAAGCCTGAATTAAACCTCAAACCGAATTACCTGACATCCTTGCTTTGGTATTTTGTCCTATTTCATCAACGGTTTCTGTCTCACTGCTCGTATTTCTCCCGATTTCTGTGCTATGTCTCTTCTCTCTCCTCCCTGACTTTCTCCCCTTCCTTACCTTCTCCTGACGTTTTATGCTGAGCACTTTCTCTCCCTTTATTTCCCCACTATCTTCTTCCAGACAAACCAATGAACACTGACCTCCCAACTAGACTGACATATTAAGGTATTTTTGAAAACAAAGGCAATTCTTTTCACAAGTGGAACTCTGGTGTTAGCTGGTAAATAACATTTTATTGGATACTTGTATAATTCCTGGTGAAAGTAACCTTATGATAGTTTTGAATTTTACTTGACCCTTGTGTTTTTTTCTTCTTCTTCTTCTTTTTTTTTAATAAACATATAATGTATTTTTATCCCCAGGGGTACAGGTCTGTGAATCACCAGGTTTACACTTAACCCCTGTGTTTAAAAAATATTTTAGTTAAATAGTGAGGTAGGGCCAGGGGTAGTTTCTGTTCCTATAAGCCGGATTAGAAAAACTCATGACTCACTGGGCATTGGTTAGAGTACTCCGCAGGGTCTTGCCTCAATATTGGGGAACAATGAGCCCTAGATTAAACATGACCATAGTCCACTTAAATTTTAAAAGCAAGACAGAAAGAATCAAACTATTCCCAAGTAACTTACCTTATCAAGAACAAATTCAAGAATATCTACAGGAATACAAAAACATCCAGTATTCAACAAGGTAAAATTCATAATGTCTGGCATCCAATCAAAAATTACCAGGCATACAAAGAAGTAGAAATATACTATTCACTATTACTCACTACGTATACTATTGAAAATCACATAATAATACTTTTAATGTACTCTATTGGTTGAAACTGTCAAAAGCCTACTCAGGTTCAAGGGGTATAGATTCCACTTCTAATGGGAAGAGTGCAAAGATTTTCAAGGCCACTTTCCAACACTACCACATAACCCGAAACCCAGTGTCTTAAAGCAACAACAATTTATTTAACTCATGATCTGCTAGGCAGTTTGTATCTGAGCTAGGCTTAGCTGATCTTGGTGGGGCTCACTTAGACATCTGTGCTCAGTTGGCAGGTGGACTGGGGGTTGGTTGGTTTATGATGACCTTGATGGAATGACTAGGATGTCTGGGGCTTCTCTCCATAAGGCTTCTGATCCTCTAGCAGACTATCCTGGGCTTTTTACATCATGGCCTCAGTGTTCCAAGGTAGTAAAAAAAGCAAGCCCTAGTGGGGGAGGGCTTTTCAAGTCTCTTGTTTGCTTCATATTGCTGTTATCCTATAGGCCAAAGTAGGGAATAGCCAGGCCCAGAGTCGGTGTGGGACAGTCCTGCCAAAGCAGGTAGGTACAGGGAGAAGAATCTGTGACCATTTCTCCAACCTCCACCAAATACTATGATCATCCTCATTTTACAGATCAGAAAACAGTAACAGGTAGGTTAAATAACTTGCCCAAGGTTACCTAGCTAGTAAGTGAAGGAGAGAGGATTTAACCTGGGCAATCTGGTTCCAGAGTCTACTCTTACAATGATTGTGTGGAAGCCTAGGGAGTGTCAACTCAGGCCACCTACAAGGGGAGACATGGGATGACCTGGAATCTGGAATATCGGGGAAATGTATAGAAGATGCTAATCTCTTACTGAGTCAGTGTGTGCGTGGACGCTTGGGTCAATGACTGCACAGAGTCAACCTGTATTCAGCGTCCGGCAATCTACCAACAGTCATACTATTTGTAGAGATGGAAGTGGAAAAGGAAAGACATAAGACAAAAACTTGGTTTTACTGTGGAAAAGCAATACCAACTCTAGCAGTAGATGAGAACTGATGATTATTTCTGCTCCTTACCATGATCGCTTTTCTAGCAAACACATACTGAGCGTGCACGGTTTGCAGGTGTCGTGCGTGCCACTGTGGGTAAAGAAAAATGAGCCTAGTCTTCATGAAGCCTACAGCCCAGGAGGACCAAATGCACAGTAATGATTACACATCACAGCATCGGGTCATTAATTTGAAGTTTTGATTATAACAAGCTCTGACTGAACATGCTCCGTCTTCTTTTGCCCCTGTGGCACGACTGTTCTAATCACTGCTTAAAGCATTCAAGGCAATACTGCTGAGAATTGATGGGACATAATGAGTGCAGCCTCTCTGACCTGCTGGGGACGGCTCAGCACCGTGGAACACAGAGGCCCTGAGCAGGAGGGGAGGCCTGGACACTGTCCCCTGTCCCCCGTCCCCGAGGGCAGATGTCAAACAGACACTTGCCCCTGATACGGTCTGAACCTCACCAGGGCTACAGATACCCTTGCTCTTGGGGTACAGGGAATGAAATCTCCTTCCTCCACTCCACATCCTTGGCTGTTTTTAGAAGGTATTCGGAGGTTTCGTATAAAATATTCATTCAAACCCAAACAGGAAGAGCCTGCCGGGCTCTCAGCAGCCTCTGGGAAGTTGGTTTTCTTGGTGCCTGGAGGAAACCTCCCAGGGCTGAGGCCAAATGTTAGATCCTGCACGGGAGGCCCCAGTCCAGAGTCTGAGGAAATGACACGACAGGAAACGGACTTTGCCGCATCGCAGGCCTGAAGTTATGAGTTCTCGGGGAGAGTTAACTCCCTGGGGATTATTTTTTTTAAATGTGATTCTGAACTACTCTTTTAAGAGAATGTGTTTTCCTAAGATTAAAGAAACTTTTAATATGAGGAAAAATAATTTTTATCACTTACGCCCTGTCAACTTTAAAAAGAGTTTTGAGGTAGCTTAAAATATGAAAGCGTGTACTAAGCAGGGCCGGGAAAGTAGAGATAAGAGGCGCTCAGAAGCCGGGGGCGAAGGGTGAGTGGGCCAATTCAGTGCTCATTCTGGAAGTTACTGATTCAGGACAGAAAGGTGGTGTAACGGATTGTACTGTTCACGTGGCCTGATTAGAGAAAACTTTCTAGAGAGATGGATATTTTCTAGGAACTGAATTTTGGGAGAGATTTCTCGGGAGACTGTTCAGGAGGGGTGCTAGCTGGGACCTCAAACGCTGTCTTCGCAGCAATGTTGTAAACAATAGAAAAACTTGAATAACAGGAAATGGGAGCGAGCGTCCGTGTTCTCTTGCAGGATGACTAGTCTTGTACCTTCTCTGACCTTCTGCTCACTTGCCCCCTGCCAACCTCATGAGGCAACAAAAGAGAAACACCTTGGGTCATTTTGCTGTACAGGAGGGAGGACAGGGCCGCCAGAGTTGCTGGCAGTAATGGTGGGGGATGAGAACGAGGACAGAAAAGTGAATTCGCCACACAAGTACCAGCAGAGCGTGTGACAGATTGAAGACGGTGTGTGAGCACAACCCCGGGCAAGACCTGGAAGGATTTTCCGATCATCTTTTGTCCAGAGCATATATATCTGCTAACCCGAAAGGCTCGGTGGTTGGGGGCTCATTTTCAGGCTGACAGAACAAAGCCTGATTTTTCCCTTCACTTCTGCCTGCCACAAAAGGGAGGTCATTATTGGAGAAATAGATTTGACCTGTAGGAACTGGAAGCTGGGGCACCGGGGTGGTTGAGGTCATGATCCCGGAGTCCTGAGATCGAGCCCTGTGTTGGGCTCTCTGCTCAGTAGGGAGCCTGCTTCCCCCTCTCTCTCTACCTGCCTCTCTGCCTACTTGTGAGCTCTCTCTCTCTGTCAAATAAATAAATAAAATCTTAAATAATGCGGATTTTACTTTGTCTTCAAGCTTAGGTGATTCATTTGGATGCTGTTAGAGTTTCTGTCAGTTATGAGCAGAGTGACCCCGTGTTCCCATCTGCTAGGACAGTCCCAGTTCACATCTGTGGTCCTGGTGGGGTTATTAATAGGACCCCCTTTCACTGTCAAAAGTGGCTGGGATGGGCGATGAATTCTATAATCAGGCTCGTGAGGATGTTTAAAAATGCTTACAGAACGTCAAGCAGCCTGGCTTGCCAGTAAGGGGATGTCCAGTCCTCCTTCCTGGGGAGGCCAGGGTTAGGGCGGCTTCAGGGCTGGCCGGTCACCTGGCTCCACGGGGTCTTCATGAGTCTGGGTTCTCCTTGTGCCTCTGCTCTGCCCCATAAAGGGTCAGCATCCTCCTCAAACTGGTGTCTGTCCAGGGACAACACGGTCCCAGCTGCCCTGGAGCTTTCATCCACATAATATACCGCCCAGAGGGAGAGATGGTCTCTTCCAGCAAATCTCTGCTTATGTCTCCCTAGCCCAGCCTGGGTCACGGGCCACTGCTGAACCAGTGCTGGGATTGTCTGAATGCCATTTTCTGGGTCTGACCCCGCCACCGTGAGGCATGAGATAGTGTTATGCCATTCTCTGTCTTAGACTAATTAGGGCCCTCCTGATTTGAGGGTCACCCTCTGCCTAAACCTTTAGGAGGTAAAGGGAGGCTACTTGAATGAAAATCTGAATTCCCCTAAGAATGCAGAAAGGGAAGAGAGATTCTAGATGCAACCAGCAAAGGCACATGACACGGGCCACTAGGATTCTTCTGTCAGTGAGGAGTTTGGGGGGCTCATTTGGAGATTCTAGTACGTACCCTGGACAGAAGAACAGTCCTCCTCTTCCAGGGACGATTGTCCTCCTCAACAGAGTGCTCAGCTCCAGAGACAAACACGGAACCATGAGGGAGGGAGGGACGCCAGCCTAACCAGCAGATTAGCCGGGTCAGCCCTGGTGATCAAGGACAGCAGTCCCGGCCAGATCACCGTCATATGTGTGGGAGCAGTTTGGGAAGGGAGAGCTCTATCTTTGAAGGAGAACAAAATCCCTTATGACTTTCATCTCATCAGCTGATCTTTGGTAACCGACTTACTCAAGAATATTCAAGAACATTCAAGAATCAGGAGACTTAGGCGTTGACTCTTCAGAGTCATTTTGGAAGCTCGAATTCACCTCGTTGTTTTTCTTTCTGTGGTTTTGACAGCATGGAGGCCCTGGTAGGATGTTATGTTCTCTCCCTAAGAGTGACTCTGCTCTCATAGTATCTTCATCGACTCCTTTCCTAAGCTGAGTGAACTCTGCTCACGCCCAGGAACCACTGAGGCTGAGTCGGGGAAAAACACACGTGAGTCAAGTTTGTCTCAGCATCTGAGTATGTTTGCCTTTGTCTTCGCCTCCTTGGCTTTACTCCAAAGTAAAGTGTGAGCGCTTCAGGATCGACCATTATTTTGTATGTCTCCTCCATTAGCATAAGAGCTGAGCTCCTAATTGTTGTGAAAGGCTTAGATATTTTCACCCTGAGCTTGAAAGGAGCAGAGGTAATGTTCTTCTCTTGCTTCTGGAGCCACTCTGGAGAATCTTGTTATACTATCATTTCAGCTATGGCTACTTGAAGTGAATGGCCAGAGGAGAGGTCAATGGAGGGTCATTGGTCTCTCGCCACGGGGTGAGTCTGGTGGCTAAAGGGACACCTGGGAGGTAAGCATCCTTGAGCCCTTTGCCATTGCCCCAGGAGCAGGAGGCTGTGGGATGAATGCTGGGGGCAGGGCTCGGGGGAGGGTCCGAGCGGGCCAAGCCACTGGAAGCTGTAGGTGAGGAGGCTCCTACGGACCTCTCAGAGAAAGTCCCTGTCAGTCAGCAGCACCAACAGCCAAGGAAGAACCGGGATGGCGGCCGCAGGGCAAAGACCCTGGACCTTCCCTTCCTCTTCCTCCTCCTCTGCACAGCACAGTGGGCGAAGGAGCTAGGTGGAGAGGGCGGCCAGAGCCACCATTGCCCCCGCCTCAGGCCAGATTTCTGAAGTGAGGACCTCATCACTGCTGGGAGGAGGGGGGATATGAAAAGAAGTGGATTAACATGGATTGGACAAGAGTTGTGTTTTTTTAATACTCTTGTGTCACGAAAGAAACAAGGACTCAGGATAGGATTGCTAAGGGACTGGACATAAAATGGGTTTATGTAGAATATAAAGCCATTTCCTATTTGTTTAACACTGAATACCAAGTTAAGTTTGTTGAACAAAGCAATTAGCTACACATGTCTAGTATGAGTTACGCTCCACTGATCTAGCTTGTGTTTTTTATTTCTTTTTCTTTTTCTTAAAGATTTTATTTATTTGATAGAGAGAAAGAGAACATTAGTAGGTAGAGCGGCAGGCAGAGGGAGAGGGGAAGCCGGCTCTCCATGGAGCAGGGAGCCCAATGTGGGACTCGATCCCAGGACCCTCGGACCATGACCTGAGTTGAAGGCAGCCGCTTACCTGATGGAGCTGCCCAGGTGCCCCAGCTTTCATTTTTACTTCAGGTCTTTTGAACTCATGGATGTAGAGTTTCTTTATTTGGGAGACTCTTTTGTGTCTTCCATGCCATCTCCTTCTAGAATGCACGGAGAACCTAGGACTGCCGTTCAAAGAGGTCGGCGACCACCTCCACAGAGCCTCCTCCATTGCTACGGCATCCGGCTCCATCCTTGGACAGACCGGCTCGGCCTCAACTACTCGGCTGTGAACTGTTGTTTCAACTAACCGTGTGTGGAGCACCTGCCGAGTGCAGGGCCTTGTGCCGGCGGCTGGAGACGCACAGCTGTTCCTGACAAACCTGCGGCCTTCCGGACACTCCCCATCTAGGGAGGCCGGGCAGCGACTAGAAGGACAATGCAAGGATGGTGCGACCGCAGGGAATGGGGCAGGGGTGGGGGAGGTTGGGGGAGCAGGGAAGACAGGAGCAAGAGTCCCGCAGCTCACCCCTCGTCCACCCCCACCGCTCTCCTCTCGTTGACGCCAGAAAGCGCGTCGGAGGACGGCCCCCCACTGGAGCCCCCTGGGTGACCACACCCCAGAGGCCACAGGAACACAGCTGTTAACTACCCTTCAGTCCATAAAATGCGGAGATGGGCCGCAGGAGTGTTGCTCAGGATTCACAAAGATACTGGACCTTGAATTTGCTTTCTGTTGATGTTTTGTCCCTCCTTCCAAAAAGAGGTAGCGATGGGAGCACGGCATCAATCACTTCCTGGCAAAAGGAGACAAATTTCTAAAATGGGCTGCAGCATGCAATCAATTTCACATTGAAAGCTTCTCCTTCTAAATGCTGAAAAGCTATAAATCAACAAGCCTAATGGGTTTTGTCCTGTCTGTTCAATATCTTCTAGGGCACTGAATTTAGAATGTAATGCATCGGGAGAAAAAGCCCTCCAGCAAACACATGAGCTTGAACATTTTCGAAGATCCTCCAAGCTAAAAGCTTTCCTTCTCCCTTGTTGTGAAGCCTTGACCACTTGTCTGCTCGCTGACCGTCACGCACTCAGAGCTCACCTCGGAGTGCAGAGGAGAGAGCACGGATGCCTTGCCGCCATCCCAGCTCTGCTGCTCCAACTGTGGGTCCTCGGACAAACAAGGGGAGTCTTTGCAGGGTTCTCGTTCACCCAGTGAACCTTGAGGACGTAATGGGACATGTTACAGAACTTAAGGCAGCCCCTGCCTGACCGGGGTTGCTTGAAACATGGCGGCCAACATGATGGTTGTTTTCCCATGGAGATGCCCTCGCCGGCTGCTTCCTCACGTAGAGGACAGAGGCAGCCATTGCCGCCGTATCCTTCTCTTCCTTCCTTTCCTTCCTTTCTATCCGTGAGCAGGACAGAAACCACGAAAGAATGTCCCTGCTTCACTAAGTAGCCAAACACGCAATTCTAGGCACTGTTTCAGGTGGGGGGCGGGTGGGGCCCAGTGGGACCCACCCAGCTCTGGTTTCAGTAAAGCTTGGGACGGGGAGAGGCTGCCAGCCTCCCAGTCTCCTCCTTCGGGAATGGCTGGGTGCGGTGGGGCTGTTTTCCAGGCTGAAATCACAGAGGCCCCTCCCCCGCCCCCCCTTGCCGCTCAGACCTGGTGAGGCTCCTTGCAGGGCTTGGACCAGGCCAGCCAGGATTCCAGGCCCCGCCAGCAGGATCGTGAGAGTTGTTGTAACTCACTGTTGCGGGGAACTTGGGCCTGGAAAACAAAGCTGTGTTGCAAGATTTCTTCATTCCTGGTCACACACCACCAAATTACTCATACATTTAACGTCATTTGAGTTTTTCTCGTGGATGGGTCACATGGCCAGAATACAAAACAGTTGACCAAATCGAGCCAGGACTCCTATTTTCTAGACTTTGTCTTTTCTCTCTCCCCTTTTTATAGACCATTTAACCCATAATCTTTGTAGACAGAAAATAACAGAAGCAGATGGATAGGGCTGGTTTCTTTATGCAAGCAGTCCTGTCAGGCTCAGAGAAAGGCTTAATTAAAAAAAAAAAAAAAGCCTTGGGGCGCCTGGGTGGCTCATTCGGTTAAGTGTCTGCCTTCTGCTCAGGTCATGATGCCAGGGTCCTGGGATCCAGCCCTGTGTTGGGCTCCCTGCCCAGCAGGGAGTTTGCTTCTCCCTCTGCTCCTTCCCCCACTCGCCACACCGTGGCTCCTTCAGCCCGGGCACAGGTTTCTTTCCCTGGAAGCCTCGACCAGCTGATGCATGAGCACGTATTTCCTTTATCTCGGAATATACAGTGGAGGCCCTTGAAGCACGGCAGGTTAGATTGGGCATGTCGACTTCACAGTATTGCCACCATTCCTGTGTTTTGCTCATGGAGCCATCGCGAAGGGCATACAGTACTCTTTCTGGTGCAGCCCGAGCCCTTCTCAGCCCAGTACTCTGGATAGGCACCAACAACCATCAATGTAGACATAAGGGATGAATTTTAGTTGCCATCCTGAAGGTAAGACTATCATGCGAGCCTGGATATGTGAGATGCGGTCAGCTACCTTGGGGTGGCAGATGACCTGTTCTCTTCTAAAATGGAAACCACCGGCTGCTTCTCACATAGCGGTTGGCCCAGAAAATCGTGTTAGAGGAGTTGGCAAAATTGTTTTCTGAAGTTGTACGTTCCCAGTGAGTCAAAGATAATACAGGTCAATGAGGTATTGAATTTCTGCACAGAGCAAAGCTCATTCAGGCAGGAAGCAGACATCTGTTGTCACTGGGGATGATGATAGTTTAGGGTCCCCTCGAGGGGACACCTTTGTCCTCTGGCACCTTTTCCAGATTGAGGATGATCTGATGGAACCTCTGGCAAGCAGAATTTCTCTTCCAGGGCTAGGCTTTCATAGTGGAGTAGAGGTGAGGGGAAGGGTGAATGGGTCGACGGGAGAATGAGGGACAGGGAAAGGTGGGCTGGTCCAGGGCATGGCCCTTTCCCTGCCACTCCCAGATGGGCAGGTATTCTGCACCACAGCAGCTGCGGGTGATGGTAAGGGGCTCAGTCCCCAGAGCCCACCAGACCACTGCCCAACCCTGACAGGGCATTCCCCTCCACAGCTTCAAATGACCTGAGCCTATACTTCTCCCAGGTACAGACACCCCTGTACAAAGAGTCTCTTCTGGGTGCCACAGGCTCCTGCTCCCTATAGGTGGCTCTCTCCAGTGCTGAGGCAGTTTCCTTGATTGGGTAGCAGAAAATGTCAGTCACCTGCCCCCAAACCACGCATATGCTCCCTTCCTGCTTCCTAGCAGAATCCAGGTGTCAGAGGAGGATTCCAATGAGCCAACCGACCATGGCAACCGCACGCTGCTTATCGATGATTTGTTCATTGATGCAGGCTAAGTACGCAGGGTACACTGTCTGGTGGGGCCATGTTCTGCTGAGAGCCATTTTTTAATAAACTTTTCCCACTATGCCTCGTATTTGCTTTGTTTTTCTTTCCCTCTCCATCGATGAACAGGAAACGGCCACCGGAAAACCTATTTCTGGTTTCCATGCGGCTTCCGTAGGAGCCGATAACATGGTCTCCGGGCCTCAGGTTTGTTCAGAGTCTTTAAAATCTGTGGGAGCTCAGGAGACATCATGGAACCCAGCAGAGGTCAGAAAGGAATGTCTAAGAGAAACACTCTTTTCTATGTCTCCTTCCTCCCCTAGTTACCTCCTGCATAACTGCTTGCTCTCCAGTGGAGGAACCAGCAAAGGGAAATTAGCATGCTGGAAAGTTCCATGTTACTGAAAGAAACACACTCACTGCAAAGGGAAAAGATTTCCCAACCCATGTGTTTGCCTTGCTAGCCTGTTCTGGGTCCATGACCAGGCATTTCAGGAAGGGGACCCTCTGTTGGAGGGGACCTCGTTATCATGTGCTGGGAGATGCCTGCTCGGAGAAGCCCAGCATCCGGAGAGTGCTCAGCCCTTGTCCCCCTGTCCAGCCTGAAATCCTAGAGCATCCCCGGAACTGGGCTTCAGTTCTCTTCCCATTTGCCAGCCCATCTCCCTAAGAACTCTCAAACCACAACTGTGAGACAGTGATAGCTACTACTGATTAAGAGCTGCCCATTCATTATGTGTTCGCATGGGTCATCTCTACCCCTTAAGTGATACTATGGAGGACAGGGAATTGTGCCCACTTTACAGACAGGGAAAACTGAGGCTTGTCGGCACATTTAGTAAGCACACATTTAGTAAGAGGCAGAGCTGAGTCCAGCAGTGACCGGTCGGTCTGTGAGTAGCAGCTTCTTACACTGGGGAGCACCACCTCCCAAAGAGCCAGAGCCCACCCTTGCCTGCCCGCCCACCTCCCTCCTGCTCTTTGCTGGAGTCTGACCAGGGATGTGGCAAGGTGGAGAAGCTAGACTTGCTCAGTCAGCCAGCTCCCTGGTTCTCAGCCCCAGGAAGTAGGGGACAGTGTCTTGAGCCACACAGGTACCCCATAGCTGAGGGAACCAAGGACCCCAGCATCATTTCATAGTTGAGGGAGCAGAATCCCAGAGATGGGAAAGGCTGGTTGTAAGTCACTTAGGACAGTGACTGGATAATTTATTCAGCTCAGTTGCTCTGCTCCTGCCCTCGTGACAGCGCGGTTTCTCGGACACATCTGGCCAGATCAGGACCCAAGTTTAGACCCACTCCCAGGAGATACTGCCTTTGCCCAACACCTGAAGGTGTGTAATTTAATGAATGGTGACAACCAGCGGCTCACAAAATGGGCAGTTGTTGCATTTATAGCCATCCTTGGTGACTTGAAGGAGAGGGACCCGGAGATGCTGCCCAGCCAATGACGAGAGGCCTTCCTTCCAGACCTTCACACTGGGGGCTGGTAGCGCAACTGACAGTCTAGTGTCTGGCTGAGGTTTTCTAAGTTTTTATTACGGGTCAGGAGCACAATACAAGCTGGCTTATCTCAACTCCTCAATGCAGTGAGGGTTGGTAGGGGCTGGCGGTGACATCTGGAAGATGGAAACATTGACCTTGGAAAGACTGCGTGATTTACTCAAGGTCACCCAGCTTATAGGCACCTGAACTGGCACTTGAATTCAGAGCTGCTGGAAGCCAACACCACATTCTTCACGTTTCTTCAGCCCCCTCAGAGCAGCAGTCTTTTCTGTTTGCAAACTCTTGTTTGTTTTTTTTCTGGAAGCCAGAGAATTCTGAATTCTGATTAGAAAATCACCTTTCCATATTGATAGGCCTGGACCCCAGGTGCCCAGACCCCTCAAATGAGCCTGATTCCACACAGAGGGGACACACAGGGTCTGGACACCCCAGGTGGTGACTTCTGAGTTTATCCACAAAAGCGTAGCATAGCGATTTTTGTTGTGGACTGAGTTGTGTTGCCCTAACTCATATGCTGAACCCCTCACCCCCAATAGGACTGCATTTGGAGATAAGGCCTTTCGAGAAATAATTAAGGCTAAATGAGGTCATAAAGGTAGGGCCCTAAGAAATACTGGGGAGCTCTTTCTCTCTCTGTTTCTCTCTCTCTCCCTCAATCTCTTCCTCTCTTTCAATCTCTTTCTCTGCCTTCACAATCCCAGAGAAGAGGCCATATGAGGACACCGCAAGAAGGTGGCTGTCTACAAGCCAAGAAGAGAGGTCTCACCCGGAACCAGTCCCGATGGCACCTTGATCTTAGGCTTCCAGCGTCCAGAACCATGAGAAGAGAAGTGTCTGTTCAGGCTGACCCAGCCTGTGGCGTTTTGTCACAGCAAGCTAGGCAGGCGAATAGAGAGTTTCTTTCACAGATCCTCAAAGCCCACGTTCCAGCATAATGCGGAGGTTAGAGCACAGCCTCTGAAGTAGGGGTGGGGGGCGGTCCCACGTTCACCCAGAACCTTGGGTTCTATTGTACTTTCATAGCCTGTTTCATAAGACTGATAGGATGATTGACTAAAGCAAAGCCTAGCAGTAGCGTGGTGGGTAGAACACATACGGATGTTATTGTCCTTGTGAGGTTAGCCTTCCTCTGAAGGAGCCAGCAGATGGCATTTTTTTTCATCAGGCAGGTATACGTGGGCTCAGTTGCTCTGGGTCCTTCCAGCTGTGGTCCGATGGTTCCCAAGCTCACACTTCCTGACTCTAGGGCATCTCTAAGTCCACGGGGGGCTCATGGCTTATTTTCAGTATATCCCGAAGTGTGTGCATCACTTGGTATCACAGACACTAAAGTAGCAGCTTCTGATGCAAACATAGCCCGGAATGACAGACAGAGGACTCTGGCCGGCAGGGGCGTGGAATACAGAAAGGATGCAGCCCTGCATACCTCAGGCTTCCAGGAGGTTTGGCGTCTGATTCTTGCTGACCCTGAGGGGTTGCCCTCCCAGGGCTAGTCTACTCCTGGAGACAGCAAATCAGTTGCCCAGAAGGCACCTTTCATATGCAAACTAACCAATCCAGAGTCCGAGACCCAACGGCCTCCTCCATCTGGCTGTCACACCCTGGGCCTCCGTGCACCTGCCCCAATCCCAAGGGCCAGACCCAGACCCAGACCCAGGTGCCGGTCACTAAGGAGAGCCCTTACTCCCCAGAACCCACCTTGCCAATGGCAAGTCTGCCTACCCTGCCTCATCCATTCCTTCCTTCAGAAGCCACAGAGAAGGGTCTTGTCTGCATTTTCCTCCCCACCCTGCCTGCTCCCCACAGGCCCTCGTGGTTTCCTGTGCTGCCCTATGGGGTGGGCCCTGCCTCCTAATTTCAGGGAACTCATACGTGAACAACACGAACAGAGGTGAGACGCTGTTTGCAGACAAGCCTTCGCCTGTGTCATCCAGGTCTTTGGAATTCGCCCTGTGGATGCTATTAGGGAGCGGGTGGAGGGCTTGAGAAGGGAGTATTCTAGAAAACCACTCAGGCTGTAGTTGGAGACCAGATTGGAAAGAGTAAGATTAAGATTGGAAGGGACCATTAGGAGTTTTCCATCCGTGGCTTAGGCAAGAGGTGATGTCATGGGTTGAACTTGTGTCCCCCAGAAAGATCTGTTGAAGTCCTAACCTGTGGTACCTGGGAATGTGACCTTATTTGGAAATAGGGTATTTGCAGGTGCAGTTGGGATGGGCCCTAATCCAAACTGACTGGTGTCCTTATAAGAACGGGGAAAACGCCATATGAAGACACAGACACACAGGGGGAAGGCTACGAGGCAACCGAGGCAGGGACCGGGGAGATGCGCCTGTGGGCCAAGGAAGGCCAAGCATTGCCATCACTCCCCGGAGCTGGGAGAGGCAAGGCAGGCTTCTATCCAGCCTCCCAGAGGGAGCGTGGCCCTGCTGACGCCTTGATTTTGGACTTCTAGTCTCCAGAACTGAGAGAATACAGAAGTCGGGGTACTCAGCAGCCCTAAGAAAGGGATCCAGGGGATCCTGGTTGACTTTGGCAGTGGTGGGGGGCACAGAGAAGGGAGGTTATGTTGCTGTTTTCTTGAGGTTGAAAGACCTCATTGGCCAAACAGATGTGAGGGTAAGGGAAGCACGCAGGGCAATGGATGGTTCTAGATTTGGGCTTGGCAACTGCCCTGTAAGCTCCTGTTCCTTGTTTTGGACGAAGAGTTGGTCTATGCTAGCCCTCTTGAGACTGGCTGAGCCGTGGTGCTCTTGACCTTGTCTACACGCTGGTTCACCCAGTGGTGGTTTATGTAAGGGAAAGTCAGGAGACGGTCGCTGCTTTGTCCACTCCGAAGCCAGCCCACCCCGATGTCTGCGTGGTGAGCCACCCCTCTCTACTCTCGGTTCCCGTCATTTGAAGGAGGCTGCCTCTAGGCCCGTGGCAGGAGTGAGCACCTCAGGCCACCAGAGTCCTCCCGCTCCTGGAGGTGGCTCAGCACTGAGCACGGCCCATGTAGGCCTTATGAGGTTGTGTTCCTGGACTTGGCAGTTGTGGAGGAGGGAGTCCCCCACTCTCCTTCACTGGGGTTGCTGACCTGGAAGGACATAAGCCAGAGGACATCAGTGACTGTTTTGTCACTCCGAGGGCTGATTCTGTCTGAGTGTGAAGTTAATGTGGGGGAAAGCAGAGCTGAGAGGCGGAGAGAGGGAGAGAGAGGTTGAGAGATCACGTCCTTATGACATCAACTCAGCCCTTGGCTCAAGCCAGCCTGACGTTGGGTTATCTCCGTGATGTGACAAATCCTCCTGTTTGACTTTGACGTGGGTGTCCGCCAGCGACTAACGCACTTCCCTTGCTGGCTGATGGTGCCGATGAGCCGGACAGAGGAACTGTGGACTCCAGGCAAGTTGGGGCCCAATATCACTCTTTCGGTTCCTTCTGCGTCCGTGGAGCTGTCTTCCGTAGAGCGTTGGGAGGAGGAGTGGTTAACCAAAGAAACTTGCTCAAACCATGGTTCATCTTCATAAAGACTAGTTTCCCCATGACCATTTTTCTGTTACTCTACGTGGCCAAGTTCTCTTCTTCTAAAGCTACGGACTCTGAGTTGGAAACAGAGACACACACAGTGAAGACCCTTAACACTCGCTGGGCGGTGGTGAGTGCGGGGCCCAAAGCCCCGGGTCTGACCACTCTGGGTGGTCTTTTCACTCTACAGCAGTCTCTGAGAGACGGGGTCCCTCATGGGAACCTGACTGGGACAGCACAGCACCCTGGTCAGGCTTGTACTCACTACGGAATAGCGAGATCCAGTCCTTCGTAGAAAGTAATATATCGGGGTGACTTACGAATGTTCTCCACAAACTGTTTGCAGCGGGCACACGTTGCCAAGGGGGCAGGAAGGCTCTTACACCCTCACAGTCTTCAGAGGTAACCACACACGAAGGGGGGAAGCCTCGGGCCCTCGTTAGTTTGGTTTGCAGCAGTAGAATGTTTTTATTTTTTTTTTCAAACACATTTCCTCTTAAGATCCCTTGAAGTCCTTCTAAATCGGGCAGCTGGACGTGTGCAAGCCAAAATAAGCTCTTGTTCTGCAAAGGAAACCAACCACTGATAGTAAGCATACAATAGACCCAACCCAGGAAATCCTGAGCCGGTGTTCCTGATGGCCAGCTCCCACGGCAGCTGTCCCAGCTCCCAGAAATGAGGGTGGACCTGAGCATTATATCCCAGCGTCCCAGTCTTCAGGCAGGAACTGGGTCCTATTGGGGGCAGGGGCCGCTGCTGATCCAGGGGAAAGAGAGCCTGCTGGGGCTGCTTAGGGTCAGACCGAGGACTGAGGTCATGTGATGGGACATTGTTCCAGCTGTGACTGTTCAAGGGAGACCCCTTTGGGAACTGTCTTCTGTTGATAGCATGATTCACCCCACTGTGTGTGTGTGCATTTGCTTTGCTCATTATGATCATATCATCATTTTTTTGCAGTTGTGGCCAGTGTATGTTTTTTAATTAATAGATTTTCTTTTTTCAAGCAGTTTTGGTTCATAGCAAAATTGAGCAGAGAGCGCAGAGTTCCCACATCCCCCCAGCCCCTGCACCCACAGCCTCCCCCGCCAACAGCATCCCTCACCGAGGGGTACGTTGGCTACAGTGGATGGACCTACAAAATCCAGACTTTACGTTAGTAGCGTTCCCTCTCAGTGGTGTACATTCTATGGGTTTGGACGAACGTGCAATGACATACGGCCAACATTATAGTATTGTACCAAGTAGTTTCACTGCCCTAAAAATCCTGTGTGTCCCTCTTACTCATCCCTCCTCCCTTAACGCCCCCCACCCCCGCCCAAGCACTGGTCTTTTTACTGTTGCCACAGTTTTCCTTTTCCAGAATGCCGTAGAGGTGGAACCGTAGGGATGCAGCCGGTTCAGATGGGTTTCTTTGCTCAGTAATATGCGATTAAGAGTCCTCCATCTCTTTTTATGGCTCCAGAGTTCATTTCTTTTTAGTGCTAAATAGTATTCCAGTGACTGCCTGCGTCCCTCTTCAGATATCCAGCCACCTACTGCGGGACATTTTGGCTGCTTCCAAGTTTGGGCAGTTATGAACAAAGCCGTTATACATGCCCATGTGAGGGTTTTTGTGTGGACATAAGTTTTCAATTTATTTGGGTAAATACAATAAGCATGATTGCAGGATCTTACAGTAAGAGTATGTTCAGATTTTTTTTAAATTTTTTTATTTGTAGAGGTGTGGGAGGGGCAGAGGGAGAGGTAGAATCTTAAGCAGGCTGAACACCCAGCGTAGAGCCCAGTACAGGGCTCAGTCTCACAACCCCGAGATCATGGTCTGAGCTGGAATCAAGAGTTGGACGCTTAACTGACTGAGCCAACACCCAGATGCCCCAAGAGTATGTTCAGTTTCATAAGAAACCACCAGGCTGTTCTCTCCTGGGTGGCTGCGCCGTGTTGCTCTCCCACCAGAGAAGAATGAGAGCTCCTGTTGCTTCTGCCGCTGCCCCTGTTGGGATCTGGGCCATTCCAATAGGTATGCGGTGACAGTGCTGCTTCTAATGACATTTGGGGCACTATTTCAAGTTCTGGCTTTGGATGCTGTGGTTCAACGTCTTGAATCCAAGGAAAGTGTAAGAGAACTGAATCATACATTTATCATTCATTCACAAGTCAGATGTTTTTTTTGGAAGATCCAATGGGCCAGACACTGGGGATTCTTAGAAGAAAATGCTCTCCTTGTCTTCGAAGACCTCACAGTGGAGTTGGGGAGATAATGACCAGACTGGAGGACGATTAGCACCCAGGGGTACGTAGCGGCGATGGGAGGGGGCGTTCAGTGCTCCTGTGGAAGGAAGTCTCCAAAGGAGGCTCTGATTCAGAGAGAAGGGCCTGGTGGGCATCCGGTAGGAACTTGGAGATTAGAGGTTACGATTTTAGGGCCACTGGAGTGTGGGGTTTGAAGATGAGGAAGCAGGGATTCAAACAGGATATGGGGCATGACTGGGTTTGCTTCTGGGGTGGGACCCCTAGATTACGTGCTCGCAGGCGGTGGACAAACAGGAGGGAGTGACGAGAAGGGAGGGGACCGTGGAGGGTAGAGGGTACAGTCCGCAGGTCTCCAGAGCTAGCCCTTTCCTAGCCGTCCTCTGTTCTTGTGCTGGATTACCCCAAATCTAGCTTTAGGGACAGTTTTGACCTCTTCTCTTTAATCCTCGAGCTGGAGCCACTTCTGCTGACAAAGGAATTCTAGAAGGCTGGTTTCAGGTTATTGATTCTCCTCTCCTTTACTCCTTCAGGGGAGGCTCAATGAGTCATGAAGTGGCCATGAACAGAGGGGCAGAAGTCAGGAGGGGTGCGGGGGGCACCGGCAGGGACTCGCACGGGCGGTCAGTGCCTTTGAAGGCATGACGGTGGCTGTGAAATTAACAGCACCCCCACCCCCCACAACTGCGGAGTCCGCTCAGCCTCCCTGTGAGAGTCCGTGTGAAGTTCGCTTGTGGGGATGATGCTGAAGGGGTTTCATCCTGCTTTAGAAAATGGGTGACGACCTTTTTTTTGTTTTTTTTTTTTACTCCCTCACTGCCTTCTGTTTTTTCTTTTCTTTTCTTTTTTTCAGTTTATTTTTTAAGGGGCTCAAACCGGCAGCATTTGCACACACACCATTAAGCCCGAGCAATTACGATGACTGTACTAAAAATCCATCAACAAGAATAATAGATCTTTCCCGCAGACACGGGATACTGGTATTTCTCCAACTCGCCTGAAGTCAGTAGGGAAATTAGGCATTAATGGGCCTTCTGAAGCTGGAGCCAAGGGCGGCGGGATAATTGGGCAAGTGCGGTTTCCCAAGGACAGGCACTGGGGAGTGGCCACCTGCTTGCCGCAGTGTTGAGTCCCCCCTAAATTAAGCTCTTTCAGCCGTTCAAAAGACCCTGAACACCTACTATGTACCGGGCATGGCTCCAGGCACTGGGAGTACAGGAGTGAGCGAGACAGGGTCCCTGCTTATTACGGGATTTATGTTCTATTTGTGGAAACAACTTCAATATTGTAGATAATGTTGAGAAGCAAAAAATGCAATGAAAAACTTTAAAAGCAAGGAAAGGGGCAGGAGACCGATGGGGGAATGGATGGCTGCTTTAGAGACGGCGATTTGAGCCGAGTGTGTCCTGTGGTGCCCGAAGGATATTTCTAGGCAGCGAGCTGAGGGGCCTGCTTGTGCGTGAGGACAAATCTTTCTGTGTGTGTGTGTGTGTGTGTGTGTGTGTGTGTGTGTAGGGAGGAGAGGCCCACATGGACCCGAAGAGGAGAGGCGGGTGTGTGGCTGTGGCAGAGAGGCTGGCTGGCATAGGACTGAGGAGGAGAAGCCTCTCTCTGTGTGCAGGAGAAGCCACAGTAGCTAGAATAAGGCCAGAGGGTGGGAAAAAGGGGCTGATTTCATGCCCGTGTTGGCCGCTCATACCGCCAAGGTAGGAACCCAACCTGGCCAGGGACCAAGCCCCTCTTTGTGATGGGTACAAATGTCGTAGTCACAAACTGGGTTATAAAAAAGCCAAATTTTGAGAACTACTTCATTTCCAACTCTGAGCTTCCGCAGCAGAAAAAAAGGAGAAACTGGTCTAGGTAAACTCAGCTGAAGTCCGGGATTTCCTTGGTTAGGTGAGAATTCCCTCTTGGCCTGACCTGGGGGCTTTTTCAGAATCTGTGTGGTGCTGGTCACGGTGTCCTTCGGGAACGAGCCTCTGGTTCTCCATCACTTTCTCTGCCCAGTGGCTGCCGCAGAGACGCGTCTCCTCTCAAGGCATCTTCGGCATCTGCATGGACTGCAGGGGGGCTAGGACTCAGGGCATCTGCTCAAGGGACCCCATCTGACCACAGGCAGGGTCCCTGCCCCCCTAGGGCGCTGCAAATATCGTAAACCTCACAGATCTGTGTGTTTGCCCAGAGGATCTTGTAGTGAATGTCAGTACAGTGCAGTCTTCTTATAAAAATCAGTCTATGATGAATTTCCCCAATGGATGGAAGTAATGGGTCTTGAGGACACTTTCCCTGATTTGTGCAGAGGGGTTCCATGTGGCTCTGGGCCCAGGACACATCCAGTGGCTCTTCCTAGCCTGGTGTTGGAGCGAGGGAGATGGGCTGCCTCCGTCTCTCTGCTTTTACTGACCTGCTATGATTTCCACTAGGCACTCGCCTGCCGGCCCACAGACAGCATGTCTCCTTAGACTTGACCCAAGAAGTGAGGCCCCAGTGCTGTCTGCCCTCAGGTTCCCCGCAAAGCCATGGAGACCAGCAGACTTCCCTCACCAAGACCCCATGAAGTGGGGGGCAGGGGAGCCCTCCACTGCTTCAAAGTCTTCCCTCAATCCAGAGTTCTCCACTCTTCTCCCTGTGGTCAAAAAAAATGCCAGTTGCTCTCCTTCCAAATCTTTGTTTAAGCTCTACTCAGTTGCTATTTTCTCTTCATGTCATGGTCTCAGGCCTGGCCTTAGAAAACTCTACATAGACACTCTGGGATAAGAACTGACTTCTGTCTCCTGGGCAGGGCCAGGACCCCTTGGACAGGCCACGGACTCAGTGAGTGGAGGGTGGTGGCCCCACAAAGAATGGAGAGGAAAACACTTGTTTCCATCCTACAGATCACCTTTGATCCCTTTGATCTTGCTGTAAGTTTTCCTAGGAAGGAATGGGGCACAAATGCCTGACTTGTAAGTTCCGTTCACCCTGAACTTGAGGTTGGGTTGATCCAGGATTAGACAGCTCAGCAAAGCAGCTGATTCCTTGATAGACATAAGAAAGAAAGAAAGAAAGAAAGAAAGAAAGAAAGAAAGAAAGAAAGAAAGAAAGAAAGAAAGAGAAATAGAGACAGAGAGAGAGAAAATCTGCTCCATTTTTAGAAAGAGCACTGCTCTCCTCTGCAGCTCTGTGACTCAGCCTTCCTCCTGGCAGGTGAAGGATGCTGAGGAAAGAGTTAAGGAATTCTTTTTAGGACAGATCCCACTTGCCAATGAACTGATAAGGAGGGGTCTGGAAGAAAGAAATGCTACCCCTTCCTTTTGACAATATAGAATTTAAAAGTAGATCAGCCATCGCAGCTGGAAGTTCAATCCTGGAAAGATAGAGAAGTCTGTTGGTCCCAAGGAAGTGCCAAGTCACAGGGAAGATGCCACGTCCAGAGGTGACTGGGTTTGTATTATGAGGTCCCTAGCTTGGATCCCGTATAAGACAGAAGGAGAAGTGAAGGGGTGTCTTTGTGAAGGGGAGGGGGCACATGGAGAGCTCTAAACCAGTGTAAAAGGAGAACTCGAGGTGGTTCTGAGCTCCTGAAAGGGTCACATTTTCAGTTACCTTCTATCATGCTCTTGGGTTCGATTTTATGGCAGAAAGTTAATTTTTATCCAGATCTTGGGCAGATGCCTATGGAAGGCAAGGCACCCGAAGATTTCAGTAAGATAACAGAGCATCAGTTCACAGGGCCCTCCTATGACCTCAATACAGCTGGTCTGAAGCTGTTACTTAGGGACATGGAGAACCCTATTTGATATTTCCATGAGAACAGTGGGTTTGGAATAATCCTTGGTGGCTTCTGAATCCATCTGTTCGCATTATCCCAAGAAATTGTGTTTTCTGGTGCAGCTTCCAGACTGACCTAACTAATTAAATTTCAATACTCAGGCTAGATTTCAATCAGAAAACAGGTGCCACCAACAGATGTTTGCCGACCAAATTTCTCAAAAAAGGACACTAAGAAGAAGCCTTGCACAGAGTCTTCACCTCCGTACATTTCTAGAGTATTGACTAGGTCTCAAGGAAACATTTTTAAAAGGCTTTACAAAATAATCACTGTTTTTTTCACACAATGATCAATGTCAGGTAGGCATGCCTCAGGACAGAATGCGTGCTTTGATTCAGGATATTAACAAACAAACAAAAAAATAAATTCTCAATCTCCAGGGAGCTCTCCACGTTTGGTCAAGTTGGATCCAGCTGTGGAATCATCTAGAATTTCTGCCAGGGAATCATCTCAGCTGATGTTCCTGAAGGCTCTAAATATAAAGGAAAAGCTTGTTTCTAAGAGGTACCTTAAATGCATTATAAGGGGTTTCACTATTTTGAATCTCTGGAAATAGAAAATGTAAGGCTTCCTTTCCACTCTTTTGTTTGTCCCTAGTATAGATTTAAAAAATTCTGAGGTCCATGTGTTTCTTAGATGGATTTACTCTTTGTTGGTGGTGTGGAAATAAAAGCAAGGGGTGGTCTACTCTCGAGGGGGCCTGGGGGCCCCCGGGTCAGAGCGCCAGGCTCAGGACTCAGAACTTAGAGACCTTTGGGGAATTTAGAGCCCAGGTTTGTTGCTTGCATTATTTCAGGTCAGTTACAGATTATTTTGCAACTGACCTAGGTTCTAAATATCATTTAAGATGTTCGCTTCCATGAGAAAATACATTCTAAATTCCATGCCAATTTCTGGAATACAATCCATCAGTGAAAAGTACAGAAAATATATCTCTATATAAAAAGTAGTGTGTATGAACAGGTAAGAGTCTAATATATTCGAGCGTATGGTATATGCCTTCATATGTGAGTATATGCCATCGCTCATTTCTTTCTCCGTTCTGCATTACAGTCAGCCTTGTTTGTGACATAAGAGGGAGCTGCCATCCCTTTATCAGTCTTCTGGCATCTCATCAAACCGCTGGCTCTGCGGATGCTTGTCTGGAGCCCACACACGGATGTTAGCATCAGCGCCGTGATGTGCACGCACAGTGCAAAAATGGGATTTTAGCAAAGCGGCATATGAATATTTTATGTCTTATTTCAAGGCCTCTTTTATTAAATATCTGTAGTCCAGAAATAAATATTACAATATATGAGTATACGGTGTACACATTCTATGATATGGGAAGCAAGACACATTTTTCAGGGACTAACCCTGTGTCATGCAGCCAACAATGCTTATCAATGGAACTGGTTAATAGATTTTTATTAAACAAAATTTGTTAAAGCATGCAGTCCCCAAATAATCTAAGTTACCTTACTATTGATCACAAATTATATATTTAGAAGATTAACTATTTTTTAAGATTTTATTTATTTGAAAGAGAGAGCAGAGAGAGAGATGGAGCACAGGGAGGAGGGGCAGAGGAAGAGGGAGAAGCAGACTCCTTGCTGAATGGGGATCCTGATGCGGGACTCGATCCCAGCACTCTGGGATCATGACCTGAGCTGAAGGCAGATGCTTAATCAACTGAGCCACCCAGGCACCCCAAAGTTAATTTTTTTTCTATTGGAATTTTATAAAATGATGATTGATGACCGCAATTTTATCCCAAAGTAGAATATACGCCACGGGGAATGGAAGGGAAGCCTCAGGTGGGCTTGTGGAGGGAGCACAGATGTTCTGGGTCTGAGGAGCAGACCAAGACTGCCCCCGCTCAGGCTCCCTCCACACAGCACCTTGCATCTCAACAACCACATTTCCTTACAATGGACACCAAAGGGGTTAAAAGAGAAGATGGCTCGGCTTTCTGCTGAGGCTGTGAGGTCTAAGGATGGGGGCTCTTAGAAGTTTGGGTTTCTGTTTCTTGAACTGTTGTCACTGTACCCTCCTCACCTGAATCCCCGTCTTCCTGAGCATTTGAGGATTCCATGCCCGAGTGAATTGTCCTGCCTGGCACACCCCATGTTTTCTGGGGAGAGAGAACCTTTGCATGAGAATGTGAGTAACAGGTATTCTAGAAAAAGCATCGAATGTGTGACGGACATGTTTCGGATGTGCTGGTGGTGTAATCTTGTAAATATACTTAAAAACCACTGAGTCGTACATTTTAAAAGGGTGAACTTATGGTAAACTTATGGTATGTGAATTATACCTCAATTTAAGAAAATACCTGACAAATACCAATTTAAGAATTCTGAGTAAAGCAGTCCCTCGGTCTGTCAGAGAGCTTATGGAAGTGTTGGCCTTGAGCAAGGCCTTGAAAGCTAGGAAGGACTATGGGGAGAGTCAGGAAGAGCAGAGGGAAGATGGGGAGGGTGGGAAGTGCATGACTCCTACCAGAAGGTGAGGAGGCCAGATGGTCAGAGAGGGGAGCACAGGAAGAAAGGGACAGAGGACAGAAATACTAGTTGAGGCCAGAGAATAGAGGCTTTGATGTTGGTTTAAGCCGCATATGGGCAAGAAAAAGCCTTTGACAGTCTCCTGCCTAGGGTCTGACATGCACCTAGCATGGTTGGGGAAGACCAATTTGTCCGGGTTACATGGGATGGACAGGCTTAGGAAAAGCTTTGGAAGGAGACTTCTTGGAGCCACCATAACACTCTGAGGAAGACAGTGAAGACAGCAATCCAGTAGAAAAGAAGGACAGATTTGATGGATATTATAAAGCAAGACTAGAAGGGATTGGACACCTGACTGGATATGGAGAGTAATGAAGAGTCAAAGACCATTCCAGAATATTCAGCCTAGGACTCTACTAGGGAAGCAGCAACTAAAATAAGGACTGGTTTTGGGGAAAAGATCTGGAATTCAATTTTAGGTATTCTGAGTTTAGGGTGATGATGGAACATCTAAGTGGACACTGAGCCAAGAGTAGCATGGTGCATCAGAAGCCACTCATAAACAGGTAAGGAAACTAGGTGCAGAGGCTCTACCCATCACCCAAGTGTTGGAGAGCTAGTTTCCAGCAAGCCAGAGCCAGAATCCTGTCTGAAAACTTTCTCCTCCTAGACAGCTGGTTCAGATGTGGGCGGAGATAGAGTGGCTGGAGTTCACTATAGAGGAAGGACGAGAAGGCATTGGGAGTGGAAAAGTCTCTGCAGGGGAGGAGAGCCAGAAGAGTGAAGGGCAGAGGGTGTGTCCTTATTTAGGGGGGTGTGAGAAGGAAGCAGAAGGCAAGGAGGTGCCAACTGGAACAATGTCACTGAGCCAGAGGGCGGAAGCACAGTGGTGAAGCACAGAGAGTTTGCCTGAGAAGGAGCCTCGAGGCCATCCAACCGCAGCTTGCCTTCCATGCCCCCATGGTCCACCCAGGCAGCACCATGGTGCCAGATGCTTCCGAGATGCGAAAGGGAAGGTAGACCAATGCTGCTGGATTTGGCCATTGGAGACCTTGGAGCACCAGTCTCATGAGTGTGGCATGAGGGAATGCCAGGGATGAAGGGCAAGGAAGAGGATTTTTTTGTTTTTGTTTTTCCTTTTTTTTAATGGAAGAAAAGCGTGGTGACCTAGAAAAAGCAACTAATGAAAAGAGAGAAACTGAAGATGCAAGAGAAAGGGCTGGATCCTAGAGGTCATGGAACAGCCTAGGTCAAGCCTACTTTAGTAAATAGAAACTCTCTCCAAAGAGAGAAAAAGTGGGTGAAGACAAAGCTTTTCTGGTGGAGTGGAGAATGGATGAACTCAACCAGCAGGTCTCTTTTTCAGTAAGGAGGAGATGAGGTTATCCATTGTGATGATCTAGTAAATACTCATTTTGTCCTTATTCCTTACAGAACTTGACATTATTTGGGGCAATAATGTGTCCAGCTAACACACCATAATTCCTGCCTCTTTTGTGCTCAGGGGTTGTCATGTGACTTGACATTGGCAATGGAGAAATCTGAGTAAGATTTGGGAATGGCTCTCTGAAGGGAGCCATCTTAAGTGTCTTGTACCCATTTTGCTCTTTCCCTTTGTTTCCTTCCTGGAATATGGCTTTGATGGCTGGAGCTGCAGGAGCTATCTTGTGGCCATGAAGTGAGCCTGAGGATGAAAGTCAGTGCTAAGAATGGTAGAACAGAAAGAAAGGGTTCAGGACACTGATGACATTATGGAGCCATCACTGACTCTGGATTGCCTACCCCTGGACTTACTTTGCATGACAGAAAACATATCTCTTTGTTAAGCCACTGTTACTTGGAGATTTTGTTACCAGTAGCCAAACACAATTCTTATCCGGCAAAGTTAAAGGCTGGGGTGTGTGTGTGTGTTAGAAGGTGGAACACAGAGCAAGTAGATTACGGGATTTGAAGTTCTTAGTTGCTCTAAAGTCATTTGCGAATTTAAAAAAGTTGAGAATCACAGCTGTAAGAAACCAATCTAGGTATCTGTGACCAGAAAATCCAGTCCTCTTTAGAGGAGCGTCTACACAGTGAAAACTCACTGAATGCAAATCGATCTGATTCTTCCCTACACCTTGTTGACCTTGAAAATCTTATAAAGACTGAGGTTTACATTTGATGCCATTAGCAGTTTTTATTGAAGGAGGAAAATACTTTCTTAATTCACTTCAGGTTTAAGATAGATTCTGCAAACATCGATTAAAACATGAAAGGCACTTCAATAAGCATAAGTATCTCGGAAAACATGCAACGGTCTGTATTATAGTGTGTTCACCATTGTTCCAATTCAGGGCTTTGAATCCACTAAGAGTTTAAAAGGCCTTTTTTCCCACCCTTTCACACCAAAATGTTTCACTCAAGTGAAATACCAACACAGAATGCCCTGGGCAAATAGTAAGTGAGAATGTCATCTTCCCTTTTTTTTCTTTCCTTCTTTTTTAAACTGCAGGCTAAAACCATGTCCATTCATGTAGAACCCGGAAAACAGGTCTCCTTGGATAGGCCATATGGCCTCTCGGTGTAACTATTCATCTTAACATATCTAGGGCAGACAGAGAGCTATCCATTCATGTCTTCATCAGCAATACCAAGTGTCTCTTAAAAAGTCAACAGCGGATGGAAGAAAAAACTTCGTGTTGCACAAGATGGAAGAAAAGTCTTCGTGTTTCCAGCCCATTCTGTAGGTGATTCCTGGGGTTTATGAGATTTAGAAAATAATTCCAGTTAAGGCCATTTATCCAGTTTTGTGGCAGCTGCAAATTCAGTTGCTCCAGAAACAATCTAATCTTCAGCCTCCCAATTATTTTCCATGGCTGGATTAATGTCCTGACGACTCATCTGAAAATCCATCCTGGCTGTATGGTAAGGACCTTACAGTGGGCAACTAGACGGAGGATTTCCCCAGTTACAAAAAGCCATGAGCATCTTTGACATTCATTTGAAAGGAAACGACTTTCAGCTTATTTAATATTTCAATAACTTATTGTTAGAAGACAGAGACAAGGGGGGGTTGCATCTCGAGGGAACAAATGGGGGGGGTGGTTTTTGATGCAGGCACATGGAAAATGGCATACGAGGCCATATGCAGAGCTCCAGGACCTGTGGAGGGGACCGGGGAATCAGACTTCATTTGAAAGGCTCTCTCCTTTGGACAAGAATATGCTTGACTCCCAGAACTTACAGATACTTAATAAAAAATGTAAACATCAATTTGACTTAGGCTCAGCTTCAAAACAGTTTAAGGCATTAATCAGAAAAGTATACTTGACATTTGTTCCCTTTAGTCTCTTTTCTTACACGATCAAGACCTGAACAGCTGAGGCAGTGGTCACGTGGACGAATGATAGACAAGTCACTTCAAAACGTTCCTTAAACGATGAGTGCAAGTTCCTGATGCCTTCTGGCTAACTCAAAACCACCAGCCAAGGTGGGGAAGCCCTGGGTTTCTGGTGAAGATGCTGACTGTTTGTGGAGCTCGGGAAGGGGGCATTGAGTTACAGCTCCCCTCTTTGGGGAGCAAGGAGGCTCTGAGACCCACAGAGGAGCCCATCAGGCTGTGCCCCTCAGAAACCAGTGATGGCAGTCCCCAAATGGCTTGGATTCCGGCATTTTCCTGGAGATGCTATTACAGCCCCCAATGCCAGGGACACTTCCTATCATTTAGGCAAATTCATAGCCTTGCTGTTGAATCCGACAAGAAGGCCAGGCCCAAGCCCAGGCAGTGAAAAGCTAGGGGGCTTCTGAAAACCCATTTAGGTCCAGCAGAAGCATGGCTCATAAAATGGGGTTTGCCTCTTGTTTTGAATCCCAGTCAGTAATCCTAAACACAATGTGGGTGGGGGGGGATTACGGGGTCCTTGGAGGGGGCTGAGCTGAGCACAAGGGTCTTCCTTGGTGTTATTCTGGGCCAGAACGGGTATTCGGCATTTTGCTGGCACAGGCTGGGGCTATGGCATCACCCTCCCAGGCTGAACGCTGGAATGAGCATTTTTTCAAGTGGGTCAGCACAAATGCCAGCCGATTCTCCCTAGGCACGGAATGTCATGTCATTCTGCCCTTTCGGCGGGCAGGCTCGCAGCCGCCCTGACGCTCTAGCCAGCACCCTCCCCAGGACCAGGGCACTCAGGCTCAACTCAGCCTCTGAGTTCCTGGGAAGCCTGCGGTGCCCAAAGCACTCCTGGGAGGAGGAAAGCAGATGAATTTTTAGACAACAAAGCGAGTGAGTGTGTGTGTATGCATGTGGATAGGTTTGATAATGGTCCAAGCTTTAATAGCACGGTAAAATATTAATCTTATTTTCATAGCCAGCATGCA
Source organism: Lontra canadensis (assembly GCF_010015895.1). Classification (NCBI taxonomy): domain Eukaryota; kingdom Metazoa; phylum Chordata; class Mammalia; order Carnivora; family Mustelidae; genus Lontra; species Lontra canadensis. Next base: position 6,569,616 of record NW_022631086.1, on the reverse strand, counting down.
ATCGCTCCATAACACACCGACAGAATTTAGAAAGATCAAGGTCTCTATGCAGCCACAGCTTGATGAAACCAGCCAACATTTAAAAATATATATATTTATCAGTTAATGGGAAATGCAGACCTATCGCCAGAAGTCCCTCTCCTGAGATCAGGGGAAGATGGGAGCTCCCCGGATCATAGTCCTTCATTCCACAGACTCCCCCTCTTTTCTAAGCCACAGACTAAAGGGCTGTGAGTATCTCTCTGGTCTGGGGCTTTAAGAAGTTCATTGTTATAGCAAATGGGCCTATTCAAGTTAATCTCCCTCCTGGACCCCGAATGGGCTTGATAGCTTTGATTTGTTTCACTGAAATTCCCAATCCCCTTTCCGATAAATGACGTCCATGGGTACAGGAGATAAGGTTGGGGGGGGTGTGGAGGATCAGTAATATATATTATGTAAGTATTGGTTATTAAAGACATGAAAGATCCTTACTTCTTGGATTTTATCATAAGGAGGTGGAAAGAGGGACCAATCCTGGGAAATCAGCAACCACTGAATTAGATGATAGAAATGGAAAGAATCAAGAGTTCATTGTCTTCACCTTCCAGGTGAAGAAACTGGGAGCGGACCAAGCCACACAGACACTGCCGTGTGAAGTGACCCATCCTCTCCCCAGGGCCAACACTCTCCCAGGGTCTCCGGGCAGCAGATGGAAGGAGGCAGAGAGCAGGGGGTTAGGAAAGTTCTGGAAGGCACATTGTGGGGCTATTGCTTTTTGCTCCCAGGCAGTGCAGGCAAGGAGAGAATCCCTATGGGTTCGTGACCGTGAGTGAGTGAGTGTGTGTGTGTGTGTGTGTGTGTCTGTGTAAGGAAGAGCTCTGTCCCCCTTATTATAAATTCCAAGCGAGCACAAGGAGCTAGGAGGTCCGGGAGGTCAATAAAGGCTACACACCATCTGCCTTTCCTGTTTTCTATCTGTATAGACAGCATGAAAAGTTACGGTGGTTCCAAGACACCACCAAGCCAGAATTGTGGGGTTATTTTCAGCACAGGAGATTTTCCACCAACAAAGAATGGGCTTTATTCCAGATGAGACTTTAAATTGTGCTTTTCTTTTCCTTTTCTGCTTTCCTTTTCTATAAGATGGCAACTCTTTCGTGGGAGGAACAGCCTTTTTCCATAAATGCAAATCGTTGGGGCGGCTGGTGTTTCACACGGTTGTGAGGAGCCCCAGCTTGATTTTGAACTTGAGTCGATTGGGCGGTTGAATTTATCGTCTGGAATGAGGCCTGGACAAAGCCTGCTGAGTCCCCGCAGCTGCCTCCGAAGTGACTTACTCCTTAAATACAGAGCCCGTGCCCTTCTTGATGATAAATGAACGAGTGAAGCAGTAATTTTCTTAATTCCACTCTGCTTCATGTCTGGGTGAGAATGATCAGCTACATGCTCGGGGCCCAGACATGAAGCCGGTTTCTTCTCATTTTCTGATACCCGAGGAGAACCTCGCACTGCCCTTTCCAAGCACTGACCTTATGGAATAGGGCGTAGTCAAGACCGCCTCACGGTGGCCTTGTCCCTGCGCGCCCTCTCCCGTCACCCGTGGATTAATCGCCCTGTGGCAATTGGTCAATGTGGAACAAATTCTGCTGAGACCGTATCAGAAAGACAAAGAAAAAAAAAGAAAAAAGAGAGAAAAACAAAACACTGTTGGAAAGCTACCCGCTTACCTGAGAAATCATCCCGTAAATCCCCCCTCCCCCATTCCAAGATTTTACTTTTGGCTGTTTGGGGACCGTTCGTTGCTAGGGATACTTTGGTGAAACCACACTCTCCATAGGTCAGCCAGATGACTGTGTCGTCATTGAAGCTGTTAAGGATAACTGTACGCAGATCCGAAATAACAGAGGACGTCATTTTATTGGCTGCCCACAGGACGTTTGGTCACACAAGGAGGTGGAGACTGTGGCAGGCGTGGTACGACACAAAGCTCGTCTAACTACCCAACAGAAGGTGAACTGATACTTGATAGGGTACAACCCGGCAGCCCCGCAGCCCGGGCGCCACCTGCCCCCGTCTAGCGAAGCTCGAGAAGCTGGCGCGTGTCGGCATTGTCCATGAGCCTCGCTGTGCTGCACTGGCTTCCCCTAAAACAGCACTTGAAAATTCACCAAATTAGAAGAAAGAAAGAAAGAAAGCAAGCAAGCAGCATTTCCGTTTGAATACCAACACCACTTGGAAACAGACGTAGCGTGGCATGCAAATCCAGATCTAGTCTTTTTTTTTTTAATCCCCTTTAGGTTTTTGTTTTTGTTTTTATATTAACAAATGGAATGGTATGTCTAGTTCAAATATTAGTAGCATAACATGTAAGTGCAAATTCAGTCTGGCCACCAGCGTCCTCAACCTTCCTGTGTGTCTGTCTCCAGAGCAGCGGGCGGACCGCAGAACAGCCATCCGGGCCGGGTCCTTTCCTCCTGGGCTCAGACCGCAGCCCCAGAGGCTGCTCCTCTCTCCCCAGGCCCACCCCTTAAATGCCAGTCGCCTGGAAATAGCCACTTCTCCATTTTCATGGTGATCAAAGCAGTCAGGGTGGGGAAGAAAACTCCACTCAACCCAAGCTGTAGGTATTCGGGCCCTGCCCTCTTCTGCCCTGGAAGGGCCATCCGTTTGCGCTGAGGGGTCTGGGTGCTCCAGGACCCGGAGTTGTCCTCGCCGCCTTGGAACCGGGTCACGGCCAAGCTCCCGCGGTCCGCCGCCCCTCTCCCCGGGCTGCGGTCACACGGAGCTGAGCTTCACCAGACCGCGCACCGAGTCCTCGTGCAGGGAGTCCTGGCTGGCCAGCCCCAGCACGTGCATGGTGCGGCTGTGGGCCAGGGGGCTGCCCGCCAGCATCCGCGGCGGCGAGGGCGCTTCCTCCGGGGTCAGGAACTGGTGGCCCACGTGCTCGTCTTTCAGAGGCAGGATGTCTGTGAGCGCCGCCTCGGCGGTGAGGTTGGGCATGGAGGAGGGTGGCGTGGGCTGCCCGAGCGTCAGGCTGGCGCACGGTGTGCCCAGGCCCGGCTTCCCAGGCAGGTGCAGCTCGTCGCTGGTGAGGCTGGGCTCACTCTGCAGCAGGGGTGTGGCCGCGGCCTGCAAAACGAATTTGGTGCTCTGAATGCACTGGTCCTGGTCGCACTGGGCAGCAGGAGGGAGCCGGCAACCAGGAGGCAGAGAGGCGATGGGCATGGGGTTGGGGGGGAGGGGGCACAGGAAGGGGAAGGGAGGGATGTGAGAGAGAGAGAGAGAGAGAGAGAGAGAGAGAGAGACCCATTAGTGATGCTCAGTGAGACAAGGCAGAGAGCACGCACAGGGGCCTGGTATCAGCCAGGGACTCCCAGCACCTGGAAAATACATGCACCGAAATAAGCCACTGGGGGGGCCCACAGGTACCCACAGCACCCACAGGTGCCCAGGGAGTTACGTGCAGCCGGAGGCACGATGCTCCTGGCCCTTGACCCCCAGACACGACCTAATTAAGGAAAAATCCCATAGAGACAGTCACAGGCTTCACCACCCAGAATTGTCTCTGGTGATGGGTGGCCACTGCTTGCAGGCTGGAAACCACTTTTACTCGATTGCTTTACAAATACAGGGGCCCGCACCCACGCTCACAGCAGCATTAGTCACAAGAGCCAAGAGGTGGAAGCAGGGGTCCGTCTGCAGATGAACAGATCCACAAAACGTGGTCTAGACGGACGGTGGGCCACAGCTGAGCCATGGACAGGAAGGAAATCTGACACAGCCTACCACATGGATGAACCCTGAGGACATCGTGCTGAGTGAGGTAAGCCAGTCACAAGCGGGCGAATATTCCATGACAACACATGCGGTACCCAGAAGAATTAACTTCCAAACGACAGAAAGTAGAGAGAGAAGGGTGGGTGCCCGGGCCTGGCGGGAGGGAAGAGGGAGCCAGTGTGCCTGGGGACAGAGTCTCAGTTTTGAGAGACGAAGAGGCCTGGAGATGGACAGTAGCCATCTTTGTACAACCCTGTGAGTGAACTTATTGCCACCGAACCAGACACTGAAAAATGGTTAAAAGGGTAAATTTTGTGTTTTGTATATTTTTCTACAAGAAGGAAAGGAAGAAAGAAAGAGAGAGAGAGGGAGAGAGAAGCCCCTCAGGGTCTGGTCAGACTGTTGTTCACAAAGCCCCAGAATTCCCCACTGCTAAATTTCCATCCGCTTCGAGAACCCTTGAGCTTCTGTGTTTTTTTTTTTTTTAATCCGTGAAAGAGAATGCCAACATTTTACAAGATGTTCCCTTTTCTTCTAAGTGTTCTTACGTCATGTCACACCTCACGTCCTTTCCCTCATTTCAGTCACTGGGTGAAGAAATGGTGTAAACATATTTTGAGCTGCCGGAATGTGGGACGTGGGATGTGGGACGTGGGACGTGGAGCATGGAGCCCTCCCTCAAGCGACGGAGCAGGCTTGGATCAGCCAGAAGAGGCCTCGGCGGCATTCAGAGATCTTGACCTTGAGTGTGTGCGGTCAGTCCTTCGAGAGTTTCAGAAACTGCTCTTTGACCAGGAGGAGGAAGAACGGGTGTGACTTTAGGTTCGAGCAGTAAGCGAGGCACTGCACTGTTTCTTCAGAAGTTCTTAGAACAAACATTTCCCCCCTGAGGCTGGAGTGAACGAGTGGCTTGCTCAAGACCTTACAGATAAGAGTGAGGCAAGGACCCAGCGTTTGGGGCTGGGTTTGCTTGGCCATGAACCTCTTTCTACTGCTGCACGGGACACATAGTAGGTACTCCATAAACCTTGTCTTACCATCCCCTCTTCTCCTTTTCAGAACTCCCGAGTTCCTGTAGAACCTGTCCCAGCAGTTTTGTGGCGAAGGTGGCTCACTGACCTGCCCAGGGGACACCTAGAGCTGCCATCACTCCCCCACCTCCGTGCAGGGAACAGAAGAACCATCCACCACGCACACTTTTGGGAGGAGAGAGAGTTCATCGAAATTCCGACTTACTAGGGCTTTCTTCCTTTCTCCCTCCCTCCCTCTCTTTCTTTCTCTTTCTCTCTCTTCCTTCCTTCCTTTCATTCTTTCTTGCTCTTCCTTTCCTTCCTTCCTTTTAAAATTTTTTTTTTATTTAAATTCAATTTAGTTAACACACAGCGTGTTATTAGTTTCAGAGGCAGAGCTCAGTGATTGGTCAGTTGCATATAACACCCAGACCTCGTTACATCACGTGCCCTCCTCAGTGCCCATCACCCAGTTACCCACTCACCTCCCCTCCAGCAACCCTCAGTTTGTTTCTGTAGTGAAGGGTCTCATGGTTTGCTTCCCTCTCTGTTTTCTTCTTATTTTTCCTTCCCTTCCTCTATGTTCATCCATTTTGTGTCTCAAATTCCACAAAGGAGTGAAATCATATGGCATTTGTCTTTCTCTGACCGACTTACTTCATTTAGCCTAAAACCCTCTAGGTCCATCCACATCGTTGCACATGGCAAGATTTCATTCTTTTGGATGGCTGCGTAGTATTCCGTTGTGGATCTACACCGCACCTTCTGTGTCCATTCATCTGTCAGTGGACACTCGGCTTTTCTTTCATTCACTCCACTGTGTGCGTCCTTCTGCCGGATGGGTTTCTTTCTACAACTGCAAGGGGCAGGCCCGCCCCTCAGCCCCCTGAGGAGGAGGGAGAGCTGCAGTCTCTGTGAATTCACAGGCTTTCAAAGGTGATAGACCCAATTTCAGGCAAGAATAGAGTTCTTTACCGAAGGAAAGCAAGTCTCGGGGGAGACCTCACTCTCCATTGGCCTTCTTCCCAGTCCAGGGAGCTCAGGAACACTGAGGGCCCCGGGCAAGGGCTGGAATCTCCTGTTCTCGTTTTCCCCATCACCACCCCGTGGTTTCTGCCACCGCAGTGCTTTCCCGTGGGCTGGTCGGGCACTGGGTTCCAGCTGCTGGCAGGGGGCTGGGGGGGTTGCTTTCTGGTGGGAGATGCTGCACTGCGAGGCGGGGGCCGCGGGCAGGCTGGTGCCGGCAGGTGTTGCTCACGCTCTCCCGTACGGTCAGGCTGGTCCAACACACTGGCTCGGTCTTGACAGGGCAGAGGCAGAGAAGAGCAACCTTCCTGATTAAACATTCATCTTCTGGAAACCGTCCCAGGGCTTTGGATATATTGTGCTTTGCAATGAACGTTTTGTGAAAAGCACCGTTTGGTCTCCTTGATGACCAAGACAGCTGGGCTCCCTCACCGCCTCCTCGACTTTCCGGGGCTCGGTGCAGCCTGGGAGCAGGCCGGCGAGTGACCCCGGGGGCTGAGCTGTGCCTGGAGGCCAGGATCCTGTTCTCAAATCTTCCCTCCTGGAGCTCCCCCCATGCCTCATACCTTCTGTCTACCCAGCACCCTGGGCTCTAAGGAAAGATAAAACAGCAAATCAGACTTGCTTGTCTCTGTTGCCTGCAGAAAGACTTCCTTTTTATTGAACACTAATTGGCAAATTCTATTTTAGGGATCAGTGCGAGACTGACTCTTGCAGACTCACAGAGGATTATGTGAGAGGTCAGAGCTGGAGATTTTCAAGGTCAGGGGCACTAGGGTAAGGGGAGAGGTAGCCCCCCCTCCTGTCTCCAGCTCACTTCTCAGGTCCTTTTCCCTGGTCACTCCCCTCCAGCCATGCCCATTGCAGAGCCAGATTCCCCTGGGAGGAAGGGGTCAGTTAGTTCCTTAGACCTTGTGATCACTGGGGACTTCAGGTGGAGCTGGATGTGGTCTGGAAGGCTTTGTATGACCGACATCACTGCTGCCTCTAACAGGACCACCCGTACTCGGAGGTGGGTTTATTCTGAAGCTATGAGGCTTGAGATCAAGTCCCAGTTCCTGGCAAATTGTTTTCTTTCTCTTAAAGAGAAAGCCCCCTCCCAACCCGGTCCACCCCTGTACACATTACAGAGCTTTCCTGTGGCCAAACTGACAATTCATTAAAACGGTAACAAATCCGTGCTCAGCCTCCCGGTCAGGACTATGAAAAACAGTGTTCCGATTACCAGAGGTAAAGCCTAAGGGCTTAAACACATGAAAAACAATTGACCCTGAACTAATTGCATTAAAAAAAGTCTAAATATAAGTGACTTAGAAATATTTTCAAAATGACTATTTTGAACCCTGGCTTGTATTAACTGACTTCAAGCCTCTCTCCTACATTGATTTCTTCAAACATATAAAAAGATGACTATCTTTCTGAGTATAGTTATGGATATTTCTTTCATCATAGGGACTGCTTTCATATTAATAATTAACCTACTCTCTGCCATGCATCCCTTCCCGCCAGTCTAACTTGCCGCAGTGACATCAGTGAGCACAGTTACCAGGACGAGGAACCTAAGTGTCTAAATCCTGCTGACCCAAAACTTTGAAAAGAATTTGTCCCATTTGAACTGATTTTCCTTTAGACAACCAACCCCATATGGGGGCACTCAGGGACCAGGATTTGTTCTACTGGAGTTTGCCCATATAAATCTCTTATTGGCTCCACGTGACAATGGACTTTATTGGATTCCAACAAGGGACTATAATTCTCAAATTAACTTCGCATGCTTTGAACATCTCCTTCTTAGAAAAGACTCAATGATTGGGAAGCTCCTTTTTTTGTTGTTGTTGTTTTGTTTTTAAGGTTAGCATTCCCTCATTTTGCACAATGCCAAAGTTCCCAGGAGGATGGGTTGATAAACCTTCATGGTTGCAATCCCATTTGATAACTCGGCTGATATTTTCAAGGTCACTGTGGAGGTGATCCATGAAATGATGTACTTATACCTCCTCCTTTTCACCTCTGCTTCTGATTTTTATTTGCCCATTTCTTCTTTCTTCTTCCTCTTCTTCCTTCCCTGTCTTCCTTTCCACCTCTATCTTCTCAAAGGTCAGCCTTTCTTTTCTTATTTGTCTATTTATTTTTTATTATATTCAGCTAGCCACTGTATAGTACATAATTAGTTTTTGATGTAGTATTCAGTGATTCGTTAGTTAAGTGTGACACCCAGTGCTCATCACAGCAGGTCCTTCCTCAATACCCATTGCCCTGTTACCTACCCCCTCCCCACACCCTCCTCCTCTGAACCCCTGAGATTGTTTCTCGGGATCCATAGTTTCTCATGGTTCATCTCCCTCTCTGATTTCTCCTCCCTTTGGATTTCCCTCCCTTCCTCTATGGTCCTCTGTGCTATTGCTTACGTTCCACATATGAGTGAAACCATATGATAACTGTCTTTCTCTGCTTGACGTACTTTGCTTAACATAATCCCCTCCAGTTCCATCCATGTTGATGCAAATGGTGGCTACTCGTCCTTTCTGACGGCTGAGTAATATTCCCTTGTGTATATGGGCCACATCTTCTTTATCCATTCATCTGTTGAAGGACATCTCAGCTCCTTCCTTGATAGTTTGGCTATCAAGGACATTGTTGCTATGAACATTGGTGTGCACATGCCCCTTCTTTTCACTACATCTGTATCTTTGGGGTAAATACCCAGTATTGTCATTGCTGGGTCGTAGCACAGCTCTATTCTTAACAACCAAATTGGCAAAGAAGAAGTCAAACTCTCCCTCTTTGCAGATGACAGGATACTATATGTGGAAAAACCAAAAGACTCCACCCCCAAATTACTAGAACTCATACAGCAATTCAGCAATGTGGCAGGATACAAAATCATTGCACAGAAATCAGCTGTTTTTCTATACATTAACAATGTAACTATAGAAAGAGAAATTAAGGAATCAGTTCCGTTCACAACAGCAACAAAACCCATAAGATACAAAGGAAATAAACCTAACTAAAGAGGTAAAGGATCTATACTCTAGAAACTACAGAACACTCATGAAAGAAATTGAGGAAGAAACAAAAAGATGGAAAAATATTCCATGTCATAGATTAGAAGAATAAACATCAAAATGTCTATCCTCCCCAGAGCAACTTATGCTTACAATGCCATCACTATTAAAATACCATTGACATTTTTCAAAGAGCTGGAACAAAAAAATCCTAAAATTTGTATGGAACTGAAAAAGATCCCGAATTGCCAAGGTAAGGATGAAAAAGAAAAGCAAAGCTGGGGGCATCACGTTGCACATCTTCAAGCTGTATTACAAAGCCGTGATCACCAAGACAGCATTGTATTGGCACAAAAACAGACACACAATGGAACAGGCCAATGAGAGTCCAGAAATGGACTCTCAACTCCATGGTTAACTAATCCTTGACAAATCAGGAAAAAAATATCTAATAGAAAAAAGACAGTTTCTTCAATATAAGGTTCTGGGAAAATTGGACAGCTACATACAGAAGTATGAAACTGGACCATTCTCTTACACCAGACACAAAAATAGACTCAAAAATGGATGAAAGACCTCAATGAGAGACAGGAATCCATCAAAATCCTAGAGGAGAACACAGGCAGTAACCTCTTCGACATTGGCCACAGCAACTTCTTTCAACACATGTCTCCAAAGACAAGCAAAAATGAACTTTTGGGACTTCATCAAGATCAAAAGCTTCTGCACAGCAAAGGAAACAGTCAACAAAACTAAGAGGCAACCCAGGAATGGGAGAAGATATTTGCAAATGACAGTACAGACAAAGGGCTGATATTCAAGATCTATAAAGAACTTCTCAAACTCAATACTCAAAACTAATAACCCAGTCAAAAAATGGGCAGAAGACATGAACAGACACTTCTCCAGAAAAGCTCAGCCTTTCTCAAGCCACCCCCCACCTTCTCAGCTTTTCCTAAGCGGACTCCTCTCTTCAACCAGTAGGGGGCGACATCACTGCTTACTTTTTTCTCTGACAACTTGGTCCAGGGCTTAACGCTCCAGCACTAACACCAAGATGCCCTTAGGTGTCTTTTAGAGATCTAACCACTCACATAATCTCAAGAAAAACCAATCAAGCGCCTGGATACTGGGCAGTGACAGTCCATCCAGTACAAACGGGAAATTGAGAGACTCATGCTATCATTCCAAAACAACCCTTTAAAGGTTCCTATTTATCAAATATTGGGTTGAATTCTATGAAACCGCCATTCTAAAAGTAAAAAATCAGGGACGCCTGGGTGTCTCAGTGGGTTAAGCCGCTGCCTTGGGCTCAGGTCGTGAACCCAGGGTCCTGGGATCGAGCCCTGCATGGGGCTCCTTGCTCAGCAGGGAGCCTGCTTCTCTCTCTGCCTCTGCCTGCCGCTCTGCTTACTTGTGCTCTCTCTCTGTCAAATAAATAAATAAATAAATAAATAAATAAATATCATAAAAAAAAAAAGTAAAAAAATGATCCAAATGCGGAAGACCACTGGAACAGAAACCCAATCTCTTGGAAGAGTGTCTATGAAAAGACCCTCGTGCTGGCAGCAGGAGAAACAATGGGGACATGAGCACGGGTCCGCTGTGCTTGCTGTGTGAGTGCTGGCTGACTGACCGCCTGGACAAAGCGCTGTCATTTAACGTACAAAGGAACTGATGGTTTCAGATGATCAGATGTCACACACATTGTCACTTAATGTTACGAGGTGAAAACAGTGCAGAGATAATTTACTGTTTCTGCAGATTTTCAAATAAAATTGCTCATGTTGGGATACATTTTATTTTACTCTCGCTGACTTCTTGTTTGAAATAAACCTAGCACACAGATTCAATGCTGTTAAAAGCAAAGCTGGGAGTTTTCTAGACGGTCTAGTATACAAATGAAGGGCGAGTGAAATTATTTATGGCTTCTGCTCCAATTCTTGTCAAAAGTATTAGCACTGGGCATTGTTTATGTCTGCTTGGTCACGAAGCCGTCTTCTGGGGGTCTGTGGGTGCTCTGTTACAGTTCCAGAAATACTCTATACTTCTGAAACACACTTGAAATGTAGGTTAGGAGGACAGCTTCCTTCTTGTCCTGTGATTTAACATTATTGTTTAATCTTGCATAACTTCTTTTTCTTACTATTTATTTTTTTCAGATGATGCATGGAGAATTCTGCAATACTAGTTGAATAAATCACGTAAGTGCTGGGTTTAGTTTAATTAATAAAATTAACGATGAATAAAGTTGACATCATGTGTCTTGTAGACATTAAACATGTATTAATTCCGATTTTGTAGTTTACACATTTTAGAGCTCATCTGTGTTTTCAAGTCTTAAAGACTGTCACCATCCCTGGAAAAGCACACAGGCACTTGGCTTACAGTGTCCAGTGGGTAGACTAGCCATGACCTCTGATCTCTCAGCCCATGGACTGATTTGATCGTACCAAGGCTGTCCCTGCACCAAAGAGAACTCCGTCCCTCTGGTTTCTAGTTTCATATTCATAGGGGAACCTTTTGCAGATGTGACAAAACTGGAGAGAGGAAGGAATGAGGTGGAGAAATAAAGACAAGAACAAACCAGTGTTTGTGCAGAACCCCCAGGAGCAAGGCCCTGAGACGGGGACGTTCACACACACTCAGCTGAACGTCTAAGGAGCTCCTCCTGCGTTCCAGGCTGTGTTATCGGCTGGGGCTGGGAGGATGGGACAGGCAGGGTCTCAGTCAGTTCCAATCGCCACTGTTCACCACTCTCCCCTTCTTCCCTTCACAATTTAGGAATTGGAGGCTCTTGGGATTAAAGGACTTGATGTCCCTGATGTCCCAGCCCCAGGGTGAGGACTGGCAAATACAAGCCCAGGGGCTGTGATGCGACACGGAGCTCTCTCTCTACCTTTCCACACTGCGCTGAGTACTGAAATCTGTCCATTTGCATTTTCCCCTCATCATCTTTCAGTTTTATTCGCTCATCCTTGATAGTGTCTAATTCGATCAAGAGACTTGATTTGACTTGGTGAGGGCAGAGTTGACGGGGTGGGTGGAGAGAAAGTCAGGAAAAGATATTAAATGTTGATTTTTGAGAAAAGACTCTTCCAGTAGGAGAGACAAAATCAGGTTAATAGATGAAAAACAGGCAGCTCATGCTTTGTTAACAACGCCGATCGGCTGTTATTTCTAGGACAACTAATAAAATTGACCCACATCTCTACTATTTCAAAGTGAATTTCTACAAACCACATCATTCCTTCGTAAGCATGGGCAGGGAGCCATCTGTAAGTTTTCCCCACTCCCAGCAGGGTACCCCCCCTGCCACCCCCAGCTATCTATGGGCACCTTCAGCTTCCCCTCCCCCTCTCCCTGTGTTTCCTTTGGTGACTTTTATGACCAGCTTGTCACCAAGCTGAAAGGCAGGGGCGGGGGGGCATCCCTGGCTCCTTGTCCCCAGCCCTCCACAGAGACTCCACCCCTGACGGCTGCTGCCTCTTTTCTAAATCCACCTCGGCTGTCTCGAGCAGCCACACTGCCGCAAGGCCTACTGTGAAGGTCTTCTTCTGTTTTCGCCATCTCCGTATTAACATGCCTCCCTCTGCACCGCATGGGACCTCCTGGGCTCCATTCACCCCAAGAAAACCTGATGGTATTGCTCTCTGCAACGGCTCCCTGCCTTGTGGAGAAATCCATGCTGCTTATAAGGCACGCCAGGCTCTTCACACGCTCCCTCCAACACCTGCTTTGCAGCCCACAGCCTGGTAACTCAGTTCTCCGGCTCCTGCACGGGCACGCAGGGGCACCCCACTTGCACCTGTGATCTGTCCGTGCTCTGTGTGGCATGTCTCTCCCACCTCTGGGTGGCTAATGCATTTTAACGAACCTCTTACTATTTGGCTCCGATGTCATCTCTTCCAGAAAGCTTTGCCTGAAACCCAAGTACCTCTGTTTGGAGTCCCACAACTGCCCGGCCTCTCGTTTGCTAGCACATTCTGCTGAAATCCTCCATACACCTGAGTATGAATATTCTCTGAACAGAGCATGTCTTAGTTGAGTCAATTCAGCTAAGGTTCTTCAAGAAAAACGTTCTTTGTGTCAGAGCAAAATATGGCTCAACAATCACTCCTTTTAACCCAAAACTCTTGGAGAATTCAAGAGAATTTGAAGGCTATGGTGATGGGTTCCAATGCTGGCTGACGGTTAAAATCACCTCCGGGGTCATTAAAATGCCAGTGGCTGCACGACCACCTGGGGATTCCGACTGAGCTGGGCTCAGGATATCAGCGTTGGTACCCTAACGTTCACCCAGGGCTGAGGCCCACCGTTGTAATGAGCTCGGCTGCCAGATGTAAGGGCCAGAGAAGAGGTTCAGCTGACACCGATTTGAGGGCTTCTGGAGTTGGATTAGCAGAAAGCAGCCTGGCTTTGTGACTCTGAGCAAGCCAGGCATTATTCTAAAGCCTCAGTTTCATGCTTTGCAAAATGGGAATGTAAGGACCTGTTTAGCCAGAGTGACTCCATCTTGGTTAAAAGCCCTTTTGTCGTTTATGCAGTAAAACTTAAACTGACCCTGTCCCCCCGCCTCCGAGAAACTTACTTAGAAGCAAGTCTGGGAAACCAGTAAAATATGGTCGGCCAGTTCCTAATAACAGAGCCCAGAATACAAGGACGAGTCAGGCCAGCTGGAGACATCAGATCAGTAAAGCACACATACTGTCTCCCTAACCATCCACCTTTTGGGCGCCAAACTTGAGCACCAATTTGGACCAGAGTAATAGGTTAGTTCAAACAACTACTATAGAGTAGATTGTAATTCAATTGGCCACCTGCGTGTGACCTAACATGACTATGCAACTTTCTCTGTGTGTTACAATCTCATTGGCCACCCATGCGTGGCCAGGCTTTTGCTCTATAAAAGGTAGCCTGTAAGATGGGGAGGGGTCGCTCTCTTCGGAGGCGGCCCTGACCGGTCAGTCTGACTTCTAATACTTAGCACAGAATAGAGGTTTGGATAACTTTCACTTAGTTTCAGTCTCGTTCCCCTGGTCAACCAGTCTGACTTCTAAGACTTATAAGATAAAACTTCAAATAACTTTCACTTTGTCTCAGTCTCGTTTTGTTTAATAATAGATCTAACAGGGAATACCTTGTAGGTTGTTGTGGGGGTTAAATGAGATGATCCCTGCAGTAATAGTATCAACACTACACACGCTCCTGACTGCAGTGTGAAAACGCCCCAGCAGAGACCCCCTGACCACAGTGTAATTCTGTATTAAATAAACTTGGTTCCACTTTTAGAACTGCCTGAAATGCACCTTGTTTGTTGTTGTTAGATTCACATTGGGGATTTAAATTCAACTTTAAAGGACTTGAAACCAGTTTTCACATCTGTCTCATTGGGGATTGGGACACAAGAACATTTTTTATTGATCGTGTGCTCTAATTACATCTAATAAATGAAATAAATAAATAAAAAGGAAGACGGTGGGTTGCTTGTGGAAAAATCGCTCCTAGCAATGATGCACAGCTCTTGAATGGCAGAAGGTAAGTGCCTGGATGTCCACTGGGCTCTCAGCACTAGAAAGCCTGCAGGGATTGGGGTTCTTTCTGGCCAAGAGCTGCTGGGCCTGATGTGTTGGCTCGGTTTGAGGTGGTCTTGGTTGGGGTGTCTGTTGGAGGCAGACGAAGCAAGTCTAAAGAAAGGCATGTCATAATCTGCCTCAAGGAATTATGGTCAGTCTTGAAATATTTAAGCTCCTTTTTCCATATTTTGACAATTTCTGGAAAACGCTTGTGTATTTCTCCTGGTCCTAACATTACCCAGAGCAGGACCTGCAGCCCATGTTGGAAGTCACTTTGGTAGGGTCCCCTAGCTCTCTCCTCTGGGGGACTTACAAGCATTTCACAACAGGTGGCAAACACAAAACACCGATTTCCCCCTTCAGGGCTCACTTTACCCATGTTCCTTCCCTCCCACCACATTCCCTCTCCTTTCACATCTATAAATTACTCTTCCTATTTGTTTTTACTTTCTCAGTCCTTAACTTTCCTTTCTTTCATCTATTTCCATAATAAAACAATAATGATATGACCGAAGAGACAAGGGCAACAGATTAGGTAACTTTGTAAAATAAATTCCTAGAAAGACAAGTGCTCTTGAAACGGACGCAAGAAGAAGTAAAACATCTCAATAGACCTGTGAAAAGTAGTAAGTGAATTCATAATAAAAAAACTATCCACAAAGAAAAGCTCAGGACCAGAGAGCCTCACTGGTGAATTCTACCAGATCTTTTAAAAGGAATTAATCCCAGTTCTTCATAAATTCTTCCAAAAAACAGAAGAGGAAGAAACATTTTTCAACTCAGTCTATGAAGCTAATATTATCCTGATCCCAACGCCAGACAAAACAAGAAAAGGAAACTGCAGATGAAAATCTTTTATGAATATAGATGTAGAAATCCTCAACAGAACACCCAGCAAACCAAAGCCAGCAACATATAAGAGGGATTATACATCACGGCTAAGTAGGATTTATCCTAGAAATTTGAGAAGTATGAGACAAATAAGGGGAAGTTTTGGTATAAAGCCCAGACTACAGCAGGGTCTCGAGTCTGGGTCAAGGTGGGTGGCAGGAGTGGGAGGAACCAAGGGTCACAGTGTTTACCCTTTTCTGGGAGGAGCTGGCTGCCCTTCCTGTGTATGGGGACTGAGAAGTTGTTCTCTGCTCTTCTGACCTGTCAAGCTACAAAGATCAGAGATTCACAAAGAGCTTCTAGCTAGATGGGACTTCAGAGACAAATTAGCCTCAGGTCGCATTTTGCAGGTGGGGAAAACTGAGGACCACAGAAGCAGAGTGACTTGCTAATAGTCAAGGGGGATAGCTGGTGAGAGCCAGGACTGGAGCTCTCACTCTCTGCTTCCATCGAGGCTCCTTCCCTCACCTGGGTCATGTCCATTGCTGTTCAAGTTACTGAGCGTGGATGCAATTCACCTGGTTGATCTTGTCATCATGGATATCAGGGAGATGATGATAGTAATAATAATAAAGCTAATACTTATATAACACTCACCTTGTGCCAGGCAAGGTTTTAAGTGCTTAACATGCATTAACTCACCTAATCCCCATAGAAACCTTACAAAGGGTATCAATGTCCCCATATTATGGATGAAAACACTGAGGCAGAGAGGTTAAGCAACTTGTCAAGGTCATTCACCTAGCAAGCGGCAGAAGCCTGGCTCTTTGCACAATTAATCCCCATCTCCTCTTGGAGAGAAGAAGGAAGGCCTCTTTCAAGCCTGGTGCCTGACTGTGAAGTGCACCCCATGTCAAAGACACATCTCTGCACATTTTTAAATCACTGCTGGAACAGCCCGGCCCAGGGACCTGTGTCCCCGACTGCACTATTTACCAAATCTGGAGCAGACTTTACGGGGTTTTTAGATTTTGTCTCTGATAGGGAGAAGGTGGACCATGGAACTCAGCGATGTGGAATTTCTTTACTGTGGAGTCCACGGGAGTCAGGGGGAGCCACTGGTCCAGAAAGCGTATGCAGAATGTCATGTATCTGAACTTACGGTCTGCACATGTCATTAGGGTTCTGGCAGTTGGAGTGTTACGATACTGGAAGGCTCCCCAGGCTGACCTGTGCCTTGATCATTCCTTTATATCCCATGGCACTTTCAGTACCTTGTCCAGAAGAGCTTGTACGCTCTTCTGGAAAGATCTGTGCACGCCTGGACAAAGAAATGAATGAAGCTCTTCCCCTTTCTGTGTGCTGGTGGCGACACGGGCTGTGGGACGTGGCGTCTTCCACCTCCACTCGGTGACCGAGGCAGACAGGGCATGATGTCCAAGTGCTGTCAGCCTTGGCAAGTCACCTGGGGTCATGGGGCCTCAGTCAGTCCCCCCGGTCATGACTCAGGATGCCATGGTTACCAGGTCTGAAGAAGCTCTGATGCAGGTCAGAGCTCTGCCCAAGCCCCCAATCTGACTGGCCCTTCAGGCATGTACCCTAACCATTCCTGCCAGGCCAGTGCCCTCGGGAGTATGTCCTTAACTGGGGTCACGGTGCGGGTCTAGATGGCCTGGACCCCAGAGGCACAAGGGCAATTTTGATGACTCTGATTAACTGTACGAAGCAAAATAACCACCATGTCCCCTTTGTCAAACCTGCCCTCTCTGTCTAGCATAGAGGCACACAGTAGGTGCTCAATAAATGTTTGTGGAATTAACAAAGTATGCTCTCATCCCATCTTAACATAAAGTGGCTTAACAGTGTCAACACCTTGAAGGGGGCTTTGTTTACTTCTTAAACCTAGAGAAAGTGCAGAGCAGGGCGAGCTCAGTACCACGGGAGTCAGGGCGTGAAACAAACCTAAGTTAATTTAGTTTAGTAAGGACCCCTGCTCTCAGAGGCAGCGTCTAGTGAGGGCTCCTCCTGCATCCTTCATGTGTGTGTGTGTATCCTGTCCCCAGACCGCTGCCTCCTCGAGGACAGAGGGACTGCACTCCAGAGATCTCGCATCCCTACCCTCGAGTTGAGTCCTCGGCACACAGCAGGGACTCAGTTACCGAAGGAACTAGAGAATACAGACACGGTATGTGAAAGCTCGAGCACACATCCCAGGAGTTATCGGTGGGAGCCACGGTCAGGATCGCAAACAGGAACTTTCTCCTTACAGGACTTTTGTTGTGCACCTGCCGATCTCTGAGAAATACTTCTGAACATGGATACTGTTGTCCATAGTGCCTGTTCACGGAAAGGAGGCAGTATACGAAGTAGACATGGGCATTAGCCATCAGACTCGTTTTGGATCCATGAATTTGTGGCTATGTGCCCTGGGGCAGATGAATCCCCTCTCTTAGCTTAAGAGAAAAAAAAAAAGGCGAGAGACAAGCAGGCCCCTTTGCATTGCTGGTTTGGATTCAGTAAGATTCTGCTCAAATACTTTGCACACAGTTGGTGTCACATACATATAATCTCTTTTCCTGTGGGCCTCTCTCCTTGCTCTCTCAGTCCTCATTTCCCTCCTCTAAAAATAAGGCGGTGACCCTTAAGGGCCTCTTGTATGGGTGAGTGTGGATAGAACAAGATGTCCTATGGCCACTTTCAGAGTGGAGCGGCAAGGACCGTGACGCGCATGCACTTGCCTTTAAAGGAGACACTTGATCAGCAAAACAAAGCACCACAGCACAAACCAGACGCCCCCGCCACCGACAAACAAGCCCCCTCAAACTTCTCCTGGGGGCCCGAGCCCATTCTCAGGGGTCACAGGGAGGAAGCGGTTTCCCTGAGCGCTTATTGAGACAGCTTTGAGACTGCTGCTTCTAAAGCAGTTCTTTCTAAGCTGAAACAAAGTGTCCAAGAGGCTCTCATTTTTCCAGTCTACCCCAGAAGACAGGTCTTTGATCTGCTTGTTACAGAAACTCTGTTTTGGGTGATTCCCATCTACAAAGAATAAACAGCTCCAAGTGGGGTCACATTGGGTTCCCTCCTGAAACACGGAGTTTCTTTAGGGAAATCCGCCCCAACAGAGGAAAGCCATGGTCTTCCAGACACCTAAGGGTTTTTAAGAGACTGACGGTCAGAGCCAGACCTGACTGTGCTTTTAGGAGCCCATGGAGGGACTCCCGCCCTAGCCCCAAGTCTCCCACCTGCAGACTGGAAACAAAGCCTGTCCGTATGTCACACCTCGCAGGACACCTGTGAGCCTTCTGTGGCGACACTTATTCAGTTTGGGCTCTTAATGAAGAAAACCTTGTCTGATTATGTGCATTAAGCTGTGCATGGCTGACCTAAGGTTTGGGCTGAGAGACGGGGGAATTGGCCACCCACTGCACGGAGTGAGGCGAAGGCATGGAAAGGGACTACCTGGCCGGCCCTGCTGCCAGCGTTGGTACCTCATTCCCTAGACAAGGCCCTGGTTCCGTGTAAGGGGGCTTCCCATCACAAGGTGCCACGTCCTGCTCCTGGAGGACTTTTTGCACGCGTACCTCCCCTTACACGACCCAACCTGGAACACACCAACCACTCAACGGCCCTCGTCCTTCGCTGGGCACAGCCTTCACTTCACGCTTCCTTCCCCCCGGTGAGCCTTTCAGTGGGTGTCCAGGAAAGGTTTCTAGCAGTGCTTGGTTTGTTACTGGGTTAGTGACACAGAAGCAGAAGAGAAGCCTTTGCAGGAGCGCTGGGCCTGCCGCAGGCACTCCTACCATGTCGCTCTGTGACTGCGTGGCCCCGTACGCGGCCATCCCGTTGGAGGGTGCGGCTGGCTGCGGCGTGTCGGGCTGGATGTAGCCTCTTCTGTCGATTAGGCTGCCAGAGAAAACCAAACCATACGTCGGGAGAGGGAACAAAAAGCCAAAGGCGTCATCAACCCTATTTTCATTCCCATTTGTGACTCCCTGTTTCTGTCTGGCCCCAGTGCGGGCCCCTGGGGTACACCCCGACTTACCTTCACGTCCAGTCAGGGACCAAATTCTGTCACCTCGGCCCTTAAAAAAATGCCCGTAGCATCTGTTCCCTCCCTGTCACCTGCTGCAGGCTCCCATGGTCTCCCACCCCATCCCCCTAAGCTTCCTCTAGCGCCCAGTCCTCATAAGGTCTCCCTGCCTGCTTGCCCTGCTCTGGGGTCACTCGCCAACACTCGCCAATACTCCTACTACTTGTCCCCACTTCCCACCCCGGCCTCAGTCCGTGCCTTCTTAGGACAGGCACCGTGTTCCCAGGTCCATTCCTTCCTCAAGTGTGTGACACCGCAGCCCCAGCCCCGCCCGCTTGCGCCGGTGTCGGAGGTCCCTGCATTTTGCTCCGGCTCTGGGTTTTCTTCCCCAGTCACTCTCCCTTCCACTCCACTGTCCGAAGCCCCCAACCCTTGCTCTTGCCCCTTCTCTGGATTCTCCGGGCCCTGCACGGGACCCCTGTAGTGGCACACACCCCTTTCCACCTGGTGTCGCCGGGGTTTTATCCGCAGCCCCCCCATCTAGCAGCCTGTCAGCTCCAGACAGCAGCCTTCATCTTCCCCCAAAAGCACCTGCCCCGGCCCCACGCCCACCCTCACCCTGGACCGGGCCCCTCCGCGGTCCCTCAGCGCGCCCTGTTGGTCACGTCCTGTCGGGATCCCCCGCTGGCCGATTTGCATCTGTCATGGACTGTAAGCGTCACGAGGGCAAGAACCAGGTGTTAATCCTGGAGCCCCACCACGGACGCCCAGTAGGAGCTGCGCAGAAGCTTGGTGGCTGAATGAGTAGAAGTGGGTCCCTGTCTCCCGCTGACAAGTGCCCAGAGAACAGTAAAACCATCTCTTCTGTGGCCCCCGGGGCGCTGTGGCCCAGACGGAGGAATGGGAAGCTTTACACAGCCATCAAAAGAGCTGCCTTTTTCCCTTCCCAAGCGAAGGCTCAGTGTTCCTCGAGTCTAAGGGCAGGACTGCAAAGAGCAAGGGGGAGGTTGGGCTGAGGAGTGGTCGCTCCTGGCGTGGCCCCCGCCACGTGGGGCTCGGCCGCTGGCCCCGCAGCCTCTGCAAGATGCTGCAGATGCGTCCTGGTGCGTGCGCGCCCCTCCTCCCGAGGGTGGCTGGCCGGTCCCCTGAGGCCGCCCCCCTCCTTGTCAGGTTGCCTCTCAGGAGACATGAGTTTTTCCAATGAGCACCTGCGGGTCTCCAGACCGCACAGTCACAAAGCCTGAAAAAATATTTGTGACAATGGGATTCTCTCTGCTTACAGTTTCGGTTGGATTCCCAGAGGTTTAGAAAAACCAAGAGGCGACAAGGACCTCCATCTTCCAAAGGGGGGGGGGGGGGCGGGTGCTGGAGCCCCATGCAGCTCAGACCGAGTGTGTGACCCCTGCAAGGGCACAGAAGATCAAGTGGAAAGAGCAAAGAAGGGTGGACGGCGGTCATCTGCAGCCCACGGTGGACAGGAGCCTTGCAGGTCCCCTGGGACGGGCCCGTGTGCAGTGGGGGTGAACTGCGACTTTACAAAAGCTGTGCTGAAATCCTAACCCGGCTACAGGTGAAGGGGAGGAGAGTCTGACTTTCAGTGAACTCTGGGGACCCTACTCACGGAAATGACACCGTGTTCCAGGACACGGAAGTGCCCCAAGTCCTTTGTTTTATTTTTAGGTCACAGAGAAATTAAGGGGCTTGCAGGGGATTTCATTCAGGAGCAGGAAAAAAAAAAAAAAAAGAACGAGGTCATCAAAAGAGTCTGAAAGGACAGAAGGGAGGACAAAATGAACTTCTTCTCAGCCTTCATCCTCTGTGTTCAGCCTGTTTCATGGACCAACCACACACTCAACACTGTAACATTCTGCCTCAAGTCTCCTTTCAGTCCTCACAGTGGCCTGGGAACCCTTCTAATCTGGACGCCCTCCCCTGCCCTCACTTCTTGCTTTGCCTTCTGTGGTCCCCTCACTCTTAGACGTGAGCTCTTTCAGGTCTTCCTCTAATAGGCCATGCTCTCCTCTCACCCCAGGGCTATGGCACATGCTGCTCCTGTGTGTCCTCCCCCAGGTTCCTTCCCCCAATTCCTACTCATCCTTACAACAGACGACAACTTTGGCCCTCTCCTCTGGGAAGCCCTCCTGGGTATCCCATGGAACCTGCACCCCACCCTCTGTCACAGCCACTCTTTGACTGTGTAGACTGTGTTCTGTTCAACCTGTCAGTGACAGGATGACCCTTAGCACCAGCCCACAGGGCCTGACTGATCATACCTTGGGACTTTCTGTCTTTCTAATTTTCCATTCCCTCTGCTAGACTTGTAGGAGAAACCCCTCTCCCAAACCTGGCCATTTCCACCCCGCAGCCATGCACAGTCCTGGGGACTCGTGCAGGGAACCAAACGTGGGTCTTCGTCCTCATGGTTCCTAGTTCTCAGAGGGGAACATGAAGACATCTCACAAGTACATCGTTACACCGTTTCGGAACACCTTAGGGGAAATTCAGGTACATGAGGTTAGGCACGCTTGTGGTTCGTAGTCCCCGCTGCAGAGGTTTGGCTGGGATGCCCATGGCAGGTACTGGCTCTCTTAGGGGCACTGGGGTGGGTGAGGTAGGGCAGAGAGAGAAGGGGCAGAGAAGGCGCAGGAGGGAGAAGCAAAGACAAGCGCTCTCCCCCTGTCATTTCTGTCCAGGGCCAGTTCCAGGAGCCGGTAGGCACAGGGGGAGAGGCCCGGGGCCCATTTTCCCTGCACAAACCCAGGAGCAGGGCATGTGGTTCTGAGGGGAGGGCCGTCCTCAAGAAGTGCCCCATCCAGAGGGACTTGGGTTCTGGAAAGAATACAGCCCCAGCTCAGCCACAGTAGGACATTTTATCCAGTCGTGGAAGCAGTAGATTTGGTTGTGATGAGATTTGATAAATAAACGATACGGAGCCCGGCCCAAGGCAAACCGAAGAACGGGAAACAAGAAAAGAGATTTGTTACAAATGGGAGACTTCAAAATTCCTTTCTTGGGTTCAGATGCGTTTCAGATTTGGGGAAGGAGGCCTGTTCTGTTGTCCTTTGTCTCTTATGCTCCTCTGAGGCCCCTCACCTGGGCCTCACGGCCTGGCCCCAGGATCAACAAATACAAGCCAGTAGGAAGCAAAGCCAATTCTAAAGAAACAAGCATTTCCTGAGGGGTTTTCTGGCCCAAAGAGCCCCAACAGGGTTCCTGGGCGGGTCTGGAGGTCTCTTGGGGAAAGTCTCGCACCTTCCCGGGCACGTCTGACGCCCCAGCCCAAGGCGACCTTCCATCCAGAGTCCTTGGCTGTCCCTGACTGCAGCCCCTCCTCGGAAGAGGCCCCTGAGGGACAGGCCAGGGGGCTCCTGAGGGGTCTCAGTTTGGGGGGAGAGTGGCATAGTAGGGTCCCAACTTTCTAGGCCCAAACTAGAAAATGATCAACTGCTAATTACCCAGTAGTGACAGTTATATAACCCGTTAGTACGAGGCCTAGGAATATATGCTTGGGTTTATTTCTGCGGGGAGGGCAACACTCTTACTGCCCTAATGATATTTCAGTCAGCCTGATGATAAAATCGAGTTTGCCTTCCACGAGCACACATTGGCCATGACTGGCCACGGAGGTCGAAGCACAGAGTGGGGCCACCTCGGAGACCACGCCGGGGCTCTCGTGTAGTGCATTTATGCATTTGGAGGCCAAAAGGGAGGAAGTAGCATGTTTTGGAAACTCATTCTAGAGACTCGGAATACGTGCTTAATAAATACATTGGATGATTATCTGATGACTCTGTTGGAAATGCTCTGACAGTCGACTCACAAATAATGAGGAGCCGACTGCATTTTGTACTTGGGTAGCTTCCCCAGGGGGTGGGGGGACAGCACGTACATCCCTCACTCACACTCGTTCTGATGCCAGAGCCTGGGTTTGGGTCCTGACCAGGCGGCATTTACTAGCTCGGCAAACGTGGGCGCATGTTGGAACCTCTCTGGGCCAGTTTCCTCATCCACAAAATGGGATAGAATAGTGCCTACCTCTTAGGTACAGAGCGAGGTTTTAAAAGCTGATACATATAGGGATGCCTGAGCGGCTCAGTTGGTCGGGCAGCAGACTTGATTTTGGCTCAGGTCGTGATCTCCGGATTGTGAGATCGAGCCCTGCGTAGGGCTCCACACTCAGTGCCGAGTCTGCTTGAGACTCTCTCTCCCTCTACCCCTCCCCCCACTTGGGTGCACGGGCTCTCTCTCTAAATAAATGAAATCTTTAAAAGCTGACACACATAAAGCACTTAGAGCAGATCAAACACTGCTCATGAGTGTCAGCCGCTGCTATCACAGTGCTGTCGCGTTACCATCACCATGGAAACTCAGCTCTCAGCACCCATTTCTACAGCTTTCCTAACTGCTTCCTCCATTGCGTCCTGGACCCCCTACTTGGCTAACCACCACTCTCTCTTCAGCATGGATGCTCAAGATGACTCCACAATTAATGAATGGGAGTCACATGCCTCAGTTTCCCCATTTTGATCCTTCGGAGATTTTCCTCATCCTTGACAAGAATTCAGTGAAAGAACCAAAAAGACGGCAGGAACAGCACCATAAGCAGAGCCAGATCTCTACTGCCCCAAGGCCACGTCTCTGTGGCACAAAGCTGACCACTGGCCTGGCAGTAACCCAGAGGGTGCGATCGAATCTAACAGCGGGTTTTGTGGCTGGCTCTCTACCTCACAAGGCCTGCGCTGCCACACCTAAGTTGTCGGCTTTTCCGAGGTCCGCTAAAGCGCCTGACGCTTTCCCAATCTCACCTTGGAGAGATGGGCCCGCACAGGGCAACACAGCAATTGGTGAAGATGTTCCCGTAGCTGTAGGGATTGTAATTTTCTTTGCCTCTTTTATTTGACCAAGATCCTTTAATCTGAAAGAAAAAGGGAGACAATAACACCAACGCCACAGCTGAGGGAAACTGGATTGGAGGAAGGCCATAAAGAATGCGAAGTCATCTTTACTCATTTCTTTGCCAGGAAAAACCGAGACACTTTCTCCAGAAAAACAGGCAAATTTTTTTTCTCTCTAATGTGAACCAAACCTGGGTCACATTAGAGAGAAAGTAATATTCTTTGGGGACAATAATCTCTTGTTTCTATTACATGGCTCCAGAAGGTCAGCTCACATAAGCCTGTGGAGGGTTTTTCAGACCCACAGTTGGCGAGCTCAACGGTAGTTAAATGAATGGTGGCCGACGGTTAACACGGCTCCCCTGCCAACTTACAGCCTGACTGAATTTGGCCTCACAGTGTTGCCCAAATAATCTCACAGATGTGAATATCCACAGCTACCAAACACAAGTAACTGTTAATATTCTCTTAACTCACGTATCTCTCCAGCCTTTAAGGCAATCTGACCGAATCTGAGGTAGTTAATCGTGGTACTGACAGAGACTGTCAGAAGCTAAATATTCAGAGCAGAGAGGACCGGGCTGTGAGGAACCTTGCCAACATCGGGATTTCTCTTTTTATACCTCCTCTCTGGCCTCATTAAGTACACACAGGCAATCCCGGACAGAAAGTGAAACTCTGGGTCAGGGTGGTCTCCTCCAGAAACGGAACGCTCATGTGGTAAACCTGAGAGGTGGATTCATTCGTTCACCCTGAGATGTCAGCCGGGCATGGTGTCCCTTCAGGGGACGTGTGACAGGTTGCTCACAAAACTACTGAAAAGGAAGAGAATCTCCTCCCTCAGTATGTGGAATTGGGTGTCCCTTAGCCGACCTCAGAATCTGACTGATGTGGTCAGAAAGTAGGACAATTCGGAGATCCCCAGCTGGGAATCGTGGAGGCCGACGTATGAAGATGCTTCCACAACACATTTTTCGCTCTCAGAGGCTCACATCTGGACTAGGATATGCAGAAGGCCTTGGCCCCCAAGCTCTTGTCTCCTTTCCCCCTCTGCCTCTGGACACAGACGCCCACACCCAGCACCGCGGCCCACCAGGAACTTACGTCTTCATTTGTCGTCTGGTTGGAGCTGATCAGGTACGTGTGAAAACCCGAGAGGCCGACAATAGACCAGACGGAGAAGAAGCACACCACGGCCTCCAGCACAGTGGCCTGGAGTCAAGGAGCAGAACGGGGAAGGCAGGGGGACTCTCAGGGTGGCCAAGGAGCCTGGATGACATGAGGTTTGGACGGGAAACACCCACAGACACTCCCTAAGGCCTTTGAGCTTGTCTTGCTTCGCGTCAGGGCCATCCCTAGTCAGAGCGGTGTCCTTCAGGCTGGCAACGTGTCCCCTTCTCTTCTAACCTCACCTCGTTCATGCTCAGTAAACCATCAGTGGGCTCCCTGAGCTGTCACATCAACAGTTCTCTCTCTCCCCCAGTCTGGTGTCAAGGGTAGGAGTGAATTGTCACAAAACAACAATCGACAGTTGGGCACAGGTCTGGACACTGGTGCCTGTAAGCCTGGGCAGGCCTTCTCGTCATGCTTTCTCTCTCCCTGACGGTCCCTTCACCCAACGGTGGCTGCCCACCCCCACCTATGAGTGGGTTTCTGAGCCAGGGGGCCTTTTCTCAGAGTGGCATTGGGGGAGGGGTATTTCTAAGTAAGGGGACTTCTTTCCAGTCCCTTAACCCATGCTGACACATGGGGACATTTTCAGCTAGTCGACAGGCGACTAGGAAATGCGGATGCTCACCAGTCATTGAGGAGGGGGAGTCCAGAATTCCACAAGATGTGCCATAGCCAGAGGAAAGTGTGGTGTCCCTCAACAGCTGACATAAATCAACCTAGAGTGTGGCACTTTGAAAGGACTAGAGAATTCTTCTGTCCCACGAATGTTCATGAAATTCTATTTACAAGATATAGATGTTTCACAGGGAAAAACAAAAATATCCATCCTAGGTCTGGCAGTTGAAATACACACCATGCATCCCCCATCGATAAGTCACACCAGGCTTGGAGAGAGCAAATTCCCGTGCTTTCTTTATGCTCCCAAGGACAGAAGCCATAGAGCATGCTGTAATAGACCACCATTGATTTTTTTTTTCAGGATTGAAAATAATTCATCTTTCAGCCAGAGAAATGAACACAGTATTCAGTGTGGTGTCAGAATCTGCCATGTCATTATTAACAAATACCATGGTCTGGGCACGCGGGGTGGCATGCGAAACAGGAGAAGCCAACAGGCTCCTGCCTGACTGCCTTTAGGCACCAGGAGGAAACATGGGCTGTGCTCTGGGCGACGGAGAGATATGCTTTACTCTTCGAAGGTTTGAACTTCTAGAAACCGCAAGCACTCAGAAAAACACTTACTCTGATGTTAGATGGACACGTGAAGAGGAGAAGAATGTTCTTCTGCCAGCTAGCTAAGAGGGAAACAGCCCCAGGTACCCAGTCTTCCAGATGCCAATATACGGGGCTCCCAGAGGGCCTTGTCCGTTCCTCACAGAGGCAGGCAGGAGGCGGACAGTGAGGAGTAGCTACATCTTTTGAGAAGGGAAACTAAAGCACCACTTTGGAAAAGCAGGTAGGTATGGACATGTAGGGAGGATCGGTGGGGGCAAGAGAGAGATGCAGAGAAACAGACCCCATCCCAGGGGGACCACCAGCCTGGGCACCCTCTTTTCATTTCTCCCAGGTTTGTCCAGATGGGGCAAATGGTGATGAGGGGAGGCTTCGGGTACACCTGGGGACACACGGATGGTGGCCCTTGTAGCAAAGATGGTCTCATTCTCAGCTGCCTTCTCACAGGTGGGGACTCACAGATGCCCCTCCTCCGACCATCCCTACTCCCCCTCCAGGGACAGACAGGGCAAGCAAACCCCGTGGGGTCTAAAGGCAGAGGTGAAGCGGAGCCCAGGGAAAATGATGGAGGTAAGCAGTGGGAAGGCTGAGTCAAGGAAAAGTGGGTTGCATTAAGGCAGGTGACCCTGGCAATGAATTTGCACAACTGGAAGAAAAGATAAGAGCTAGAAAGGTCAGAGAGGAGGGGACCCATGACACGGAAACAAGCAATGGTCAGGGCAAAGAAGAGAATACAGAATGAAGGCAAAGGACTTATTTGCTGAATCATACATGAAGAGCCAAACTTCCGTCTCAGGAACACTTCGGTGTCGCCAAAAGTTTGCAGTTGGGTAGAAGATGGTGGCGTCAGAACAGACACAAATGCTAATGCATGAACCATCTAAAAACAGGCATGTCCGTGCAGGAGGATCACAGCATTTCAAGTGGCTTCTGCCCAGCTTCTGGCTGCTGCCCCATTGCAGCGCCACTTAACATGACCACTGGTCGGAGGAGGCATTGTTACCAGTGGACATGTAACATTCAAGGCTTACAGCTCCAAAAATAAGCTTGCAGTTTTCTGAATTAGTATCTTATGAGCTTTAGAGACATTTTATAAATAGCAGACTGCATGGTTAGCTCAGAGCTGGGTCAGAATGATAAGAAGACAAGGCAGGACGCAAGATGCAGCCCCTGCGCTAGCCCCTCCCGGCAGACGCCCCCCACCGTGTGTCGCAAGGAGCCATCACCACCCTTCATAACAACTTGTGGCTGGTGTTTCTGGCTACGTGGCCAGTGGCACTCCAGAGGCTTCACATGGATGAACTCACTTGATGCTCAGTCAGTGAGCCGGTGAGAAGTGGGATTCCCAATTACCTAATAAGGAAACTGAGGCAGGGAGAAGTTCAGTACTTTGCTTGAGAAATCGTAGAGCAGGGAATGAACTCCTGGATGTGTGGCTGGGCCACTAGGACAGAAAAGCCGTGGGCTGGTTCCTTTCCTATTCCTGTGGAGGCCCTGATGGCTCTAGGCTGGCCGCATCCCACTGGGGGAGACGGGGACACTCCTTGTCACGGATTTGTGACCCTATGGCAGCCTAAGTAGACCACTCCCCTTCAACTTCACTTTCAGGCAGGGGGACAAATAATTGAACACATCTTCTCACCGACTCGATAGCCAGATGGTGAAAATACCTATGCCTTGATAAGATCAGTATAAATTTCTCTTGGGTGTCTGGGTGGCTCAGTCGGTTAAGCTCTGCCTTTGGCTCAGGTCATGATCCCAGGGTCCTGGGATCGAGTTCCACATCAAGCTCCCTGCGCCGTGGGGAGCCTGCTTCTCCCTTTTCCTCTGCTTCTCATGAATAAATAAATAAAACCTTAAAAAAAATTTCTCTTAAATGTATCAAACCTATTTACTGAGAGTTTTAAAAGGGGAAATGAGGGAAAAAAAACATGCCAATTCCACTGAGACCTAATTTAATAAGAGCTGAATGTTTACTGCCTCAGAGATGGCTCCAAATTACAGCAGTTACCACAGCCAGCCTCTGTCTCCCTGTGGCCTCCAGTAAGACAGGGAGCCCCTTGTGTGGTCGGGGGTGGGGGGGCGCTGGCATTCTATTCTCCGTAGCTTCTAGCCCAGGATAGTGCACATCGAGGTAATCACTAGATGACTGTGGGAATGCAAAAGCCTGGAAAATGCTGACGGGCAGACACCCTCCCACTGGGTTCCCGCTCCATCCCAGAAGCACCGGCTCGGTGCCTTTCTGTGTGTGCAGCCAGCCCTACACTGAGGACAGCAGAGGTGGGGAGGGATTCCCTCCCTGCTCAATGGGAGTAGCGGTCTGTCTGCCCATGAGAGGTAAGCAACGCGAGAGTCCCTTGCAGACATGTGGGCAGGGTGTTGGACAGCCTGGCGAGGGCATCTCAGTATCTGGAAAATCACAGAAGGTGAGAGATCATGGAACCAAAGATTTTTAATCTTCCTGGGTCCCCACTCTTTTCTCATAAAAATACGCAGACATGCTTTTTTTCCCCCTTATAATTTCAGGAGTTTTGGAAACTCCCCTGATACCTCTCCACAGATACACACAGACCTCAAGTTAAGAGGTCCTGATTTATTTTAATCCCTTAATTTTACAGCTAGGAAGCTGAGGCCCAGAGGGGTCAAGCCACTTTTAGAAGCTCACACAGGAATGCCGAGTCCAGGCTCTGGCTCGGGCGCTTTCCTTCCTGAACACTGGGTGACCCAGGCTCTGGGCGGCCTACGGGGCTGAGGGGCACTTCTCTCTGCAGCCACAGCCCTCACGAATTTTAATCCGCTTCAGGTCTCTGTCGTGGATTCTGATGTTTAAAATGTAAGAAACAAATGTTCTTGGTCATCTTTTTTTTTTTCCCTTAAAAATCACAGTAAACTCGGCAGCGCGCCCTCCCAGGAAGGGTTTCTGTGGAAGCCGGCCTTCGGCGAAGCCGCCCTCTCGTCTCTAGACTCAGCGTCTATGTCAGCATTGGATGCTTGCGGATATTTGGGGTCAGGAACCTGTCAGCATGTTTTCCACACCTACTGGATGACCCTATAGTCCTTAGACAGAGATGGGAAAACCAGCTCGTGCCACCGTCACCCGAGCGCCCCCCTGCGTGGGGGGTGCAGGCCCTTCACATCCCCGTGATTCACGTGGCAGATACTGTCCCTGCAATGGCTCATTGGTATGTGTACGGACTCCTAGAATACCATCTGGAAAGACCCACAAACACCGACAAGGTCAAGAGCAGTGCTCCTTTTTTAAAGCTTGTGTTTCTGACCATTTGAAATCTTTTACAATGAGAGTATGTTCTTGTAGTACTTGAGCGATTTAAGAAACCCAACACCATCCTCCCCCACTCTGTGCCCTCATGAGATGTAATCTGATGTTGCTTCTTCACGGGACTCTCCCAGTCAGACTGGTCAAGGGCACTGGGAAAGCATCTCCACTCCCTGCGAGGAGAGAGGGACTGGCGGTGAGGAGTTCCGGCCCCTAGTTCTGGCAACACTGTTGAGCAGAAATTAGGGTCACATGACCCTTCAGTGCTGACTCGGCTGTAAGGGACCTCAGGGCGCCTGTCCTACTGATTTTCTGGGGTCCCTCTGAGGATCCACAGATATTGGGACAGAAGGGTCTGTCCTAAAAGCTGAGTTTAGCAAAGGCTTGTGCTGCCTTCATTAATTTTGCAACGGGCAGTACGGTGTCCCTCCTTCCTGGGGGAGCTGAGCCAACTCCAAACCTTCTACCACATTCCATTCAAACAGAACCGTGTCCATTAGGCCACCGGTGCCTTTCAGACATTGCGCCTTGAAATGAATGCAAACTGGGGATAAAAAGGCTTTCTGTCAGAAGCCTCCACCCACGTACAATCAATTACCATTTGATTTAGCAACCACTGGAAACTCTTCGTTTGGGAGCGCCGAACAATAAGTCATGATTAAAAATGACTGTAATCCTTTTAATTGGATGTTAATGCCGTTTCATTCCAACGACCGCGGATCACAGGGCTTCCCTTCTCTGGCTCCTCCTCAAATGACACCGCCCACCCTGGGGTCCTGTCCCTGTGGGGTTCCACCTCGCAGAAACTCGAAGCTGGGGAGCCCGGGGAGTGGCCATGTGGCTCCCCAGGCACCATGTGACGGGCCCCATTTCCTTTGAGGTTAGAGCATTGTCATCGCAGGCTCCTGAATTTTTCCTCCTTCCGTATTTCATGCAAGGAACTACAGAGGATCCTGAAGGTATTTCTAGTCTCAAACGGCAGTTCCCGGGGCGGGGGGTGTCATCGTTTAGGTTCGGCTCCTCAGTAGACTGCAAATAGGACTTATTTCCCCCCAAACCAGTGCTGGCAGTCTCCCTTTTCTGTTGTGCCCTCTCTCTCCTGGACACCCAGGGCTGAACCCTCAGAGTTGTTTCTGAACCCCCACCCCGTCCCCTCCCAGCAATCAGTATTGACTGCCTAGCTGCTGGCTAAGCTGTCCTCTAGTCACTCATTCAATTTTGGGGGCCTTTCCACTATAAGCATCTCCTCTCTCCTTCCTTGTATTCCCTGCTGCAAGGTGAGTATTATTAAGGCAACAACAAAACCCAGCTCTGGTGATGTCATCACCTGGCAAAACTCAAAGCTGGTTCCCTAGCATCCAGGGGAGGAAGGTGGTCCCACTCCTTCACCGCTATCCAAACCCCTCCCTTCCTGGGAGCAGTCACTGCTGACCCCCACCCCCAAATGGGGTTAGCCATCCCGGCCCCCCTGCCCCTGCCTACCACGTGTGTGAGCCCAAGGGCATCTGTGTGCTTCCACCATGAGGGCAGAAGGCCGGCTGACTGGGAGCCAGCACCCCGCAAACCTTGTTGAGGGAACGAATGAACACAAACCCAGCTCCGGCCCTACATGTTCCCTGCTCTTCCCTGACACGTGCTGAGATCCCGCCCAACCACCAGGCTTTGCTCAGGCTCTCAGTTCTGCTGGGGACCTCTTCCCTCCATGTCCCCTGTTAGCACATCCCCCCCCCAATCTTTCCAAGCCCTGTGCAAACACCACCTGCCAAAGCCTTTCCTGACTCCCCTGCGAGATGCCCTTCTGGAACCCGCCCCCACCCTCCGGCCCCAGTGTGCAAGCTCTCTATGATTTCTGATGCCACTTAAGATTTATTCTGCTTTTGAGAAATCAGAGTCCTCCGCCAGATCTTGGCATCAACAGATGCTCGCTGAAGAGAAGCATGAACCACCCCGCCCACCCTCGCTGTCTGCCCCCTTGGATAGATCGTCAGCAGTAAATCCACTGACAGAGAAACCTTTCCCGGTGCCCTGATTCTTT
Source organism: Lontra canadensis (assembly GCF_010015895.1). NCBI lineage: Eukaryota > Metazoa > Chordata > Mammalia > Carnivora > Mustelidae > Lontra > Lontra canadensis. Next base: position 6,537,766 of record NW_022631086.1, on the reverse strand, counting down.
GACAAGATATTTTGATATCATGGTCCGGAGATCAGATTGGAGGCCACGGAAAACATAAATTTGAGTTATTCTCTTGCCTGAGAACTCTCTGCTGGGTCACATGCAGAGGCAACAGGGGACTTCGGTTCTGTGCTCAGGCAACGCCCCAGAAAACCTCTTGTTCTAAGAACTTGGTGCAGGACAGACTCTGGCCCTGTCGGGACTGCGGGGCTGGAGAGGATGAGCTGAGGGCGGCAGGGCCAGCAGCCAGGGAGTGGTTTCCATGAGGGTGAAATTCACAGATCCGTCTCATCCATCAGAAACCGACCACCTCCAAAGAGGCCCAGACTGCCAGGGCCTCAGCAATGGAAGGGAGCTTGGGAGTATTAACATGATCTGATGCTAGAAGCTTCTACCACGCCAGCAGCACGATCCATCATCTTTGGGACCACCCCTGTCCCTGTGACCTGGGGTTGCTGCCCCAGCGGTGAGCACACCTTCCCCTGCGAGCTGAGAACAGCCCCTCACTGGCACCATCCGACCATCCCCGTGCCCCTCCCGAAGCCACACAGGTGTCCACAGGAAAGGCAGGGGCCAGATACACTGAACAGATAACCGAATGGGAGCCAGCCTGACTTACCACACATATGTTATCACTCCTAACCAGAACTTCGTATTTTCTCAAAAACACATCACAGCCCCATAGACCTAAGGCATACTTTTCCTTCTGGAATACCAATTCATGATAAATCATCAGACCTCAACCCTTCTTAATAGACTCACTCGATAGAAGGAGGGATTCTTCTCCAAAGGAGGTATTTAAAACTGAGAAGACCCGTCAGCACCGAGAGCCTGGCGGGAGTCAAACCGACGGGGGCGGGGGTTCGGTATTCAATGGTACATACAACCATTTATGTTCTTTGTAACTAAAAACCCAGCACCTCACCTCTTAGCATGGGCAAGTCCGATGTTCCTGAAATTCCCCACTGTTTCCAAAAGAGTAAAGAAGATGCAGGCCGGGACTGCTGCTCACACGGCTCCTGTCATCTCCCTGCCCGTCTTGTCCCCGCTGGGCTGCTGTGCTGTCATGTTCCCCTGGGGGCCTGCTCTTGGTCCCCGATGTCCTCTGGGAGAGCATCAGACAGACGGAAGGTCACAGACCTTGAGATGGGCAGATCGTCCTGAATTCTCAGGTTGCCGCTGCGCTTTAAAAGCGGAGAGCCTTTCTGGCTGAGGTGGGAGAGGTGGGCGGAGGACGGGCGGGAGAGCTTCAAAGTGTGGGAGGGACCCGACCCGCTGCTGCTCTCTCTGAAGAGTAAGGAAGTCCTGAGTCTGAAAACGGAGAAAGGGGCCTTCGTCCTACATCCCACGGACATGGTCAAGCACCTGAATGAGCCCAAGAAAGGGTTCTCCCCCGGAGCTTCCGCATGAGAGTCGAGGCTGGTGATGCCTTGATTTCAGCGCGGTGGGACCTAGAGCAGAAATGAGCCAAGCCTGCGGCCTTCTGACCTACAGAGCGGCACAGCAATGACTTTATGTTGCTTGAAGTCTCCAAAATACAGCAGGCGCATGCTGGGGTCCCACAATCACAGGCAGGCGGTGGCCGCCACGGGCTCCCACTGGGCCAGGTGGCTGCCGAGCTCCTGACGTGGGGGACATGTCCGGGTGACACACAAGAAGGGACATACCTCAGCCCCTAGACCTGGCAACACCATCTGGAAAGGCAGTGACTGAGATGCCTACGTGTTTTCAAAATCTGGGCCATAGCAAAGACTCTTTACTTCTACCCGAGAATGTTATTTGGAGGGAAAACAAGCTAAAATTTGCTCTGAACCTGACAAGAGCATTTCTCTCTCTCCTCTCCTTTCCATGCGGACGGTTTCTCCTGTAAAGTCAGTGGGCCGCTCGTTCCACCAGCAGCATCTGTCTGCTTCCCTTGCCGAGGAACGCAATGCTCGATTATACACAAGAGCACAGCCAAATCATGAGAATGAGCAGACATGTGTGCTCTAAAAGAAGGTTCTGGAAGAGACCGCCCATTGGACATCTTGCCACAAAAGATGCTTCTTTGAAATCACTCCTGTCACGCACATAAACAATATTCTGGTGCTGGGTGTCCTCACTTATATTTCGTATAACTGACTTTGTCACCACAGCATGTCAAATACGGAATGGCTAACTCTAGCAGGTCAACAAATTTTGAGACACAAAGGGTTGAAAAAAATGACCTTAAACCTCATAACTGTGAGGGTAAGCAGGAATCTAGACCTCGCTCTTTGGTCCTTCCTTGGGATATGGTAAGATCCATGTGTCGGGAGGTCTGTAACAGATATCAGGAAGACCCATCAACAACAGACCAACCACGCACAAGGAGTGCGTGTGCTCTGCTCCAGGGGGACAGCTGTGCCCAAAGGGAGTAAGGAGGTGAGTCCCAGGGAGCAGGAGGGAGTCTGCTGTCCCCAGGGATTGGAGCAGCTGAGATACCCCAGGTCCCAGGTCAGGCTTTCTCCTCCCCTCCCCATGGAGAAGAGTCCCCATCACGGATGCTCATTCATTGTCTGGAAAGCTCCACAGGCATCCATACAGGCACACGCTGTTAGAGAAATCACAGGTGCCAGGGACAGAGGAGGGGCGGTGGCTTAGTCTGCCACCATCTCGAGGCTTCAGAAGGTGTTCTGGCTGCAGCCCAGTCCTCAGTTCTGGTTCTCAGGTGCATTTATAAAACTTCACGAGACCGGCATGTTTTCATGATGTAACCAATTTTCTGAAAGACTGATGAGCCTCTTCTTCAAGACAAGTCTTGACTGTAAGATATACCCAAGCAACATGTCTTGAAAATAGAAGGGCACAGAGGAGATGAGATGATGGTGGAGGGTGTCGCCGCTTACAGCACTGGGAAGAGGGACAAAGAATGACACTTCCCGTGGGACCTGTTCTTAGCGGCCACAGACATCGACAATTTTGATCTCAGGACCACCTTTCCTTCTGGATAACTTCTAACTAACTCTTGCCTCCAGGTCCTTCATAGGAGACAGGATGTACCTGTAAAATGTATTCTTCAAGTCAGCTTTGTAGATCTTCCATATGCCCCTGCCCCCTTTCTGGGAGATCTGCTGACTACAGACTCTGTACTTGTAACCAACCTTCTGTGCTTTAAATACAGAAGTACCAAAATGGAGATACTTTATAGAACGAAAATATATAAAGGACCCCATTTGTTTTCAAATACCTAAATAACACCACACACACACACACATACACACACGCCCCCAGGGACACGAGCTGGTTCATTTTAATAACTAAATGATGTAAATGATATATACATCTTAGCAAACTTCTTCCTTCATTGTTTAAGAATCCTCTCCCACAAGATGAAGATGACTTTTGGGAGAAATGAGAAGTTCAAGTGCAGTCTACTTGGTTATACGGAGAAGGGAGAGAGGCGGTCCCAGATGGAGCCAGGTCAGTGGGTCCAGGGGGTTGGCTAATGAATGGGAAATCTAGTGGGACAGGTGAGGCAAGGAGCCCATTCAAGCCCATCATGGGTAAACATTGTCTTTCAAGAAGTTCAAAATACAATAGCATGTGCCCATACAAACTGCTTGGCAGGATGGGATCAATCCAAATGTCTTGAGATTGACCATCTTTCAGTTAGTCCATTCAAGACTGTAAAAAGGTGTTCTGAGCCTGGGGATAATATAGGTTATCCGGACTGCTTGAAGGTGTGCCTAACAGCACTCCCAGAAGGAATCCTTAAAGGGGGTCCGAGGATTCCCATCTGGTGACCTCATAGCGAGCAGGCCACCCACCTAGGGTGTCTGTAAACATTTCGCATGGACCCCCTGCTCATCAAAATGAAGTCCGCTGGACCTTGCCAGCCCTCCTGCCCACACCAACCTGATTTAACAAAAATCAATGCATGTTTCGGGAATGAGCAAGGATTTACACTTAGCTTTCCAGTTCGAGAGCACTTCAACTTAATACACGCCTAAACGAGTCATGCCCAGGTTCAAACTTTCGGACGCTACTGCTTGTCACGTGAACATAGTTTTTTTGGAAGAACAAAGGAGAATACGATTTCTGAGAAGAAAAGTGAAGGCACAGAGGAAGAGGTAGTTGAGTAGAAGGTCAGTCCAATACTTAACACGTTAGCATTGTGGGAACCAGGGCAACCCCAAAGGATATCTTGCAGGACTGTCCTTAAGCGCGTTTAGGAATCCTGTCTGCTGTGAACCTGTGGAAATGAAACCAAAATTTAGTATAATTTAATATTCAAACATTTACCTCCAGAGAAACAGCCCTCATGTTGGAAGTTCTCTCATCTACATAAAAATAATAGGTGTCTAAAGATCAATTAAATAATTACATTTTGTTGTGCTACGGCTCCCAGGATGCTGATCCGGGACCGGGATCCAACTCAAGTTCTTTAACAAGAAAATGGCAGATTCATAATTAGTCCCAACATCTGCAGGATATTTTTTCAATAAAAGCAGATGGATGTCTGCATACTTTCCCATAAATTACAGTTCTGATTACTCCTTTGTTTTCCTCATTTTAATAGGAAAACAGAATACTGGATGTTATTTTTTTCCTCTTCTCTTATGAAAGACTGTTTTTCCAAAGTTCGTTAACTGTTGACCTCGGACATCCTATAAATTAGGCTGCATCTAAAAGATGTCTTTATCTGCACCCGGAGTACAACATCGCTCATAAAGTGGCAGTTTATTACTCACTCCTTTAGGAGTGAATTGCTGGTGCAAAAAATACTTTCTTTAGGGGCTTGAGGAAAGATGCATCTGACGAGAAACATTTTGTCTTTTACGTGTTGTCGTCATGGTTTTTAAACACGAAAGCCCAAGAGGAGGAATGCTTGGTGCTCCCATCCCGAAGTGGTTCCTGCTGTGCTGGGTGAAGCTGTGTATTTGGGGAATGTAATCCGGCCTGGAGCAGCAGCGAGAGGAACAGGCGGGATGGACACAGCGTTCCGTGCTGCTGCAGCTGCATGGGGCAGTGAGAGGCAGGGTCCCGCCTGCCTCTGTGTAAGAGGGGACAGTGGCTGGCCATGGGAGGGCTAAGCATTTGTCCCCAAGGTCCCATTTCCTCTGTGCTGTCTTCCCCACTGGCCACCACTGAGGCACAAAGATGTGCCCAGCGCTAGGATGCCCAAAGTTGGGAAGACGAATAAGGAAAGCTTAAGGCTGTCGCTTCCATCTCTGTGAGGCCAGGGGGGCAAAACCAGCAAGTGGGCTGGGGCAGATCTTAGAGAAGCAAAATGAGGACACTAAAAGAAATGAATTCTTTTTCCCTACTGAATCCAAACTGGCCCACTTTCCCAAACTTTCCATTCTCAATGAGGAAGTCTGGCCGTCCGCTTCCTCAGAATCTCTGCTACAACAGGGTTCCGCCCTGGCTCCCCTTCCCGTCATGGCCTCCAGCCCCCTCCTCCCCATCCCCCGGAGCCTGTTACCTGGCAGGGAGAACTCAGGAGACAGTTCTCCAGCTGCTCTCAAACGGCGTCCTGCCTTGGCCAATGTTTTCAGAATACTGGGGGATCATGGGAGCCATGTAAAAACCTGCCCTTCCTGAGAGCACTGAGTGCCAAGCCAAGTCGGGGGGAGGTGGGGTTGTTTGGGGGTGGGTTGTGGGGGGTGCAGAACAAGAGGAGAGGAAAATCCTTATTTGCTTTTGTTCAACATATTCGGTTAACTTGCAAGCAGATAAATTCTGAATTCTTTTTGGGTTTTTTTGTTGTTGTTTTATTTTGATGGGATTAAAATATATAAGCGTAAATGACAGCAAACTCCATTTTGTTGGGTCTGGGGTGAGTAAAACCTGAGGGGAGATAAAACGCAGTGTACATCACCCAACTGTGGGGGCATTGGCCAGTTTCACAGTGAGTGTGTGTGTGCGTGTGCTCCCAGAGCTCATGTGTGCAGGTGTGCAAGCAAAAACTGGCCCTTGGTATCCAGAAGGCAGGGGCAAGGTCATAAATACGTCCCGATAATACACATAGAAAAGCATTCTGAAGTTGCTAAAGATGATCCAAAAATGTCAAGTTTAAATTCTATTTTTTAATGTCCTAAATGCACTGAGGTCTCAGTGTTTATTTCTTCTTGAGTCGTTTCTGATTCTTTTGCCTCTTAAGATGCAGAGAGGACCCCGGCTGCATTTTTGCCATTTTTCAACTCTGAAATGAGAGGGAAAAGGTGCCTCTGCGGGGGCCATGGTGAGTGTGGAAAGGGCCTCTAACAAATGGTCAGCCCTTTCCCGGGAGCGCACGGGGTCTCGGCCCTCAAGCATAGACTTCCAGCCCGAGTCCCGCTGGCATGAAGGGATTTCAGCCCAAAGAAGGGGACCTAAGTTTTAAAATGCCATGAAAATTTGGGAGATTCTACTTCATGTCCGAATTTGACCAACACATCCATGTGGAATTCTCCATACCGCCTCCTTGGCCTAGGCCCCCGCCCCACTAAAAGAGAGGCAGAGAATTACTCTAGCCTTAGCACACCATCTGTGGTTTCAGCACTGCCCCCATGGGGAGAAAGGGAGGCCGTGTTCAGATGCTCCCAGAAACAGGGCAGAAGGGAGCTCTGCATTTGCTAATGGGCGGTTCCATTTCTGGAATGTGGACAAGAGGCACTGCTCGACTTTAATGTTGCTAATGGCACTGGAATGGAAATTTAAGGGCTTAAGTTTATAGTTCAAAGCCAATTTCCTTCCTTCTCATCATTCCCTGTTGTTGGAAAGTGGATAACCAGAAGTCAAAAGAAATTCAAAGTTATGACCTTCAGAATGGGAAATGAAAAATGTCATTTGCCTAGGCAAATACATATTAATATCTTTAATATCCCAATCTCATTTTTAATAAAGTTGCTTCCTTCATATGTCAGGGATTTACTAATGGTCAGCAGATAACTGGAAATCTTTTTGATTGTGTATCTTTTGTGTGTGTGTGTGTGTGTGTGTGTGTGTGTGTAAGGAAACCCAGTCTTCATTCCCTAGACTTGTTTTCTCAGGATGGGGACTGTTCTTACATAAGCCAGTATCATGTTAAAAGCAAAACAAAACTACTGTTTGATGCTTATCATTACAGCACATTATCCTTTGTGCAAAATGTGGGAATGAGTCTCCCAGGGGATCTCTGAGCCAAAGAGAAAGTGAGGTCACTGAGGTTGGAACAGGGGCAAGCATATGAAGGAAAAAATCTTGTAAGTGAAAAGAGAGCTTAATCTGGGTGCTCTGGTAGCTGTGGCTGGAAGGATGAGGAATGGGAGTAGAAGGAACAAGGGGCAGGAAGAAAGGCAGAGAAAGAGGTTGGGGGGGTGACAGAGAGGGAGGACAGGGAGGAAGGAGAGGGAGGGCAGAGAGGTAGGGACGACGGGGAGGGAGGAAGGGGAGTACACGAAGGGGCAGGCTGGAAGTGAGGAGAGGAACAGGAAGAGGGGAAAAGAGAAGAAAGAGCCCGAAATGATCAAAATACTAACTCAAAATTGAATCAGAAAACCAAAGGCAGGCGCACGGTCACGTACATAATCCGGTTTCGCCAGCATACTTACGAAGAATGACGTGGGTGGTAACGAATGCAAATATAAAGACTGTCAGAAAAGACAGAGATAAAATAAACATATAAAAAAATCTGTAGTTTCTTTTCCCCACACAGTTGCCTACCCAGGGACAGTGGTGATCAAACCGTTCTGAAATGAGAGGCAGAAAAAAAAAAAAAAAGGAAATCAGTTAATAGAATGTCTTTTTACTCGAGGAAGCCCCTCCCCGCCCCCCAGAACTCTGACAATACCGTCGACCCTTGAACGGTGCCGGGGTTTGGGGTGCCGGCCTCCGCACAGCTGGACACCCCATCTAACTCTGACTCCCCTGAAATGGAACTACTGACAGCCTTCTGTTGCTTGGAAGCCTCAGCGATCACTTACACAGTCGGGTAAAACAGGTTTTACACGTTATATTATTATATACTCTACTCTGGCACTAAAGTAAGCTAGAGCAAAGAAAATGTTATGACGAAAATTGTAAGGAAAAGATAATACATTCACAGCACTGCGCTGTGTTTATGGAGGACTGCTCATGAATCACCGGCCCCACGCGGTCCCGGCCTGTGCTGGTCAAGGTCAACTGTATCACAAAATCACATCCAACTGCATATTTCCAAATGCACCACTCAGGGAAATGCTTAACACGAAGGTATTTCCAGAACAGAATCATTCTTCCAACAGAACTCAGCTGTTCTGAATAAACGAGGAACACACCTTCCTCTCAAGCAGTAACTTGAAGGAATGGGAACTCAAATTCTTATCATGATGAGAAAAGATTTCCCTCTTCTGTAAAGGCCTCCAAGATTCACAGAACGGTCTTCTGTTTTGTCTGTGTGCACGCATGTGTGCATGGGGGTGCGTGCGTGCATGCGTGCAAGTAGCCACAGACAGAGGTCACAGGGGTGGCAGGACAGAGGGGTCCTCCTCTTGTTCTCACATCCCATAACAACCATATCCCAAGGAATGTCTCCACTATTTCAATAGTTGTAGGAAAACTGTATTTTAAAAATCAAACTGTGATCTTCACGTCCAGTGTAACACACTGGATTTTTTAGTCCGCAATTCTCAGCTAAGTTACCTGTAAAGGGAAGATGCTCTTACAGGCTTGTTGCGGGGTTACCTAATGTCTGGGAGTGCATTTTTAAAAGTACATGGTGTTTTGTGGTTTGTCGAGAGAAGTCACATGCCTTGATACCCCTGGCCTTGAGCCATTTCCAGGAGGAAAATGACGTTGCCCTCTTTTCTAGAGGAGCAAACGGAGTCCTAGAAAGAGGGGAGGAGACCCCTCAGGAGCAGTGGAGCCAGAAGCTGAGGCCAGGCCACCCCCATACGCTGGCCCTGGTGCTCCCCGGACGCCCGAGGGTTGACACTGGGTGCTCTAACACTCTCTCCCCGGAAGCCCGCGGACAAATTCACATCTTCTCACTGCAGGAATTTCACACAAAGTCTGTAATGCCATTGTGATTTGTCCCTCCCCTTGCAAGTCACAGCCAAGTGCTTCTCTTCTCTGCCGCTCAGCAGATCTTCCTTCTAGAAGGACTATGCGGAGTGTCCTACTAACACACTCACCCTGATTAGACTGCCTGCCGCCCATGGGGCCGAGAACACTGGGGGGCAGGGGATGCCTTATCTTTTTACTTGGGGTCTTTCCCAAGCTTATCTTCTACCCAGTTTTCAGATTTTAAATACCTATATGTTTTAAAAACATACAGAGAGGCTTATGGGAGGTGTGACTATGTACGTAAGCCAGTCCAAAGCCAGGAAAGGCAGAGTGTCCTTTCTTTCTGGTCACCTGTCATAAATCACTCATCTTCCATTTTATGTCTCCTGCAAGCTTGCTTCTTGAAAAGGGCACAAAGGACATTCGGGGACAGCGGTGGTAAAGGAACTGTAATATCCATCCTAGCCCTCGAGGTGCGTTATGGAGAAACAGCCAGTGTGAACAGAGGAGCCGAAGAGAGATTTCAGAGCTCACTGGCCTAGTGATGAGCTGCTGGCCTGTACGAAGCTGACACCTGGGGGAAGGGATCTCTGGTGGTGGTCCCTGTCCTGTGTTAACGTGGGCTGCCGAGCCCACACAGCTGGAAAAGTTAACTCCTGTGCCAAAACCACCTCATTTCTCCCAAGTCAGTGGTCTACACAGACTATACGAGAAGATGTCTACACAAAGAAAGGTAAAAAGAGGAAAAAAAAATCTGAACCAACCAGATATTCCTAAGACTTTGAGTCTGTCATTTTGAGAAGCCTCTTTTTCTTGACCCGTGAGGATTGAACATGGGAATGGGAGGTGGACACCCAGGGACACAGGACAACATTCTAGGTTGGAACTTCTGATTCCAGCTGTGAAAGCCGATTTCCAAACCCCAGATATGATGTGGACTGAGCCTCTGCCTCAAGCATCTATCAGCGCAGAGGACGCCAGGGCTTGGGAGGTGTAACTAGCACTCGAAGCACCAGGGTCTTCGCAGCCCACGGAAGACCATGGCTAGCGGGGCAGGCGGCTGTTTTCTTTCTAGCTAAGAAGTCTTAGCTAAGCGGGGACTCTGGTCTTCCTGAGGGAGGCAGAGCAGCTGGGGAAGGTGAGGGGCAGGAGACCCTTGCTCATGGCATCTGGGAGGCTTCCTATGAAACCAGGAATGGCGGGAACGCCAGCTCTCCCAGTGCACTCCTCCCATCCCCTTCCTCCACTTCCCTCTCTGCCCGACGAGCGGTGGTGGGCTGACCGCTGGGGCTCAGCTTGAGCCCTTTCTCCTCTCCATGGATTTTCCACCACTCTCTTCATCCCATCTCTCTTCATCCAACCACACACTGGTGATGCCAAAATGGCAAGGGCCGCCTTCAACAGGTCCTGTCCACTCTACCCCCACTTTTCTCCACAATCATTCATTTTTTGCTTGTGTCTGCCAGCGCTACGCTAAGTCTTTAATACATGTTTGTCAAATGGCTGCATAAACACTCATACTCCCGAGAGGACGTCCACGCCAGCAAGCGTGTTGCCCAACATCGCGCTCAGTTAGTGCACAGCAAGGCTGGCACGAAGCCCGCTCCATCTGCCTCCGGGACTCCCGGCCATGAAATGCACGTGGCCCTTCCTGAGTATTCTGCAGGTGCCCGGTGCCATGCCAAGTGCCAGGAAGGAACACAACAGCAACAACAACACTCCGTGGCTTCAAGATGCTCCTCATCTTATTGAATGTGATGCTTTGTTTACAGATTCCAACTTTTCTCACACTCAAGGAGTGAACTCCTCGCCGAGAAAAGCTACTTTAGCATCTCACGCAGTCTGCTCGCTCTCACCAGTGCTGGCAAGCACACCGCGTCCTCCCTTTACGGGTCAGGGATAAAAGCAGGACAAGGGGTGCTCACCCCATCCTGCATGACTCTGCTCAGAACACACGTGCCCTCGCACGGAGTGGAGGAAGCTCAGGGGGCACCTGGGTTGTTCTGAACGGGAAGACTCCTGTGACTCAGTTTCCAGGGAGAGGAGCAGACAGGAATTGGGTATAGGCCAAGCTGGAGCAAGAGGAAGTGTGCACGACGTGCCCTCAGGGAACCCGTGGGAAGCAGGAACTGCATGGGCGAGAGGTCATCTGAGGGAGGAGAAGGGGGACCCAACAGCTGGCAAAGGTAGCTGCATGCGTTTGCAACATCTGGGACATTTTGAACAGCTGTCACTAGAGGTCAGTTTGTGTATTTCCCGCAGGGAAAAGTTAAATGGAGTGTCGTCTGTCCTGGGGGTGGGGGTGGCGGTGGGTGTGTGGGGTGTTGTGGGAGAGTATTTAAGAATAAATTTTTTGGAGCTGCCGCCACAGCCCTTGAATCTCAAGTTTGGACCCTGCCAGAAGGGAGTGGTCTCTACACCATGGCATTTCTGGAGGGTTCCTTTCCAAAGCACCAGGAGCTATTCCCTGTGCTATCGTGCTGTCCTGGATCCATGCTCAGCCTTCCCTGAACACAGGAACAGAGCCTGAAGGGAGGGGGACAGCACAGAGGGGCAGGGCTAGGTGCAGACAAACATGGAAGGTTCTCTGAAAAGACTGGAGATCTGCGGAGCTGGCTGGGGCGCCCTGACCTCAGCGCTGTTAGCACCACGCTGCCCTGTAATCATCTGTGAATTGTCCTCCCCTCCTTCCCCAGGTGAGTGTGCAGCAAGAAACCATTTCTAGCTACCCGAACAGCCTGGCAGACACTCAACACACAGGCACCAAGCCAAGGAAGAGATGCCTTTAATGGCTTTTGGTAGGTTTCCAAGCTATCGCTGGTTGCCATATGCAGACATGGAATATGCTGGTGAAAGAGAAGATTTTGGGCGTGCCAGCCTGAGGAAAAGGCAGGGGTCCATGAGATCTGAAAGCACTCAGAGAAGCCTGAGGGGAGGCAGCTGTCAACCAGAGCACCAACTGGACAGTCAGTGTGAGTCATCGCATGGCGAGAAGGGGCCTCTGGCTTCTCCCACTAACAGACGGAGGCAGGGAGGTTTTATCAAAAGCTCCAGAGGATGCCACTGGGAGACCCAGATGCTATGGCTGGGAGGCAGGCCAACTTCAAAAAGTCACCTGTCCTGAGATCCTAAGTGGGGGAAGGAGGTCCTATTGAAATGGCCAGTGGGAATATACTCCAGAAAAATGAATTACAGTCTTACTTTGTTAGCTCAAAACTCAAAATAATAATGAACACAGTATTATTAGTGATGATTGAAGGTACCATTCATCGGCTGCCTGTTACGTCATCATGTATTATGTGTTGTTAGGATTACTTTGTCATTTGTCATGTATCCTAGACAAAAGCCCCATTGTAGGTGCTATGCCCACACTTTACAGATGAGGGAATCACCCAGAGACACTCTGCCCATCAAGAGCCGCGGGTTTGGAGGGGAGACTGTGTCTCTCCCCCGACTAAAGGAAGATCGGGGGAAGGAATGGAATAGGAAAAAGACCCCAAACACAAGGAAAACAGGAGTGGTATTAAAACTGCGCGAGGACAGAACAATCCACTGAAACATTAACGGAAAAATATTTGCAGAAGTTGTATTTGAAGGCTGCCAGAGAAAGCAATACAATGCTTTCAAGTTTAAGAAGTTCAAATCTCCTCAAAGTCTGGCTCTAATATAGGCCCTCAAGAGTGGGATCGATCCAAAGATAGAGGAAGCCCATACCCTCAGTCCAGGTAGCTGTGGACCAGAAAATTCTGCATTTTCCAGACAATGGTCCTGGGCTCTGGTTGGGCTGCATCTCAGCTTGGTCAGAAGGGAAATAATCCCAATTTCCTTCTCCAAGAGCATCTTGGGAATCATGTGAAAAAATAGATGGAAATATGCAACTGAAATTTAATTTAAACTCCTAATGTAAATGTTACCTCTAAATTAAGTTAAATGTTTTCAAATGTATGAAATGGGAAATTATTTTTTCTTTAAACCTAGGGCTTCCCCTCTCCCTTTTTTTAATATCCCAAATTAGAAAAATCTTGGTTTATGAGATATCTTTTGTTTTTTTGTGTTTTTAATTGATGAAATGTTAGAGTGGTACATATTGTTATCTGGCCTTTATGATTCCCATGCACTTCTTAGACACTAAATAATTCATACCGTTCTAAACTTTTGGTAAGGCCCAAGTTAAAATAGCTTTGCTGCTATGTTCAAGGACTGGTTAGGTTTCTGGAAAGCAGCCTGGCATACTCACTCCACTTCCTCCTCCTCCTCTCACTCTTACCCACTTTTATCTCCATGAGTCCTTGCCAGGCCACTGTGCTCAGTACTTCACATGAATGGTGTCCTTTACTTCTCAGGCAACCTGGTAAGGTTGACACTATTATGCCCATTTTATAGATGAGAAAGTGCAGCTGGAGAAGTTGGCACTAGAATCCAGGTGTTAACCCGAACCCTAAACTAGCACCTGTTCCTACCTCCTGGGCTGGTCGCTGTATCAGATGGGCCTCAAGGCCCGGCCCTTGCCTCCTAGAGCAGCAAACTTGGGCACCCGCAACCCAGCAAGACCTAGCTCAAGTCTGGGGATGCCTGCCCTCAATCAGGAAGTCCTTCAATGTATCAAATGATGACCACATTCTCAGTAGAGGGAAAATCAGAAGAGGAGACTCCTTTGGAGACATATGGATTTGACAAACTATCGCGACTGTGGGGTTTGGAAGGTCTTCTACCCCACTGCCAAGGAGTAAGGCTCCTTATCTGAAAATGAATTCTACCTGTAATATCATATTGACTAATCTTGTGGCCTTCATTTATCATCTCTACATGGGGACTCAATTTCTTCATGTGTAAAAAGTTGAATTCGATAAGCCCCAAGGCCCCTGTGAGCTATAAAATAAAATGCAAAATGACTCTGTGTTTTCTTAGTCCCTATATGGATTTTTTCCAGTCTTGAGCCCTTGCCAATGTCCTATAAATTAAGATTCTACAGCTTTTAGCTCTACTGGTTAAAAAACTAAAACTTCCCATGTAAAACCAACAAGTAAATGTAGAGTTGTTGTAAACTTTACAATGCAATTTAACGTCACTTTGGGCAGTTATGTGGAATCAAAGCATGGTCTCATCTACACCGCCCCCCCCCACCCCTGCTCTGGCTTCTCCATTAACTGGCACAGTGCTGAGTCTTTTTGGGCATTGAGGGAGGGGACTTGACAGCACAAAACTAAGGTCCCTTTAGCTCCCCCAATGGCAATCTGTACACATTTCTATTTCCTTGAATTGTCTCAGTTTGCTTAACTTCTGTTCATAAGGCTGGTTTCCAATGCTGGGGGAATTTTCTGCTTCTAGAAGGAGGGGAAGCACGCGGGGGAGAAGCCAGCCTTTGGGAGCAGCTGTGCCATGAAGGAGACCTATGGTTGAGAAACAAAGATGACAACAAAACTTGAGAAGAGGGGGAAAAATGAAGGTCTTTCCAGAGAAGCAAAGAGAAATAGTATCCCCCCCAAATGGGGAGGGAGGCAGGAAAAGACAATTTAGTTTGTAATATAAATAGTTTTTGAAAAGAGATATAAGAAAGGTAATAGAAATACGATGACTTTAAAAAGTGAATCAGCCCATTATGAGGTAGAAGAAAAGAATTCTTAAATTTGGGGTCATAGAGGGGCATCCTAGGAAGTGTCCGTTCCAATGAGGCAGGCAAATGGCACTGCCTTCTCCGGTCTCGCTGTCCCAGCATCTCTGGCCTCGGGAAGACTCAGAATGAGAGCCCCACAGTTGAGCTCTTTGAGCTTCCTGGAATTTAGTTGCTGGATTAGAGCTCTGGCTCATTATGACAAAATCAGTAATGTAAGTTCAAATTTGCATATCCTCAAGACAACAGTCTTGAGGCATGGGTGGTCCCTGCTGTGTGGTGAAACTCTGAAATAAGCCAGTGCCTGGGCATTCAGGAAGTCTTACTTCCTGGCAGTCATTCTATGAGCCTGCCCAGACCCCTCTCAGCCTTGGCTCCCCACTGTCTGTGGGTCTGCAGGGCCAGAAACGCTGTCTGGGAATTCCTCTTCATTCTCCACAGAATAAAACTATCTTCTGAGTCTGAAAAACAAGCTCGTGCTATCAACCAACACCCCTCAGAAACTTCTCCATGCCTCTCCAGTAATTCCAGGCCTAGAAATCAATATCAACACCACCTGACAGCGGAATGACTTGAATATCTGTAGGGCTTTCTGATTTTTAGTCCTTGTTAGTGTTCACTTATCTCACACCGGCCCTGGGAGAGAAGCAGCCCAGGTCCCCGGGTACAGGTGAGGAGAGTGAAGCCGGGAACAGGCAGATTGCCAAGGCCCTGGTTGCTCCATGCTGGGTCCGGGTCAAGAACCACTTTTGATGTCCTGTTGCTGATTTCCTCACGTTCCCACACTTTTCAGTCATGTTCTTTCATGTCCTATCACTGTGGTTTTGAAGCCCAAAATGAAGGTTTGAGAATGAGGGTTTCAGAAGTGATTTATCTCGTGGGCACATTACACACATAAAACTGATGATTCTAAGGCTCTTCAAAAGCTGTTAATTTGACTATGGACATATGCAGTTGGAAACCTATGCTCCTGATGGGCATGCTTTTCTGGAGTAAGCACTTCTATGATCTTGTAGCAAAGACCTGATGTCGTCTCGGGCACAGAGCTGTGTCGATGAGCAGGATACAATGACTCAGTGGAATTGATGATGATTACCTTGCATAACAAACTCTGATGTGTTCAAAGTAATAATCTTTAAAAAAATTACCCAGAATGAAATCTTTTTGCAAAGCTTCTGAGACATTTCATTTTTCTTAAGTTGAAACTGGAAACCCAACTTTATGATGAGTAGGGTTAAAACAGAAGACCAGTGCAAGGAAAGGATGGCAAATATGTACTGTGCTTTATATATTTTAGGGTGCTTTCCCATGTAATATCTCATCCAGTAATATACCCGTGTCCACACTGTGTCTCGTGGCTACCACTAATGACTATGTGTTACGAGATGATGTACACAGATGTGGGACCGGAGAGTGAGAGGGGCCCATGCTCCCCCTCTAAACGTTCTTTAGTCATGTGGCCGATATTCATATTTGTAATATTCATAATTGTCCCCAGTTTTGCATTTCGAAAAGGAGGGACCCTGAGGCACCCTCCCTGCCCAGCACTCTCAGAGTAAGGCCTTCTGGAGGCTCAGTGCAGTTATCCTTCTGGATAGTCCCGGCTGCCCTACTTTGCAATACAGAATAGAAGAAAAGCCAGACTCAGATGGGCTGAAGGGATATTTGATGCTCAGAAGTCCTCTGTAGGGTTTTTCCAAATCCTCACAGCTCCTATCACTCTGTGCAGATGTCGGGCCCCTCAAGTATCTGCATCCCCAGCTGCTTGTGTGATTGGCATTCCAGGACATGTGCCTGGGATTCCACAGTCCCTTTGTCCCTTTGATTCAAGGCTTGGTGATCTGGTGCAAACATCCAGGTTTGGGAGGGTACCGTTGAGGGTAGGTAACCCAGTCATTCCTATTGAGCACAAGGAACTGAGGGTGTGTTTGGATGTCACTCACCCCAAGCTCCTTTACTTTTCTTACTGATACATTCACCTTGACTGAGCTCCTGATATCCTTCCAACTGCCCACTAGGCATTCCTACCTACTGGTCTTGTAGACACCTCACCTTCAGTGGGTCCAAAGCCACATTCATTATGCTTCCCTGTTCACTCTTGTCCTCACCATTGGCTTCGTCTTAGCAAATGGCGCCCTCAAGGCATCAGAGAATGTACTTTCTGCCCATTCCTCATATGCAGCTGGCCAACAGGACTGCCCGCTGTATCCTGCTGTCTTGTTCATGCTTCTGCCCCGTCTCTGAAGGCCATCACAGTGCATATGTCCTTATCAGCTCTTCTGTGAACCACTGTCAAACCCCGGGGGCGCCCCATCCGTGTGTGCTCCACATGGCTGCTAGAAGGACCACCCAAAGCAAATAAGATCCCATGAGCCCTGTGCTTGTACTCTCTGTGCAGCTCCCGCTGCTGGGGACTCCGCATTGGGTGCAGCCTTGATGTGACATAGAACTGATGCATTTCCAGAATGAGATCCTTGGGTGCTGGGAAGTCCCTCTCCCTAGTCATTCACCTTTTCTTCCCTTTCAACTAGAGCAGACAGACCTCTATTGGTTTTATATATTGAGTTTCCCCATTATATTGTATTCCCCATTATATTGCATTTTCTAAAATGGCCCACTGCTTACAACCTCCCCCTCACCCCCGCATACTACAACCAGCTAGTAAATGTTCCCTGTAATTATTCCAAGCAGTCCCAAGTTAAGATCCCAGTATGTATGGTATCCTGCTCTTGTAAAGTGACAGCTTGGGGGAGCCCTGTTGAAAGGACACTGGGTTCTCAGGAGAAAGGACCTATGACCTAATCCTAAAGGCTGATTTAGCAATGTCCCCTAGGCAGGTCTGTGGGTCCCAGCAGCTGGATATACTACTGTCAAAGGTTCTTTCCAATTCAAATATTAAGATCACATGGCTGAATACAAATGTCAGAAATTGAAGTCAACGGAGTCTGTCTTGCACAAAATTAGGAAGTGCTGGCAGGCTTCAGCAGCAGAAACTATAAATAATTGATAAGAACTGGTCCTCTTATAGACCCAGGGTAGGCCCAGAAGGAACCAGAGGCTGTAAAGCCCTCAGACTACAAAGTGACACATAAATATTCCCCCTCCCACCAGAATCAGATCAGCACTGATTTCTCAGATGCTAAACATAGTGGGTTGTCTTCTTGTTGGTGGCTGTTGTTCACGAGAAGCGTGCCAGCACTTTCCTGAGTCACTCTGGTCTAGCCAGTGGATCGTCAATTACTTTTTTTTAAAACAAGGCACTCAAAAGAAGAGGTCAAAGGTTCTCTCTAGTGGTCAGGATTACCTACATAATTTGTGGGGTCCACTGCAAAATGACCCTATAGGGCATCTTATAGAAAAATTCATAAGATGGGTACCTGGATGGCTCAGTCGGTTAAGTATCTGACTCTTGATTTTGGCTCAGGTCATGATCCAGGGTTGTGAGATCAAGCCCCAAGCCGAGCCCTGGGTCACCTCTGTGCTGGGTGTGGGACCTGCTTAAGATTCTCTCTCTCCCTTTCCTTCTGTTCCTCCCCACCCACCCCTGGCACATGCAAGGGCACTCTCTTTTTCTCTCTTAAAAAAAAAAAATTCGCAAGAATTTCAAGACAGCGACAGCAGAGCATTAAATCGACCTTGGGTCCTGCACAGCCATGAACCCAGACCTGCTAACTGCCAAGGGTTTATGGTCTGGGAAAGTGATTTTCTATTCGAGAACAACTAATGGCTAGAAATTCCACCGGATTGTCTGAAAGGATTTACAAAGGGCATCTAAGAGAGAAGTACAGCAGGGACATGGTGATGGACTATTAAACCTGCAGGAGGCTAACGTCCCATCCCTTGTGGAGAGTCTCAGGGCAAGTGGAAAACGCCTCGATGCTGACAAGGCCAGAGCTATGGAGCTCAGATCCAGCGGCCAGGCCAGGGGAGGCTCCTGCTGCTGTCCCGGGGCTGGTGGAGGTGTGACCGAGGACGGTATGATAGGGGTGAGGTTAATGAGAGAAGAAGGATGACAGGGAGGACGCAGGAGGAAGAGAAGGCTAAAACCCATCCTCTTGGCTACAGTTTCCCACCAATATCAGAAACTCAGGTTTCTGGGGGCGCCTGGGTGGCTCAGTCAGTGAAGCGTTTGCCTTCGGCTCAGGTCATGATCCAGGGTCCTGGGATCGAGCCCTGCGTTGGGTCCCCTGCTCAGCAGGAAGCCTGCTTCTCCCTCTCCCTCCACTGCTCCCCCTGCTTCTGCTCTCTCTCTATCCTTCAGTCAAATAAATAAATAAATAAATCTTAAAAAAAAAAAAAGAAACTCAGGTTTCTGACCTCTAGGGCAGTGGTTCTTAATGCTTTTTATTCCCAAATGCTTTGAAAATCTGATGAAAACCGTACCCCATCCCATCCATGCCCTCATACACAGCAAATTCCATAAAACCACCCCAAGCCTGTTCTTAGACCCTGGGGTTAAGAATGGTTGATCGATGGTTTACCTTGCTAAAAAAGAAGTAACTCATTTCAAACAACAAATTTTCAAGTTGAGTTGTTCTAAGAAGGCAGGCAGATGGGTCTGTTCAATGTGCCGCCCTCGGGTCCTGAGGAACAGTGTCCTAGAGCCCCACCTCAGCTGGAGGATGGCTCTCTGCTCATCCTGCATAACTTCCGGCTGCCGTACACCCACACAGAGCATGAGCGGCTTTCCTTACCAGAAGGGCCTATGTTTTATTCAGGGTCTTTCAAACTAAGGGCTGTGATTAAGTAGTGGGTCACGAAATTAATTTAGTTGGCCATGACCAGCATTCCAATTTTAAAAAAGGAAGACAAATAGCCTAGAAAATACCAAGGCATCTCATGTAATCAAGTTACTGCTTCACGAAACGTTATCCGAACATTTGTATACATCGAGTACCAGCAAATATGCATTTCTTCCTGTGAGTTGCAGGAAAGAAAAGAGTTGGAAAGCAGCTACTGCTTTATTCACATCTGTTGCTGGCACAGGGCAGGCCCTCAGACACTTGCCCAGTGAATAAACGGATGTAGGTATCCTATCTGCAAGAGGCCAAAACACATTCTCAATCATGCCATTTTCATCCTCCCAGAGCTGTATCAGGGGTATTAGCTTCTGATCAAGCTTCTATTTTATAAATTTTTATCTTTTCTCTTGGAGTCTGAAGATGTTATTTGTACTTCTTGAACTTTGAGAGTTTGTGGGTGGGGTGGTGAGTTTTATTTAGTGTAAACTTTGGGAAGGAAACGTTTTTGTTTCAGTTGAGAGCACTAACCTAGTGAGAGAACCAAAAAAGCAATATACCTTTTTTTTTTTTTTTTTTTAAGAGAGGAAGGTGAGGTGGAGAGATGAAGGTAGATATAACCAGAGGAATGTTTAAATTTTTTTTTTCCTTTCCTTGCCTCCTTCTTTTTGCTTCCTCTATTCCCAAATATTAATGGAGCAGTGTCACTCCAGGTAAGGTGCCAGCGGCTGGGGACACGCAACGGGGGAGAGAGATACCGCCTGCCCTCCTGGAGCACACACTCCAAATGAGCCTTCTATCAGGACAGCCTCGTGCATGCAGGCAGAATTCAGAAAGCCAGGACAGGCTTCCCAGATCCCTCCCTGAAAGGCAGGCAGGAGTTCACAGAGGATACTGTGGCTTGTTCCAGGAATGGCAAAGATAGGGCGGCCAAGCCAGAGAGGTGGGCAGGGCACACATCCTCATGTTTGACCGGGTTAAGGATGTCAGTTTCCTTCCTAGGAGCCACCAGAGGAAAGCACTTTCAAGAAGGGTTGGACGATCACATTCTGTCTGGAGTCGTGGGGGGGCGGGGATCAGATGGGGAGAAGAGACGGATGGAAGAGGCCACCAAGAGACCCCTGCCTGGTCATGATGAGAGGTGATGGCAGCTTGTCGCTGGCCCTGGCAGAGCAAAGGTGGGGGTGGGGGGACGTGAGTGGAGCTGGGACCCCCCTAGTAAGACAGAGCCCTGTGATGGAGAAGGAAAGAGTCAAAAGTGACTCTTAAGTGCTTGCCACTCCAAGTGCGACCCACAAACAGTTTGGCTCTCAGCAAGGTGAAGGTCATGGGAAATGCTGATGTGGGATGTCTCTGCTCCCCAAGTGCAGATGTCAGAAAAGCAGGGGGCAGCTGCTGGTCTGGAGCTCTGAGATCTGAGCAGAGGTCTGAGCTAGAGCCATAAACTGGAGGGAAAGACAGATTTCAGGAAGACAAAGGGAGCCAACACACTTCCCAGGAACAAAGCTCAGCACAGACTCCCCAGGGACAAAGCCAGGAACCACACACGCATCAAGGGAGACAGCAAGTCAGAAGGACACTTGGGGAAGGGGCTAGGGGGATAGAGGGTGGACAGGGAGACCAATAGAAACAGACTTTCACGAGGTAATTGCTTTGGCTTTCCTGGGTGTTGAAAAAAAGTATTTTTAAAGCAGAGTTGCAGTTTGACGATTATAGGCAGAAATGAGGCAAGCACTTCTTAGCCAGATAAAAATAAAACCCATGGCCGGAGGTCCAATCTACCTTTGGCTCTGAAGGAGGCCTTGGAGCAGCACACACAGACACTGGGCTGGAGTCCCATGGCGCCCACCCAAGATGGGCAGAGAAAGGGACCCGGGGCCCCCAGAAATTCTGTCCTTGAAACCTCCCTGTTGCCAGGGGATGTGCTTTCCAAACCATCTCATCAGACACACGGTCTCTCTTTTTTGGAAAATCATTTTTAAATGAATGTGCAGAATAAAAAAAATGTTCAAAAATTATTTTAAAGGCGTTATTTTGAATGAACAGAATCCTCTAACAAAGCATTTTTTCTCAAGTGCACCTATATATGAGCCCCATTCTGCTGTGAGAGCATCTGACCCCATCATCCAGAAAGCCGCACAGAGCGGGGCCTGTGCAGGCTTCTGCTTCCGACCGTGGCTGTATTTTCATTCCACAGTTAGAAATTGGACTCCTGTTCATGAATTGGGTGCCCAGAAGAGAAAGGGCTGGTTTTGCATGGTGGGAGAACTCCAGCCCCAGTCATTTGCTGAAAATGAACACGGGGGCATCCTGACTTTGCTCATTCAGTGTGGGAGCTGGGCCAACAAGGTCTGTCACAAAGGGATGGCTCTGTCCCCCCTACACCAGCAGAACCCTGACCTCACTCCTGCCAAGTGCAGGCGCTAAGACCAAGGCCACTCACCTCCCCTGCCTTGTCTCATTTGGGGCATGAGCCCTCCTGCCATCCCAGCCTCACCCATGGTGACTGGCGAGAACATGAAACGTGCGACCTCTCTCAGACTTGGGGGGCTGGGCGTGTTACTTGATTACTCCCGCTCTTAGGTCCAGGTGGTATCAGATCGACCCAGGTCAGCTATCTGCGGACAACAGGTTGTAAGGCAGCTAGGGCCTCTCCTCGGGCAGCGATGATGCTGCCAAAGGACCCCGTTAGAATCTGAAGCTCCCTGGAATGAGGACGATGAGGGCTCACCCTACAAAGTCATGGACAAAAGTTCTAAAAAGGTGTTTTAGGATGTTGTTTCCCAGTTTTCTCTCCAAGAAACTGCTGATGACTTTTAGACAGAGAGTCAAGGACAGATGGGACCCCAGTCCAGCCAGGATCCACCTCAGGAGGCCCCTTGCTTGCCCCTGACGCCCTGAGGCAAGGCTCCCACTCCTCCCGTGCTCGCTTGCATGCTTGCCCACGGCCGTCCCTTGGGACTCCTGGGCGCTCTTGAAGGACTAACTTCTTCTCATGCTCTATCCTGTGGCTCCAGCATGGGGGACAGACCCTGCTTGTGGCAGGACTGGAAATGGACTCATTAGCGGCAACTAAGAACAACCCACCCACTCACCAGGAAGCTCGGAGCTCACTGTGTGAACCGTAAAGAGCGGGGTATAGGGAGTGTGAGCATGCCGGCCGTGGGGGGCTGTTCTGGGTGAAGGGAGCAGAGTTACTTTGGGGTCTGCCCTCTGGCTAGCATCCTTGGCAGCTCCCAGGATGGCGGGTCCTGTCCTAGCACCGTCTGCTCTCAGCCCCCAGCAAGCTCCTGACCCCACCACTCGCTACCCTCCCTTTCCCCATGTTTGTCTTTTTTGCTCTCTTCTTTCTCTTGCTGTGATTTTTCTAGCACTTCCCCACCCCCCTTCTTTTCTTCCATGTGTCCGACTTTACGGACACCAACCAACCACTCCCACTTGACATTGTAGCTCTGGATCTCTGCAGCTAGTCCCATCGTTTCTAGGTCCTCAGGTTTAAGCGGCTACAGATGGAGTTCTGGAGTGAGGGCCAGAGGCTTCTGGGCAGTCAAGCGGAGTTATGTGCTGTACAGACAGGTCAGCGTGCCATGATTCACTTAAAATACGTGAACTCCATTTTTCTTTAAAAGCATTAATTTTTAATATGGGGAAATAATCATGCTTCCAAGAGATAAAGGGCTCAAACCCTCATTCCCCTTAGCCCCAACGCCATGAGTTCAGTGAAGCATGGACTCCTGCTGGCTCTTCCCCTGAAATATTTCTGGAATCCATCCACATTGTCTTTCCACCTCCATGGTTGCTTCCCTAGCCTGGGCCAAGGGAACCTGCCCCACCCCAGGGCAGCATCCCTCCCACTCATCTCCGTGGCTCCATTTTGCCACCATCCACTCACTGTCTGTAAGGTGGACAGAGGCCACTTTCTGAAACACAGAGTTGATAAGGTCACTGTGTTATCTCCTGCTCTCAGGGTAAGACGGAGGATCCTCAATGGGCTTGGAAGGTGCGTGCTTACCTCCTGCCTCTCATTTTCCTCCTCCCTGACTGCCTGGACTTTCCACGTCAGCCTCTTCCTCGGGTCCCTCCCTCTGCCTGACAACCCGTGCTTATCCTGCGGTTCTCAGACTGGGTGCTCCTTCCCCTGGGTTAGGAACCTCTCCTGCGTGTTCCCACCTAACCGTGTACTTTTGAATTGTTCATCTGCCTCCCCGTTCCATGGATGCGGCCCCGCGTTACTGCGCAGGTACCTGCAAGCTTGCAGGTGGGACGCTGTCAACCCCATTCACTGCTGTCTCCCCAGTGCCTGCCTTGCATGGGACCTGACAATCGACAGTTGGTAGACATCCCTCCGACAGCTGAGAGAGGTGCTTACAGAGTCACACGTCCAGCCCAAGAGGATCACTAGCCTACAAGCCTCCTGCTTCCCTGAGCACAGGGTTTTAAGAATTCCAGACACACACGCTGGTGACTTTCTGTCTTCCAGCAAAGCTTCAGTGTGATCAAAGATGGAAAAAATGCAGGGTTTTTTGTTGTTGTTGTTGTTGTTGTTCAGCTAATTGGACTGAAAAATAAACCTACAAATCAATTACTAATAATGGTTTTTCAGGCACAAACCGCTGGTGGAAAACCAGTTACTTTTATCATGTGATAAACGGCATACTGCTCTATTATGATATCGTTGTGAATTTAACTCCTAAGAGTCAAGAATATGCTCTATAATACCACCTTATTTTTGCCCACTTCCAGGGGAAAGACATGTGGCACAAACCATTATACAACCCACGGCGGGGGTGGGGTGGGGCTGGGAAATGATCTTTGCTTCAAATCTCAGACGACACCCAATGAGTCTTTGTAGGAAAGCCTTAATTTCTTTAACTACACCAAAGGTTCTTTTCTTCCCAGTATTTCTCAGTGGCATAACGAGATCGAGACAAGGACAGTGGGGAGGAAGGGATTCTCAACAACTTTTAAGGAACTTTCAAGAAGGATTCTGTTTACCCAAGAACCCAGAGAGGAGGTGAAGACAAGCTCAGACGCTCATCCCGCCACTGAGCCCGCCCGCCCGCCTCGAGGAAGCTATGCGTCTGTGTGCTGCACATCTGCATTTCTTGAGAGAGAAAGAGGAAGAAAAAGGGGAAGGAGGAAGAATGCGCCCAGTGTCATTGGTTTTCTTAAAAAAAAAAAAAAAAAAAAGAGCTTGTAAAAATGGCATTCTTGGGTGCCTGGGTGGCTCAGTTGGTTAAGCGTCTGCCTTTGACTCAGGTCATGAGCTTGGGGTCCTGGATCCAGCCCCACATTGGGCTCCCTGCTCAGTGGAGACCCTGCTTCTCCCTTTGCCCCTCCCCCCACTTGTGCACTGGCTCTCTATCTCAAATAAATAAATACAACCTTAAAAAAAAAACAACAACCAAACAACCAAAAAACAAATGGCATTCTTGGGGAAAAAAAATGTTACTGGGTATTACTTGAAAAAAAAAAAATCAATACAGTCCATCTGGTGGGTGGTGGGGTGTAGAGATGTTACCTGTCATCTTCAGAAGTCTATTTTCTAACAAGTGAAGAGTCTAAACAAGATTTAAGCAGGGTTCTTAACTTCTTGGGTGTGCCGTGACCCCTGCCAGGAGCCTCCTGAAGCTTACTGGCCTCCCCTTCCCTGTTTGTTTTTAAATTTATAAAACACATGAGAGGACAAAAGAAACCAAAAATCAGTATTATTTTCAAAATAATTAAAAAGTTGTGACACAACAAAATGCATGCTTATTTATTCATATGCCAAACAAGAGAAGTTAGATTTTATCAGTTGTTGTAATTGTGAAGCAGTGACAAGTGGAAAGGTTGGTCTACATATCTGCAAGGCATCAGAAATGTCTGTGGTTTCTTGTGGTGACTAACCCTATTCGTGTGGTTTGTGGCCTGTATTTATAATTGAAGGATATATTAAATTTCATTGAAAGGTTCGTGAGAATAAAGATGGGATTGTTTTTCCCATCCAAGCTCCTGGATCCCTGAATTCCATCCACGGTGCCCAGATAAGGAATCCCTGCTCAAAGCAAACTCTAGAAGCAAGGTGTTTGGTCCCTGGTCAGGCCCTGTCCTTGGAGGGAGCCAGGCCCAGCGACTGAGCTGCATTTCTCTAGCGGGAGCCACAGCCTGCCTATCCTCATGGCAACTGAGCTCCAGCTCTGAGGCTGTTGGAGCCTTGCTCTGTCCAGGTCGCTGGGGTAGATCATGAAACTCTCTCCCATGTGGGGCCCATGGCTTCCACTCAAGTTGCTGGTACATTCTGATTCAAGTACACAGCTCACCTCATTAAACTCTCCTCTTGGATCTTAACAGACCCATGGGAGCCCTGAGAAGAAGGCCCAATCCAAGTACAAAAAGCCTGGGGTATGTCAACTCAAGAGGGTAATATACGTGTCATATGCACACATGAGAGGATTCTAACGATCTAAATCACTTATACATGTCCCTGTCTTGCTAACCTCTCAATAATCCCAGGACAATAAGCAGTGTGATGAGTTTACTTAAGACTTTGCATGGGTCCAGAGAGTTCCTGGCAGACACTCACCTTCTCTACTCATCCTGGAGCCTTCAGAAGCTCTTAGAGGTTTGTGAATGCATGTGACTCATCTTCCAACTCTCCCTGTAAACTGCAGCCCTGCCCGGCACCCAGGCACAGAGCCTCATTCAGTGTTGGATGAATGGCGTGTTTCTGCTGGAGTGGGGTCGAGGTTATGGTCTTTCCACATATGTTAAATCTTACTGTCTGCCTCCTGCTCACCTTCTGGCCCAGCTGAGTTTCTCCCTGCTCTGCAGCTGTGCATTAGAGCTTTCCCACAGGGCTTGGGAGGATGGCTTCTCACTCAGGCTACTGGAGTCCTGCTGTGTGGCCATTTGCAAGTTCCTGCCCTCTCTGAACCGGAGTTCTCTATCAAATGGGAGTGATACTCTCTAACCCCCCCCCCCCCAATGCACAGGCTGGTTGTGAGCAACAGATGAGTTAACATATAGAATCACCTCCTAAAGTAAAAAGCCCTCCCTAAATATATGATGATGTCATAAAAACCCAGGAACTATTTGAGTGTACATTGTTTCTGTGTATTCATTTCCCGTCCTTAATAAACAAATGTAGCAATCTCATGTTACAGGCACAGTAGTAACTTTTTTTACATTATTAATTTTTATTTTTTTAAGATTGATTTATTTATTTTTAGAGAGTGAGCAAGCATGCATGCAAGCAGGGGGTGGGTCAGAGGGAGAGGGAGACAAGCAGACTCCCCACTGAGTGGGGAGCCAGACACAGCTTGATCCCACGACCCTGAGATCATGACCTGAGCCCAGATCAAGAGTTGGACACTTAACCGAATGAGCCACCTAATGCCCCACATTACTAATTTTTAAATAAGCACTTCTTCTTCCCCTTTTCCCAACTTAATCTTTCCATGTCAATGAGTCTTTTATTTAAAATACTTTCCAACCTTTTGAAAGGAAAATAAAACTTAACATATTCTAACAAACCCAATTATTTTCATAGCTTTTTCTTTTCAATGTACAAACTTATACTAAGCTTTCAAAACAAAAGCACACAGGTTACTTGGTCACTATCCCAGTGGCCAGCCTTTAAGAGCTCAGTCCTGCCCGACTGCTGCTGACAGTAGGTGGAATTCTGTGAAACCTTTACTGTTTAATACCCAACAGCGAGCAGTGGGATCAGCTGGTCGACCACAGATATGTTGGAAGAAGGAACTTCATAGCTGGTGATGTATATTTTATCCTTTGCCTCCCTAACTCCCAAATCCATTGCTGGAGGACAATTTCACCTCTAGGCAACTCAAAAAAACGACAGACGGCTGGACTATAAGACACTCTATACTATAAAAAGATGAAGAGACACACAGCCTTAGAAAGTGACTGGTCTTCAGTCTTCGAGTCTCCCTGTAGGTGACGGACTGGTTAATTTCAGCAAATATTCACTTTCTTCCCTCTTGAGATGGAATATCCTTCCCTGGGCCACTGACAGATCACAGTCATGGGCATATGGCCATCTGCTTTGTTTGGCCAATGGAGGCTTAGCACATGTGCTCTAAGCAGGGGCCTTAAGAGATACTGCTTGCTTTGGTGTCCCATCACCTGGTCCAGTGACCCACACCGGGAGGAGAACATGCCCCTGCTGGCTGCAGTCCCTTCATCCCGGGTTCTTAGAATCAAACTGGAGAAGACTCACCCTCCTCAATGCCTGGAGCCAAGCCCAGCCAGTTCCCAGAGCTGCCCATGACCCACAACCACACGAGAAGGAGAAGTGCTATTTATTAAAAGCCATGGAGATTTCGGAAGATGTTTGTCATACAGCATCGCTGGACAGTAGCTAACAGATACACCTCATCAACTCACTTTACACTATGTGAGATTAGCCCTCCTAAGGCCAGATTTTGATCTTGTTCCAGCAATTCTTGCTAGTGCCTGAGTCTGGTCCCTCCTTCTTGGGCCACATCCGGGGCCTCAGGGTGACTGCCATCTAATTTTTCCAGACTTTCCTCCCATCTCATCCCTTTGTGAGAATTCAGCTAAAATGACCATCCTAAGGTCAGACTAGATATCCCGAATGTTAAAAACTTGTCAAATATTCTTTATGGTGTTAGTGAACTTTTCATATGTAGGCAGAAAACTTCTCAACGGCAGGAGTCCTGTCTTGTACTTCTTTGCCCTCTCCACCCACGTAACAATCTGTTGTTGGAGGCCAGTTCCAATTCTAGGCCACTCAAGTCAACAGCAGATTATTACGAATACATACGTTTGGTTTCATTACAAATGCTTATGTTACTTCTACCCCTGTTGGCAAACTGTGTCCACATCCACCTCAGACACCCAGAGAAAAGATGGCCCTAAGGGGAGTTGGAGGAGAAATACAGCCTTCCTGATGAGTTTTCAACATTTCCCATGCATGGTTTCCAGCAGCCTCCAAAAGATGGTAGTTACTTATTAATATTAAAATCTCAAAGTGGCTAATCACCTCAGCAGTTGTTCTTCTAGAAGTGGCTGCCTCCTGTCGGAAGAAATGAGCAATTCCTGAGGCTTCTGCATGGCCTGACCTCTGGGCTGGAAACCTCACTGATCCCCTGGCTCTCAACCTTGACTGTGACTAAGAACTCGCTGGGAACTGTGCTAAAATGCAGACTCCTGGGCCCACGTAGTCCATCTTAAGACATTTACACGTACTTACATGCACAACAAATGTGTTGTGAAGTAGATTCTTCTGCAAGAGGAAAGCCTTCGAGGAGTTTCATTTTATTTTGGTTATAGCCTCAAAAGCACCTCTAGACCCTCAATGTTAACATTTTTTTAAGAAGAAATTCCTGGAAGCAGAACTCGGAAGACCTCACTGGGGGGAGAGCACATTGAGAAAGAGATTGCCAGGGACGGAGCAATGGTGTGAAGACTCCTCGGACAGTGCAGAGCCAAGAGATGAGCTGGGGCCAGCCGGGAACCCAGGAGAAGGGAAGCGGGCGTGATGTTTGGGACAGGAAAGCTGGCAGGAAGAGACAGCAAACAGCATGGAGGCAACCAGAAATGGTTTTCATTTGACGCAAGAGGAGGTGAAAAGACTTCCAGGAAAGAATGTCATCTTACCATCAAGTGAGTCAGGAAGGTTACTTGGAATTCTGTCATCTGTCAATTAAGCTAATAACACTGAATCATTGCTAATGAGTGACTTCATTAAAACTCCCCTCTCTTTCTGAAAAAGGGCTCGAGCTGCTTATAAGCAAATCAGGAAGAAGTCAGTGCCAAAAATACATGCCCCGAGGTCTTATTTATATGCTCAGAGGTGGGTAAATTTGGCTCTGAACTTCTGATATGACTAAAACCTTTAGGGAACACATGGCAGTGTTCTGCACAGCCGTGAACCGAATTCTGGCCCTCTCCCCCGTCTGCAAAGTGTGAGTTACATCACAACAACGGCGACAGTCCCTGACTTTCTCTTCATTTCAAAAACCCCCTTCAGCCTTCAGCCTTCAGGCCACTATAATAGGCGATCAGAGAAAAAGAAAAACAAAAAACCTCCAAGTTTGTTTTTAGCTGTAAGATCTCGGGACTGCATGTACTCACTTTGAGCTGGAGGTAGGCACACAATTATGGGAGGCACGCAGGAACTTTCCAGAGGTCCATGAAGGTGAAAACAGGGCTGGTGGCTTGGATCCAAAAGCATTAAGATGATTGATAGAGTTTGAAGTTTAGGGACAGGACCTGTTGCTTCAACCAAGGAAAAAGGACAAAACTCCGGACACTGAGGAAAAACTGAGAGGCTACCTGGAAGGGACTAGATGTCCTGAGGAGCAGAAGAACCCAGCCGTGTGCAACTGCAGAAAGCTCAGAGACCGGCCCCATGGGAGTCGTAGAGTAAATAGCTCCCCCAGATCTCAGGGGACCAGCCTCTTGGACTGCTTTCAAGCATTCACACAAGTCTCTGAGCTTCTGTTCTGTCTGGTCTGCCCATTATGTTGACCCACTGGGTCTCCTGCCTCCAGCAATGCAGTAACCCCTCCTGACACTGTACAACTTGGCACAGGGACCCCCCCCAATGAGAAGTCTGGGCTCCAGAAGACCCCTCCCAGTGGTACCAGCCCTACGCCACTGTCTTGGTGATGTCTGCCATTCTCGCCAGATGGTGAGACCCTTCTAAACAAGGACTGTGCATTCTGATGATTGTTTTAGAGATTTGGAAAATTTAGAAGTGACAATGAACAAAGTGTTCACACACACACATATACACATGAGTAGGCAGCCCTCAAGTCACTTTCTGCACCTGGTCTGTGGGTCAGGGACATGTGTTAGACCTCATGATATCCAACAGTACAGGTCTCCTTGCATTGCTTTTTCCCCACAGTGTTACTGGTTATTAATGGCTAGCTTATTCTTTTGACTTAACTGTGTAATTGTTTTATCTTGTCCCCTGCCTCACATTGGTTAATTTTATAAAGAATATTGTGGAGAGAGGGTGCCTGGGTGGCTCAGTGGGTTAAAGCCTCTGCCTTCAGCTCGTCATGATCCGAGGGTCCTGGGATCCAGCCCCACATCGGGCTCTCTGCTCAGCAGGGAGCCTGCTTCCTCCTCTCTCTCCCTGTCTCTCTGCCTACTGGTGATTTCTGTCAAATAAATAAATAAAATCTTAATAAAAAAGAATATTGTGGAGAGAATGTATTTTGATTTCTATTGTGATTCCTAACTGATCTATGACCACTTACTTTAATGTATTAATTTGGTAACTAATAACCCTACTGAATTTTAAATGAGCTCTGATATTTGCTGGTACTAGTTCTAATGTTATTGTTGGTTTTCTTGTCACCTGCAACGAAGGGATTATTTTGCCTGCCCCTTTTTGACAGTACAATTTATTTTATCTCATCTTCCTGCATTAGTTTAAAAAAGCTAGAATAATGTTAAATGCTAGCCATGATTGTGAACATCCTAATCTGTGTCTAAATTTAATGTAAAATAACTCCAGTGTTTTGCCATAAAGAAAATGTTAGCTTTTTCCATCTTTACAATCATGTTAAAGGATATTCTTTTTTATTAGTTTTTTTTATAAGTGCCTAGCAATTTGTACATTTTTTTTTTAAGATTTTATTTATTTATTTGCCAGAGAGAGAGAGGGAGAGAGAGCGAGCACAGGCAGACAGAATGGCAGGCAGAGGCAGAGGGAGAAGCAGGCTCCCTGCGGAGCAAGGAGCCCGATGTGGGACTCGATCCCAGGACGCTGGGATCATGACCTGAGCCGAAGGCAGCTGCTTAACCAACTGAGCCACCCAGGCGTCCCGCAATTTGTACATTTAAACAACATCTCCTTCGGTCCCCTATCCCCCATTTTACTCTGTTTTTATGAGTATGGCTTTTCTAGATTCTGCATATAAATGGTACCATACACAATTTATCTTTGTCTGACTTATTTCACTTAGCATAACGTCCTTGAGATACATCCGTGTTGAGGCAAACGACAGGATTTCCTTCTCTCATACAGAGGAATAATATTCCGTTGCATGCCTATACCGCCATCCTTATCCATTCATCAGCTGACAGGCACTAGATTGTTTCCATTTCTTGGCTATTGTGAGTAAAGCTGCAATGAACATGGGGGTGCAGATAGCTCTTCAAAATGCAGTGGCTTTAAACAACACAAATTTAGTGTCTTGAAATTTTAACAGGTCTGGAGGTTGGCTCAGGGTCTCCCAAGGCTAGGATCAAGGTAAAGGTCGGGGGTGCAGGTGCCATTGGGCTTGGGTCCTCTTCCTTCCAAGCCTAGTGCAGTTGACAGCATTCATTTCTTCCTCACCTTTTCCACATGGTCCCCTCCATCTTTAGGCCAACCATGCAGGATGAATCTTTCTCCTACTTGGAATCTCTGCTGTTTGCTCTGAAGGGCGCTTATGATTACAGTGGGCCCACTTGGATCATTACTTGGAGTCAGTTAATTAGGAACTTACTGGCATCTGGAAAACCTCTTTGTCATGTGAGCTGACCTAACTGTGGGAGTAATACCATGGTATGGAGATCATGGGGCCCAAATTCAGCCTATCAGACCACCCAATCTTGGTTTACCAAGTTTTAGAGTTAGAAATGGGTGCCAGATTTTATTAAATCTCCTTTTCTTATCTATTATCATGATCATATACCTTTTGGCCTTTGACCTATTGACATAGGAAGAGACTTACTAACATTTTAAAAATTGCATTCCTGGGATAGGCCCTTCTATGTCAAAATGACGAATTTTCTTATTATGCTGTTAGATTAAATTTGCTATGTTAGATTGAATTTGCTATGTTATCATGTTGACTTTTACATACATTTATTAAAGAGAGTCTTCCTTTTCTCATGTTATTTTGTTAGATTTTAGTGTTAGGTCTATGCCATCTTGGTGAAATGAACTGAAAAGCTGTCCAAGCTGCTCTAAGATCTGAAACGCTATTCAGAGCACTGGAAGTAAGATTGTTTGGTTCTGGCATCTTTCTTGGATGTTTCTTTAGCAAATTACTCAGTCTTTCATTATTATTAGTCTACTTAAGTTTCCACTCATTCTTTGACTCATTTTCCATAAAGTCATGTTTGGCTGAGATTTTCAAAGCAATGAGCGTACTATATAATATGCAAACTAATGTAATTATTTTCTAATAACTAAAAAATTCACCTATATTTGTCTTATTTGAATCTGTTATTTCTACTTTCTTGTTATTTTCTCTTTCAGTCTTACCAGAAGTTTATTTTTACGTTGCTTATTTTCCAAAGAATCAGAGGTGAGATCGTATTTATTCTTCTGTTTTCAAGGTCACTAATCATTTTCTTCCTGTTTTTCTTAAGCTTACTTTGCTATTCTTTTTCTATCCTCTTGAGATGGATGCTATGTTTGTTTTTTGGTTTCTAAATTCAGGGTCTTTTTGTACTAGATTTTTAAAAACTTTTTATTTTATTGGCTATTCACCATCTAAGTAAACTTCCTGTTTTGGGGAGAATCCCAAAATAGGTGGGAGACAGGACCCCACCCTTCCACCCCCCATTATAGAAGCTGAAAGTGGGTAGTTAACTTCACCCACCTTGCTAGCTCCTTGGGTGGGGAAGTGAAACAGGCCCAGGTGCTCCCACCCAGATGTCTGAACCCACAGTCCTTGCAGACACACAGAGTCAGTTTTAAGTTGAGAGCAGCAGCAGAATTAGAACTTGGTGGTGGTGCAACAAGCATTTTGCTTGTGGTGCTCGTGCCTCCTATGACATCCTTTTGCAGTTGTGACTGCACTCAGTCATACAGCCTTCCCTGGCTCTTCCTGGTTTTCGAGCCTGGTTCTCAGGCTTCTCCTTCATTCCTATGGACTACTTGACAGCTTTCCAAATAACTCCTCTCCTGCTTAGGTCAACTCTTTTGTGTGTTTAAAATGTACAATTCTAACCTGCATACAGTTTTCTTTTGCCTGTTTCTTACTGTCATTTTCTAACTAGTCCACAATTGTGATTTTGAGGTTTGTGTTGGAAGTTTAAAAAGTTTTTTATTTTTAAATATCACAACTGGTCAGGTTTGTGTATTTATCTCTTTGTGACTCATTTCTAGTTTTACTGTTGTGCCATCAGGTATTACGGTCTGTGCAATATCTGTTCTTAGAAAGCTAGGAATTTTTTGTGGCCTAGTATGTTTAATTTTTGTAAATATTCCACATACCATTTAAAAAAAGGTAAGTATACTTTGTAGAAACAAAGTTCAGCATATACTTATTAATTATATATTAGTATTCTTTATTTCCTTACTTCTATTTTATTTACCTGAACCATCAAAACTAGAATTATACAATTATTTCTCATTAGCATTATGTTTATACCAAATTATCCTTGCTTCCTCTAACAATTTTTACTTTATATATTTTGATACAATATTACTGGGTACATATATGTTGATGACTGAATTGTTAATTGTACTCTTTACCAGTGTAAAATTACTCTCTTTGGCTTATGCACCATAATAAATATAATGATTTCTATCTTGAATTCTCCTTAATCTGTTCTTAGTAATGATCTTTGAGGACTGTCTTTTACTTGGATGTATCTAGCTATTAGCACAGGGTCTGACACATAGGTCCTTATTAAATATGACTGAAAAGGAAAGATATTTGAAACTGGGGGGGTACAGTAAACCCCTGTTTGTTTTGGTTCTTGGGAGGCTGCAAATGCCATCTCTCTCCAGTCCCCTCAAATGATACACTTTGTTATGGGAGATTAATAGCCCTCTCCCCATACCTAATAGTGAAGAAGAAATTCCAGAATGCAACTCTACACCAGAAGGCACCTGCAATTCCAAATCTCAGATATTCTAAACCTTTTAAGATTGAGCCCAACCGTGAAGCAGTAACTCTAAGGCATGAGCTCTAATATACACAGAGTGTATATTAGACAGACAAAATATCAGCAGTTGAGCTCAGAAAACTGTATCACACAGGAAGCAGCCGGATCAATGAGACAGAGACACTGTGGTGTGGGGTGAGAAGGAGAGTGTGTACTCCTCCCAGGAGAGCTAGAGCACAGCAAAAAAGAGGCAGGGGAATGAGAAAAGGAGTTTATAAGTATTTTTAAAGATGGTGGTATAGCCCTACCCAAAACAAGAGTCACTGAACACCAAGTCCCTGTGGAGGGCCTCTAGAGGTTCTTTGTGCCACCTACACCAGAACTAATAGACGAGGACAGAACAAATGGGACCAGGGCACCCCCTATGTAAGGAAAGAGGCTAGCAGCCCTGAGTGCTACCCAGGGGCTGACATAGCTGAGGGCCTCACGCACCCTTTTCTTTGTCTTCACAGCACTTCCGGATGTGGCACTGCGTAGGCAGAAAGGGTCCTCCTTGCCCACACAGGGCAGCCGGTCTGGGACCCAGGGGCTGCTGCCTCCAACTGCCACCTCTGGGCCTCAGACTAAGCTGCTTCTGCCCGGTCAGAGCTAGACTAATTCACGGTAGAGCAGCTTACAAACGCATGCATTGTCTCATTGTTTAGAAACTCAACTTCGTCCACAGGGTGTGATTAAGCTACTTTCAAGTAAGTCCCTTTTAATTACAGGCTTAGATTGTGTTCAGAATACCCAATTCTGGTGAAAGCTGCTGGCTTTTGTGACAGGAGACCAGAGACCACCAAAGGACAGACTTCCTTGAAATGTGGAGCAGACTCACTTGGGGGCTCTGGGATGTACACAGTGAGTTGTAGAGGACTTCCCAAGCACGCAGTGTGCTTTCCAGCACCTTCAGTTAGTCTCACTTCAATCATGATCTGAGGGATCCTGAGGATCAGAGAGAGCAGAAGGGGCCCCATGGCCCCAGATGTTGGTCATTTAAAAATACCGTATAACTTCAAAGATCACCTGGATTAACCAATCAGCCAGAATACTGTTCCATCTGTGCGGAAACAATGGATGGTAACAGAGAAAAAGAACTAGAGAGAAGAGAGAGAAAGGTTCTGAGCGACAGACAGAAAGAGAGGTAAATAGTCAAAACCAGAGCGGGGGGCGGGGGGGAATATGTTCTCTTCTACTACGGCAGGTCCTCTAAAGCCCACCAGATTACAGGAAAACAAGGTGATTCTTATTATGCCGTGAAGATGAATCTTGTTCTGTGCAGTTACCTTGAAGCGTTATGGCAGCATTTCCCTGGTCACCATGATGACACTGATGGCAAGCATGCACTGAGCCCCCAGTGTGCACCACGTCTACCCGTGGTCTTTTCTGGGCACTGTTTCACTCAATCCTTAAAAGAAACCTCTGAGGTAGTACTAGGGTCATCCCATTTTAGAGAGCTGGTAACCTACCCAGGTACTGATACCATCCAATGACAGGACCTGGATCCAGTCTTGTGCATTACACCCACACTGCCAACCACTAGGCTCGGCTAACCTGTTCTGTATTTGCACCAGAGTCTGCTCTCCATGGAAGCTTTGTCCCTCAGTTCTCAACTCAAAATACAGAGCCCCTCCCAGTATGCTCTCATTTCAAACTTAGTTAACAAAGAAAAATACTCTTCTGGACCACCTGGGAAACTGCATTTTTCCTCTCTCCTCTCCCAGTGTAAAGCAACATTAAGCTGTGTACGTAGGAAGAACCAACCCAAACCCATTCATTACAAAGGAAGGGAAGGCGTGTGTGCTAACCCTGGCTTTCAGCACATCATTGTACATTTCTCCCTGGCTGCAAAAAGTATAATTCTTTCAATAAAAACTTTCTTCCTAGAAATAAAATCATGGCAAACTCTGCAATAACAATTCTCAGTTGGAGACATTTGCTTTCTGTTCTGTTTTCCCGAATGTGGAAAAAGGTCCAATTTGCTGGTCTGCTCGTGGGTCACCCCAAAGGCCCAAATGTAGCATCATGGACTGGAAAACAAAAGCTATGTAAGTTTGAATCACTGTGTGGTTGTTCCAGGAGTGCTGTGAATAGTTTTATTTTAAATCAGCTGTATGCTACTTGTCTCACCTGTCACTTATACACTGGGGCCCTGGCCAAGCTTTGCCACACTCCAGCCCCAGGACCAGCAGATGCTGCTTTGAGGCAGATGTTGGCAATGTGCTCTTTGGCCAGTTCTCCTCCTCTTGAGCCCCCTCCCAAACTTTCCCCTTTCCTTGCCTTCCCCTTCGCTGTTCTGTGTCTCCCAAATATAGGACACCACTATGCTTGTTGGGGGGGGGGGTGCTGGATTGCTACCATGACTTGGATTTATCAGAAAGGTTGCAGAAGGCTCCTAGACACTATGGACTGATGGCTCCTATTTTCTTAGCTGGTACTTTCCATAAGACACTGTAGAATCGTAGACAGTTATACTCAAGAAGCACACCATTAACTGCGGCTGATATATAATTTTGGTAAAGAGATTTTACATCTAATTCATCAGGGTTCTTTAAGGGACATGTATGTACACCTCCGGGTGTTGGAGGGAACGAGTAAGACGATGATATGACCTTTTAGAAAGTGTTTTACAATAATCCGAAGAGAATTTTAAAACATGATGAGCTGGGAAGGAAGTTTTATCATGATCAGGAGTCTAGCCTAGAGACAGTAAACAGAAAATTGGGATCAGTTGATATAAATGAACAGTCGGATGTCTAGAAGTGGGTAAATATTTTTATAAATAATAAAGAGAAGGAGGTACCCAGTAAATTCTTTGAGTTTATAGATATCAACTCCCTACCTATGAATGCCTACTGTAATATGTCACTAGACCTTTAGGAGAAGGCAAAATAACAGAAGAGTTTTGTGAAAAATTTAAGTTACATCATATAATAGTTCATCATTAGTATCAAAATTATGACCCAAGCAAGGGTTAAGCAAGACCCAAGCAAAATTCTTAAGCAACGGTTTTGAGAATCTCTACAGGTTATTTCCTGAAGATATTGAAGCCACTGCAATGCTTTGACTTAAAAGCCTCCTCAAGATGGCCCCTGAGGCTGAAGTCACCAGGAAGCCTATCAGAAATCTATCAAACGCTGCCATTGTGTCCTTGTGGAAACCCTGGTCTGCTCTCACATGGAGGATGAGGTGCGGTTTTGGTCATCATACCCACAGAGGGCTACAGTAGATCAAGAAATTATCTAGAGAGAGCTAATCAAAATATCAAGGAAGCAGAAGTAAGAACTGAAGAGTAACAAAGATTACAGACACAACAATAACATCTGCTCTACCCAGGCACCATTCCAGGCTCTTCCTCATATCAATCCACTTAATCCTCCAACCGTCCCATGAAGTAGTTACTGTTATCAATCCCATTGTACAGATGAGAAAACTGAGGTATAGAGAGTTGAAGTAGCTTGTCTGTGTCATGATGCTAGTATTGGCACCCAGGCCATCCAGTGCCAGATTCCTGGCTCTTGACTCAGGCTACTTGCAAAATGGGAAAGGACTGAACAAAATTCCATGCCTTTCTGCTTGGGGGGCAAGGCTAAAAGTAATTTACTAAGTTGATAAAAACAAGACAAGGCCTGATGGTGAAAACAGGGACTTTCTACCAATTTTAGGTTTTTAATGTTAGGATGAAGTAATTTTCAGATAAAAGGTAAACAGTTTGAACAACAGAAATGCATTACGACATTTTCTTTTCCTCAAGAATTGAGACTACGAATTCTAATAGATTCAAAAAGAGTGCTGGCCAGGCATGATGTGTTTCTGAGGGAAGCAAAGTTGGGTCGGAGCTCATAGAGGATTCCCGGGCCTAATGCCCAGAATTATCCATGGCAGGTTATGGGATTGGAGAAAGGTGGGTCTTTCCCAGGGGGCAGAGCCTCTGTGTTACCCACCCTTCCTGTGACTTGGGTCTTCTACCATCTCCTTGCCAACTTCATTCTCTAAGAAGCTTCAGACGGGGAAGGAAGATGGTCTGTGGGTGTGACTAGCAGTTCTCTGGCTGAAGTGACAGGAAGTGCTTGCCAAGTAATTCCAAGGGCCTGAGACCCAGGTCAGCTGTAAAAATCCCCTGTTGGGCCAATGGTGGCCGAACAGTAGAGCCATGTCTTACAACGGAGGACCTCTGTGCTACCCATTCCCTCTGCTGGTTCTCCAGTCTGTCCTGGAGAAAGCAAGTGGACACAGAGGCAAGGTCCTGGTGGTCTCTGGGGAGAGCAACCATCCTAACTAGGGGCCTGGAAGTCTTCCCGCCTCTGCCTCTTTTCCTCTCCTTGGACTTTGTGGGGTCTCCAGTTCCCCCACTAAGTGCCTCTCTGAGGAGTTGGGGGAACTAGACAAAGCCCTCCCGGCCATATTT
Organism: Lontra canadensis; assembly: GCF_010015895.1. Classification (NCBI taxonomy): domain Eukaryota; kingdom Metazoa; phylum Chordata; class Mammalia; order Carnivora; family Mustelidae; genus Lontra; species Lontra canadensis. The sequence continues at coordinate 6,499,191 of NW_022631086.1, read as the reverse complement.
AGGCAACCGAGGGACCTCGGGGTTAACAGGGTTTTATTTCTAGTGCCTGCTGATCTGGAAGCTCCAGGAACAAAGAACCCCACTCTGGTGTGTGTGCTCCGGGAGGAGAAGCTCTAGGGCGCTGTACCTGGAGCGGAGGTGGTGGAAGACGGAGAAAGGAAAAAGTAAAAAAAAGAGAGATTTGGTAACACTAGGCTTGGTGAATGGGATCGGCGGCAGGAGGCGCTTGGAATACAGCTAGTACTGAGTTCAGTCCCGCAGGATGAGAGAAACCCACGTGCTCTCTTCAGCTGTGCTGAAGCGAGTCCTCGGAGGAAACGAGCCACCCCCTCTGCGGCAGACACCTGAGCCCCGCGTGACGGGCCGAACCGAGGCGGTCTCCGCGGCTACTCACCTACGCAGTTATCGCAAAGGCTACAATGAGAGGCACGAGGGGGCCGGAAAATCTTGCAGGTGAAACAATACTTAAGTTTCACAGTCTGTCCATTGATGATGACTTCTTTCGTTCTGGGAGGCGGGCGGTACCCCCCTGAACTGGTGCCGTTTGCGATATCTGTGGAGAAAAGAAGAAAAAGAGCGCACGCTCGTAACACGGTCCCCGGTGCCCTGCAGGATCCCGCATCTGGGAGGGAGGCGTGGAGTCTGCATGTCTAAGGGCAGTGGCCACACTTGGCCTTGGGACACCTACGCCTTTCCGGGAGGCACGTGACACACGAATGTTCCTGAGGCGCTGACGGCCTGCTGTCCCAGACTTCCTGGTCCTTGCCAGGACTTGGGGGGCGGGGGGCGGAGGGGAGGAATGCGGGGACTATTTCACACAGGTGGGAGCGGCCACGTGACTGAGCTCTGGCCAATGGGGTTCGAGCACTTCCAGTGCGCTGCGGCCAGTGGGTACCTCCCCAGTGGAGCCCCGCCCACTCTCTCCCCTCCGGGCCAGGGCACTTTAGAACCGCAAACTGGGGACCCTGGATGACTGTGCAGAGTACAGCTGCCCCTCTGACCTCTTCGCCCTCCACACTCTTACAGGGACACCAACTCCCCACCGTGTTAAATTGCTGAAGGTCTGGGCTTTGTTACAGCAGGTAGTGTTGACCTATTTAGTATAGTGGGTGATACTGGTATCAAGATCTTTCTCCCCTGGTGCATCCCAAATCCAGTTTGAGAATCTCCCACCTTGTACACTGGCCTCCTCAAAAATCCCAGGTATTGGATGGAGGGAACGTAAGTCATATATATGTGTGTGTGTTTATATATATTCAAAAATATACGGGTATATACATTTAAATATACATTTAAAGGCATATTATACATATTCAAAAACATATACGTTAAATGGATATTTAAAAATAATTTCCATATTTTGTTTATTGTCTGGCCAGCATCTTTTGTCTGGCCAGTTTTTTTAAATGTTGAAGAAAATACAAATATGTATATATTTTAAAGTTTCATTTTATCTTACAATCTCGTTCTGGTCCCTGAGTTCACATTAAAATCACCCAGGGAGCTTTTAAAGTTCCCCTAATGCATGGACCGCGGGCCCAGACCCATTAAATCAGAATCGCCCCCAGGGCAGCTCCGATGTGCTGCAGGGTTGAGAAGCCTGCTCTACAGGAAGATAAAACATGGGAGTTTTATTCTCATCCAGACCTCTCCCAGCCCTGTAAGGGCTGCCAGAAAGAATTTGGGGCAGCTCGCCGCGCCGCCAAGAGCAGAGGCCACGGGGCATAAATAGCGAGAATATCTAAGGGCTTCGGCAGAGACTCTGCAGCCAATAAACAGGACAGACCCTAGGGGCTGGAGGAAATCTTGGGAAACTTCGTGGTGTTCTGGAAACAGAGCCAGGAGCATGGAAGGTAGCTGTCTCTTTGAATTCATACACACTCAAAGTACACACGATCAGACAGCAACAGTTGCAACATTGGGCAAATTTGCCAAGGGGTAGCGGGGAGTCCCACCACCCACAGAGCCCCGCCTCCAAACAGCCGGGAACGGAGTTACGGGAAGAGCTTCTGAAATTACTGGTCTTTCCGTCCTGCCCTCAGTCTGATTTCATTGGTGGGGTAGAGTCTGGCATCAGCGTGGTAAAAACTCCCTGGGGATGGTGGTAGTTGCAGAGCTGTACCCTCTGCCTGCCGCCCTGCATGGACAGCGCCCACCATGCACGCGTCGTGATATCAGGAGCCCCTTACCCTTCACCCCAATCTTCTGTAAGAGGAAGACAGAGGCTGGAAAATCTCCTCCAGCCCTTTGGCCTTAGTGTTGGAATTTGTGAAAATACCAACCCCAGCGGTAGGACAAGCATATTGAGCAGTTAGCCATTTTCTATTCATGGAAAATGAAAGTTCTCTTAAGCAGGTTATGGGAGGAGAGAACAAAGAGTTCTGGAACACCTGAGGGAGAGAAGGTGGTGGGAGGCAGGGAACCGGGAAGAGTAAGGAGCAGACCTCTGATCCACCTCTGGGCTGAAAACAACCCTTCTACTTAGAATAATTAAACAGCCGTGGAGTCATCCCAAAGAGCCTGGGTGGCCTTGCCAAGTAGGATACCCTCTCTTGGCATGTGTCCCACCTGCCTGGCCTCCCATGGCTGCTCCATGCGACATCTCAACAGCTTTTGTAATAAGGAGAAAGCAAAGAGAGGACATGGCTATGTACTTCCCTAACCATCTGGGTAAAAATAACTTGCTTTGAATAGATCAAAGATAAGGTCAGCTCTCCAGAGACCATGCCAACTGGATGCCACTGAGGCCTCAATTAATTATGACTTGGTGCCTTCCTGGTCTTATGTCAGCCCGAAATCTACTGTATCAATTCGGCTCATGAAAACATGGGAAGAAATACTAGAAAGTCAGATAGGGATTTTAAAATAATAATCCAATCAATAAGATTTGTGTTGATTTAATCAGAAAAGTTTAAAAACTGGATTGTCAAGTGCAGTGTTTTAAAAAGTGGGAATGATAAACTCACCCACACTAGAACTATTAAAAAAGGTCTGGTCTGAGTACCAGTGGCTTGGAGAAGGATCTGCTCGCACTTCTTAAGACAAACTAGTGACCCTGTAGTTCCCTAGTACATTCTGGAAAGATTAAAGCTTTGATACAATGTGAACTGAAGGCTAGAATTCAACAGACATGGTCAACTGAAGCTTAAGACCAAAGCTAAACCCCAAAATTCTTTGACTTAATATCTGGAGAGCTTTTTATGTAAAAGAAATGGAAAAATCAGAAGACCTAGATTCAGGATGCAGCTGTGCCATCATTAACTGACTGAAGGTCCACAGAACTAAAATAAAAACCAAAAAGTCAACTGACATTCAGGACATATGGTTGACCCGTGAACAACGTTGGGTTTGAGGGGCAAACCCCTTGCACAGCTGAAAATCCAAGTATAACTTTTGGCTTCCCCAAAACTTAATTATGAATAGTCTGTTGTTGACCAGAAGCCTTACAAATAACATAAAGTTGATGAAGATGTATTTGGTATATTCTATGTATTAGGTACCGTGTTCCTTAAATAAAGGAAGCTAGAGAAAAGAAAATGTTATTAAGAAAATCATAAAGGGAATACACATTTACAACACTGTTCTGTATTTATCGAAAAAAAAAAAAAATCAACAACACATGTGTAAGTGGCCCCGTGCAATTCAAACCCACATTGTTCGGGTCAACTGTAGGGACTCTAAGCAAAATACCACGCCAGAGGCCATAGAGGTCCCATACGTGACCAAAGACAGACGTAGGTGCAGAGGGGGCAGCGAGGGGTGTTGCTGGGCAGTCTGGCGAGCAGTGAGTCTCCTGGCCACCCACGTGGTGTTCCACGCACCTGACCTTCTCTTGCCGCTCAGTCTTACAGAGAGCCCGAGCTCACAACACAGTGGCTTCCTTGCGTCCCCCTGACCAGGCGATGCTGTTTCCTACTTCCAGGCATGATGCCTTCTCCCCCTAGGCCTCCCTTTCCTGCTGTCTGCATAGACACCCGTCCTTCTTAAAGGACCAGTTCAAAGTTCTCTTTGTAAGCTGAGCTGTTTGCTTCTTTGGACTTCTACCATGCGGATCCTATATGTATATATGATATTCGATCAGTAGGTCATGTTGTGCAGGGTCCGGTCCTGTGCTGGGAGCAGGGGGAGACACCTTCTCTGCTGGTGGTTCTTACAGGTCAGAGGGAGGACCTCGCTAGGGCAATGAGCATCAGGATCTGCTTTCGTGTCTTCCCCCAGATGCTGCTGGAGGGCGGAGACCGGGCCGTGTCCACTTGCATATTCCCACCATCCAGCACAGCACACAGTAGGTCTTCAAGGTACATGCTGTATGGAAGGCCGATCATTCTGGAAGGTGGGCACCAAAGATGTCTGGATGCCCACGATTGGTGTCTTCCATAGGCACACATCAGTCTGATGTGTGAGTCCCTGTGCCCTATGACCCACCCTCCTCCTTGGGAACACGTCCCTGGCCACTGCTGGTCCAGAGGCCCATCTCACCCAGCTTGTCTGAACCACCAGAGAGGGCCGGGTGACATGGGCAGCCGAGCACCTCAGGGCACCCCAAAGGGGCCATTTTATTTCCCATCACAAATTCAATAGCCACCCCAGCCAACAGCTTTCAGGCACATCTGGGTCCAGGGTAGATGTAAATAATATGGGCTTGAAACCCAGAGTTTCAAATACCCCCTGAACACAAAGGAAGTTTCTCCTCAGCATTCAGACAGACGTCAATGGCTGGTCAGAGACTCTGTTCTTCGTCCCTGGATATGACGAAGCCCTGTGGCCCACCCCACATCATGGGGCACAGAAGGTGGTTCTCCTGCTCGAATCCTCAATGACTCTGTGTTTTTCTGAAGTTGGGTTTTTGTTGTTGGCCACAACTGTGCCTCTGCCTCTTGGGGCTGCTTTTTGTGGTTTAAGCACAGCTGTGGAAAAAAGAGTAATTGAAGTCTGCAATACCTAATGGGTAGAGAACTCTAGAATTTGGGGGGATAAAGCTCTAACAGTACTTCAAGTTTATATGAGTCTATATTTCTTAAGGACACTTTTATAAACAAGCGTTTTGAAAGAGCTTAAAAGACTGAAATGGGCTTTTCTTCATGAAGAACCACCCCTCCCCTGCCTTGCAAATTGTCGGTTAGCTGTGGCTGTGGAGGCAGAAACAGTGACAGAATCCCCATTTTGCAGCAACCTCACGACCAGCAAAGATAAGGGGTCTGGGGGGGAGGGGGTGCCATGCGCACGCACAGTGTGAGTCTGGGGACGCAAATGTTTTCACTTGGAAAGGAGGCCCAGGCTTAGCAGAAGTCTTAAGTAAGTTGTTTGTTAATACATGTCTATTTTAAAGCCACTCTCTGAATAAATCTTGTTCTCTTCTTGAGGGGAATAATAAATAGGGCACTCACATCCCAAGAGACCCACTTGTGTAGCATCTCATTTATTCCTGCTCCAAATTCAGGGAGAAAATGGTTGAACTTTTAAAACTGTTGAACTTCACCATATAAAATAACTGAACTATGCTTTTTTGAAATGCAAAGGGAATGGGGGCACCTGGGTGGCTCAGTTGGTTGGGCATCTGACTCTTGATTCCGGCTTAGGTCATGATCTCAGGGTCATGAGATGGAGTCCTGCCTTGGGCTCTGTGCTCAGTTGGGAGTCTGCTTGAGATTCTCTCCTTCTCCCTTTGCCCCTCCCCCTGTTCACATGCTCTCTCTTATCTAAAATAAATAAATAAAATCTTAAAAAAAGAAACGCAAAGGGAGGGGCACGTGGGTGGCTTCGTCGGTTAAGCCTCTGCCTTCAGCTCAGGTCATGATCCCAGGTCATTAGCATCCCAGCTCAGTGAAGAGCCTGCTTCTCCCTCTCCCTCTGCTGCTCTCCCCACTCCTGCTCTCTCTCTCAGTCTCAAATAAATAAATAAAATCTTTTTTAAAAAATGCAAAGGGAAAAATCCAAACTCAAAAAAGGAGCATATTAAGATTCTTTTCCTTTACCCAAAGGATTCGGAACACTGGGATTCCCTGATGCATTGAACCTTTATAGACAATTTGGCACTGACAGTGTCCTGGAGAAAGGGAGGAACCTCTACTAATAAATGTTTAACTGGAACGAAGGCAAAGCTTCTCTGAACTAGGATACAAGTCGTAGGGGAAGTGTAATTCGCTGTATATGCCGGTCATTACCATTATGTCTTTGCATGAGTTGGAGGACAGCTGGTGGGTTTGATACCCCTGAAATTTCATAAGGCTCATTTCTTTGGTGCTCTGCAGCATTTGGGACACAGACTACCCAACCTTGAAATGGTTATCTATCATGAAGGCAAATGGCTAAGAGCCAATTAACACAGACTCTTGGCTAACAGTCTGCAAGCTTCCAAGTCCGTAGGAAAATATTCAAATGATTCGATCTTAGACAACTCAACTATTAGAGCATCAGGGGGGAAGGTAGAGCAAATGCTGATCTGTCCACAGACGTTGGTTGGGTTTCCACTGGAGGGTAAAATGTGAATATTTTCTCGCTGCTCTACTGGAGGGCAGTAGCTTTGCTCCTGCAAATGCTTAGATACAAATGTGCATTTGAGGGCTCATGAATGGGTGATGGTCCCCAGCCCTCTCCCTCCAGCTGAAATCTCTGCTCTGTCAGTTTGTCTTAAATGTTTATCTTCAAAGACTAGAACTGATGCCTGAGGTGAGGCTCATGCAGGCTGAGTTCAAGCCTGAGCCACACAGGCAGGTGGGCAGACAGATGAGTCCCTTCCGCTCTGTGGGGCACATCTCAAGGCAGAGCAGAGACGGCCTGCAAAGCTAGGAGCAAGAGAACAAGGAAAGCAGGAGTGAGGACCCGTGGGCAAGCATGGGCCCCACGTGGGACCGAAGGGGTCCTACCAGGAAGGAAGACATATGGTACTCAGGGCCCAGTGAGGCTTGCCCAGCTCCTCCCCTCAGTCCGTCAGCATCTGTGAGTGTTGGAGGTACTCTGGTAGGCAGCACAGACCTGGTTCCTGCCTTCAAGAAGTTTACGGTCTAGTGGAGGACATGGATATTAACTAAGTAATCAGACAACTTAATGTGTCTCTATGCATTCTGCCATTTTGAGTCAGAGAAGCAAGGACGTCCTCCTGGTGTGGGGGCTCTCCCCAGAAGAAACTGTACTTGACCCAGGATCTGAAGGATGATGGAGGGGGGACTTCCTTAGGCAATGCCTGTGCACGCGTGTGCAAGCTGGCTGGGATACTGGAGTTAGGAACTGGGTATTTTAGGCAAAGGGAATAATGACTTGTGCCCTGGCCCCAGGACAGGAGGCAGATGGTATATTCAAGAGGGGAAAGGAGGTTAGTGTGACCAGGACACAGTGCCTGGGAGATGGTCAGAGAGGAAGAAGGCAGGGGCTAGATCACACAGAGCCTTGTGGTCATGTGTGGGATGTTGGCCTTCATCCTACGTGCAAGAGGAAGCTTCACTGTTAATTTTTTGTGACAACTTGTCTAAGCTGTGTGCCCAGTTGCGTGGTCAAACCCCAGGAGAGATGTTGCTGTGGTGTTTCTAGATGAGATTAAGATTTAAATCAGATTTTGAGTAAAGCAGATAACACTCCATCCTGTGGGTGGGTCTTGTGCAATCACTTGAAGGCCTTAAGAGCAAAGACCGAGGTTCTCCAGAGTATAAGAAATTCTCTTTAAGACTGCAACACAGAAATCCAGCCTGTGAAATTTGGACTCAAGACTTTGACATTGACTCTTGCCGATTTTCCAGCCTGCAGGCCTGCCCCACAAATTTAACTTGCCAGGTCCCATAACCCCTTAAAAATAATTTAGATACCCCTATTGGTTCTCTTTCTCTGGAGAACCCTAACACAGAAGCCAAGGAGGATTAAAATGTATATGTAGTACAAATGTAGGTAACATGTAAAGTATCAGTTGACTGCAGTCCCAGAGATGGGCTGGGGACAGAGGGAAGCAAGACAGCCCGGTAGGAGGGACTTGGAATATAAGCCAGAAATGATGTTAGCTCAGAAGAGGATGGGGACTGTGGGGATGGAGAGGAGTAGACATTCCAGAAACGTGAAAATGGTAACATCAGTTGTTAGCGGCTGCGGTAAATGAGAGGCAGGCGGGTGTCCGGGTTGAGTCTCAGGCTCTGGCTGGCACATGGGGATGGGGGAAGGAGGAGAGCTCACCTGCTAGCAGTGAGTGGGAGGGCATATGCAGGTGGATGCAACACAGAGCAGGACCTAAGTGGAAGGACCGAGGCTGCAGAGAAACTTCCCTTGACCATGACAGCATCACAAGGCGTGGGGCCAAGGGCTGAGCCCCAAGGCACTCCTACGTCTCCAAAAGCCAGGAGCACTGGAGAGGTAGAAGGAGGGCACAGTGTTGCTGAGTCACTGAGGCGGCTTCAAACATGTTTGGAAAACCCCGACACTGGATTCCCTCTGGGAGATGGACTGCGACATCAACAAAGGTGCTAGGAATAAAAAAGTACAAAGGAAAAACCCAGGGTTTCCCCCAGTAAACTCGGTTCTCCTCCCTTCCAAGGAAATTCCTGTCCTGTGGGACAAGGAGCATGATGGGACCTGCTAGCAGTGAACACGCTGGTGTAGGAGGGGGAGGCTGGCGGGGCAAGCAAGTTTCCCTCCGGATGAAGGGGACACGGCTGGGAAGGTTGCAGAGTAGATGGCGGGGGAAGCAGGAAGGAACGGTGCTCGCTCCCTCGGGGCTGGACAGAAAGCATGGGAGGCAAAGCACAGCCAGGATGCCACGAGGGCAAAGGGATCAATGCACCCTACCCCCCGGGCTCAGCCCGCAAGGCCCAGAGACAGGAGAGCAAGGAGCTGAGACTGAGTCCCCGGGCTGCCCTCAAATCAGCAGAATCATTGAAGGAGGCAGAGAGCTGGAGAGGGAGCCCTCATGCAAGGGTGAAGAGTGCAAGTGGTGGGGAGCTAATGCAGACTCCGGGGAATGGGGACCCGGCAGGGGACCTGGGGCAGATCCCATATAAGGAGACTCAGCTGCCTGCTCTTGCTGGAGGCATGGAGGGCCGTGCGGAGGGGTTCCTCGTTCCCACGGAGTCTCACACCCATGCTGGCTGTCCTGCCTTCATGAACAAAGCAGGGCACTTGAGGTCTGCTGCAGGGACCAGGGACTTGAGGTGTGCTGCTGGGACCGCGGCTGCCTGTGAACCACTCAGGAGGAGGGATGGAAGGGGACGGGCACCGATGCTTTCTGGCTCTGAGGGGCAGTGATGAACATGCACCCTTCCCACTCACGGTGCGGCCCGTGGCCCTCCCACCCCCATAAGAAGATGGAAGTTGGGGGAACAATGACAGCGCAGCAGGCGGCAGGAGCCTAAGAAAGAGGGAGATGACAAGTGCAGACAGTAAACCCATAGTGCACAGAGCAGCCCAGGCTGGATCTCGCCTCTCCTGAACACGCAGCTGGCTTTGGTCACGGGAGGTCACGGCGCTTAGAACCCACGAAGGCTTTGGGCTTCCTCCAGATTTGGTCATCAAAGGGCTCGTAGGATGGATCTCCCTTAGGGGAGAACGCGGCCAAGGAAAAACCATTCGTCGGATGAGAACTGCAACAGACATGCTTCAGTCCCCCAGCCGCTCGACCACTTATGGCTTTAGCCAGGAACTGAGAAAACACAAGGAAATACTTGTAGAGAATTGGGCAAAGCCACTTTCCTCTGTATGCTTCATAGAACATAGGGAAAGGAAGCCTCAGAGAATGAGCCTCCCATGTTGCTTGGTGCTAGCTTCACGCATTCGTTCATTATCCCTGTCCAATATTTATTAGGCCCCGACTGTGTGCTAAGCAGCCTTCCAGGTGTTCTGGAGATAGCAGTGAACAAGTTAAGTCCTCTGTCCTTTTATACACTCCAGAAGGCAGATAAACCCAGAGGACAGATTTTGAAATGTACAAACAAATCGCCTTTAGTAATATCTCTTACCCTTGACTGAGGGTCAAGGTCACCTAGGGCAGTGATTCTCAACCAGGGGTGATTTTGTGCCCTAGGGAAAATCTGGCTACAGTCAAACATGTCTGACGACGTTTTTGGTTGTCACAGGCAGGAGAGAATGCTATCGCGTCTAGGAAGTTAGGCCCAGGGATGCTGCCGAACATCCTATAATGGACAAGACAGCCCTCACAGCAAAGAACCACCCAGCCCAAGATGTCAGTGGGGCCAAGGATGCGGCACCCGGGCCTGGGGGTTTGCTGCTCAAAGTGTGTTCCGTGGACCCGTGATAGCAGCGGCACCAGGAAGCTTGTTAGAAATGAGTAACGCCAGGTGGTTGGAGGCATGTGACAGTTTGAGAAGCACTCTGCCCAGAGGCAAACACTCCTTAGCAAGCAGGACAAAAGCTGGGGGTGGGGGGTGGCGGAGTTCCTACGGGCATTTTTTCAGGTAAGGTGACAAGCACCACCTGTGAAGGTTTGCTCACTTGGGAGCCTTTTAACATGCAAAGATTCCTTGCTCCTGAACATTCTTAGGTCTTAGGTCCAGTATGTTTAGAAAAGCTCCCTGTGGACAGCAGATGAAGAGGCTTGGGATACAAGGCAAACAGGACAGGGGCAACAGCTAAACTCAGCCCTAGTTTCTAGCCCCAGCTGGAGAACCACAGGAGCTGGCCTTGGGACACGCATGAGAGAGATGTCTGAGTAAAAGATAAAGTAAAAAGATAAAGTAAAGATAAAGATTTACTTTATTTTATTTTATTATTATTATTATTATTAATGTGTGCCGTTTATAAAGATGTTAACGTTACCCGAAGAGCTGATTTTATCTACTTAATTATGGAAAATGGAAAGTGGGCCCCAATGAAAATGCCCGACCAGGTGTTCAAACGGTGCTTTTTTGGTTGCCTTTCTAACAGTCTAACTGTTTTGTTCAAAGACGATCTTAAGAGAATCTGAATATCCACAATGGGCGAGAACGAAGTGGCTCTGGTTTCTGTGAATGGGCCTGTTTGTTTCATGCCCTGCTTCCAGGGGACGCAGCTTGCAAAAGACAACAGCTGTCTGAAGGAAGTGGGGCCCTGTTAAGTGAAACGTCGTTGAAGGAGAGCCCCTGTCCACATTTCTGTGCGCTCACAGAGTTAAGGAGGTGGCTATGAGCGTGAATTTTAACTGTGACCATGGAATGGTAAACATCATTCTTCACTCTGTTGCAAAAATAATCCCATGAATATAAACCCAAATGTTCCTAAAAATAGTGCTGAAGCATATGTTCCAGAAAATGGGAACACAGGATGGCATTGGTGAGAGAAGTGTGATTTTTTTTTTAATCTGGTGGAGAAAACAGGCCTCAGTTTCTCCACATTTAACTATGACCGTTCGAGCGCCCATAGTTCAGGGGCAATGTAATTCATTGAAAGACCTTGACTGTCAGATGCTATGATGTTCATAGCTATCAACACTTCTCTTTTGGGGGCCTGCCCAGATCCTCTAGGGCAATATATATATATATCTATATCTATGTATCTATATATATAGATGTATCTATATATATCTCTGTATCACTAACTAATACAATTAAAAACAAGAAAAAGAAAGTGCTTAGTAGCTGTGACCTTTTTAGTTTAACTGAGTTCCTCTAAAACATGCTTCTGGCAAAATGAAAATTAATGACGATCTTATTTTTTGCCATACTTTTTTTCCCACATGCATGCCAAAGACTTATCCTTAAATATAAAAGAAATAAAGGTCATTTGTCCTTGCAACGTTTTAATTTCTCTCACCAAACTGCTGAGCTGCATATATGAAAATAAATTCTTTCACTGAAGACCAAAGCTAGAAGTATTTGTGTGCATTTCTAATCCATGGGGACAGTCCCTTCATCATTAGAAGCTACTAAATATTGGACAATGATAGAGCTCAGTCTGGGTTATCGGTGTTTGGAGTATTATATGACAAGGAGGGGAAAACAAGGTTAAAAACTGGTCACGGGGGCACCTCAATGGCTCAGTAGGTGAAGTGTCTGCCTTCAGCCCTGGTCAGGATGCCGGGGTCCTGGGATGGAGCCCCGTGTCGGGATCCCTGTTCAGAGGAGAGCCTGCCTCTCCCTCCGCTGCTCTCCCTGCTTGTGCTCTCTCCCTCTGTCAAATAAATAAATACAATCTTTTAAAAAGCACCTGGGCGCTGGATGCCACGTGAGAGCGGGTCTGTACTTCCTCATTATCATGAGGGAATCTGACGTGCTTTTATTGATGGTTGAGTGGCATCAACAGGAGGACATTAGCAAGGACCAGCTTCTGTCTCATTCTGTCCAGCAATGTTACAAGATTGCATCTTTAGCACTGAGAAAAAGAGAATTAAGGATGCCACTGGAGAACTAGTGGATGTTATTTATAAATGCATTGTGTACTTCTGGAAAAAATGTCCATCTATGGTGGTTCTATAATATTTTCCCTTTTGCTTCTAATCAATACTGATTGAGAAAATTAATGAGAATCTTTAATAAGATCACTGGTATAAATCCATATCTGGGTATCTATGTATCTATCCAAACATCAAAAGCCTACACACACACACACACACACACACACACACACACACACACAAGTACATATATAATATTATCAATAACCAGTTGGAGGGACCCCTGGGTGGCTCAGTGGGTTAAGCCTCTGCTTTTGGCTCAGGTCATGATCTTGGGGTCCTGGCATCGAGCCCCATATTGGGCTCTCTGCTCGGCGGGGAGCCTGCTTCATCTTTCTCTCTGCCTGCCTCTCTGCCTGCCTCTCTGCCTACTTGTGACTCTGTCAAATAAATAAAACCTTTAAAAAAAATAATAACCAGTTGGAAACTATAAAGGGACAAAATCCCATTTACTTCAGAAAAAGTAATCGCAAGACTAGGAATAAATCTAACCAAAAAAAAATAGTTGGTGGGTTTCAAAGGCAGAACTCTACAAAACAACACTGAGACTTTAAGGAGGTTTCGAAAAACAGAGGAGCGTTCCGCATCCTGGAGTGCTTGATTCTATATGTCTGCTCTTACCAGAACACTTTATGCATCTGTTACAAGGACAATCAAAATTCCAATATTATTTGGGGAAATTCTGACAAACTGGAAAAAATGATTCTAAAGCTTCATCTGGAAGAATTAAACAGGTGAGAATATTTGCAAAGAAAAAAAATAAGGGGAAATAATTGTCCCAGGAAAAAAGTGAAACATTGAAGCAGAATAGAACATTCCCAGAGAAATATAAATTCTGTAAGATTCAGTATTTGATAAACGCAGCTTTTCAAATCAGTGGGGAAAACAAGAGCTATTCAATAAATGGAAATGGTATAAATACCTGTTTACAAGGGAAAAACCCAAAATCTAAAGCCGTATCTTATACCAAGATACATAAACATAAAACATTACAGGAACTAGAAAAATGTGCATAAAGTTAAGAGTCCGGGGGCAGGAAAGCGCTTTCTAAACACACATGCCAAGGCAGCATATGTAAAGAAAAGACAGAGAACTCCGACTACACAAAAATTTGAAAAACTATATGTGAAAAACTCCATAAAGTGCAAATGGTAAAGTAGAAACATTGTTACACACATAACGAAGAGTCGTATCTTCAAAGAGCTCTTACAAACGATTAAGGAAAAGACAAATATTGCAATTAAAATAGGGAAAAGACGTGAACAGATAACTCACACACAAGGGAGAACTAAGTCAGTAAATCTATTGAAGAAGTTCGCCACTTGGCTGCCCCCAATCTCAAACAAAGGCACGGGTTAATTTTAAATGGTGATATTTAGTATTGGTGAGAGCAGGGAGGACAGGCATGCTCGTGCACTTTCAGTGAGAATATAAATTAGCATAACCCTTTGAGGATCTCAAAACATTAACATAATATATCTCAAAACATTAACAACCTATATATACCTTTGGCAAAGCAAGAGCACCTTTAGACATCTGCCTTGGAAATTTCCATGAATGTTGATTGTGACACTGTTTTTTAGTATTAAAAACTCAAGTGTCAAGAAAACAGAATTGGTTAAATGAATTGTGATCGTGATCTTACAATGGACAGCCATAAACCTATTAAAGATGGAGAGCAATGGTTCATAGTACAGAGCAGGGGAAAAAAAGTCTGTTTTCAAAAGAGTAACGCACGACATGAGCCCATATTTGTGTAAAAATATGCAGAGAAAAGATACTGAAAGGATACATCAAAATGTTTACCATGGGGCGCCTGGGTGGCTCAGTTGGTTAAGTGACTGCCTTCGGCTCAGGTCACGATCTCAGAGTCCCAGGATCGAGTCCCATGTCGGACTCCCTTCTCAGCGGGGAGCCTGTTTCTCCCTCTGACCCTCCCCCCTCTTATGCTGTCTCTCTCGCTCACTCTCTCTCAAATAAATAAAATCTTTAAAAAATGTTTACCATGGATATCTCTGATTGGTCGGATTAATTCATTCGCTAAAAAAAAAAAATAAATAATAATTAAATAAGTCCTTTATGTCCCTCAGGGGTTCTACAATTAGTATGTGTTATTTTGTAAGGAACAAAAATGTGACTTTTAAAACATCTGGCAAGAGGCATAAAACATTTGCAAAAAGGGTTGAGATAGGCTGGGTTCCCTCTAATTCATACATTCAGACGTCAACGGTAATAGTTTTGCTGCTTCAGAAAAATACTTTAAATTCATAGATTTCAGCAATTGTTTTATTTTTACTTAGTGACCATTTTGCGGCATCTACTGTGTATAAGGAACTGTTCTAGGCACTAAGGATAAAGCACTGAACAAAACACACAAAACCTCGCTGCTTTTGGGCAACTGACATTTTGTACGTGAGGACCAGAAAGGTTTTGAGCAGAGGGGATATTCATCAATAATTTTAGAAAGATGTTCTCCGCTCCGCCTAAGGACTGGTTGTGAGCTAGATGTTTCTCAGATTCTTTTTTCGTTCCTGAAACAATGTGAGAAGGAGTCTGCTCGACTCATTGGGGCACTTGTCGCTCTTGGGAATCTGAATCCTCCTCCCGGCTCTCTGGCACACGTGGTGCTGACTGGGGCCAAGTCATACAATTAGCTCACTTACCACAGATTATCTCAGCACAACATTGATCTCTAGGAACACTGCCTTTCCCGCTACTGGGCATTGTGTTCTTTCCGCTGCCACAGTATCACCCAGATTGTGCGCCAAGAGAAAGCAAGGGGAACAGAGAATTTTCCCGGGAGCCAGGAGACCGAGTTCTCTTGCCCGCACCGCCGCCCTTGAGTGATTGAGGTCTACCGGGCTACCCAGTTCTGTAGAACCAGGAGCCGGAGAGATGAGCCAGGAGGCTCCTGGCTGTTTCCGGGTGTAGGAGTCCGTACGGATACGTGCCCCCCAGCTTTCTGATTCCACCTGGCTTTGTGATTCGCATCACGCGTGCGACTCAGTCTGGATCACCCTGAATAACGTGCTTGTGTTCTCCATGAAATCAGTTCTGGTATTTTCGCTTTAGTCCCACAGGCAGATGGGGAATGTGTTGAAGGCACACTGCCGGTAAGTACTTAACAAATGCTCGTTAGCCAGCCCTGCATTGAATCCATCTTCTCCATGCGACACCTTTCCACTTACAGCATTCCATGAAATTGTCCAAATACTCGCGCTTTGGACTGCGCCCCGAGGACATGCTCCTTCTTGACAAGAGCAGCACGGAAGAGCCTTCCTGCCTGCCCACCCCCAGTGGATCTCTAGTACCTGGCTCCTAGGGCCCCACACCTGCCTTAGCGGGCCCACGGCAGTCCCTAAAGTTCTCTGGTACCAGATCTGAAAAAAGGCCAAGGTCATGGCAAATCAGGCAAGAACGAGTTGCATCTCAACTTGCTTCTAAGGCAGGCAGCGGTGATTTTGTCTGCCTTACTGATGCTCATCCATACTTTAATAAAGGACTGTAAGATCTCTGAATAAAATGTCGGGGTGGAACAGAACTCAGATAAATTATTTAATAGCATGCACCGTGTGATCAATAACAGTGCAGGCTAGCTTTGACAGAAACAAAACAATTTCATTTTTCCTTTGTTCTCTTCCTCCCTCACAGCGTGACTTGCAACGAGAGTCAAAACTGTGCCGTTTGGATTGGAGGCGAAGAAAATCGAGTTTCCAGTTCCTGAGATTAGCATTTAATGGTCACCAACTTCCACAAGTTTTTTTTTTTTTTAATGTATGCATAATACAAAAATGCCTACAAGTCTCCCTCCAGTCACGTGGACACACTGATCCTTCTGAATGTGATTATGGTGTTTTGGTTTTTTTTCTTTTTTGGGTCCTTTTTGGCAAATAAAGTATCTCGCTCGGGTCCCAAGTTTGTTGGCATGAAGCGTGATTTAGAAATCTGAGTCCTTATGCCTTTTGCTTCTGATTATCCTATCATGTGACAGTCCGCAGATGCCAACGGAGACCACCACAAAAGGACGTTTTTAACTGCAAAGGATATGATGTTTGATTTTTTATGAAATCTTCTTGTCAGCAGGGTCGGAGTGTCTCTGTTCCTTTGTCAATTAACTTGGAAGAAATACGACTGAGACATTCTTTGGGTTTCCAGCCCGATTTCATCTGGGCAAGGGCCCCGATGTTCTTAGGTATCTGATATTCCCTGACATTCTTTCCATTCTCGGCCCCATAGACTAATGGACTCCACGTCACAGAGCTGCTCAGCACGGCCCCACCAAAGTACCTTGTGTTTCACTTTTGTTCGGGCTTCTTGAAGTCCTAGAACTTCATTGCAGCCCCAGGGCCCGGACTCATCCAGAAGGGCGGCCTCCAGAGGCCATTACCCGTTTGTTTCTGAAACGTTCCCCTCCCTGCTGCCTACTCCCTTCCCCGCAGGTCTGGATGACAGACATTTTGGCCTGAGGCTCTGAGTCCTTGTTAGCCCTCAGTCCTAGTTCATCAGCCGGTCTCTGCTGGCCGGAGGCGGGTCCAACCCCCACCCCATGGTTTTGTATGTGAAGGAAAGAAACGACCAGATTTGCTCTGGACGCACAGAGAGCTGAGCACTGATGGTCCACCTGGACAACTCCTTGCTAGGGCATCTGTCTCTCTAATAAGTGTCTTCCAAGACCCAGGTCCTGCAAACAAGGAGAATACATGCTCCTCCTTCAGACAGAAGCAGTTCCGTGGGGGGACCAGGGAAGGAACACCCCCACCCCACCATACCCGTACTCAGAACAGAATGATGCCGAAACCAGCCACTCCTGGGTGTCCGCATGCCCTCCAGACCAGCCCCAGCTCTTCCTCTAGCTCAGGGTGGGACCTTGGGGAGTGTGTGGGAAGCAACTGGCAGGCCCTACTTCCTAGAGACGCTCTGTGGGTTTAGGCTGGGGCCTGAGGATCTGCATGTTAATGACAGCTCTGCAGACCTAAGGATGACAGTGGCTTCAGGACACCCCTCCCTCCCGCTGGGTAAGTATCTGCTCCCAGACCTTCTCCTGGGAGCCCCCACCCCACATTCCCTAGAGACACTGCCCGGGGAGCCCCAGGCATAGCTCCTGGGGTCTCTCCACCCGAGCGGCTAATGGAAACTGGGGGTCTGCCCAAAGTACACAAGGGCAGGGCCCCTTCTTGTAGAGCTTCCCATCCAGTAGTTAGGAGCCAACCCCAGGAGCTCTGCCAGCCCTTCTCACAGTTTGGGGCTCCAGGGCCCTGCTTCCTTTCCTCGCTGCCGTGGCCCGTGGGTTTCATGGTCATCGCGGACTCACAGGCTCTTCTTATGGGGTTCCACGGCTGGCTTCAGGCTTCAGGGCCCCAGCTGCACCTGCACGGCCTCGTGGCCACACACCTTGGTGACCTGCTCACACTAAACCTCCCGACCCTTCCCCGTAAGCAGCTCTCTGAGCGGAGGAAGCAAAATGGTTTTGTTTGATGTATTATAAAGCCCCATGTTTCTCACTCAGCCCGCAGAACCTCAGATACTAAGAGAAAAAAGTAAGACTCCAAGAATATACATTCCATGTTTAACTTTCACATTCAGCCTAACAGTTCAAGGCCAATGTCGTAGAGCTCTGTGCCGGGCGGGTGCGTACAGTTCGTGTCCCCTTCGACAACAAAGCAAGGGCAGCAGCTGTGTCACCAGCATTCCCCGCCCGTAGTTATCCTAGCATAGGAGAGTGGGTCTCACATTGGGGGCTCTAAGTGGGGACGCTAACGGCTGGATCAGAATCTCCAGAAGTCTCTGACCTGCGTGTTAATACATTTTATGGTCAAAAAGTGACACATGGGGACGCCTGAGTGGCTCAGTGGTTAAGCATCTGCCTTCCGCTCAGGTCATGATCCCAAGGTCCTGGGATCGAGCCCTGCATCCCCGCTGAGCCGGGAGCCTGCTGCTTTCTCTCCCTCTGCCCCTCCTCCTGCTTGTGTTCTCTCTCTGACAAATAAATAAAATCTTTTTTTAAAAAAGTAATATACCAATGGTAAAAAAAAAAAAAAGTGTCCTGTAAAATTTTAAAACCTCTACAGGAACTCTAATCTGCACAGACATGGAAACCCTTGGCCTAGACTAACCCTTGGCACTGGACAGCTGCTCAGTAGGTGCTGGATGGAGACTCGGACAATGGAGCCTTGGAGCCCCACCTGCCCCATCCGTCTAAGGCACGCTTCTCCCATTCACGGTCTGAGCCAAGCACAATAAACAGCAAATCTCAGGGCAGCTGCAAGGGCCACTCCCGTCATCACTGGGAAGTGGGGCTCTCTCAGGGACAGTCCTTGCATGGGGCCAGCTAACAAACCCGAGGCCCCCTGCTCTGTGCCCACCTTTCAGTTTTTGTTCCTTTCGGGCTGCAATTCAACTTGTCATTCAAGCTTGCTCAATTTCCTGCTTCTTGTGTTTTAGCAGATTTACAGCGAGATGTAGCAGCCAACACAGTGTTCTAGATCTTGCTTGTATAAATAGCTTCAGTTTCCGCAGGTTAAACGTGAGGGCTCCTCATCCCACTTCTGTGAGGCAGGCGAGGCCGCTGGATCCCATGACCCAGGCGAGGACAGGAAGCCCCAAGAGACAGATTTTCTCAGTCCAGGCAACTAGCAAGCCACCAGTAAGCAGGCTTAATAAAGGTTGTGAGTTCATGTAATGATACGGCTTTTTTCTGATTATAAAACTAATGAGTGAAAATCATAGAGAATTTGGAATATCAGAATATACAGAGAAAAAGTAAGATCACTTGTCAGTCTAACCACAGGGAAAAACCTCTTTATGTTTCTTCCCTTTTTTCTAGGGTTATGCATATATGAAGACTGTCATTTATGCACATTTTTGCATTTTGCTTATTTTCATTTGATGTTGCGGCAAGGTCATTTTTGTAAGTCATTAAATATTTAATATATTTATTTATTTTAGAGAGAGAGGGGGAGAGAGCATGAGCAGGGGGGAGGGGCCGAGGGAGAGGATTCAAGCAGACTCTGTGCTGAGCCCAGAGCTGGTCACCGGGCTCCATCTCAGGACCCTGAGATCATGACCTGAGAAAAACCAAGCGTTGGATGCTCAACCAACTGAGCCACCCAGGTGCCCCAGTTATTAAATATTTTTGAAATCAGCATTTTCATGACTTCCTTCCTAACAGTAATTGCAGAAGTACACAATTGTAAATTTATCCATTCTCTACTATTGTACATTTAAATCGCCCCTAAGTTTTTACAATTTTAAAAATTTCTTTTAAATATTTTATTTATTTATTAGAGAGAGAGAGAGCAAGCACAAGCAGGGGGAGTGGCAGAGGGAGAGACAGAAGCAATGGGAAGCCTGACGTGGGGCTCAATCCTAGGACTCCAGGACCATGACCTGAGCCAAAGGCAGATGCTTAACTGACTGAGCCACCCAGGTGCCCCAATTTTTTACACTATTATAAATAACCCTGCAATGAACATCTTCATATTTATTTTTCAAGTCAAGTTTCAATTTTGTTCCTCAAAGCTCTATGAAGTGGGTACCTATTTCAATTTCTTTTTAATGGATTTCTTCCATCACTTTGTTATTTTGGCCTTAACATTAATTTCTAAAACTTGATACAAAGTGGAAAGACAGCTCATCATGTTCCTTCCACTGATTCCAGGTCTCTGAGAGCTTTTCTTCCAGACTCTTCGGTGGGCAAACCATTTGGAACTGGTCTTCTACAAAATACTATTCATGGCTCTCTGGAGCTTGAGACCAGGAAAGACAAAAGAGGGAAATAAATTATGTAAGGAGTACTTTACTGTCAAATTAGGAAGTAACCATGGAACATGAACACCATTTTCCTTCCAGAGAAGGTTCCTTGTACGGGGGCAGAGGCATTTGTTGGATCCTACAGGTTTAGTCAAATCGTCCTCTGTCGGATTCCTGCCACCAGAAGGGGCATGGAAAGGCCACCAAAGCAGCTCTGTATTTGGTGGCCAATCATACCTACAGAAAGAGGCAGGTGGCCACTTCTGGGGTAGGGTTTTTCATCACTCTGGCAGGGGAGCCACACTGTCTTGGGAAAAAGAACATCAGAGTGGAGGGCAGCCGGCTGCTGCGGGGTCAGCCCCCCCGCCCCGACGGCACACCTGCTTCAGAAGGCTGTCAGGCAGCCAGGCACCGGGCTGGAACCTGCTGGTCACAGAGGGACGGCCTTGCCTCTGCTGGCCAACTGTGTCCAGTGAATCACCTCTGCCGTCTGCTTCTGTAATTACCATCAGACTCTCTGTGTCCATAATTGCCAAAACATGCAAATAGTCATTAAAATATTGATGAAAGAAAACCCACAACCATTGATCATCACAGAATAGCAGTTGTTAACTGCTTTTATCTCGGGAGAGCTTCGTGGGAAGCCTTAAAAACCTCTCTATCATCATGCTATTTGTGTGTTTGGGGCTGTAATCGTCCTGAAGGGTGACCAGAATCTGAAAAGCCCACCTGCATTTCTATCAAAGAGCTGGAGGAGAAAGCCAGCATCTGGGGACTGGGACCTGGGTGGCCCTCCCCCAAGGTCACATTTCCAGATGTTTTCACTCTGGTGTATGTGAAAGATTGGCCAGGAAAGAAAAGGAACCTCCAGCAGGGAAGAGAACTCCCTATCCTACATTACTGGAACTCAGCAATGTTGTTTTATACCCCCAAAGTTCAGTTGGTAACTTTTGCAAAATGCCAGACCAATAATTTTTATTTTAGTAACAACTCCCTAGAACTACCCTGTGCACTGTCAACTGGAGAAATAAACACCTGAAATGAGGATCTTAGGCAGAAGAAATAAAGCCCAAAACACAATTCTGAGTCTTCCATTAGTTTAGCCTGAATCCAATCTTTCTTTATTGATGGGCTGTTGCCTTTCTTATATTAGAAATTCCTCCTTCCCACCAACTTGGATTCCATTTCAGCACCAAAGTTATTAGTTTTGTTTTCCTGTGGAATCGGTAACGGCTGGATGTGAGAGCCTTCTGGACGGGCCGCTCTTGTCACTAAATGGCTCATCTGGGGCTCTCTGGGTGATGGATGGCTCTTAAACAGTTTCCCTCTGGTAATGCAAACCAGCCGAGGCGCGAAATGAACCACAGACTCACATTCGTGCGCACCAGGCATCCATCTTATGGGAACGAGAGTGACACAGCCATCACCAAGCTCAGAGTAATTACCAGCCTTTTTCTGGAATGCCGACATCGCAGTTGGGAGTTTTAGACCCGCTGTCCAGTATGGCGGCCACCATCACCTGTAGTTTCCGAGCACTCAAATGTAGCTAGTCTGAATTAGGATGCTTTGCGAGTGTAAAAAATACACACCAGATTTGAAAGACTTAGTACAAAAAGGAGAGTATAAGATATCTCAGTACTAAGTTCTGATTACCTGTTCAAATGAGAATTCTCTGAAGAACTGGGTGAACTAAAAATGTTATTAAAATCCATTGCACTGTTTCTTTTTACAGTGTACAGCGGCCACTGGAGAATGCAAATCAGCACCCTTGTGTTTGTAGCTCACAGTATATTTCTGTGAGATGGTGCTGGTTTGGTCGGTCGAAAATATCCATTGGAATTTAGTGGAGAATCTCCATATGTTATTTATTGGGGTGGCAGGGGGAAGGGCTGATCCCAGGACTCTGCCTGGGTGTGCACAGCACCAGCCCTCATGCTGGTGTGGACCCTTCACTCCTGGTCTCTCTGCTCTCAGGTCTGTCTAATGTTCTCGCTTTTCTCGGTGGTGTGGGAATGAAAGCAGGAAGTCTGCAGGGACGGGTCCAGCTCCCAGAGGCGTACCACACACCCTTCAAGTATCCTGACACTCAAGTTATTTTTAGAGCTAACTTCGCAAGTAAGAACCACCACAGCCCTGCCCCTGGAATAAAATTTTGCTTTTTTCTCAATCTTCGGCCTAACACAATCTGGACACACATCTAACCGCACAGCTCCAACAAATGTGAAATTCCACATTTCGGCCCTGACCGCTCAATTTCTGTCCATTTATATAAAAACTCTCACATATCAGATGATTCACTGGAGACTAAAATCCAAAGATGGCAAAAATCAAGTTTCTTTTGTCTCTTATCAGAGCAGCCCCTGTGAGTTCTAAGAGCGCCAGGCTTCTCTCTCAGAGCCACAGTCTGACCCCCACCCCTCGACTGTGCACCTGCCGCAGCCTCCCCAGGATGTCTGGCTTCAGCTTCTCCCTCTCCAGAACCCCTTTGCTTGCTGCTGGAGAAATTTCTGTCCTGGCTACAGCGAGCTCAGAGCTCTACTAGGCCCCACACGTACTGCATCGCATTCAGCCCTCCCCCACACTTGAGGACAGACAGTATTATCGCGTCCCTGATCCAGAGAAGGGGACCCCGAGGCCGGAGGGCCGAGCACTCAGCCCAGATTGCGGCAGTGAGGGGCAGTGTCAGGGTCCTGGCCGCCTGCCCTCAGGCCTTTCCACGCGGCTCAGCTTCACGTCTCTCAGGCAGCAATCCCTCCGCACCCAGAGCCCTGGCACGGACCAGCCTCCCCTCCAACGCAAGCCTTCCCCCACCTCAATTTCCCTTTTGCCCCATCCTGACTTCTTGCTGGCTTCAGCTCACCTGGCACCCACCTGGACCCACCCTTGGCCCGTTCCCCCTCCGGGGTGACCTTCCCCCCCAGCACCCTCCGCCAAGCCCAGGCGTGCCTGAAGACCTCAGCTGTCACCTCCTGCTCAAAGCCCCTGCTCCGTTAGCAGGCTGGCACCCACTGTCCCTGTCCTTGTTACCTGCCTGCTTGGGACTCTTCATCTGCAGCTTTCCTTTGAGATCGGAGAACCGCTTGGACTCTTCACACAAATCCCTGATGTTTTCGAAAAGGAGGGCAAATGTTTTTACTCCTTCCAAACCCTGCTTGACCCCCCGGCTTCCAGACCACCCCCGACTGGCGGTGAGGAGAGTGCCATCACCCAGCTCTGCCTCAAGGAACCCACATCCCCTGCACCGTGGGTACGCGCGTGGCCTCAGCCCCCAGGCGCGGCCTAACTCCTGGCTCTGCTGTTTGCTAGCTGAGAGACTCCGGGAAGTTCCTGGTCCCCTTCGAGCCTCAGTTTCTCCAGCTGTAAAATGGTAAAACGAGAACAGCGTCTGAGAGGTACTTCGGCTGAGAGAAGCGAATTAGCCACAGAAAGCTAGCTCCTGTCCCTGTATTTCTCTTTCCCGTCATTCGATTCTGAAACAGCACCTCCCTTCCACTCTCTGGCCCTCCACTCCGCCATCTCCTCGGTCAGCCGGTGGCCTCCTGTCTTCTGAGATGCAGCTAGGACTTGTTGTCCCCACAAACTCTCTTGATTTCTCTCCCCGGCTCGTGGTTTCCTCTGTCCTGTCCCATCTGTGGTGCTCAAGCCCGGGGTGGTTTTTGCCACTCCCCCCAGGGACACTTGGCCCTGTCAGGAGACCATTTGCTTGGGACGGGGTGCCAAACACCTGCCAATAGAGGACATCCCCCACCTCCACCCCACAGAGAATTCTTTGGCCCTGAAACGTCAACAGTGCAAAGACCGTCACCCTACACTAAAGTCATCGGTCCGTGCTGATGTTCCTGTTTAACGACAACGACAGCCTTTGTGGCTGTCAGAAGCCAGGGAGAGATGCCTCAGGAGGAACTAAACCTGGTAACACCTAGATCTTGGGCTTGTAGCCTCCAGAACTGTGAAAAAATAAATTTCTGTTGTTAAAAAAGAAAAAAGAAAAACCCTTTGGTGGTTTCACTGGTGCATGCCAGCCTCCTGCTAGGTTTCTTCTGATTTCCACAGAACCTAAGACACTGCTGTGCTTAAAATAGACTGATTAATTGATCATGATCAATTTTCTAACTAAACAGTGAGCCAGGAATATTTTTCATCGAAGGTCTGGGGTATGGCATCACCAGATGAAAAAAAGCCACATAAATGTTTGAAACATCCTGTGCTGGTCGAGAAAAATGCAGAATTCTAGTCACCAAGCCCAAGTCTGTCCCACCACAGGACGGGCTGGGGGAGTCAGAGAGCCCCCCTCTCCCCACCCTTGTCAACATCAGACACAATAACACAGGTCACCTCTTCGTGACCTGTTTCTTATCTGTGTTCTTTTCTGAGAACTTGACTGTTTGGTTGGTATTCATGGGATTAATATCCTAGAAGACAGCCAAACCTGGTCATCCAAATCTAAGAGAAAACATGTCTTTTTTCTAGAATGGAAGTGGCAGCCAGGAAGGTGCATCAGGGATCTCAAACTGATATCGAGGGATACCTGGATGGCTCAGCTGGTGACATGTCCGACTCTAGATTTGGGCTCAGGTCATGATCTCAGGGTCGTGAGATCGAGTCCCATGTCTAGCTCCACACTGAGCATAGAGCCTGCTTAAGATTCTCCCTTTCCCTCTCCCTCTGCCCCTTCACCCCCGACTCATGCTCTCTGTCTAAAGAAATTAATAAAATTGATGTCGAATTGTTTAAGGCACAGGTAAACAGAACGCCTGGCAACTGTTCCCTAGTCTGCCACAGGTCTTTCCTGCAAAGATGACAACTAAACAAAGAGTGGGAAGAAAAGACCTTCCTTCCCACCAGCACTTCCTGTGGCAGCACCGTAACTGGGTGGGGGGTTTCTGTGGAGCCCAATGACCAAGCCCCCGACCCATTCCTGCCCAAGGTGAGGAACAGAGAAAAGACAGTGACAGCCGTAGGCATCCTTGTTACTTGTAACAAACCTCTCTGTGCAGATTGCAAAACAGAGGGCAGCCCCATCCCAAATTGCCATACTTCACTTGGTGGCTCGAAAAGCCTAGAATTCCAGTCTATTACAGAGAGCTGCACGCATTTGGGGTGGAATTTGTAATAATAATTAGACAAAAGCTCTCTGACTTGGCGAGAGGGGTGCGATCCTTTCAGACGACGCCCAGACAACACTCCAAGTTCAGTAAGGGGGGCCTGGGCCACCGGGAAGTTAACACAAACTGAAAAAGAAACTCATTAAG
Organism: Lontra canadensis; assembly: GCF_010015895.1. NCBI lineage: Eukaryota > Metazoa > Chordata > Mammalia > Carnivora > Mustelidae > Lontra > Lontra canadensis. The sequence goes on along the minus strand of NW_022631086.1, from coordinate 6,473,829 downwards.
GATCAAAGGCTACCATTCCAAGGAGGCCTTTTCTTTTCTTTTTTTTTTAAATTTTATTTATTTATCTGACAGACAGAGATCACAGGTAGGTAGAGAAGCAGGCAGAGAGAGAGAGGGAAGCAGGCTCCCTGCTGAGCAGAGACCCCCCCCCTCCCCCCGATGCGGGGCTCTATTCCAGGACCCTGGGATCACGACCTGAGCCGAAGGCAGAGGCTTTAACCCACTGAGCCACCCAGGCGCCCCACCGAGCAGGCCTTTGCTCTGGGTGTTTGCAACATTCTAAATCAACCATGTCGTCAGCCATCTGATGGCTGCCACATCCAGTCAGTAAGTTGTGGCCTGGCTGACCCCTGGCCTGGCCAGCTCTCACCCTCTCAAATGGGTCCATTACACCTGAGTGAGGGTCGAAGATTTACATCTTGTAAAACAGAGCCCTGGGTGGGGGGGTCCTCCTGCTAGGACTTTTGGCCCCGGAGGAGCGCAGGACAGACATACATGAGGAGGGTAATCCCACGCTGTGGGGCACAGACAGCAGCTCCCACTGGTTCAAGCGTCAGCAATCCTTTGATAGGAGGTGAAAGGCAAACTTGTCCCATGAGGCACTGGAAGGCAAGCCTGCGTCCTGCCAAGTCACAGGGTCTGTTGCAGTCCCCTGATTCGGACACTCTGGGCTGCCAGATGGGACATCTGTCTGAACAGGCCCTTCAGTGATTCTGCTGTGTGATCAGGTGTCAGAACCGGTGGCCTCATCCACAGCACAGAATCTCACCGTATTAAAAACTTTAATGTCGGGGCGTCTGGGTGACTCAGTGGGTTAAAGCCTCTGCCTTCGGTTCAGGTCATGATCTCAGGGTCCTGGGTCCAGGTCCCTGCATCAGGCTCTCTGCTCAGTGGGGAGCCTGCTTCCCCCTCTCTCTGCCTGTCTCTCTGCCTACTTGTGATCTCTGTCAAATAAATAAATAAAATCTTAAAAAACAATCTGAAATATCATTAAAAACAGAAATGATACTGCTCAGGTATTCCAGATGATTCCATCATTTACAACTTTACAATGACCTTGATAGAGACAAAAAGAACTCTGCTAAGAGTATAATTTCCATTATTATAGTGGCTCGTGCTGAGTAAGGACTCAAGTAGATGTTGAATTATGTGAAAAATGAATGCATGTATGAGGTTCTTTGAAAAAATGGTGACGTTAAGAGCCATTCTCTCAAGCTTTACTCCGAAGTGATCCGAAGCAAGATGGACAATACCAATACCTCTAAGAGATTCTAACAACTATTTAGGTCCAGTTCTGGGTCCTTTAAATCTGTGATGCCTAATATGCTAGCCAAAGGACACTTGTGAGCCCCAGGAATGTGAGTAGTCTACACTGAATGTGAGCAGTCTACACCGAAGATGCTGTGAATGCAAAATAACACTGGGAAGATTCAATACCAAACATTTTTTAAAAGAGGAATGTAAAATGTTTTATTAGTACTTTTGGATATTGAATGCATGTTGAAATGATAGTATTTTGGATACCCTGGTTAAAGCTAATATAATATTAAAATTAATTGCACCTGCTCCTTTTCATTTTTTAAATGTTACTACTGGAAAATTGACAATTACACATTGGGCTTGCATTATATCTCTATTGCATGTGCTGCTCAGTATTTTTTTTTGAAGATTTTATTGATTTATTTATTTTAGAGCAAGAGAGAGTGAGGGGAGGCACAGAGGGAGAGGGAGAGAATCTCCAGTAGATGCTGAGCAGAGCGTGGAGCCCATTGCAGGGCTCGATCTCACAACCCTGAGATCATGACCTGAGCTGAAATCTGAGAGTCGGACGCATCACCAACTGAGCCTCCTGGGTGCCCCTGGGCTGCTCAGCATTGCTCCAAGTGTGTTACATCTAGCTATGTGAGAGCCGCAGGAGGCTTCAGTCCACTTCTACTCTACTGCTTTCTCTTGAGTATAAGGAGCAACCCATCCATCACTCACTCAAGGACCCTTGGATTTCAAGTTTCCATCCTTAGAAGAAAATAAAGAGATTTTTCTGAAGTGCACACTCCAAATTTTGATGGTAATGCGGCATTCATCCACTTGTCTTGTTTTCTCCTAGACAGTCTTCATCTACAGTCTCAGAATAAATGGTCTTCACTTCTGCCCACTTCTGTAAGTTAGAGTTTTCCTTTGGGGGCTTATGCAAGTAAATTTGGATAAATGAAAAATGTGAGGAATTTTTCCCTCACGAGAGGGGCTCCCCCATTCTCCCACCGTATGTCTCCTACCCTCCAAGTGCTGGCTGCTAGTGAGCCCTCACACCCGCCCCAAACTCTGGACAAATCAGCAGATGTTAATCTACTCCTAGTCTTAGGCAACCATTCCGAACCTCAGAACTTGTCCACCAGAAACACAAAATCACAGTTTATCTACCTCCCATAGGTTACTCAGTCTTGAGTTTCCCCAGGCACAGAAGGGAAGGGAGCTAGAGCACATGTCCACCCCACTGCCAAAACTGGCTGTCAGTTCCTACCCTCCAGCATTAGATTCTAAAGGAGGAGGGAGAAAGATCACTTGGAAAGCCAAAGGTGAGTTGGTTTGATTATAACAAAGTTTTGGAGAGAGATCATTGTGGCAAAGTTTGTTTGTTTTTTTAAAGATTTTACATATTTATTTGACAGATGGAGATCACAAGTAGGCAGAGAGGCAGGCAGAGAGAGAGAGAGAGAGAGAGAGAGAGAGGAGGAAGCAGGCTCCCCGCTGAGCAGAGAGCCCGATGTGGGGCTCGATCCCAGGACCCTGGGATCATGCCCTGAGCCAAAACAAAGGCAGAGGCTTTAACCCACTGAGCCACCCAAGTGCCCTTGTGGCAAAGTTTCATTGACTCGCAGACCCCACCGACATCACAGAGCACGAAAGCTTATAAACGACATAGAGGAGTCAAGGCCAGGTAAGGGATAAGCAGAGACACTAAGAGTAGGTTACTCAACAAGGGGCTCTGGGTTAAGTTGGACCCCTAGCGTAGACTCCAGCCACAAAAGACACAAAACATGCAGATGTTTTATGAAGCAGAATGTGGGAGGGTTCCCTAGACTTAAAAAAAAAAAAAAAAAGAAGGAAGGAAAGAAAGAAAAAAAGAAAGAAAGAGACAGGAAGGGGGGAAAAAGAGAGAGAAAGAGAGAAAAGCTCTTCCCAAGAAAACTTCAGGGACTGCCTACTGCTTCTTTGACCAGAGCGCGTTCTCTAAGTCTCCTCTCCTGCCCTGCTGGGCCCCTAATCCTTGGCCAGCCCTGCACCTGCTCAGCCCATCTCCTCCCAGCCCCAGCCCCGATCCAGCCTGCCTCCCAGCCCTGGTCCATTTCCTCTCTCCTCACTGGGTGCTTTGTTTCCTTTGATTCCTGAGCCACCTTTCATGCTACTCAACACTTTAATGAGAAAAAGCCTCCCACTTCCAGGCACAAAGAGCCTTCCCACTCTTCTGATTAACCTCCTCCAGCGGGATTTCTTTCCTGAAAAGCCATTCTCATTCTCCCCTCCTCCCCGTGCCTTGCACGCTCACCAGTGCGGCCGCCTTGCCGTTCTAGAGCCTGTTTTGCCCAACACGCCCTGCCCGTTCTTGGATGAAGCGCGTTATCTTTGACTCCCCCTAAAACCGATCGACTGACTCATTCCCTCAGTCAGAAGAGCCATCGTTCCATCATTTTGTGTCACCCTCCCAGGGACGGCCAGTTAAAGGAAGAATGACAGTCCTATTCCCGGGAATCAACTTATCTCCTGTTTCATGCACCTACAGTTCGTTTGCAGGGTTTACACAGGTGTGCGTGCAGCTTTGCAATCTAAAATTATTCCCAGAATATGTCATTCTTCTTGTTTAAGTAGTTCACAGGCTAAATGACCTAGAATATTCAGGTTCCTGGATTTTCATGGTCAAGCCAAGGAGGAGGAAGGATTTATTTCTAGACTCATAGGGTGATAACATTGGAACGGATCTTTGCACTCAGAGGGTCTATTTGATATGCACTAAAATCGAGGCTCAGAGAAGTTAAAACACTTCTCAGGGTCACACAGCAAGTGGAAGAGCTGGGATGACAACTCAGGCAATGTAGGTCAAGAGCCTGGGCTCATAACCATACACTTTACTGATAACAAAAGCACACAGGGACTTCGGAATCTGTAAAGCACCACCAAAAGAGAAGGTATTTATCATACAGTTATCATTAGTAAGTAATAATAAGGGAAAAGATGCCATTCACAGGCACTGCCAGAAGACTTCTACACCAAATGCTCAAAGTAAACGAATTTGTAGTTAGCCACACTCCTGAAATCCTGGCAGTCAGGGGAGCTTAGGAGGAGAGGAAGCAAACACTGACTTGGGGGGAGGAGCAGAAGAGGCTGGGCTCGGTCCTGGATGAGAGCGAGAGGCACCAGGCTGTGCTTCTTGGCTTCCAAGGGTCCTGTTAAAAATGCAGATTCAGAGTCGGTAAGTGCAGTGCAGCCTGAGGCTCGGCATTTCTTTCTTTCTTTCTTTTTCTTTTTTTTTTTTTTTATTTGTCAGACAGAAGTCACAAGTAGGCAGAGAAGCAGGCAGAGAGAGAGAGAGAGGAGGAAGCAGGCTCTCCACTGAGCAGAGAGCCCTATGTGGGGCTCGATCCCAGGACCCTGGGATCATGACCTGAGCCGAAGGCAGAGGCTTTAACCCACTGAGCCACCCAGATGCCCCTGAGGCTCTGCATTTCTAATAAGCTCCCGGGAGATGTTGTAGCAAGGATTTAGGGACTCGGTTTCAGAAGAGAAAGGGCAAACGACAGGTATCTGCAGCTGTCTCCCTCTGAGCCTCAGCTCACTCTGCAAACCGAAGGAGTGGTCCTGGGTGATCTCCACGATTGCTGAGGTCCCTTGAAGCTGGAATGTTCTCTGACTCAGAGCACTGCTGAGGACAGGCCTACCTGGAGTCCAGGAGGTGGGTACCCCAAGCTCTTTCATTGACAGGATCTGCCCAGCTCAGTGCCCCTGGCTGGGGAAGGGCGGGCCTCCAATTTCCACAAACGCACACCCGACCCTTGCTCTTTCCTCTAGGCCTGTTCTTAAACCACAGGGTCCTGATTTCTCCATCACTTTGGTGCCACCTGGGCCTTTCCATCCCCTCCTTACAGCTTCTGGCTTCCTCTGCCCTCTTGCAGCTGACCTGTTCCTCACCCTGGTTCCGTCATCTTCCCCGCTGCACAGCCTTGTATATGAGAGTGGGTTATAATTACAGTACGTTTCTTCTTTCTTTTCTTTTTTCTTTTCCTTTTTCCCCTTCCTTCCTTCCTTCTTTCCTTCCTTCCTCCCTCCCTCCCTTCCGGCATGTATGTCAATACTGCTGTGTGCCATCATTTTGCTGATCTAACAGACTCTAAAGAATGGGACATTAATGCGGTGAGAGGGAGAGTCCCCTCATCTGCATGAAGCGATACCTTTGCTTCGAGGGAGGGTTCATTAATTCTCTAGAATAGATTCCAAACCTGTACGTATGGACACTTATGTAAGTTAAGTCGAACCTTCAACTTGTTAAGACTTATATTAAAAGAGACACCCAGTGACTTCAGGTCACCAAAATACCCATGTGGATTTAGGAATTCAGATTCGGAGGCTCAGGGCAGTGGGGACGAGAAAGTGTGACCTCAGCAAGTGCCCCTGGCTCCGTTTCCCCTCCCGTCTAAGGGAGGAAAATACCACTGGCCCCCCACAAAACTGTCCGGAGGACAGTGAGGCAGGCAGTTCTATAACGCGCACCCGCATAGGAGGGGAGCTACTAGGTGCTTTTCCCCGTCGTCCTCATTCTCCACTCCAACCATCACAGGAAACTGTCCTAACCTCACAAACAAGCAAATGCATTTACATCCGAAACCGGCCTCGGGTCCAACACATGGTACACTCCCCCAAGTTCATGTTTCTACAGGAAGAAGGAATAACATAGGCTTCAGTGAACATCCTGGATGAAAAACACCCAGCCTCCCAGATCCTTTGGAAAAACAAAAATCTCTGGCTCCTTCCTTCCCTCAGAACTAGAGCCTTCAAAATCTTGTGGTATTTCCCCAAATACCACAATTTTGAATTGTGACATCTGGTTCCCAGCTCTCCCAGGCCTGGATTTTCTTTTTCTTTCTTTCTTTTTTTTTTTTTAAAGAGACAATCAGGAATTTTGACATTCTGAGTTGCCACCCCGAGTTGGTGTGGGAGAATCACTGCCCACCCTTCCCTGGCATCTGTACGTTCTAGATGATTCTAGCATTTTCCCTCAAACAAGGACATCTACTTTTTGTTTTCACCCTTGGATGGCATTTTCTTCAAATGTCTTGTCTCTTCCAGACTGTATTTCAGATGTGGTGGGACACCCTGCTCTCCCTCCCCTTAACTCCTTCACGAGCATCATGGGACATCAGCCCGAGTCCAACTGGACAGAAGGCCCCTGGATCTGCAGGTAGTTTCAAGAGGGGCGTTAGGTTGTCTGGACTTTCCCTGTGTTTCTACTCTCTCCACCGAACTGGGATTTGAGAAGCAGGCCCTATGGCCACAACGTGCTGGACACAGCTCTCTATTTCTAGGCCATGGGTGACGGAGGAGTCAGACAACAGGATGGGAAATCTGGATAATGTCGACAGTCTGGGGGAGAGAAAATAACTTAGGGGGAATAGGAAGTGCTACTTGTTCCAGTTAAGACCAGAAATCTGTTGCTCGGGGCCTGGCTCCCCAGAGCAGTGAGATGGTGGGCCGTGGTTAAAAGCACTTGGTGGGGCAGGGTAATGGGAGACAGGCCTGCGTTCCTAGCTCTGGTCAAATGACCTTTGGCCAATCACTTTGCTTTCTGAGCCCTCGGTTTCCTGTGAATAAAACAGGAAATGAACAGAGCAGGAAGCAAGCAGCTGGGGAGAGAGGATGGCAAAGGCAGAAGGAATCCCACCCAGGCAGGTGTAGTTCAAGTCTGAACAGAGTTCCCAGGGCCGGCCGAATGTTCATGAAAAGCCGAAATGTCCATAGCAGAGAACGATTACACAGATACACTGGGAAGATTTCAGAGGTGAGCAGAGAGATTCAAACAGGATTTGGGGGAAAGGAGCAGGAAATATCACCTTCTGGAAAGAAAACTGGCAAAACCGAATCAAATTAACCACCAGTGATCCTGCCCCTTCTCTTTTTGGATGTTCTATACTGTGGGCATCTAGTGTGCATTACCCAAATTGACTCCAAATGTCAGGAAGGTTTAACCACATATCCATCACAGACAACAGAGGTAGCCCGAAGCCAAAAATGAAAGGAACTATCACATTTTAAAGCAATTTTATGGTGAATATTACCAGTAGAAATAACCAAGACAAAAAGAAACCAGTATTGACTGCAAAACATGAAATCACTAGGAAAATCTGTCTTAGTAGAAGTCATAGTTCTGTAAGAAAATTCCTAATGGCAACTTTTAGGATATAAAAAAGACCTGAACGAGAAAAAACTCTTAGTTATAAATTTTATGCAGAAAAAAAATTACTCCAATTAAAATGATTTTAGTAAAATCATTTTAGTAAAACATCGAGATGGGAGAAAATTGGAAATAGTGGAGCTTTACAATACAGAACATTGATAAAGGTCTTCAATTGGCTTAGAGTAATCTCAGAAAGTATTTTCTTCAACAAAAATCCATCAATGTTGTTAAAATCCAATTAAAGTGTTTCTACTCTTAAACACAGAATTAAGATGTCTCTAGGGGAAAAAAAAAAAAAACTCCAGCAAGTCAAGTTGGCGGGTGAAGACATCCTGTTCCCATGGAACTCTTCCCAGGAATCACACTCTGTGGGATGGGGCATAACCGAGGCTGGTTGGCCGGTGTTTCCTCGGGTCAGGAAACCATCCTGCTTCCTAAACATCTCATCTAAAGGATGTCCAGACCAAGGACTAATTTGAGAAATAATGAAAGGGAAACTTTCATCTTAGAAATGGTGGTTGGTTCTGTGTACTTCAAGAAAAGTTGTTGATGGGAGTCTGGCAGGAGAGTAGGGGGTAGGGGAAGAAGAGAAATAGAAGTAGGGGGAGGAGGAGGGGGAGAAAGAGATCTAGGGGAAGGAGCCGGGAGAGGAGGAGGGGGACTAGGAGGGGAAAGAGGAAGAGAGAGGGGAAAGGAGAGAGAGGGAGAAAGAGACAGAGGGAGATAGACAGAAGGAGACGGAGAGAGAAGGGAGACTCGCGCTCCCACCTACTCCAACTGCCCAAAAAAAGGGGCAGAGTGAGGCAATAATACTTCAGATTCTGCCCCTGCCACAGCCCAGGTGAGTTTTCTAAAGACCGCCCTGCTTCCTTGGATCCGATTCGACACTCCCCAAGCAACCATATGATCTTTGGTCAATTATCTCTTTGCCTTTTATGGATCCTGCCTTTGGTGTTGTACCTAAGAAATCCGTGTGTCAGGGTTACGGTGACACAGGGAGAGATTTTCCTAAGGAACCAGCCTCGCTTTGGGATCCCGACAAGCTGAGTTCGCATTTCGCCTCCTCCCGGATTCCCTCTCTTGGGGTTTCTCCGGACTGTCGGACTGTCGAGGTGTGGGAAGAGGCAATACGCATAATGAAAAACAGAGAGGCAGACCCGCCGCTCTCCCTCATTTTGATTCCTGGAAAGGTCTATCCCTACTTGAAATGCTTTGACCCAGTGACTTACAACACAGTCTCATCATTTCTTTCAAGCCCCGAATCCATAGCGTAGTATCTTATCCTCCGAGTGAACCGAAAAAACGGAGTTTCCCAAGTGTCATGTTTCCAAGCAGGACTCCAGTGACCCCAGGTGAGACCTCCTGTACCCCTCCCCCACCCCGCCCCACCACTGCCATCCTGGGATGTCTTTTTAGCTGCAAGGTAATGAACCAGGAAAGGTCTTTCAGAAAAAAAGAAGGGTAAGGCCTTTCAAGAGACGGTAACAGACTCTGAGACGCAGAGCGTCCCCCTCTTCCTCACCACCTCTTCCCCCACCGAAACCTGAAGACAGGGAAGCTGGTCCCCCCCCAACCCCTTAGCACAGCTTCATTCAGTTACTCAGATGGTTGGTTTCAAGCAGCTACCATGGGCTTCTATAAGGAGAGATCAATAGACAATTAGAATTAATAACTAATAATAAGTTTCTAAATCTCATTTTCATTTTTTCCTTCTTCAGTTAGATAGCACAAAACCAATGTGCTAAGACTTCACTGAGACATAATCTTATTCTCCACGGCCAAGCAACACACGGAAGGACTCCTAATAAAGAATTAGACCAGCTCAGCCATTTCGTCCTATCACGTGGCAGGTGGAGAATTCTTTTAATGACAGTCCATGTATGTGGGAGGTGAGGAGAGAACTGGCTGGGAAAAGAGAAGAATTTTTCTTTTTAAAAAAGCAAAAACAAAAACCCGCGACCATTTACTGAGCTGATCCCTATAAGAAGAATCTTATAGGATAAGGGTTATTATTCCCATTTTAAAACTAGCCTAACGCCATACAACCAGAGGCAAGTGGGCCTTCTTCTGCTACTCCATCTTCCTTCTCTCCCCTTCCTCTCCTCCTCTTTTTTGGACAGTTTCTTGTGCTGTAACTTACCACCTAACAGTTATCTTCTGGAAGCATGCAGTAACATGACCTTTCATAAATGCACCGGGCTGTGCCACTAGTATCCCAGTCCGCTCGCAGACCGTTTTCACTATTCCAGCAAGTTCTCTCATGTCCAAGTGTGGTGACCCTCACCTGTGCCCCCACCCCAGGCAATCACTCCTCTGCTTTCTGTCTCTAAAGCCATTTCATACACACGGAAATATACAACAGGTAGCCTTCTGATCCGGCTTCTTCCATTTAGCATGTTTTTACCACTAATCCATGTTGTAGCATATGTCCGCACAGGGCTCCTTTTCATCTCTTACTGGTAATCTTCCACATGGCTATACCACGTATGGTTCATCGGTTTGCCCACTGATGGACATTTGGGTTATTTCCAGTTTGCAGGTATTATACAATACACATCAGGGCATAGGTTTTCGTTTCTCTTGGGTATATCCTTAGAAACAGACTTGTCGGGTTATATGGTAATCTATGCTTAAAGTCTTGAGGAATTCTGAGGACGTGTTTTCCAAAGTGGCCGCAGCATTTTACCCCACCGCTGATGCACGAGGGTTCCAATTTCTCCAGACCGTCACTGACAGTTGTTATTGTCAGTCTTTCCGGTTAGAGCCGTTCCAGTGCGTGTGAAATGGTATGTCACTGTGGTCTTGATTTGCATTTCCTTCTTTTCTTGTGTTCATTGGCCATTCATAGATCTTTTTTGGAAAATGTCTGTTCAAATCCTTTACTCATTTTTAATTGGGTTGTTTTTCTTATTGTTGTGTTGTAAGAGATCTTAATGTTATAAATACAAGTATAAGATCCTTTTATCAGACATATGATGTGCAAATACTTTCTCCCAGTCTGTGGCTTGTCTTTCTATTTTCTTAATGTTATCTTTTGAAGCACAAAAGGTTTTAATTTGATGAACCTCAATTTATTATCTTTTTCTTTCTACAGATCATGCTTTTGGTATCTATGTAAGAACTCTTTTTTTATAAAAAGATTTATTTATTTTAGAGAGAGAGAGAGCATGCATGTGCATGGGGGGGGGACAAGGGACAGGGAGAGAGAGAATCCTCAAGCAGACTCTGTGCTGAGCATGGAGCCCAGGAGGGCTCAATTCCAGGACGCTGAGATCATGACATGAGCTGAAATCAAGAGTTGGTCCCTTAACTGACTGAACCACCCAGGCACTCCTTTTTAAGAATGCTTTGCCTAACCCAAGGTCATGGGAATTTTCTCTAAGTTCTGTTCAGAAGTTTTAGAACTTAAGCTCTTACAGTGAGGTCTATGATCCATTTAGAATTAAATACTGTGTATGGTGTGAGGTAAGGATTCAAATTCATCTTTCTACATATGGACGGCTGATTTCTTTATTTGTTATGGGTTTCTTCAGCTTTTCTATTTCTTTTTGAGTCATTCTTTAGGTAACTGTGGCTTGCTGAGAATTTGTCCATTCATCTAAGTTCTCTAATTTGTGGCATAAAGTTAAAATCCTTTTAATATGCTAGGATCAATAGTGATGCCTCTGCTTCCCTTCCAGATTTTGGTAATTTGTATCTTCTCTGTGTCTTTTTTTCGGAAGGAGTGGTGAATAGTATAGTTAAAGATTTATCAATTTTGTTAATCTTCTAGAACTAACTCTTGGTCTCACTGATTTTCTCTGTTGTCTTCTGTATTCTATTTCATTGATTTCCACTCTCATCTTTTTTTTTTCTTTTAAAGATTTTATTTATTTACTTGTCAGAGAGAGAGAGTGAGTGCACAAGCAGGGGTAGCAGCAGGCAGGGTGAGAAGCAGGCCCCCCCCCACCCCAAGCAAAGTGCCAAACTGAGGACTGATAAAGGACTTGATCCCAGGACCCTGGGATCATGACCTGAGCCAAAGGGAGATGCTTAACCAATGGAGCTACCCAGGCGCCCCTCCACTCTCACCTTCAATATGGTCTTACTACAGCTTGCTCTGTTTGCCCTTTTTCTAGTTTCTTAAGGGGAAACTTCAGTTACTGACTTTTTTTCTGTACTTCACTCCAAAGCAAATTAGCCCCTCAGGCAGGTAATCTGCTGGTTTTCAGAGTCTGCCCTGTCCAGCTAGAACTTCCTTACCTTTGGAATTCAGGTGGGCACTAGACCAGCCCCCGGTGAAACTATCACAGACACCCACTATTCTTATCTAAAGTCCACCAGATTTTCATGAATAACTGTCCCTCAGTACAGTTGAATTCTAGACCCATGAAATGGCTGTGATTGTTTTCCAGTTTTCTTGTTGTGTCTTGGTGATAGGATATGCAGAGCCACTCAAGTCTGCCATGCTGTCCTGTCTTTAAAGACCCTCCACTCTCCCTCCTTTGAAACAAGATTTGGTTTCATCCTTTACCTCATGTAGTACTTTCACAGATTCTGTGTCTCAGGGGGTGTAGAGCAGAGCTGGTTTTAAAAATACTCATGTTGAAAAAAACACTCTTAAGTTATCAACTCAAAGCCAAAGGAAAAAAAAGCACTTTAGCAGATCACTCAACTTCCTCAATATTAACAAGGATGAACAGAAACTCTGTGCCTCTTAGAATCTGCATTTATGATAGAGAATTTCAATGGCAGTCTTTGTCATCCCCAGTTCCCAATCTTGCTGATTTCACAGATGCTCCTTGCACTATCTGAGAGGTGGGACAGAAAATAGGATTGCAGCAGGAAAATGCTTCAAGGCCAGTGTAAAGACCAAGGTACTCAACGCACTGCTTGAGTAGAGGGTTTTCAAGCTGTGTGCTAAGGTGATGTGGGTACAGGCTATGCAGTTTCCAGAGGCCCAGTTCTGTTTCTGAAGGAAACTAGACCAGTCTCCTCCCCAAGACATGACACCCTGGAAAGAATAAAGGCTTAGACCCAGGAGACCTGGGTTCAAGCCTCTGGCTCTGCCACTTCCTCCCAGTCAACCTCCGTGGGGCTCTCCATTTCCTTATTTGCAAAATGAATGTCATAATAAAGTCTTCTTCCCAAACTTACTTGGGTATGATTAATTCAGTGATAACTGTGGATGGCCTTTACAGAGGATTCACATGCTATAAATGTAAGCCTTTAAATTATGAATTAATATATAATTAATGTCTTGAAATCCCAAGATGCACTGGCTAAGAAAGAGACTGTCTCTCCACTGCTGATTCTTCCTTCCTCTGCTTGCCTGCCTCGGGACACAAGAAGGCTGCAGCCAGCAGACCACCACCATACACTCCCGTCATGAACTCCTTTACTGCTCCCCTTCTGCACAGCCGGGATGAAGGATGGAGGCAGATGCCCAGAGGACATAGCCATGCTTTGGTACCTGGAGAGGGCAGTCCACAGCACATGTTGCCTCTCAGAACCCAGGCTCCTATCTCTTGACACCGGAAAGCCGGGGCCTTTTGGCTGAGTGAGGCTGGGAAGAGAAGCCCACAGGGTAGGAGGAACAGCAGGAGGGAAGTGTCAGATGGGTTTTCATGCTAAGCTTTACATTCACACAGAGTCACCACAACCCCTCTGCCACACTTGTAAAATTATCATAGTGTCACTGCAAAGCTACGCATTCACAAATGCAAACTTTTAAGAGCGAGAAGTTCTCTTTTCAACTAAAAAGGGGACATTAAAAGTTTATCCTGCAGGGGATTAGGATTTGTTTTAATATGTTTAAAACGGGTCCCTGTAAACTTTTTACATTTCAATACAGGGTTCCAATATCTAAGGAAAAATGAAAGCTCTTCATCTCTGCATATACCATGAACATATATCTTTGTTGCCTTAATAAAGAAAGTTCTGGGTCCTAGGCTGGATCAATGAGACAGCAGGGGAAGACGTAACCTCCCCAGGCTTCAGTTCTGGGAAACCAACAGCAAGGAGGACGCTCGTAAAGGGAACAGAGAGTGGCCCCCCATAATGACAGGTCTTACAGGACAGAGGCTCTTCCTCAGCCGGGCTTGGGTTTCAAAGACACATCAGGACCCAGAGCATCGTGAGGGAGGCGCCGCTGCTTGGTGGTACCACCAGCCCCTGGGCTGACCTCCAACCACTTCACATCCTACCTCCTACTCAGCCCGTGCTGCCACCGAGGAAACAAGGACTTCCCGGACGCCTCCCTGATTACGCGCCACTGTCCAGCACCCGTCCTGCACCGGCACCTGGGCCTGTCCTCCCACACGGCAGCTGAGCCCCGGTGGGAAGGGACCCGAGGCTAAGGGCAGCCCCTCAAGGTTACCTATTTGTCGCTCCAGGTCGGCGGCTTCATCGGGCGTGGCTCGCGGAAGGACTCCTGGGTCACTGAAGCTGGTGCGAAGCAGGGTCCCCATCACAAAGAAGAAGAGGATGCCACCAACCACGGGGATGGCGGGGGTGATTTTCACTGCTAGGTATGGGCAGCTGCCAACAGGTTGGAAAGGCCAGGAGAGGAAGCGGGGGCGGGGGGGGAGGAAAGAAAGGAAATACAATGTCAGTAATCAACAGGGAGCGGTCTGTATCTTCCAAGAAGCCGAAAGGCTTGTTGGAGGAGCAAAATTGATTTCCATTAAAAATTCATCTATGTTAAGCAATTCCATTTGGGGAGGTCCACAGTTCTCTCTTGTGGATAATCGAACCCTCCCTTCCCAGCCACAGTAACCCAGGCCCTCTGCTCCCACGGTGTTCCTTGGGAAAGACACAGGCAGGCAAGGGACAGTCACCGTGCTCCGTAATCACCGTGCTCCGTAATCACCATGGGGCATGCAGGGCTTGGACCCTTTGCGGTCAATACAGCACATGAATCTGTGTGACCTGCCCGCCCTTCCCTGGAACTGCATAGTAGAAGGAGACACCAGCTTAGAGCCATCTTCAACAGACCCAGCCTCTCCTTCCTGAGTCGAACACCTTCACGGTGTGAAAAAGCTGAGAACCGCCAACTTACCCTTCAAAGGCAAGAAACCATTTTTCAATCTTTTGGAACTAATCTCTCCCAAAGAGGTTAATGAGCAATGGAAATGAATTTGCAAGCAGGCGTCTGAAGAGGCTAAAAGGAATTTAGGCAGCTGGGATATGATACACTCCTGCTTTCCAGAAGGCACTTGAGCTCCCAACTAAAGAACACGGCCCAACTCAGTTCTACGAAACCTCCTCGCTGTCCTTCAGTCCTGGGAGCGGACGTGCAGCGGGGACTGGGATGAGTCGGGCGGACTAACGTCTGCGCCAGTGGGCTCTCGGGCAGCTTCAAGTGCCTGGCCCACTGTCAAGACCCCTTGATTCCACGGAGGTGGCGAGAAGCAGAGTGAGAACCACCTCGATGCCCGGAGCTGCGTGAGCTGAGTGGGATCTGCCATGGCCACGGTCAGTCTGTTGTCCCCACGTTCAGTCACATGACGGGTACCAAGGGACCCAAGACAGAATCACAGAACTGTAATATCTGGAATGGAAAGCACCTCCAAGATGGTCCACCCCGTTGGCCGATGCTCGTGCCCATACTCAAGAAGAAACAAAGAGAGGGAGTGGGGGGGAAAGATCTGGTCAAGACAAGGGGCTCCATCCTGGGAATGCTAGCGACCAGCACCCCATTCCTGTGCAGTGTTTGCAGGGCAGATGGTGAGGTCACTGACAGGTTGGTAAGGGGATCTCGGCAAGAGTCCAGGACTTGAGGACCACGGGGCATGATGGCCTCAGCTGAGGCCAGCCTCAGGCCCGTGAGAACATCTGGTCTTCTAGACACCTGGCAAATTGGACAGGTCTCTATGGGATGGTTACTGCGATCTGAAGACAAAAGTCCTCTCCAGAGT
The DNA here is from genome assembly GCF_010015895.1 of Lontra canadensis. Lineage (NCBI taxonomy): Eukaryota > Metazoa > Chordata > Mammalia > Carnivora > Mustelidae > Lontra > Lontra canadensis. The sequence goes on along the minus strand of NW_022631086.1, from coordinate 6,458,490 downwards.
TCCCTGTTTGGAAGGAACCCACAGAATTTCCCACAACTTTAAGAAGGTGGAGGAGTGACCCCCAACAGGACTAGGCCCGTCGCCTCCAGGAAGATCACCTGATTTCGAGAGACAAAAATATATGACATTTCTAACATCTCTTTCATCTCTCCCACACCGACTGCTCTGTAGAAACAGGACAAAACAACCATCACCGATATCATGTCACACTTAACTTGCTGGGTTGTCAGTGTGACTTCCCTTCATGGGTCTCATGGGAAATCACGGGAAACTGTCCATTGTCCTTCCTACATCACTATGACCCTGTCCAAACTCCCAGACACTTAGAGCCTTTCTGAACATCCTCAGAGTTTCTCATAGGAAAGCGAATTTGGAAAAAAAAAAAAAAAAAAAAAAGCACCAGCAGACATAAAGAACTTGCTGTGGACAAAAGGAATACAAGACCGTCTAACCTAAAGACATCCACTTGGTGAAAGTATTCTGTTAAATAATGGAAAGGACGTTTTTAATCCAACTGATTTTGCTCTGCATTAAATTAAAAAAAAAAAAAAACCCAACATTGCTTTCCTCGAGTGTTGTCTGGCAAATACTGACATAATTAATACCCTTTAATGGGGTTCCAGTTTTCCTTAAAAAATGTGAAAAGCTTCAAGTTGAATAAACAAACATTTAAGAGACTGGGGACATCATAATCTGGTAAATGGCACTTAGTATCTAATCCTGGATTGTGAAGGGAACATCTTCTTGCAATAAGATTTAAACAATTAGAAGATTTTAAAAGATGGCCCCACTGAGGGATTCAGTATAAAGTGACAATCAAAATCACATTAACTACTGAATCAAAGTCGGAATCCAAATGTTCATACGGGGCTGAATCCCAGCTCAAGGTGTTGGGTGGTGCGGTGGGCTCTGGGGATGGGTGCCTCTTGGGCACCTCATGTCTACGATGTTAAGTTTGGCACATTTGGACTGTGATGTGGAGCTTCTGTGAAGAACTCATAATAAAAATCCATTGCTGCAAGTCTGCTGAGTAAATCTCGAACTGTCACATCAACCTGGAGCTAAGAGCAAGGAACACAGACTCCAGAAGGTCATTAAAAGGTATTTGTGTCATAAAAATGATGTTATCTTTGCTACACTTATTATCAAATAAAAAATAACCTCCCCCATTGTATTAAGTCTTGAAAATGCGTTAGGGTACCACAATCAGAAATCAACACAGTCCATACTGAAGGCGTAAAATTGACCTTAGTACTAATAGCTCTCTATTTATAATAGTCCTAACATATTTCTTTTTTTTTCTTTTCAAGTTTTTATTTAAATTCTAGTTAGTTAACATAGACAGTAAAATTGTTGTCAGATGTATAACTTAGTGATTCATCATTTACATACAACACCCAGTGCTCATCACATCCCGTGCCCTCCTTAATGCCCATCGCCCATCTAGCCCATCCCCCACCTTCCTCCCTCCATCAACCTGCAGTTTTTTTCCCTATCACTAGGAGTCTTTTATGGTTTGCTTCTCTCTCTCTTTTTCTTCCCCTTCCCCTATGTCCATCTGTTTTGTTTCTTAATCCCACATATTACGCAGATCATACGTATTTGTTTTTCTCTGACCAACTCATTTCATTTAGCATAAAACCCTCTAGCTACATCCACATCACTGCAAATGGCAAGATTTTATTCTTTTTGATAGCTGAGTAATATTACTCTGTGTGTGTGTGTGTGCGTGTGTGTGTGACACACATACATCTTCTTTATTCATTCGTCTGTCGATGGACATTTGGGCTCTTACCATAATTTGGCTACTGTTGGTAACATTGCAATAAATATCAGGGGCATGTCCCCTTTCAATCAGTAGCCCTAAAATATTTTTTATAGTCTAAAAGAATCTACTCTAGGTGGACTCTGTGTGTGTCTGAATGTGTGAGTGTGTATGTATTTCATAAAAACGGTTAGAGAAATGATTGTATAGAATGATTTTCCAGAATTCAAATTTCAGGCCAAGGTTTCTCCCCTTTCTCATCATTAATGAGTTTGGATAGGAACGAGTTGGAAGAGTCATTACGCAGCAGCACCCAGGGCAGAGCTGGACAGGATGATGGGGCAGACCGGGCAGTAGGATGTGATCTGCCACAGGTGTCACGAGCTGTGATTTATTTAGGTCCCTCTGGCTTCTCCAAGGTTGGAGCCTACGTTAGTCCTGCTGGAAACCCCCTGCGAAGGTGGTTTAGTAGATCTTAGGTGACAGTGTACTTGTCTTTCCTTTTACTTGCTTGACCTCAAACTTGACGTGCTCCAGGTCTCACAGGGTGCTTCCTTCAAGCAAGATGCCACTGATGAGTAAGCCACGTCCTAAACGGTTTCTCGTTGTCCCAAGTGCACTGGTATCTTTACGGGACACTTCTGGCTGCTTCTCCAGGCTGACAGCTCCAGAAGCTTCCCCTTGCCTCCACCTGCCTCTCCTCATCTCCCGCCAAGGATGCCCACTGCCCTCATTGCCTAACACGTGACATTCAAAACTCAGAGAGATCCTCTGTCTTCTAAGCCTGCTAGGTAGATTGATTTCCTCCTAACAGGAGGTGCTGAGGAGATTTCGCCCAGGAAGCTTCCCCGGCGAGGAGAAGGGTAGGTTCTCCCCTGTTCGCAGAGTCAAGTGTGAAATATGTTTGCGTCCTGTGAGCATTAACTAGAACCTCTAACCCCTTCACAGCCTGAAGTCCTGGCAGATAAAACTCCTTATGTTGGTACAGCTTTGGACAGACCATCGCCCTGTCCAACCTACCTCTGTGAGACAAAGCACAATGTCCAGTTTCTCTTTGAAATTTTGAACAACACTCTTTATAAGAAGCAGGAGAATTCACACCCCTAAGTGCACGACAAGATCAGGGCACCTTCCCACTGCTGCTTGGAGAGAGCGGAGAACGTGTGCAGTCCCTCTGGTAAAGACAAGGCAATCAGCAGACCCTGCCCCTGACAGGAATCGCTAGACTTCCCTCCGGAAGGAGGCAAGGCTAACGGGAAATCCCAGCCAAGCCCCCGAGGCCGGCACGGCTTCACAGCCTAGCCGCAGCAAGCAGCAGAGAAAATTCTTAGCCTAAGCTCAGACAACTGGAAAATGTCTCCTTCACATTTCTGAGCAACTGTGGCTGGGATCTCCAACTCTGAGAGCCATCTGTGAGGAGGAAGACTCTTTCCCCCGAGGGCCTGGATCTGATACAAGATGATGCAGCTGCCAAAGACACAAACCCAAATGGAGGCCTCTCTCTAGCCGAATTGTGACCTACATACAGCCCAGAGCCTGTGGAAAACAGGCTCCAAGCGACTTAGTCTTCATAAAGCTCAATGGAAAAGTGTCAGGAGAGGGGGAAAAAATTGCAAAGAATCTGAAAGCATGTGTTTTCATAACATGAAAGTAATGAGCTAATTTAGCACCAGACCAAAGAGATGCTAACCTGATAAGAAGCCATCCCAGGGCCCTTCCCCCTCAATGGTGCACGTCAGTGGGGGCCGGTAGGCTCTGGCTTGTGGTGAATGAATACCCATGACAGACTGTTACCTTGTTGGATGTCAGAGGTAGAATTTTTCCAGGTAAAAATTAGAAAATGTAGCATTATCAAAAGGGCAAAAGGGATATTTTTCTCTCCCTCCTTCCTTCTTTTCTTCCCTCCCTTTCCCCCTCCTTTTCTTCTTTCCCTCCTTCCTTCCTGAGAGAGGGATGCCCGGGTGGCTCAGTTGGTTAAATGTCTGCCTTCAGCTCAGGTCATGATCCTGGGGTCCTGGGATCGAGCCCTGCATCAGGCTCTCTGCTCAGCGGGGAGCCTGCTTCTCCCACTTCTCCCCATTCCTGCTCTCTGTTACTCTCTCTGTTTCTCTCTCTTAAATAAATGCATAAAATCTTTAAAAGAGAGAGGGAGAGCAGTAGGGGGAGAGGGAGAGAGAGAATCCCAAGTGGAGGGAGAGAGAGAGAGAGAATCCTGAGCAAACTCCATGCTCAGCGTGGAGCCCGATGCAGGGCTCAATCCCACAACCATGAGATCACGACTTGGGCTGAAATCAAGAGTCAGATGCTCAACCGACTGAGCCACCCAGGCGCCCCGAGAAAGAATGTTTTCAATTCTATCAGCAATCTTCTCAAATCTGTGTAAAAAATAATGACTTGTGCTTTGGTGTTTATTGATGGGGTGGGGTAGTTGTCTGGGTGCTCTGTTACCCAAGCCCATACCTTAATTCCTACAACATTGTTTTCTCATCAAACAGATATTGACATCCCAGAATCAGTGCCGTCCTTAATTCAGCATTCCTACTTAGAGGATGGCTCACCAGTTTGAATGTGACATACAACCAATTTCTTGGACAAAACTCCTTGGGCCACGTTAATTTCAGAGACATTTCAGAGAGGAAATCTGGATTTCATCACTGGGTAGCCAGATCTCTCTGTTTCTCCACGGGACATTTTTTGGGCAGTGGGGGGGTGGGCAGGCGGGCGGAGATTAGCTTTACTTAAAAAGAAAAACAAAACAAAATAAAACATTAACAAGATGTGGCAAAGGCATTAAAACCAGGTGGCCTTTGGAATAGAAAGTAAAGAATCTTTTCCTGTATCAAAGCAATTCGAGTCATCTTTTAATTTTTCACCTGTAAATGGGTACATATACAGGAAAACAAAAAAAAATTCTGTTTTGTGGCTCATGACCCCGACACAACACAGCCTACATTTGATGTTTGCGTCCTGTCCTGTACGTGTGGACAAGTAAACACCAGAATCACTATTCTTTACAGACAATGTGAGGCCCACTGTGAAAGTCCATACAGGAGCGGGGAGACAGCCTTGGCTCTGTGACACTATACACCAACAAAAGACATTTCTGTGTTTCGGAAATCACAAAGTGAACCTATTATTTTACATTCCAGATCCCTGATTGCAATGCATTTCGGTAATGGATAGCTAGGGCAAATGATCATAAAATGAAATAATCTGAGCCAATGACTCACATGTCTGAAATAATAACAGAGTAGCTTTATGAGGAATGGAGCTTGTGAGGGTTGTGATAAAAATGATCTTTTCCTCTTCCTATGAGTCACTGTAAAATAAGTGTAGTCTTCATTTATAGGCAGGGACATAAACACCATTAATTGTATGATTTGTTCCTTAATCACGTACTTAGAAGTAAATGGACCACCAGGGCAAAGATAAGCACATTACCTAGAGACAAATAGAGAAAAAAGTGGATTCAGAAATAACATCCGCTCACAACTCTAGAATGGGGGAAAAGTGATGATTTCATTAACCCTTAAGACTATCATTTCCCTATAAGAGAACTCCAGGTCTGGAAAGCCCCCTACTCGCTCATTGCACATAAGGGTGAATCTGCCAATATGATCTGGAAGGAGGGAGTTTTTTAAAAAAGGATTTTATTCAGGGACACCTGGGTGGCATAGTCGTTAAGCGTCTGCCTTCGGCTCAGGTCATGATCCCAGGGTCCTGGGATTGAGTCCTGCATGGGGCTCCCTGCTTGGTGGGAAGCCTGCTTCTCCCTCTCCCACTCCCCCTGCTTGTGTTCCCTCTCTTGCTGTGTATCTCTCTCTGTCAAAAAAGTAAATAAAATCTTTTAAAAAAAGACTTTATTCAGGGGCGCCTGGGTGGCTCAGTGGGTTAAAGCCTCTGCCTTCAGCTCAGGTTGTGATCCCAGGGTCCTGGGATAGAGCCCCACATCAGGCTCTCTGCTCAGCAGGGAGCCTGCTTCCCCTCCTCTCTCTCTGCCTGCCTCTCTGGCTACTTGTGATCTCTGTCAAATCAATAAAATCTAAAAAAACAAAAAGCAAACAAACAAAAAAAAACCAAAAAAACCCTCAAAGCATATTAAAAAAAAAAAGATTTTAGTCAATTATTTGACAGCAAGAGAGAGAGAGAGAGAGAGCGCGCGCGCGTGCAAATGCATAAGCGGGGGAGAGGCAAAGGGAGAAATAGATTTCCCCCTGAGCAGGGATCCTGATGTGGGGCTCGTCAACTCACAGTGTCATCAGAGTCCCTGCAGGCTCATTTTGATATCTGTTTAATTTCTTATCTGAGAACTGAAGCTTTCAGGCTTTCTGGGGGGTAAGAGGCAGGTGAAACCCAGAGACCGAGGAGAGGACAGTCCCTGAGGAACTCGGCTGCCTTCTCCCTGCAGGCCTCCCAGCTGGGTGTGGTCTCTGCCTAGATGTCCCCAGATAGCACCGTCTTCCCTAAAGCCTCTACAGCTCCTTGGTGACAAAATCTGTTTCATGATTCTAAAAGGGCCTCCCCGGGCACCCTAAGAGGTCCAATTATAGACCCAGAACCTGGGAATCTATAGTTAAAAATGCAGGTTTCAATGCACAGGGTATAAGCAGCCCGTCACCTGCGCCTCTGTTGAGAAGGTGCAAGAACTTGTCGGGAGAATGGTGGCATTTCGAAGTTTCTGCCAAGTGATTTTGAATTTGATTTAAAATTCCAGGAAGTAGAAGGCTTCGGGCTAGTGTGTGAACACAGGGAGGAAAGCCAGGATTTCTCTGCCCTAAAGACCGGCTCTTTCATGACCTACGTGATTACTTAGACAAGGCGACCATACACCCCAGTTTTCCGTTAGAGTCCTAACTCAGATGACCTGTCATTTTCAGGCAGAGTATGGCCACTAAAGTACCAGGCCACGGTAACGCCATCACCGAGCTTCCCGAGTGTCCTAGGCCAGAAGAAATGACAAGACCAGAGAGGTCCCTGCAGGAAGCTGTCTACCCCGGGGACGTGCTGAGAGCCACAGTGGGACGTGGGGACTTAGACCAGGTGGCTGGAGGACAGTTAGCCTCTGCCCTGGCCCTACCCAGAATGCCAATGTGGCTGCTCAGATCCTAGGAGTTTCTAAACTAAAGTTTCTAAACATGGCTTATTTTTGCAGTGGAAAATAGATGATTAAAAATAAGTGCATAAATTCTCCTTGAACTGAAAAAAAGGGGGGTGGATTGTCAAATATTAAAATCTGTCTCTGCTGTCATTAAAAAAAAAACTCCCAACTATCTATAAAGAAAATGCTTGACAATAATGCACATTCAAGGTTAGAGCAAAACCTCAAATGGCTAAAGCCCCTGATTTCTGCAGGTACATCTCTGCAGGTACATCTCTACGGGGTATGGGGTAGCATCTATTTAAAGATACAAGAGCCTCACATCACTAAGTACAGATTGTCACAGGCATGCGACAGGATAAAGTTCTCCTTTTCTTGCCCTCATGGGTTTCCACCTTAAACTGAACATTTATATATCAACAGCAGAGACAACTATGCCCTGGTCTTCCTATGTCACAGTGAGAAACAAAACCAAACCCAAGAGACAGCTGAGAAAGAGGCTGGAGGTGTAGACCCACGTGCGCCAGGACACGGGCGCCATCATGGCCCGGCGAGCCCTCTGGGGATCTGGGGTCCCAGACTCATTGTGCACCTCTTCCTATTCTTGGGTTGGGGCTGGGTCTGAGGATGGCAGGATGGGGAAAGAGGCCTTCTGGAATGAGAAGGGATGAAAAGCTACGTGAATTAAACTTCTCAAACACTGGCCATGTTCTTGGAGTTGAACCCAAATGGCAGACGGCTCTGTTAGAAGCATCATGGCTGAACAGACCATTCAACACAGAGACATTTTCAACTGAGCACAAATTAGTGTAACCATTATATGTTCAGGAGAACCTTTTCCAGGATGAAAATTCTCTGCCTTGTTTTAGACTGCACGGTGGACATCAATGGGCCTTGTCTTCTTTCCCAAGACACTGGGGAGCTTTGGGTTCTCTGCTGGGAAGTCACCCCACGATGCCCGCTGGTACCACTCAGCATATAATTGTTGTTTATGTGGTCTGTTCTCTCCTCCCTCCTGCTAGCCCTTGTCCGTAGCAACCCTACCCCGGGGTATGTGAAATCAGGGAGCATAGCACCGAGGCCTCTGCCACAGTGTGGCCCCAACCCCCATTACACTGGGGGACGGCATTTCCTTCCAGACTCTAGAAGCCACTGCTATAGGAAAGTGGACTTGAGTGTTATGAAGACCACCTCAGAACCATAACCATTCAGCCTTTGTGTGAGCTTCAGGAAGTTTCTACAGACGGAGAGCCAAGTCCTGTGGATACTGTGGGGACGTCCTACGGTCACCTTCTTTCATTCAATCGCTCCTCACACTTGCAGTGAGCCTGTACTACATGCCAACACACGAGGACAAATGCCAGGGATACAAGAAAATCAAGACCAGATCCTTGCTCTCAAGGGGCTCACCTCCTGGTAGAAGAGACAAACCCCCAAATCAGGTAACTACACACACAACAGCAAGTCTGGTGACAGCGGTACAGAGCACGTGGGGGAACGCTGAAAGGGACCAGCTGGCCTGGGCCTGGATAGGATCGGCGAAGGCTTTCTGGAGTGGGTATTGACAGCTAAGCAAGGGTTAGAATAGCACCTACAAGAACTTGGAGCCACAGAATCCCCCGCTGTGTTCACTGTATCCTGGCCTTCCATGGTCGACCACCAAGCAAGAAGGTGGGGCCTTCTCAGACCTACCTGGACTGGACTCCCCTGCAGGGACAAGTCCAGCAGGAAGGGGCCTCTGCAGGCTATTGGGTCACTCCTCTATCCCCAGTACCCCAGACGCGTCCCGCCACAGGGCAGGCACTCTGCAAATATTTGCCAAATTGAGTTTAATACAATCATCAGAGCAGACCCGCAAGCTCGAGGTCCACACTGTGGCTGGAGCTGCAAAGCAAGGTGTCGCAAAGAGTTCAATGTTCATGGAGTCATGGAGTTCAATGTTAAGGAAACCATGCGTGAAGATGAGCAGACCCCCATCTCGATATATTCCCTACTTCTGCTGACAGCTCTCTCCTATCCTGCCAACGCTCTACTCACCCAGACGTCACAGTTAATTTTCTCCTATTCCTGAGGGGAGAAGGAGGGCCACATGCTTCCTTTTGCAGAAGAATTACCAAGCAAATTTCCTTTATAGTATTTCTCTAAGATCAAGGACAGAAGATTTGGTTTTTAACATACCCATCCTCATAAACGTCTCAGAAGTAAGACAATGGAGGATAAATACAGTTGAGAAATCGCCAATCATTGGGACAGAGACCGCACGTGACTTTGGATGGCAAGGCAACTTCACTCAAGCACTTACAGAACGATATTGTTGTCCATAGCAGACACCATTGTTTGAAAAAGAGTTACATGACACTTACTCAGAATAGAAATATCTTGTTTTTGAGGGGAGAAGAAAAAGTCTTCACATGTATTTAAGGAAAAAAGTTCTATTTCCCCAAAAGAGAGAAATAACAACAAAGCAAGGTGACCAAATTAACAAGCCCGTGAACATTTTGACAACAAATGGGAGTCCATTGGGTAAGGACAATTTCAGGAGGACATATTCGGTAGAAATAAAAACAAAATGAAATTTAAAATGGGCAAAATGCAATATACCAAGAGTTTTTGGATACTGGGTTGCTGTTGGGGGCTGCAGATTAATTTTTCCCTTGTCTAAAGGGACAGCACTTAGTGTTCATGAACAGACGATTTCTTTTGCTACCCCCTAAACACTGCCCATGCTACTGGTTATTCTACCGTATAAAGTGCTTTTCCACTAAAAAAATGGTGAAGGCTTCTCTCTTCCCTGATGGCAGGGAAGACTCCTACCATGTAATTATCCAACCCATTAGAAGGCGAGGTCAGACCAGACAGATACAGGGGGGAAGTCCGCCCTTGCAAGGCACACAGATGTGGTCACACGGTTTTTAAAGGAACAGTCAGCTAGACAGGGAGACTGCAGAGAGAGGATGGAAGTTTCTAATTTTGATGGAGAACCTACATTTCAAAGAGTCTCACATAGCGTCTTTCATGAACTCCCTATGAAAAGTCTACGACCTTGGCATTTTACAGATGAGGAAACTAAGTCATGAGAGGTTCACGGAATTGACTGAAGACATCCACCTGTAAATTTCAGAACCAGAATTCATTTCAGACGTGGCCTTCTCCAAGGCCCACATGCCCAGGGCACATTCTCTCAATTATACCACCATGAGGGCCGCATTTCTTTCTTTCTTTTTTTAATCGAAGAATTGACATACAATATTGTATTGGTTTCTGGTGTAAAACAGTGTGATTTGATATTTATCTATATTTCAAAATGATCACTACAATAAGACTAGTTACCTTCGGTCACCAAAGTTGTTGCAATATTATTGACTATGTTCCCTATGCTGCACATCACATCGCCTTGTCTTCTTTCCTTTATAAATGGAAGACGGTACCTCGTAATCTCCTTCATCTATTTCACCCATCCCCCCACCCCAACGCTACTGCCCCCCCTGCCCTGGCTACTTCCAGTTCTGATCTGCACCCTCTACGCCTTCTTAGTAAGATACAGTAACTGTTGTACTTGTTTTTACCTTCTTATCGTGATCTCAATTACCCTGATCATGTGCAATTAAGAATGCCTAGAAAATCTGAAACTTGATTCCGCCAGCAGGTGCCTTGCCCCATTTGGAGAGAGGAGAGGCCCAGGTCATGAGAGACAGCACCTCCCAATGATGGATCACCAGCAGATGGATAGGAAAGGAAATAATTCACAGACCTGTCAAAAAGGCAGCTGAGCCCAGGATCCTGTGCTGTGAGCACCGGCTGGAGCCCCGAACCGTGGGGTGAAGAGGGCCACTGTGAGGGGGTGGAGAGCCAGAGCCACTAATGCGTGGGACACGGGAAAGGGGTACAGCCATATTTCGGTTTCTGCACCTCCACGGACACACAGATCTTTAACTGCTTAGGGCGCCCCCTAAGCTTCAGGGAAGACTAATGAGGGAGAGCACCTTAGTGCTCCAAGGTCAAGAACACTGCTTTTGGGCTCTGCTTCTCAGTTCCATTGATACGTAACCAGCTCCATAATTTCTGCCTAGAAGAGTGCTTGTATCCCCAGAGTCCCCGTGCAACAGGCTTTGACACCGAATGGTGAAAACACTCCTGCTATTTCTCCTTGTGCCATACACACCCAGCCCTGGTTAGTCCTGCCTCAGTACTGGGGGATTCTGAGGGGTACAGTGCTAAAGAAAAACTCTCATTTATGAAAAAAGGCAAAGCTTCCTAAAGTTCCCAGGCTATGCCCAAGGAGTAACTTGCTTCTCCTGAGAAGAGGATGGGGTACAGAAAGTCCAAAGCCCCCACTTCCCAGAAGCCAGAGTGGGACTGAGTCTACAGCTCTGATTTAGACTTCTGTCAAGCAGGTGAGACAAGGAACCTCAGGTGAGAACAGGTGGAAGGCGCCAGGTATCACCGAGGAGCCTGGGTATTCTTACTAGATATCTTACTAGATACTATCTTACTAGATAAGATAGTACTATCTTACTAGATAGTACTGAGTACAGTACTGAGTACAGTGATGGACTTTTTTATGAAACTCTTTGAACTCACTGGAAAAAAACTGAAAAATATCTTACTGACCAATTAATGCCTCAACCACCCCATTCGACCCCTTGTTCTTTTCCAAGTGTGTTCTTCTGTGGCTCAACTTTCATGCTGTCTCTTTCTTTCCAGCTCTGCACTTCCGAGATAAGGATCTTCTCAGTTCATTTTTAAATAGAACGGGTTCCTAAGGACAGCCTGGTGGCAAACATGACTCTTAATTTCTTAAAAGAGGAGGTCAAAAGGCAAATGGTGTTCCGTAGTTCTAGAGAAAAATCACAGAAATAACCTTATACCATATGATGGGAAGACATCGGGGAAAAGCATATTTAATGAGAGCCCAGCAACACAGGTTTAGGCAAAGGAAGTCATGCCTGGCTATCCGGATGGAATTTTTGGAAGGTGTTACTGTCATGAAAAGCACAATAAATTAAATCACTGCCACACATTCCTTGAATTTTGCTGAGCAGATGGCAAAGCTGGAGAACCAACCAGGAAGCTGGAGAACGATACAGAAGACTGGGGGAGAGATCAGAAAGCGTCTCCCACGGAACCGAGTCCTCATTCATCCGGGGCTTGGGCCAGGCATCATCCACTTGGTTTGAAACAGTCCATAGGATTAACGAAGTCCAAAGAACTGTCATGTCTGGAGGGTGACCTTTTACATTTCCAGGGACAACTACCTGAGAAGGCGGTCACGTGACTGCCAAGGAAAACCACTTCATGTCTTAAGCACTTGTGAGACTCTATGATGTCAAGAAGCAGAGGTCCACCCAGCTGGCCCCTGATGCTCTAGCTGTGTCTGTGGGCTCAGTGACAAAGTCTTGTGGCTGTAAGGCTCATTCTGGACAGTTCTTGAGGAAGACATTTTCAAGCAGAAGTTTCCATCAGTTTGGGTTTCCCCTCCCCTTCTTCCCTCAGAGGAATGTGTGTCTGCTGTTGCCCTGAGCAAGAGGACAGGACTTTAATGTTGTCTAAATATAACAGCGAGCTTTGGAAAACTGTTTTTTCAAAGAGAGGAGTTATTGGATGGGACATCTGGGTCGGAACCTAGAAGAATGGGTAAACTGGATGAGGAGTATTAATCAGTGCTGTTTTACAAGCAAGCTGAGAAGTCTGCCTCTCCTTAAGGGGAGCCATAAGTCTGGGAGGGAGTGGGGGCTCTGAGGGAGCCAGGCCTGCCCATGGGAACCTGCTCTCAGGTGGTCCACAAGAGGCCAAGCCGTACCTTCAGTCATGTCTTAATCTGGAGGTTATGGGCTTCCCAGTCTACTAGGAGAAGATCCACGGGTTCTTTAAGGGGTTTGTGACCCCCAAAGTATTTCAAATTACTAGGAAGGGAGATATGAACCCAGGTACCTACACAGAAGTACATTTCTTCACTGCTAAAAATGCTTCCCAAGTGTCTCTGTGTTCCCCAGCCACCATTCACCACCCTAGCCCCTCTCCCCACATTTCACAGAACTCTCCATGAGTCAGGAAATAAAGCTAATGTCTGCCCATGTTATAGGCCTCCAAGTCCTTGCTCCGGCAGTTGGTAAATAACATGGTTATCAGCTCTGCCCACAGGTCTGAAGACCAGAACCAGCCTGCCCAACTATCACTCGGGGGATACACATTGGTCCAGCGGAAGATGGGTTCACAAATTCTGAAGTAGGGAGGAGACACGGGGGCCACTTCAAGGTTGGTGCCAATGTGGCAACAAGCAGTGAAGCTCCTTCCCCATTCACAAGGCCAAAGGTGGGCAAGATGCCTGAATGATAAAATACTTCACCCTTGGCAAATGCAGGAGTGTAAGAAGGTTCTAGAAGAGACTGAGGAGGGGTACCATCTTATCCCTAGCCTTGTCTGGAGTCTGAGAACTTCACCCTGACAAGACCAAGTAGACTGACAGTTAAGATAAGAACCTGATTCACTTCTACCCCAGAATCCCAGGGCTGGGTCCAGAGGGCCATGTGACAAGTTGCATGGTATGCAGGAAGGCCTTAGGTACTGGAATCAGAAGAAGTGGCTTCAAATCTTAAATCTGGCACTTAGTATATGAATTTGAGGAAGTTACTCATTCTTGCTGAGTCTTCGTTTCCACCTGTTTGAGCTGGAACAATTGTAAATCACAGGTACTGACAAGCCCAATGTAGGGCTGGCTTGAGAGCTGGCGGGTTACTGTTTGGAAGACCTTCCGCAAAGCCCTGGGTATATACTGTGTACTCCTTTAATATTATTCCTTTCCTCCTACAGGAGCTAGTCTGGCACTTGTGTGGATTTCTGGTAATTTTCTACACTTCCTTGTTGTTCCTGGTTTTAGTCTGGTCCAGTGGCCTCCCTGCGGTTTAAAGTTAAAGTCCATGAGGTCGTGTGTTTGTTTCAGAGGCCAGCGAGTTGGGAAGAAGTGTGGCTTCAAAGCTCGGAGAGGAACTCAAGAAGTGATTGGAAGCCACTGGAAAAGAGGGTGAGTGAGCAGTCTGTGGAAGAGAAGTGTGGTGGGGAACGGAGGTTGAAACCAGGAACTGGCTCTGTGCTATTCGCTGGCTGTGAACGCCGGTCCCCCGCGGCCACCGAACAGCAGTGGGACCAAAGAAGGTTCGGCTGTCATGCCATTGGATGCCCCAAATCATTCACTTGAAACACCGCAGAAAGAAGTCCTTTCACAGGATGGTGGGCAGCCTACAGGATGGCTCTGGTGATCCCGGCCTCCTGGTGTTCAATCCCACCTGGAGTGGAGGCTGGCCTTGGTGACTTCCAGAAAATGGCCACAGAAGTGATGGGTTCTCACTTTCAAGATTAGGTCACAAAAAAGACGGTGACTTCCCTCTTGCTCACTTTCTCGCTCTCTTGTGGGGAGGCCTGGCTGGTGTCATGCTGTGAGCAGTCTATGGAAAGGCTCCGGGGGCAAGGATCACAAAGGGGGCCATTGGTCAAGAGGCCCAGGAGTGAACTTAGAGGCAGGTCTGCCCCCGAGTTGAGCCCTGAGATGACCGCAACCTGGCGGGACACCCGAGCCAGAGGCCATAGCTAAGCTATGCGGGATTTCTGACCTAGACGCTACGAGATAATAAATGTTTGTTGTTCTAAGCTACAAAATTGTGGGGTAACAGTTATACAGCAACAGCTCACTCACACACACAGGGCTCCATCAGACACAAACTACATTCAGAAATTACATCCGCCAAATAAAATGGAATATTCTTCTTCCTAGAGTGACTAGAACAGAATCACTTAATGGAGTAAGTCCTGAAATCCTTCCGACCTGAGATTTTGTCTGATGGCTGAGTGGTATTCAGGACTCCCTCAGGATGTGGGGAAAAAAGTGCAGGGCTACAGGTCACCCAACATCTCGTTTCCCTCCCCATTTTAGTTCCATCTTTTATACAAAATTGTAAGGGATACACATTTACCAATGAGTCTTTGTTTCTTAATGAGTTCAAAGAATATTCTTTCTGGAATTTGACTATGCCAACCTTTGTGCCCCCGCATTTTGACAGGACTGTGAGAGGCATAAAATTTAAAGTCAGAAGTCTTCTTGGTGGGGTCTGCATAGCCACTGACCACACATGTCTGGTATCCCTGGTCCCAGCCTCCCACTAGAACCCCCACAGGGACACCACAAGAAGCACAAGAATGTCAAAGGCAGTGAAGATTTGAGAGAGGAGCACCGCAGGCCAAAGTCCAGGGGGTTCCACTAACATGCCGTGGGTGGGGACAAGCCGAGAAAGGCATTTTTAGATCACATGTCACCTATTACATAAACCATGAAACAAAACAAAGCAGATGCCCCCTCCCCCAAAGGGCAGGGAAAGACCTTAACACAGAAGAAATGAAGATGGCATCAATCTCACTAGTGATTGAAGAAAGGCAAATTGAAAATACCATTTGTAGATTCATATTGACAAACGCCCCCAAGGCTCGAGAGAGAAAGAGAGAGAGAGAGAGAGACTGGGAGAAGGCAGGGAGAACTGCCCCCCCCCCCCCGCCCCCATCTGCTCCTGGGAGGACAGACAGCAGGGCAGCAGTCCTGCCAGCGGCCAGAGCCTGACGGTGTAGGGCCTCAGCTCTTTTAAAACTGGTCTGTCTGGAGAGAAGCAGGTGGAGGGAGGAAAGGAAAGGAAAGGAAATGGAAAGGAAGAAAAGAAAAACAGAACTTACAGTGAGCAGATTTCTAAAAATCATTAAAAATTACTTTTAAATAACTTCTCAAATAATTAAAAAAAATGATTAAAAATGGTTTTCGGGAGCGTCTGGGTGATTCAGTCGATGAAGTGTCTGACTCCTGGTTTCCGCTCAGGATCTCAGGCTTGTGATCTCAGGATCAGGAGATCGAGCCCCCAAAGCGGGCTCCTTGCTCAGCAGGGGGTCTGCTTGAGATTCTCTCCCTCTGCTCCTTCCCCCTCCATGCTCGCTCACGTTCTCTCTCTCAAATAAATAAATAAATCTTAAGAAAAATAGGTTTGGTAACTTTTGGGGACCAGAAAAGAAATAATTTCCTTAAAATCCATACCACTAGGAAGTAGAATCCTGGATCTCCTTTCCTATGCCCATGCTTCCTGTGCCAGTTACTTCCCCAAGATCACAGCGGCAGGAAATGGGGGAGGGGAAGCCAACAGGCCCATAAACAAGACGACACCCCTACATTTAATGGAAGAGTCAGTGTGAAAACCAGCGACACGCTGTCAAATCCATTCCTGTCTGTGACTCAGATTTACGAGCTTCTCGCTAATGTCCGAATTTAATTTGAAAGGATGCATTGAGTCTTAACTCTAATTATGTGATGGCGGAATTTCCCCCTTTTTTGTTGTGAAAGCCATTTTTATCTGTTTGGCTTTTGACATAACATCTGCATTTATAAAGCCTGGCAGGAACGTGCTGGTGGTTAGGTCCAAGGGCCTCAAACAAAGCCCGCACCCAATCTTCCAACAATCCCGTGGCAGCTGCTGGACCAGAGGAGCACACAGAGCTGCTTAAGCAACCTGGCAAAGGTCATCCAAGTAGTGAGTGTAAAGGGCAAATCTAGGACCCCTTCAGGCCAGAGTTGGGTATCTTTGTGCAGCCCGGCTTTGTGGCTTTTTAAACACAATTTATTACATACTTGAGCAATGTACAAGTTCATCAGGTTAATTAAGCCAACCATCTCAAAGGACGCCCCTTTATTCTGGGGCCATACGCTCCTCCCTGTGGTTTGGGAGGTTTGATGCCATCAACCCTCAAAGGAAGAATCAAAGCTGCTCCTTGTGCTGCAGGTAGGGGAGAGCTGTGGCTGGGAGTCCCGAGGCCCAGCCAGGAATTTCAGGGTCGGCACCTTCCCTCCCCCGCTGCTCCTGAGCTCTGACCTTCCAGGAAACAGACAGGCCTCTCCCGATCCCTAAGTAACCCCTTGCCCTAAAACTAAGATTCAGAATGGAAAATGCAGGAGTCCCTTATTCAAGGCTGATCTCCAGAATTTTCTGAGCTAAATTACATCATGGGCACTGAGTTGGAGTTCAGAGTTAGCTAATATGTCAGACTCCAAACTATAATGCAAAGCAAAGATCTGACTCACTTGTGTGAACTCCCGACACTACCTACCTGGGTCCCTATTTTGTCATCTGTCAAATGGACAGATGCCCGTGCCCTCGGGGTCCTAGAGGTCCTCGGGGGGCCTGTCCATGGGAATGACAAGAACATACTCCCAGAACTCTGAGAGAAGACTGTTTTAAGAGAGCAAACCTAGAGAGATTCAAAATGTAGCTAATTCAAAATATACCTAACACTGTATACAAGATGTTCAAGCAGCACTACTTAAAATAGCGCCAAACTGAAAACAAGCTGAATGTAATCACGAGTGGAATATATTAATAAATTATTCATTACTATAATGGAATATTATACAGCACTGATATCAAGGTAGTATTTGCTGCACACAACATACACATGTCTTACAAATCTAATGTGAAGCAGAAAGTACACTGTGAGTTTCATTTATATAAAGCTCAAAAACAGGCCAAGTTAAACTCATAATGTTAGAGGACAGCAGTTCCTCTTGAGGGGCTGGTGGCTTAAGGGGGTTCGTGGGGAGCTGGCTGGGCTCTATTTCTTCCTCTGAGTGCTGGCTTCATGGCTCCAATAATTTATGAAAATTTATCAAGCTGCATCCATAATTCGTACACTTTTTTAAAAAGATTTTATTTATTATTTGAGAGGTAGGGGAAGGGAAAGAGAGAAGGAGAGAGAAAAAGTGCACTTGCGGTGGGGGAAGGGGCAAAGGGAGAAGCAGAATCCATGCTGAGCAGGGAGCCCGATGCGGGGCTCCATCCCAGGACCTGGAGATCATGACCTGAGCCGAAGGCAGATGCTTAACCACCCAGGCGCCCTGTACCTCTTTCTGTATATGTTATAAATCAATGAAACGTACATATATATGTGCAGGGGGTGAGTGTAGGACACAATGTCTGGAAATGTACAATGTCTGGAAATGAGCAGCTCAAGAAACCTGGGCTGCTCCCAGTTCATTGTACATGATTTGGCATGAGCTCCGAAAAGAAGGCCTAAATGTGATTATAATCATATAAGCCAGAATGTGATCAGTTACACTGTGCTCTGCTCAAAAGACAGTGAAAAAGATTTGGAGAGGGACAAGTCTGTAGTGTCTGTCCTCACCATCCCCCCGAGAGGTGCTCCATTAGGAAGGCAGGAATATTCTGGCTACTAGAGATACGCTCAACTGTGGGTGATTCATCGGAACTCGCCATTCTCAGCTGACATGTCGTTTAAGGTCATTTCTCCCTTCATTCTTGTTTCCCACTCACAAACAGCCTTCCAACCACAAATCGAATCTCCCCAGCCCAGGACACCCTAGAGATGCAAAAAGAATATTCTGGTCACTATAAAATGGCTGCACTAAACCCACCCGCATCCTACTGCAGACACCTGCAAGGCCCCTGCTACAAACACTTCAGAAAACACGGGGACAACATCGAGTCCCTGCACCTGCCAAGTCGGGAACTAGACCTTGAACTGCGGAAGCACCCCCAGAGCGCAGTTCCCCTGACCCACAGCCCCAGATCTCCCATGCTGTTGGAATGGGCTACTTGGGCATGTGTTCAGTGCCTGTACCATAGGCGGTCACTTCCCAGCCACCTGCAGGAAGAGAGCCTGGTTGGCCTTCCAGAGGGCAAGAGGCTTCAGGGGTCAGTCAGAATCAGTCAGAATCAGAATCAGGGGTCTGTTCCTTGTCTCAGGGGTTCCTTCAAGTTGTGTGACATCTGTATTAACTCGCTCCTCTCTGTCCCTCCTCGCTGCCCACTAATTAACACACAAGTGAAGTACAGGGGTTCCGCCCCAACTGTGGGTAGTACTGACCCCGGCATATACTATGTTTTCTCCTATCCATACCTACGATCAAGTTTAGTTTTATAAATTAGGCACAGTAAGATATTAACAACAATAATCAAAGAGGAAAATGGTAACCATATACTGTAACAGAGGTTATGTGAATGTGTTCTGTTCTCTCAGACTATCCTGTTGTACTCTACTCTCCTGATGATGATAACGGGAGAGAATCAAATGTCTCCATGACGAGGTGACATGCAGGGACCGATGTAGGCATTGTGACGTAGTTTGGGGCTACCACTGACCTTGACGACAGGTCAGAAGGAGGATTGTCTCCTTTTGGACCCCAGCTGAACTCAGGTAATTGAAACTGCAGATAAGGGGAGACTACTGTCTACACTGGGGGTCCTGGGGACTCTTCCTGATCCTACACCTTGATGAGGTCTAAATACCAAACAATAGTCTCATCGGGGGACATTTTTGCTCTATTGTCCCCTAGAGCAGAGTCTTACATTCCTGCTGCTGGTAGGAACGCCGGAGCCTGACAGCCACAGGGGAGGTCTTGGAAGGTGTCTCCCGTGGATAAGGAGGGGAGACTACTGTATTTCAGTTTTGGTCTGGGGCCTGCTCTCTGCACAGCTGACAGTGACCACAGGCGTTCAAGGAGAGGAAAGAAAATTCATGTCATACCAGACTTTTGGACGTGGAAGTGAAAATCCCTCCAGGACATGGCAAGAGGCACCTCCTTGCTCAGTCCAGTGATTCCACACTGACCCCCGGGACGGCAGGACAGTGGCAGGCAGTTCTTGGCCCTGAGCTCGCTGGTTTGCTCAACCCAAGAGGAACTGGAGAGCCCAGAATCTCTACCGGCTTGCCTTCAACGTGTCTTTTCCTAGCTGTCTTTCTCTTTTAATCTCTGAATCTACATTTCACACACTTGCTAATGAAAACTCAACTCATTTTGTTCCCGTAGACAGAACCAGTTTCAGGCAAGTAAACTCATTCAGGACGACCTGTGTGAGTCATCAGCCACTGTTGGAGAGGAAGGGTGAGGACTGAGAGGCCATGGGTCATGGTCACGGTCACGGTCATGGTAGGAGGAGCATAGTGGGCTGAAGACCACTGATGGAACTGAGACCCTGGGTGGGTCAGTCCCCTTCTCTGAGCTGCGACTTGCTCAGCCATAAAATGAGGGGCTGGAAATCAATGTTTCTAAGTTCCCTTCAAGATCCATGATGGGTGGCTAAGCAGTCTCTTCTTCAGATCAGAAAAGGCCTGGATTCTGACCTCTAATTCCACCACTAGCTGTGTGACTCAGGCAAGTTACCCAGCCTCTCTGAGCCTCTGTTTGTTAATGTGTAAAACCACAGTAATAATCATCCCATAATAACATGATGCCAATCATAAAGAATGATGATATGGTATATAATATACAAAAATAATAAGAATAATACAGGTGAAGTAAATGTACGTGCAGCATTAAGTCAGGCAACCCTTCTGGCATAAATAATAAATAGCAAAAGGTAAAAAGAGCTGTGAGTCTGCATTTCCGTCCACAGAAGCCCAGATGGGACACAGTCTGCTGTGAGGAATGGTAACGGCTTAGGTAAGGGTGAGAGATGTTCAGAAACGACTGAATTACCACCTGATCCGACCCCCACTCTTGAAACGACCATTGCCAGCCTTAACTAGCAAGTTTGGGCAAGCTCCCACCGCACTCACAGCTGTGAAACATCTCATCTATAGGCACATGGATGACAACTCCTGAGGTTTTAGTGCGCATTTATGGAAGTTAATGCCAGAAAGAGAGGAGAATGGTGCTGAATAGTCAATTTTGTTTACATCTTACAGAGAACACTGAGCCATTAAGAGCAATCTGTGCTTAAGAGCTCGATGTAACCAGCCAGCTGGGGCGTCTCTCCTGACGTCCTCGGCTGAAGGATGTCCTTAAAGATAACAGCACCAGCCACACTTCATTTAGAAGTGGCTACTTTGTTTAACGAAGTACGGCAGAAACAATTTTAGGACACTGATCTGACAGGTACACCCGTGTCTTGTTCAATGTTCCCCGGTATTAGGATTTCATTTCTCTTCTGGGTTCTTTTGAGCTTTCTCTCACTGTTAATGACATACCAGTTCATACAGGGGGTGCCTGGGGGACTCAGTCCGTTAAGTGTCTGCCTCTTGATTTCAGTTCAGGTCATGATCTCAGGGGCGTAAGATCAAGCACCCTATCAAGCTCCACACTTAACGTGGAATCTGTTTGAGGTTTTCTCTCTTCCCCCATTATCCCTCATCCTGCTCGTGCTCTCTCTCTCAAATAAATGAATAAAAATCTAAAAAAAAAAATAGTAATTGCATACAAAGGCAGAAACACAAGCTTTTCCTGAAGTAAGGAAAAATATTTAACTGGCATACGTAAAGTATTTCATTCTTCAATAAAGAGAAGAACGTTTCAAGAATACTTAAAAGAGTAGCCCAGTCCTAAATTCTGATGAGCTTAGGAATTAGAAAATACAGGTACTGAAAGACAGCTACATTTTCATCTGTTCTAAAAAGTTCACTCATTTCTAAATAAGCCATTTATTTATTATTGCTCTCGTTCCCCCAAGGAAGCCCATGGTGTGTACGTGCTAGGGTGTGTTATGAACCACACAGACTGTGTCCCGCGTCGTGCAGGAACATGGCACTGTCTTTGAAAGATGGGTCACAGAGATCCTGAAGGAGGAAATGACCAGATCAGGAGCAGAGCCACTGAGATTCCAGAGGAATGGAGAGCTGTGAGCTGTGAGCGGAGAAGGTTCTGGAATGGGCAAGGTGGCCTGGCTGGGAGCCCCCTTGAGATGGCTGGTGGCCAGAGGCCCGGACCTCGCCTTCGCATGCCTCCATTAACATCCTGCTGGGTGCTTACTTGCTATGTGACTTCAAATTCCTTAACCTCCCCCTGCTTGAGTTTCTTCTACTCTGAAATGAAGGTAATAACTGCAGGAGGGAGCAGTGTATTATTATCCGGGCACTATTTTACGCGCACAGGGCACTGGGATAGTGTTTGTCACTTTCTTATTCAAGGTAGCTTATCATTACTTTTGGAAACACTCCAGTTCACCACTTCCCGATCTAGAGCTTGCTGTCTATGCATCTGTTTCTAGTAAATCAAGATGACTAAAAGGCAAAACTGATACCTTCTCTACCAGCTCTCACAATCCAATCAACAGCACAAGCATCATTAAATATCATTTGTTTATGCCACTGTGCCACGTGCTACACAAACACACACACACACACAGGTCCTCTAGAAATGCACAGTACGGAGATAAAGGACAACAACCCTCAGAACGTGTGCTAAACCAACATGGAAACGAAACCTGCTAGGCACTGACCATATGAGCAAGTGCACTTTCTTTACATGAAAATCCTCTCCCTGAGCACGCCGGCCCCCACCACTAGCCTCCACAAGCCGATCCACTCTGCTCAACGGTTGGCTGTATTTCACAGAGAATGACACGGGGAAGCAAATATCCTGAGACAAGTAGCAGGCCCAGAGCGATTCCTCTCCCTGCTTTGCACCTGAAAAATCCTTTCTGACTCCAGCAAAACCTGGAACCACCTTCCAGGTGGAAACATGAGGTAAGCAATCCAGGCCATTTGTCCCCACAGTGTGGCTCTGGAACTCACACACACAAAGAATCTGCACTTTAGAAACAGACATAGACAACTTTGCTTTAAAAGAGGGAAATGGTCTTGGCACTGAGGGGAGACTGGGATGGGCCAGGGTGGAACTGGGAGACAATGGCTTTCCATGCTTTTATTTCTAAACCATGAAGGTCACTTTTGATGAAAAAAATATTATTTGTATCATTTTTAAAAGATTTTATTTATTTATTTGTCAGAGAGACAGCACACAAACAGGGGAAGCAGCAGCCAGAGGGAGATGCAGGCTCTCCACAGAGCAGGGAGCCCAATGGGGGACTCCATCCCAGAACCCTGGGATCATGACCTGAGCCACCCAGGTGTCCCCTTATTTGTAGCATTTTTGAAAAATACAGCAAGGAGAGAAAGTTTTCAAGGAAATGGCAAAACAGCAGCAGACAGCAGCCTAGGGGCAGAGCCAAAGCCCCCAAAGGGCCTGCAGAATCTGGCGGCCCCGCCCACAGATAGGTGTGGCCACTTGGCAGCACTCCAAGTCACGTGGTGGATGAGCAGTTCCTGCTCCTCCGGGCTTCTGGGAGGCCCCTTCTGAACAGGTACATGTTCTCCTCCTCTTGCAGACTGCAGAGAGGGCCTGTGGCCGAGGAACAGCAGACCCTGGAAGGCAGGTGGGGCGGGAAGATCAGAACTGCCTACGGAAGAGGAATCGGAAAGCAGGAAAAGAATCCAATAGCAGAAAGCCAAGAGGAGAAAGTTCCTGAGCAGGGCAGTGTCCATACCAACTGTCAAGGCTGAGGGGTTACCTTACATGTGGCCTAGCGGTATCCGGAGGGGGACAAAGAGAGAAAATTGGTTCAGCAGATCCGTGCCTGTGTGTGGGTTCGTGCCCAGACCTGCAGGACTTTGGACAGGGAGGAATGGGGACATTTGAAGAGTAGGCTACCCAGGACAGACCAGATCTCAATGGCCTCACTTGCTCTGAGTCTAATATCCGTGTTTAGGAAGCTCTGTGAAGGCACAGTGGTATCCATTCCACAATATCCAGAGAGGTGGTTCTCCCTTAGCCGTAGACAATAGCTCACGCTAGCATTTCCCTCAGACCCGTGTAAGACGTGTCTATTGATAAGTTCTGCATAAGTGAGCTCACTAAAATTAATGGGCTTTTTCACACACCGTCTAAGGACTCTATCTAATTTGTCCTGGAAAGACTCTGGAAAGTTCTAGCTTGTCATTGCTAAGTTTACTATCCTTTGCATGGTCTGGGGAGAGGTACCTGGAATATAATACAACTGAGAAATAAGGTTGTAGGGTATTGTAGAGGTTTGCATTATAACTCACAGACTGGGGATTCCCACCCAACTGAAGCACAAGTAACAGTGTAAGTCAGACGCCAGGCACACGTGGTTCTTTATGAAGGGACGCCCAGAGTCACAGAACATGGGATCTGAAAGAGACATCAGAACTCTTCACCTTTTCCTTTTACGAAAGCGGAAACTGAAAGAGGCTGACAAAATCACAATTGTTCAATGTAGTCACTGGTGGTTTGATACTGGGCTCCGTCTGTCTTTATGTTTTGAGTGAGACACAGCAAGTTTCTCACGGGGCTTTAAAAGATTATGCCGAATCAAGCAAATGACACCAGAAGTCCTCCCTTTACCAGAAAAGTAATCACAGGAGCGACCAGGTCTTCCTACCAAGCATCAATGTCCAGAGGGGAACTTAACCAGAGGTGGAAATCACCAAACAGGTGTGCAGTCTACACTAAAGCTCCTCCACTGTGTTTCTGAGTCACACAAGCCCTGATCTTGACCTTCAACCTCATGTGCTCATGGCATTCCCTCTCACCAGGGAATTCTCTTGCTCGTGCGTGCCTTTTCCAAATCACTCATTAAAAATATGCGATAAGGCAAATATTGACTGATCACTACAGACATGACAAGGTTACACCTCTCCACATAGATGAAGGCTCACTGAATTCCTATTCATGTATCACTTCTGATGGCTGCCTCCCTATCCACGAGGAAATATTTCCCCAAGCCACAATGACGTCAGGGTTTTAGTAACTTTAGATAGAGTCGTTAATCAGAGACTTTTTCAAGGTCTAAATAGATTTCAGCCACTGGTTCCCCCAACCATATGATGATTTGTTCCCTGATGGGATATTAATTGATCCATCTGACACAGCTTCCTCTTACAAGAATCCTGTTACTTTGTCACCCAACGGCAACGAGTCACATTTAAGAGCTCAGTGAGCCTCTACTTTAAAAATTATCATGTGGTATTTGATATGGGTGATGGGTGGATAGACAGGTTATGAGGGCCCAAAGAAAACATCCCTCCCCATCCTACCATCCAAATAAACATCAGAACTCATTACTGATTATCACTGGAGTCAACTTGATGCTTTTCCCTGATCCGGCCTTCCAGACTAACCCTCCCTAGATAACCACTCTTGATTTTAAAGATTTTATTTATTTACGTGAGATAGAGAGTGTGGGGGTAGGAGCAGAGAGAGAGGGAGAGAGAGAACCTCAAGTAGACCTCCCGCTGAGTGCGGAGCCTGACACGAGGCTTGATCTCATGACTCTAAGATCATGACCTAAGCCGAAATCAAGAGTCGGACGCTTAACTTAGTGTGCCACACAGGCACCCCAACCACCCTTGCTTTTAAACATAGTTTACAATGCTCACTTACGGATGCGTCCTAACAATATATTGCTTTAATCTACTTGCTTTTGAGATTCATAAACATGGGATTTTACTGTATGTGGTCTTCGGGAACTTGCTTTCTTTAAATTGAATATTTAGTTTTGAAGATATATCCATGTCATTGTGTGTGGCTATAGTTCCTTCATTTTCACTGCCGTATGGCCATCCATTGTGCAAATACACCAGTGTATTTATCCTGTTACAGGACATTACGAATGTCTCCAGGTTTTTGGTACGATGAACATTATTATCAAGAACATTCTCAAGCATGTCTCTTAAAGAAATCATAAAATACATATTTTTCTTGCTTTGAAGGGTATAGGCATGTTCTGCTTTACAAGATAATACCAACTTTTTATCCAAGTGTTGAGACCAAATGACCCCCCGTCCCCCCAGCAGTACCTGAGAGGTCCTGTTTCCACACATCCGTTACCGCTGACACTTGTGCTGTCAGATGTCTTAATCCTTTCCAGTTTAGTGGGAGTAGAATAGTATGTCATTGTGATCCTAATTTAGATTTCCCTGATTACTAATGAGGCTGAGCATGTTTTCATGTTTTCAGATTGTCTACCACCTGGCTCCTAATAATTTTAGGCAATTCATTTTGTAGCACTGAGTGTCAAACTATTCACTGGCCCCAAATCCTGCTTGGGAGAGGGAAGGGGTTGGAAAATAAGACACACAGTATCTTACAAAATACGGGTGGCTCTGAGTCCTAGGTAATAGAGATAATGGATACTTTGGCTCTGCAGGTCATTAAACTCTGCCCACACTAATCGGCAGCCTTTGGCAGGGGACTTGAGCTCAGCTTAAAAGGTAGGTACACATGATCGAAGGGAAAACTCTCCTGCCAGTCAGGGGCTCAGGACTGGCAGTGTGAAATCTGTTTAAAGAGAGGCAAAGAAAGGCCCACCGGAGGCTTCTGGGAAGATCCTTCCCTATTCTTACAGGCAGCAACAGCAAGCCAGGATTTGGCTAACCCTAGAAGTGAGAGAGGCAGAAGGCAGGTCCACAAACAGCAGTCGTCCAAAGTCCACAAGGAGGACGATGGTAGAACGACGTTATCGTCGTGGAAGGCAGAGCAGACAGACGAACAGCCTGGGTCCTTGATCACGCTGCTGAGCTGCCAGGTGAACCAACACTGATCCACTCTGACTCAGGGCGCCAACTTATGCAAACTGATAAATTTCCTTGTTGCTTAAACCAGTCTGCACCTGGCTTTCTGTTACTTCAACCAAAAGCATCCCGATAGAGGTTATGTGGTTAGTTATGTGGTTTATAACAAACAAACCAAAGCAACAAAAGACCATGAGCTGTGAAGAGCGTCCCTGAGATGCTACTGGGGAGGGACTGGCCAACAGCAGGAAGAGGAAGCTTGTGGATGAACCCAAGTGGCCCTCACCGCACCATGCTGGAGGACGGGTGAGTGGCACGAGGTGGGGACTCAGGCAGCAGGGACAGCATTCAGAAACCTGGGATTGCGAGCACAGCTTTATTGCCAAGATAGGTTTTGTAACCCCTGAATAGGATCATTCAGCAGAGCTGCTATTAATTAAATTCCCCTCAACGTGTCTCCTCAACAAGCCGACTCTTGCCACCCAAGGCTGATTGGTCTCTTCCCCTCTCTCAGCCCTCACGTGAAGCAGTCAGCTCCTAGCCATGGTATTCTTGCTTATATCGAGTTGTCTTCTTACCATTTCATACAATCACCTTCTCAGGCTTCCCTTCTAGCATGTATGTACCCAGAAGCAAAGCATAACACAGTCTTCTGTTTTGTAGCCTCCCTGCTACCCGTAAGAATATTGGTCCTGCTGGCAGCTCCGGTGTGCCCTGAGACAGCCATCTCTGATCTCAGTTTCCTTCTTTGTTACAAGAGCAACACTGCAAGACCGCTGATGGATGACGACAGCGCATATCACGTGGTTGACAACTGGCAGTCATTACTGTTAATGACGTTGGGTTAAGTGCACAAATGCCCAACATTCAGGGTGACGCCATGTGGTCCAAAGATGCCTTTTAGCCACAGAATCTCTTCCAGCCTGGAACAGAAGAGTCCTATATCCTAAAGAGACTAGAAAACTTCTCCCTTTGGGGAGAAGGAAAATGTTATCATATGCTTATCAATAAGGGAGAATCAGAGCAACCTGTGAAGAGTGAGGGTCTTATTATCAAACTGTAAAACCAACCACTGACACCGCTACCAGTTCCATGAACCAGCGAAACGTTACATCTTCATAGGAGGAAATCAGTCACCAGGGTGCTAGTCTTGTTTTTGTATTCCAGAATAAAACCATACTGGCTTTAGAAATGTAGAAACACTCTGAACATGAATACGCTTTTTAATAACTTCGTGTGCTCATAGACACAAAACAAGAGCTGACACAGTTTCAGTATCAAAGTTGAAATTTCAGTGCAATGCAATACTGCTACACAGGCTCTAAATGTAATTTTAGAGAACAAGAAAATACCCAGTAATACAACTAATTTAGAGTAGAAGAGATTCCTGGAATAATTATCTAGTTGAGGAAAAGATCAAGAAATGGTTGACACCCCCCAAAATCACATTATTCCAATTTTGCACAATTTTTTACAGCAATATCCTAGTTGCAATAACATAAATGCTTTAGAAAAAATTAGACACCATACAAAGTATGTCGAACTATTTTTTTTGCAGGGGAAAAATCTGGTAAACAGCCTTAGAGGAAGGAAGAAATGATAACACAACACAAGGAAAGCAAACAGAAGATCCAAAATGAGTCTACCCAACCCTGAGTATTATTTCTTCAAGAAAATTAGTTAAGATTTCAAATACCAGCACTGAGGAGAGGAAACCCTGAATTTTTATTGTTTGCCTCCTTTCCACCATTAACTGTACTGATTTTGTCTAGCAGTCTTCTCCTGCAGAAGAAAGTGTAAATTAAGCCCCATCTTTCCAATATACTAAATAATGAAGTTCGTAATGAGCCCATGATAATGGGTCGTTTTTGCTGGAAGTTGCAATTTAGTTTATTTTTCTAAGGAACATCTGCTATGGTTTTGAAAGGTTGCTAAGGAAGGGTTTAAGAAAAGGTGCTACAAAGCAAGCGACTTCTTTATCCTATTCTTCACCAAAAAATGCAGCACATTTAAAATTTAAACTTATATTTTAAATTATGAAAACCATTTAAGGTTTTGATGATTTTTCACCTTCATGAAGGGGCCATGGACTCCGCTGCCACGGGTCACATTCATTCTGGGGTGACAGGGCCAGGGTTGGGGTTAGTGACTGTGACCTATGGGCATCTCTAACTGGAAAATTGGAACAGAGCTGTTCCCCTGATAATCACATCCCAAATTCACCCATTAGCAAATCACATCAACTGTCAAAATACTGTTCGTCCTAGTTGCTTCCTATGAGTCCATTAATGACCCCGATCAGATCCACATTAGTCCGTATCTGGAAATGACTTCTGCATTTCTCTATTTGCTCCCATGTTCTAACATTCCATTCTGCCTACCGCTGCTAAAGTGATTATGTAAAAGTGACTTCCTGTTGTACTTAGAACATAATCTAATGCCCTCAATGTAGTCTAAGAGGCCTTGCCTGATCTGGTGCCTGGCTATCTCGCTGGCCTCATCTGCTACCATTTTTCCTCTTGTTCAATGCACTCCAGTCATACCACACTTCTTACCATTCCTCAAATAGGCCAATTTCATCCTACCACAGGGCCTTTGCACTAGCTGATCTCTCTCCCCCAAATGCCTTTTACCAGATATTTGGAAGCCTCAATTCCTTGCTTCTTTCATATTTCCACTCTTCAAAGCAGAAAGAGGTGTCATCTCTTCAAAGATGCCTTTCCTAATATGCCATCTACAACAACCTAATCTCAATACTTAGGAACAAACATAACCAAAGAAATAAATAACCTGTACTCTGAAAACTATAAAACACTGATAAAAGCAACTGAAAGTAACACAAATAAATGGAAAGAGATTCAATGATCACAGACTGGAAGAATTAACATTGTCAAAATGTCCATACTACCCAAAGCAATCTGCAGATTCAATGAAATCCCTATCAAAATATCAATAGCATTTTTCACAAAACTAGAAAAAATAATACTAAAACTTGTAGGGAAACACGGAAGACCCCAAACAGCCAAAGCAATCTTGAGGAAGAACAAAACCAGAGGTCCACAATTCCAGATTTCAAGCTCTACTACAAAGCTGTAATAACCCAAACAGCATGTACTGGCACAAAAACAGACTCATAGATCAACAGAACAGAGTAGAGAGCCCAGAATTAAATCCACATATATAATGGTCAATTAATCTATGACAAAGGAGGCAAGAATGAAAAATGGGAAAAAGACAACCTCGTCAACAAACGGTACTGGGAACACTGGACAGGAAACTGGACCACTTTCTAACACTAGCCACAAAAATAAACTCAAAATGGATTAACGATCTAACCTGAGACCCGAAACCATAAACATCCTAGAAGAGAGCAGACACGGTAATTTCTCTAACATCAGCCATAGCAATATTTTTCTAGATATGTCTCCTGAGGCAAAGAAAACAAAAGCAAAAATAAACTAATGGGAATAGACCAAAAATAAAACCAAAGATAAGACCAAAAATAGACCAAAAATAAAAAACTGCAAAGGAAACCAACAAGAAAACAAAAAGATGGTGGGTATTAAGGAGGGCACGTATTGCATGGAGCACTGGGTGTGGTGCAAAAAACAATGAATACTGTTACGCTGAAAAGAAATAAAAAACAAACAAACAAAAAAAAACAAAAAAGATGACCTACTGAATGGGAGAAGATATCGGCAAATGCCATATCCAATAAGGGGTTGACATCCAAAATATATAAAGAACTTACACAACTCAACACCACAAAGACAAACAATCTGAATGAGCAAACAAACAAAAAAAACAGAGTCAGAACCATAAATACAGAGAACAAAACTTGATGGCTGCCAGGAGGGAGGAGGGAGGAGGGAGGGTTGGGCCAAATGGGCGAAGGGGAGTGGGAGATACCAGCCTCTGGTTATGGAGTGAGTGAGTCACAGGAAAGAAAGCAGAGAGCATAAGAAGGAATACACTGATATTATAAATCGATGTAATAGGACAGATAGTAGCTATACTTACAGTAAACACAGCGCAATGCATAAACTTGTCAAATCATTAAGTTGTACACTGGAAACTAATGTCACATTGTGTCAACTACATTCAAATGTAAAAAAATAAATAAATAAACGAAACAGCATGATCTCCCCAGATCTCCAGCCTTATCCTTCTCAGTTTTCTCCCAACAGTTGGAATTATCATGTGATATTACATTACACTCGTATTTGTGGCTTTGTTTATGGTCTGTTTCCCCTACTAGAATGTAGGTTCATTGAAGGCAGGGACCTTACATTATTCATTGCTATAACAATCCCAATCCTCATCAAATGTTTGTTGAATGAATACATGAACAGATTCATTGGTTTCCTAAAAAGTGCAGACCTAACAAATCCCTACTTCTTAAACATTATATTAAACCATAATTATGATGGAAACTGTATGCTTAGGAGGATCCTAGTAGCAAAACCAGTACCTGGTATGACATGGGCACAATCTTCCTGTCGCTCTCATCCCATGAGCCCACCTCAAAGCTGTCCCTGGGAAATGTCAGGAACTTACCCCTCCTAGTGAGCTAGGTCTGGATGGATGGATGAAGACCAAGTGCTGCTCTATGGCAGACACCACAGCAGTGGCCACACACCAAAAATGTTCTCTGATCCCCTGTAGAAGCTAAGCTATAAGAGTTTTATGGGCTGCAGAAAGCGAGTGGGATTAAAATCAGGCATATTGTCAGCATTTTCCGTTTGCTTTTTTTTCATTCCAGTTTTCAGAATAGAATATATCGTCTAACCCCAAACAAAAATAGCATTAAACACGGTTCTGCTTTACCAAAGCCATCAGGAGCCCATAGGAATGGAATTAATAGTAAGCAGAGGGGGTCAAAATCTGCTCAGTTTTCCCTGAGTAATAGCCGTGGAAGTCAATGTCAAGTAGATACAGATAGAAGTGATGGGTGGCTTTCATCTAATAATAAAGTCCTAAATTTAAGTGAACAGATGTGTGGGCATCACTTCTTGGACACACTACCACCTTTATCTGAATCTGCTGGTTTTTATTTTAACTTTTATACAGGCAAAAGAAGTAAACTAAATGGGACAAAAGGGAGAATGAATAAAGTGCTAACATCTGTTCCAATAAGCTGCTTTTTCCTCTCTGCTCAATGGGATAGATATTTGCTAGCAGATTCCAGAGATAATGTGCCTTAAAGGCCTCCCCAAAATAAAAATAAAAATATCTGCACAATGAGATCTATATTGATACTTGCCTGCACCAAATCCCTCGAGCCACCCAAGTTTGGACTTGACCCCAAATATGGGCTGGAGGAGACATAACAAGTTCCCATCCCAGCTCCTGGGACCAATCTGTCCCGTGTCACACTTTCCTACCTCTGCTCATGCTCCCTTCTTCCTGGACATGCACTTCAGCTACCGGTGTCTTCTGTCAATGTTCTACCCCCTAGGGGGGCTCTTCTCAGTCTTCCCTTCAGCAAGTCTACCTTAATCTCTCACGTCTCCAAACTCCTCATTGCTTCTAACACTCCCTTCTTAGTGTGCCTTATGATCTTCAAAATATTTTCACATAACTTGTTCAGAAGACAAATATTCTTTTTTTTTTAAAAGATTTTATTTATTTATTTGACAGAGATCACGAATAGGCAGAGAGGCAGGCAGGGGTGGGGGGAGCAGGCTCCCCGCTGAGCAGAGAGCCTAATGCAAGGCTCGATCCCAGGACCCTGGGACCATCACCTGAGCTGAAGGCAGAGGCTTAACCCACTGAGCCACCCAGGCACCCCACAAATATTCTTAGTATTATTATTCCAGGACATGGATGAAGAAAAGGGGAGTATTCCAAGTTCAAGGATCCACAGGAGGCCCTGCGGCCTTCCACTGCCCTGCTTCATCAAACGATGCTAGGACATTGGTTCGTCTGGTCGATTACAGGCTATGAGAAGAGGAAGGTGGGTACGCCTCACAGCGCTGGACAAATGATAATTACTTTAAGATACTTGTTGACTGGGATACTGGAAAGAAACATGGAAAACGGGATTCTGGTGCTGACTCACTATCTTCAGTTGTCTGATTGGTGGCAAGTCACTGAGATTCAGATCCCCCAGCTGCTGAAATGAGGGGTTTGGGTTGAATGCTGGTGTTAACCCTCTGGTCCTAGAATTCGTGAGCAATATGCTCACAGACATGGTTTCCCCTTGGTTGACCGCTTCTGCCAGTATCACAAATCCCAAGTTGTCAAGTCCCCAAATTCAAGTACTCTTGTAAATGTGCTAGAGGTTCTAGGCTGCCATGTGTCCACTGGCACCAAATCCTCATGGGGTTCATGTTGTAGGACACGCATTACACATGGGACCTTCACCACACTTGACGTGAGGTGGTGTCATTAGACCCACCAGCCCTTTGTGTAGACCATAGCCCTTGGGGAATACGCATAGGACAATAAAAACTCTTAGTCCGAATCTGTGAATGCCAACATTCCACTGTCTCTTCAAGGCCATACTTTCCAAGCAATCTAGAACTACTGAACCGCCAGAGACCCCCCCCCCCCCGCAAGATTCCACCTTTCCCAATTGCTGAAGCTGATCACGTTGACAGGGGAACCTAGAGGTATTCCTAAAATGGAAACTCCCTCCTACTCGTCTCATTCTAGCTGCCACACTCACTCTCTCAAACAAGGAGTAATTCTCAAAATCAGAGAGGCTTGAAGCTCAAAATCTTCAAGTCATTTTGTATTTTGCCCTCAATCTCTTTCCTTATCCTGCTCAAGGCGGGCTCTTGGTTTCCTCCCATCTTCCCTCCACCTGGCCTCCATCCGCCATGGTCCCTGGTGCCTGGTCTCCCTGAGGCACAGGCTTCCAGAAACCTTCCCCCCTTTCTCCAATCCGTCCCACCCAGAGCAGACAGAATAGGCTTGGGCTCTCTGCTCTGCTACACCACCCTCCCTCGACACCCACAAAACATTTTGTTTCATCATTGTGTTCACAAGAAGGACAGATAAGAAGAAGAGATAAAGAGGAAGTGATGAAGGAGGGAAATCATGAGTCTGGTTTCTGTGACCTGTGTGGAAGGAACTCCTCTGAAGCCTTGTTATGCAAGTTGGCGTGGGTAGCCGTTTCCTGAACTGACATAACAAAGTAGCACAAGCCAGGTGACAGAAAAAAACAGAAATGTCTTGTCTGGCGGTCTGGACACTAGAAGTCTGACATTCGGGAACTAGAAGGGCCATGCTCTCTCTGAATGTTCTAGGAGAGAATCCTTCTGGTGTCTGCTAGCTATCTTTGGGTTTGCTCGGCTTGGAGATGTGTCACTACCATCCGATGGCACCTTCTCCCTGTGTCTCAGTCTCTTTGGGCTTCTAGAACAAAAAGTACCTTATCATCAACAGGAATTTATTTCTCATGGCTCTGGAGGCTGGGAAGTCCAAGATCAAGGTGCCAGCATGGGTACATTCTAGCGGGGACCCACTTCCTGCTCATGGCTTGCACCTTGTTGCTGTCTGCACATGATAGAAGGGACTTGGGAGCTCCCTGGAGCCTTTTATAAGGGCACCAATCCCATTCATGAAGGTTCTACCTTCAAGTCCTACATATCTGCCCAAAGCTCTACCTTCTACTACCATTACAATAAATGTTAGGATTTTAACACAGGAATCTGGGTGGAGTGGGGAGTCAGACCATAGACCCTTGTACCCCTTCACACAGCCTACGCTCTGTGTATGTTTGTATCTGTGTCCAAATGTCCCCCTTTTAGGTTACCAATCACACTGGATTAGCACCCATGCTAATGTCCCCATCCTCACTTGATTATCTTTATGAAAACCCTATTGCCAAATAAGATCATGTTCTGAGAGTTAGGACTTCAATATACCTTTTTTGGGGGGGGGGCACAATTTAACCCCAAGAGCATGGGAAAGGGTGACTTACTTTCCAGTGGGGCAGGGGACCAGCCCTTGACAGAACTCTTATACTCACAGACTGTATGAACCACACAAGGCCTACCTACCCAGGCCCTAGACATCGTCTTAGGTGAGCCCATGTGGCCACCGTGCTTGACTCGACCTTTCTTCTCTCCAAACTATGCTGGGGAGATGGAGCTGGAGGCCCGGGAGTCCCAGAAGCTCTTGGCACGAAGAGAAAATACGGCAGGAGGAGGAGTTGGCTCTATCAGGAGAACGTGACAGGTGTAGCCGTGAAAGGTGAGAGGACCGCAGTGGTTTTGCATGTGTCCTTATGCTTGGCCTGGTCCAGCTGTGAGCTCCTGCCCTGGTGCGAAGCCGTCCTATACTGTCCCCCACTGCATCGTTCTGAGTCAGCGGGCATCGTGGTGATCCGTGTGGCTTCTTCCCTCTGTCAACACTCCCTGCTGTGAGTAGGAACGTCTAAAACATCCTCCA
Organism: Lontra canadensis; assembly: GCF_010015895.1. NCBI lineage: Eukaryota > Metazoa > Chordata > Mammalia > Carnivora > Mustelidae > Lontra > Lontra canadensis. The sequence goes on along the minus strand of NW_022631086.1, from coordinate 6,423,880 downwards.
CCTACACACTGCCTGGCTGGTGGGGAACTGTCCAAATGGCAAGGAGAGAGCCCCAAGCTTGTTCTGTCTTCTCAAAGTGCAATCTTTACGAGCGTAAGAATGTTATAGATGTTAATAATAAGAATGTTCGGTATTTTTTTTGCTGAGATCGTGCAAGCTTGCTGAAAGATGCCGATAAATGTAATTTGTTCTTAAAATACCTCATATTAAAAAACTCAATAGACATCTATTGCATATCCACTCACCATATGCAAATTAAGATGAAGCCATTTAAACATCGCTTTGTGGATTCACTATAGAAAGTTTATAATAATAATGCAAACTTAGAGCTCACCCCAAGCAAGACATTTTGTTTTAAAGATTTTATTCACTTATTTGTCAGGGAGAGAGAGCACAAGCAGGGGGAGCTGGAGGCAGAGGGAGAAACAGACTCCCTGCTGAGCAGAGAGCCCGAAGTGGGGCTCCATCCCAGGACCCTGGGCTCATGACCTGAGCCAAAGGCAGTCGCTTAACTGACTGAGCCACCCAGGCACACCTCCTTGGCTTTTCTTATGCCCCACTTGCTTTCCAGTACTGTGCACACAATGAAGGTATAATCCTTAACGCGAACCCCTCAACGTTTCCCCCAAGTGCTTTCCATAGTCCTCCCTCTGCCTTCATCACTGCCATCCTTTCCTGCTTCCTCCCCCTGATAAAATCCTGAGTCCCCTGGGAGCGCACGTCCACTGTCTACCTCCGCAAACACCACACCTCCATCCCCATACATCATAAATGCTGGATAAGTGAATGAAACAGGAAGTGCCGAAGGCTTGTATTCCATTCCAATTATGGACTAGTTAAAAAAAAAAAAATTCATTGTTACATGGGACAACAAAATTAGAGCTTATTTAAATGCTCCAAAATATGGAAGCTTGCATATGTTCAGTGCTTGGCAAGGAATCTACAAATGGAAGCCTTGAGGGGAGGGCTTTGCAAATCTCTGTCTCCTTGGGGCGTGCTTTTCTCCATCTATGTTAAAAGGAATGAAAAACAAACCCAAAGAGGCACTTAGGAGGCCCTAGTCCCATTTCATAGCCTAAAACTGCTTTAACAGAAAGATTCTCCCTTCCAAGTGCCATCATTTCTAGAGAAACATGAGGCAGGAAAATGCAGTCTGTTTATGGCCAAGAAGATAAGAAGAAACCTCAAGGTTGTCAATGAGCATTTTATCACTTGCCTATTGGTTTGGCTGTCTCTGGTATTGTTTAAATGTAGAATATGTATTCAGGATATGAAATGGATTTGAGATTACACATTCAGGAAATGAAATGGATTTGAGACCTTAGAGCCTACAGAATGCAATTTAACATTTTTCTCTCTTTGAATTTATTAGATTCTTAGAGCGTTATTTCCTTTTAAACTGCCTTAGTGAAACAAAGTGAACTACCCTGGAATGAAAGATTTTATGAGAATGGGTTTCCTCAGAAGGGCCACAATCTCCAAGAAAAGTGTTAATGTTCGTCTTTATAAGAATCCACCTACAGTCTTTCGTCTCTTGCGTGGACACGGAAGGCGCTGCGGGAGCCTGGAATTAGACAATCCACGTGTTGCCTGGCTGTCCCCTCAAATTCAAGTCACCGTCTTTCCAATGCAAATAATCTCCCCCTCCAGACTGATAGATCCAGATGACAGAGGACAGGCCGGTCATTGCTGTCATTGCCATCAGGATGTCTAGCCTTGAGGAGTCCGCATGGACGGAGCAGGAAAGGCCAAGGGTGGGGTGGGCATCCAGAGACAGGCACCCCCCATCTTGCATCACACAGCTCGCAGGCAGAGCCCGGCACTCCACAGTCAAATGGCCTGAAAGTGATCTCCCTCTGGCCCCGACCTTTCAAAAGCTTAGGGACTTTATGGTACCTTAGAGAGGATCAAGTTCAACCCACTTGTGGTAAAGCTGAAGCAACCAAGGAAATAAATGCCCAAGGCCAACCGAGAGTCAGTGGCTGAGCCGGGACCCTGCAAGACCCCTCCAGGAACCACGCTTCTTTACAAACAAGGGCAAGCAAAGCCACATGCAGTGCTCCTCAATGCCATGCTTTTCTAGTCCCCAAAGCTTTGCCATCTAAGCGGGTTGCCACAGCTGGCTAAGGGGAGCCGCTGGTGTCAGAGAGAGGTGCAGGCACAAGAATAGCTTGCAGAAGCCACCAGCTGGAGGACAGGGGTCTATCATGCGTGTGTGCTGGTCTACTGCACAGCTGGGACCAAGAGGCCACCGCCAGGGAGAGGCTTCTCCACCCCCAGTGCCCAAGACCCACAGGACAACGTCACTAGGCTGGAGGTGAGTTCCTGAAAGAAGGCCGTGAACTTGCAGAGCCACGCCCCCACAGCACTCCTGCTGCTTCAGGCACTGGGTCACGGCCACAGCCCCGGCTCTTCTGGGCCATCTCTCACAGCTGTGGGCCCACGGGGTCTGAAGTCTGTCAGGACTGTTGACTGTGTGCCCCAGTGAACATGCCGGATGGGCTTGCTTTTGGCTTCGGCGGTCTTTGAAGCCATCAGTTGCTAGAAGAGACTGGTAACCCTAAGGCACACAGAGCAAAGCTCCTCCTCACCTGCGCCCGGGGCCTCCAGAACTCCCTCCCCACGCGGGGTCACAGGCCCGATTCCATTCTCTCTTGGCCCTGAGCACGTCCCAGCAGGTCCCAGCCTGTCCTCTCAGTCCAGGGGCGCTGGAAGGTTATTCTCCACCTGGACGCACATGGGTCCTCACCCCAGGGCTCTGGTGCCCCCCTCCCGCCTCCCCCTGCCTCCCCCTGCATGATCTCTGCTGCAGGGCTGGGTCACTCACCCTGACAATGAGCTTCCTCCCTGCTTGTCACCTTCTGTGGACCCCTCCCCTGACAATGGGTGTTCTTGTCCCCCAAGGCTGTGGTCTGCCCTCAGAGGGGGAAGAGAAATGGGGAGAGGTCCATGCACTGAGAGTTCAGGAAGGCCAATTTCTTTCTCCAACATGGAGCAAAAGGAACAGGAGGAGCCACGAATGTGCCTGAGACCCAAACACAGCTGGAAGGTCTAATTCAGGCTCCAACCCTGACAGGCGCACGACACACACGGCAGATTTCCTGAAAGCAGAGAGCAATCGCACGTCACAAAGTGACACAGGAATACAAACACTGCCATCATTCCGAGTTCCAGAAAATAAACTTGGGGGAGGGGCGGACATGGAGGGAAGGAGGGAGGGGGGAGGGGAGGTCGAGAGAGTATCTGTGGAATGTGGAGGTCCCACCGCTGAAGCATGATGGGGAGGGGAGGAGAGCTCCCTGGGTGAAGCGTGGTGTCAAAAGCCACTGACTAGATATGTGACTTGGGTGACATCCTTAACCTCTCTTGGTTTCATTCATTCATTCATTCATTCAGGCATATGCTATATTCCTACTATGTGCCTAACACTGCGTTGGGCACTAGAGATAAAGCCAGGCCATGAAGGAGGGTGTGCGGGGCGGAGAAAGGAGGTGAGAAGAGGAAGAGAGAAAGAGGAAAAACAGGAAGAAGAGGAACAGGAAAGGAGAAGGGGAGGGGAGGGAGAGGAGGAAAGAAAGAAGAGGAGAGGGGGAGAAGGAGGGAAGGAAAGGAAGGGAGGAGAGGAAAAGAAGGAAGAGGGGAGGGGGAAGGAAGGCGGGGAGGGGAGGGGAGGAGGAGAGAAGGCAGTAGCAGTAGCGGAGGAGCCTCCACTCTGACGAGCTTGGTGGTGAGAGTGACTTCATCAAGTAATCACACTAATTAACAGAGGAACAAACCCTGCAATAAACACTCCAAGGAAAGGCATGTTTTCTTCAGAGGGTGAAACCAAGGAAGTCACCCAGACCAGGAGGCTCGGGGCACAGGGGGCTGAGCACCTTGTCTACGAAGGCTTGTTTCCAGATGAAAGACTGAAATGATCAAACAGAGATCTGGATTCCTGTCCTCCTGGACTCCTCTCCACCGCATCCAGTCCCTAATCAGAGCCACATCTCAGGTCTGAGCCCTTCTGCGCCTCCCCCAACAGGGCCTGGTCCAAGTACTGCCATCTTTGCCTGGACTGGTGCAGTAGCACCTCAGTCAATCTCCTGCTTCTGCCCTTTACAAGTACAGGGGATGGTGGGACCTTTAAAGCCTGCAAGGCAACTCCCTCTGCTTAAAATCCTCTGACAGCTTCCCATCCCACTCAGAATAAAATCCCAAACTATACCTCTGACCCACAGGGCCCTCTTCTGCCATAATGTCCTTCTGTCCTTTCACCGCCCCCATCACCCCCACTGCTGCCCTTCCCACTGCCTTCCTTGCTAGGCTTTGTTCTGACAAAGCACTGTGCCCGGAATGTCTTCCCCAGACCATTCCCCCACTCCACAGAGGTCCAGACTTGAGGCCTCCCACACGCCTTTTTGTGCCCATTTGAGCTAAAATACATCTCTCCCGACCCCGACTTCTAAGCTTCTCACTTGCTTTACCCATTGTTCATGCATTTAATTTATGCACTGGGTGTCTGTGATGTTCAGGCTGCTCCAGCTGCTGGGAAGACTGCAGTGAAGGGGACAAAGCCCCTGTTCTCCTGCGCTAACGCCCTAGGACCAGGGAGAAATGACAGCATCTCTATGTGTCAGCTACCCCCCCCCCACAAAGAGCAGATCTGCCCCCCAGGCCCATTCCCTCAATTCCAGAACTGGCTGTGCCTCCCGGGGAGGGGACAGCCGCAGGGCAGGGGACAGGCGGGGTGGGCAGTCAAGTAGGAAGGTTTCTGAAACACGGATGGATGGGGTGGGAGGCGGTGCTAGAGCTCAGAGTGAGGGCAGGGGGCAGTAGGAGGCTGCAGAGGAGATCCAGGAGGGACCCGGAAGAGCCATTGCTGGTTCTGAGCTGGGTGGTGACAGGTGGGGCTTCATGTGGAAAGAACCTGTCTGGCCCCAGGGTGGGTGTGGGGGCACCTGTGCTTGGGAAGGAGGTGGTGGTGGTTTAGACGAAGATGGTGGGCGAGGAGGGAAGCCAGGGGCTGGGTTTTTGCTCCAGTGAAGTGGGGTAATGCTGCTACCGGCCTGGAGGGCAGTGCAATGGGGGGAGGTGGCCCCCAGCCCAGAGCACCCTAGGATTACGATGAAGGGGAGGGTGGTTCGGGCAGGGAGGAGTGCCCCGACTTCTCTGAGGCAGCCCCTGTGCTCAAACAGGGAGCCCTTGTGCCTGTGCGAGCAGGTGAGCGCCGGGCGCTTCTGAAAATGGCAAATCAGCACAAGAGATAATTCGATAATCAAAATAATTAATCCTCAGGATTACAATTGAAATGCTAGCCACTTAGCGACTCTATCATTACAATCCCTCGCAGCCTCTTCCCGGTCCATTCAACTCCCTTCTAGCTGCCAGTTTATGGAGTCAGAACTGTTAACGGGGTGACAGCGAAGGCCACATGTCCCTAAGGTGCCTCGCTACCAGACTGGGGCCAGATGACGGGGGCCCGAGGCCTGGGGACTCTCCACCAACACGGTGGCTTTGAGCCTTTGGTTTCTCAGTTCAACAAATTAAATTTGAATACAGAATTATACATTCAGCTCATTTGTAGAGCTTGATTTTAAAAAGTAGAAGAGGAAACCTATATGATCTCATTAGAAATGTATTCATCACGTCCTAGTCTTTCCATTTACAAAGTCTCTCAATTCATCTTCTTTCCATTTCCAGGGACACTAACCTAGTCCAATCACCATACATTTTTTTAATTTAATTTAATTTTTTCAGTGATCCAAGATTCAGTTTATGCTCCAACCACCCAGTGCTCCATGCAATCCGTGCCCTCCTTAATACCCACCACCAGGCTCATCCGACCCCCAAACCCCATCCCCTCCAAAACCCTCAGTTTGTTTCCCGGAGTCCACAGTCTCTCATGCTTCATCTCCCCGTCTGATTTCCCCCAATTCACTTTTCCTTTCCTTCTCCTAGTGTCCCCCGTGTTATTCCTTATGCTCCACAAGTAAGTGAAACCATATGATAATTGACTCTCTCTGCTTGACTTACTTCACTCAGCATAAAGGATGAATACCCAACTTTCGAATCCACACGCCGGAAAGTTTTAGTGAATCCCCACTAGACGCGGAGCAGTGGGCCAGGTGCGGGGGTGATCAGAGAATGAATGTGCTTCCCGCCCTTGACTTGAGGAACACAGAAAAAGCTGCACATGTGGACCCTACACCCACAAGATAAAAACTCACCGAGAAGAGGTGACAGGACCCTCTGTGATCCTGTCCTCCGTCCATTCACATGTCCCCCTGAAGCCCTGAAGGCGTCAGGGAAGATGGGGTGTGGACGGGGATACCTTCTGATGGGATGATGGTGACCTGGCACCCTCACTGTGAATGACCGTGACCAAGGTCATGGCTGAGAGTGGCTCTGACCCTCAGGACACACCCTCCGGGAATGCCCTGCCCCTCCCCTGTCCCCCACCCCCAGCCTCCTCTTGCCCATCCCACCTCTCCCCTCACAAATCCCTAATTTCTGCCTCACCCATCCATCTTTTCACACTGAGCAAGGCAGGTTCAGACAAAGTGCTAAAAGACCAGGGGAGCCAGCCACTACTGCGGGGGGATAAAGCAGCGAGGGGTCCGAGGGCGGAAGAGAGGCAGGGAGCTGCAGGCCTGCCAACAGCATAAACACGATTTCAAGGAGCGGCCACACTCAGTGCCTGGCACCAAAGGGCCTGGCCAGCCCAAGCAGGGTTTGCTCCGATACCATTTACAGAGGACTGCCTCGGGCAGGTACCCCGCTGGGGGCTCCAGGACAGAGGTGGGCACCAGGCAAAGAGACTTTCAGAAACACAGAGGGAACCCAGAAGGGGGTCACACTGTCAATATTGCTTTGGAACTTGCAATTTAAATACCAGACCAGGGGTTTGGACTTTGGAGGCATTTTTACTACTATGAACAGTAATACTTCAGTGAAAACACTTGTCAGTATCTCTTTGCTCACTCATCAAATTACAGTATTTTTCTAAGGGTAAATTCCTGAAAAAGAACATTAGGGTCAAGGAGATGCTTTTTCTTTCTTTTTTTGCCAGTAACTTTTTATTTACATTGCCGAACAGCTCACCAAAAAAGCTGCACCATTTTATTTACAGAAAAGGAAGTGAATGAGGTTAAGTAGTTTCCGCTGTTTATCATTTATATTTCTTCTTTTGTGAATTATCCATACATGTTCTTAAACTTGTCTTTCTACTGAGTCAATATTTTTGTCCTTTGTTCTGTATTAATCTTTTGTGTAACAAGTACCTTGCAAATACTTTTCCATCTTTGTGGTCTTTAAATTTAAGAGGCTTTGCTTTGACCCAATTTTGAATTTGGGTCATCTACCAAACTTTCCTGGCTTTTTGTGGGATGCTAATGAGTGCCTTCTTCACCCAATTTTATAACAGCCACAGACATTTCTCTACTGCTTTTACATGTTCACTTATTTAAAGTATCGATCTGTCTAGATTTGACGTAAAGTTTTTCATAGATCCATAGAAGTATATAGTACATTAAACTCTTATATAATCTTAGGTCTTACTCTGTGTTATTAACTTCTCTGGCTTTCCTGGGATCAGGACACACACAGCTTTAATTATTATTAAATTAATAACTTATTTTTTTAAAGATTTTTATTTGTCAGAGAGAGAGAGAGAGAGTGTGTGTGTGTGTGTGTGTGCACAAGCAGGGGGAGTGGCAGGCAGAGAGAGAAGCAGGAGCAAGGAGCCTGGTGCAGGGCTCTATCCCAGAACCCTGAGATAAAGACCTGGGGGGCAGACACTTACCTGAGGGACAGACACTTACCTGACTGAGCCACCCAGGCATCCCAATAATTTATTATTTATGAACAAAAATGCCCTCATCCTCCCACCCCTCATTATTTACTTTTCAGAGTTTTTCCAAATATACACATACTTTTTTTCTTTCAGATGAACTCGAGTTATTTCAAAACTTTCTCCCCAAAAATCACAACTATAATTCAGCCAGAATTGTGTTAAATTTATAAACTAATTTAGGGTAGGATAGACATCCTTACTATATTGCATTTTCTATCTAGATATTTAACATAATCTTCCATTTATTAAAAAAAGCTTTGTATCTCTTGGTCTTATACTTTTTCCCTATGAGTACCGCACATTTCCTTAAACTTTATTCCTACGTGTGAACTACTTAGGTATTGGGTTAAAAATCTGAATGATTTTTATTATAGTTTTAGTTGGTCATTGTCCTGAGGAAGCATTTTTTTAAATATCTGTAATGCTCTGTCTGAGATAGCTCTTATATTATTTCTAATACTTTAGGTTCTCCTGAGTTTTCTTTCTCTTCCTGGAAAAAGGCAGACAATCACATGTTGGCAAATCAGGGTAATTTTGCATCTTCTTTCCACTATAACATACCTTTATTTTCTCATTTAATTGAACAGGTTATCACTTCCAGAAGAATTTTAAGTGGTAATGCTCATGGGAACATCTGTGTTTTGCTCTTAAATTTATTGAAAATGTTCTGTCCTTAAGAATGAAGCTGGGGGTACCTGGGTGGCTCAGTGGGTTAAGCCTCTGCTTTCGACTCAGGTCATGATCCCAGGGTCCTGGGATGGAGCCCCGCATCGGGCTCTCTGCTCAGCGGGGAGCCTGCTTCTCTCCCCACCCCCCACCCTGCCTGCCTCTTTGCCTACTTGTGATCTCTCTCTGTGTCAAATAAATAAATATATAATCTTCAAAAATAAAAAAGAGAAAACTCACTTAAAAAAAAAATTATGAAGCTGACTGGGGTGTCTGAGTGGCTCAGTCGGTTAAGAGCCCAGCTCTTGATGTCGGCTCAGGTCATGATCTCAGGGTCGTGAGATCGAGCCCTGAGTCAGGCTGCAAGCTCAGAGCAGAGCTTGCTTGAGATTCTCTCTTTCCCTCTCCCTCTTCTCCTCCACCCACTCTTACAAAAGAAAGAAAGAAAGAAAGAGAGGAAGGCAGGAAAAAGAAAGGAGGAAAGAAGGAAAAAAGGAAAGGAAAGGAAAAGATTTAAATAAGACAATTTTTGTAAGACTCCCACCAAAGTGCTTGGTCTTCATAGGAATTCGATAACCGGTAGTTATTGGTATTATTTTCACCATTCCTACCCTCCCTTGGGCTTGTTCCTCTCCTCTGTAGCTTTATTCATACACTTTCGCTCCGGTCTATACAGCCCCATCCAAGAGTCTTATCTTTCTGGTGCTCTGGTACGAGGGCAACAGCCAACACTTCCTTCAGGATCCAACTCGTGACAACTCTTCCGAGAGACTCTTCCTGACTTCGTGAATGTGCCTGAAACTGTCCTCTGTGTGTTCTTGCAACATTTTATATATAATTCAGGTTACATTACAGGCTTGATTATATGTTACCTTTAGAATTTTCTAGATAACTACAAGTGGCAATTACTTGTTGGTTTCATGGAGATACACCTTGTCTTCCTAATTAAATCGAAAGCTTTTAAAGGCCAAGGATCGTATTTGCTGCTTTTTTATTACGCACAGACCCCAATCCACTGAATAAGGACACGAATCCCGAGACAGAACAGGACATGGATAAAATTACCCAAGTAATTTTCCTAATTCAAATTCAAGCATTAAAACAGGATTGGAAAACCAAACGTGCAATGATTACAGAAACTCTGAAAGTCATTTCTGAGACCCTCACAAATCTTCATCTCCTATCCCCTCCCCCACCCCAGCCACACATTGCCCGGCCCCTTCTCCTCCTGTGGGCTTCAGGTCTTTCTCGTGGATTATCCGATTATCCGAGGTGCCCCCCCACACACATATTTTTCTCCATCTCAATGCCCAGTGAGCTTCCTTCCTCACAGTCTAGCATTGTGTCGGCTTACTTGCTCACTAGACTGTAACCTCCAGACCCAATTTTAGACAGACCCACTTTCTTTCTTCCTTTTTTAATTAGTGAAGTTTAGTTGACACACAATGTCATATTAGTTTCAGGTGCGCAACAGAGTGGTTCGATGGTTCGGTACGCTCCGCAGTGCTCACCACGATCTGTGCTGTCCCCATCGGACACCCTACAGCCCTTGCACGGTATTACCGCCTATATTCCCTAGGCTGTACTTTTCATCCCTGGGACTCACTATTTTCTCAGACAGACCCACTTTGTTTACAAGCCTAGTTCCCGGCACACAAAATGCTCCATACGTATTCGTTGAATGAATGTGGGAAAAGCACCCGTGTGCCCAAGCTTTGTGACTTACTGCGCTGGGTAGTATAAGTAAGCAATCGAGCGTCTTTGAGCCAGAGATCTGGTACACAGAGAAGCAGAACAGAGACATCTGCTCTGTCAGCTTCACAAGGATGTTGTAAGGACTGGAGAAAAACTGTCTGGGACAATGCTTGGAAATACGCACTGCCTTTACATCGCAAAGCACTCTTGCGTGCCTGGTGGAGTCTGGCTTAGCTAGGCAGGGCTCTGGGTTCTAGTCTTACCAAATTCAGCCCCCTCTGTAAGAATAAACACCACTCCCCATTTTAAAATCCAGAGGGCACCAGAAATGGAATGCCTTCACAAGATTCACCCTGAATACGCTATTTAAAGGGGAAAAGTCTAAGAAATGAGAATAAGGTTACAATGTTTTTAAACTATTCAATGAGAGCAATTGAAGTGGAGGGTGGGTTAAAAACCTGCCCATAGTCTTCCTGCAAATTTCAAAACCAATACTTCCTGATGGGGTGAGGGGGGGTTCCTCCTTTCAGCTTTAAGCTATGACCACTTTTACAAAGAAAGCAGTTACACTTGAGTGCACTCCGCGTACCAGGTTAATGTTACAACTTGTCTCCAGCAACCCATTCATTTTCTTAAAATTTCAACTCTAAATATTCCTCCTTGAGAAGAATAAGAAGACAAGTAGAAGGAGCAATGTGAGATTCCGCCAAGTTTGCAGAAAGCGTTGTAATTGGATGAAGCTGGCTGTGTTGGTAAACATCTTGAGCATCTGAGACAAACTTCTGCAGACAGCAAGTCCACTCTCTTGCACCAACCACCACAGAGCTACCACTGACCACGGATGCAGGTTACCTCGTAAAAGAAAGGAGCAGTTACTCCTCCCACACTCACAAAATACACATCCTCAATTTATGGGAGTGAAACAGGTGACACAGTTGCTGCTGTTGCACCAGCCACAAGAAGGTGCTTCCACCCAGATGCTCAGAATGCAAACTCCCAGGCAGGGGACAAGCTGCCCCGAGCCTGGCAGACAAGCCCGTCCAGGCACATGTGTGGGCTATTTTTAAAGCACAACCCACGTAACGAATGTACCCCAGGTCCAGTGAGCCCTGTGGACAGTTGTGCTCTACCTACAGACAGCCAATGACGGCACCACAGTGACTATAGAAAGCCCCATAGAAGGAAGGCCAGGGAAAACATGACTACCCAGCATTTGAAAATAAAGCTCTTAAGTCCCCCTAAAAAGGTATGCTATTCTGACACCTTGAGGTTCAGAGAAAACTTTCTGGCTTTGTCTACAGGTTGACAATACCAATGAAATAAACTCTCGGGTTCCACACCCTCTCTCAGACCCAACAACAAAGTGGGGGGGGGGGCGGGCAAGGAAAGTGGATTTCAGATGCAAATGTCCTGAAATCCTTGACTGTAAGTCAAGGCAAAGCCTGGCCCCGTGGGCTCTCAGGTAGGAGACTCCCAGGCCTGAAGCCATATTCCACTAAAGCAAAGGTCAGTGAATGTTGTCTCCAAAGCAAAACCTCACTCCTTTCCCCAGAAATCAAGATCCAAGTCAGCTGCAAATGCCAGGCAGGGTCTGACTGTTAAGACGGGATTGAGTGCTGAGGGTCCCTGGAAGTGGGAGGGGGAGGCACGCTGGGGCTAGCTGCCTTCCCCGAGAAGGGATGGTGCAGTTTCTCAGACCCCTTGTGGGTAAGTCCACCAGGAAGCAGAGGCGATGAGCCTCTGGTACGTGGCCCCCGCTCAGGGCATCTCGGGGCTGCATGAGACCCAGGGAATCTCACTGACAGAGGAAAGGGTTCCAGGGAGTTGGAACAGCTCAGGCCTGCGAGAGCCTCTGAGAGCTGCAATGCGGTGGGGAAAACAGCCTCTGTGCACCCGCCTGGGTGGGAGAGGGCTCAGGGAAAGACATAAAGTCCCAAGCCTGCTGGCCTAGGTTCTGCCATCTTCCTTCAGCTCCTGCCTGGCTCCCAGACCCTTTCTGAGAGTAATTAACATAATAAACCACTATAACCATACCTCACTCCCAACCACGCACCAGGAACTGAACTTCTAGTGAAACAGTAGGTTTTGAGTTCAAACACTCTGACTGGGGCGTATTCCCTGCTCCACCATTTACAAACTGTGTGGCCTTAGGCTAGTCCGGGTTTGTAGGCTGGGGATGCTGATCCTTTCTGCCTCTTGGAGCCTGGTGAGGTTCAAATGGAGAGAGGCTTAGCAAAGGCAGGCAGTAAAGGTTCAGTAACTACAAGTGGATGTTACTTTTTTTTAATTTTTACTTTGGATTTTCTTTAACCCTCACGGGTTTGCAAAGAAACTCAAGTCCAATGTCACGAGAAAGGCTAACAATGAAAGGGAGACAGAAGACCTGGTCTGTGGGACTCCAAAGGCCACTCGTGATGGCCCAGGGTGGTGCTGGAATGGAATCTGCCCAGCACGAGGGACCAGCTGACCCAGATCGGCTGCCATTTTCCCGTCAACCTCCCCACCGAATCGTGTTGCCCTCCCACCTGAAGTGCTTCTGAGCTCAAGTCCATCACCTCCGGGATGATGCGCACGCTCTGCAGCAGGGCAGCGGGGAGCGGGCAGCGGGGTGTTTCGGCATCCCCCATCAGAGAGAGCAGCAGCAGAAGTCTGCACGGAGGAAAGAGCTTGACGTTTGGTCTCACAATGACCCACGTTTAAATTTTGCTTTTTTTTTTTACTTACTACTTATGTGTCCTTCTGAAAGTTACTTAACTTCTATGTCTTCACTTGCAGAAAAGACGCTAACACTGATTTAACTTGGCCAAGGAGTGCAGGAAATAGCAGCCAGGCTAGGACCACCTCCCACCCCATCTTCTGCCATTGGCCCATGATCACCTCACCCTGAAACGGGGACAACTCCCCAGCACCCCGCATCTCCCCTGTTTTCTCCCATTTATGTATCCTGTCCCTTGAGTCTTCCCCACCCTTCCCATCCCTGTACTACCCTCTGTGGGGCTAAATCATATTTCTCTTTCAAGATTCCTCTCTAGCATGAGCTCCTCTGGGGAGCCAGCTCCCTGGGAGCCCCAGAGCGTCTACTGCACACTGCTCTCCGAAGACTGACTGTATGGCCTTTTTCTAGGGATTTTTGTTCCCATCTCCACCACTGGACTGTGTTCTTTAAGAGCACAGTGGGCATCTCCCATTTCTGGACACCAATTCTTAGCACTTCGTAGGCACTCTCTGTGTGCTCGCTGAGGCGAGAACGGAAACTTACATAAGGGACTCAGGGTCTCAGTCGGAGAACTGAAACATACAGGAACAACGATCAGAATCACAGGATTTCAGAGCTGGAAGGAATATGCATATTCACCTTGGCCATTGCCTTCATTTGATGTGAAGAGATGTCAATCACAGTTTGCCAGCTGCCCAAGATAACGCGGGTTGGCGATGCTTGGTCTGGCAAGATTAACCAGGACAGGGAATACTCAAGAAACAGCTGAGTATCCTTATGTGGCCGTGTGGGCATGAGCTTAGTGACGTCATGGGGTATAGTGATGTAATGACTCTCTTACACAGGAAAGCTATGTTTCCTTCCAGTGTCACCAAGGACATACTGGGAGGCACAGACCCCGGCCACTCACGTAACTGATGGGACCCAGTAATCAATACCATGGACTGGAATACAAATAGGGTCCCCTCATTTCCTAAGCACCGAAATGGAAATAACATCAGAAACAGGAGAGAGGGGTGCCTGGGTGGCTCAGTGGATTAAAGCTTCTGCCTTCGGCTGGAATCATGGTGCCACGGTCCTGGGATCAAGCCCCGCATAGGGCTCTCTGCTCAGCAGGGAGCCTGCTTCCCCCTCTCTCTCTCTGCCTGCCTCTCTGCCTCCTTGTGATCTCTCTCTGTCAAATAAATAAAATCTTTTTTAAAAAAGAAAGAAAGAAACAGGAGAGAGATACAGATGTGGATTTTAAATTACAATTTTTTAAAAAGGTTGCTTTTGAATATTCAGTTGCTGGAGCGCTATATGTCACAGCCAGAGACACGAAATCAATGTGGGAAAAGCATGTGCTTCGGTTCAGGACAGGCCACGGAGAGCCAGAAACGCAGAACAAAAACAAAATCAAAAACCTAACCACATAAATGAGTGAGAAAAATACAAAGAAATAACACTTTGGCCAAAGCTCAGAAAGGAAACTTTTTTTTTTTTTAGATTTTATTTATTTATTTATTTGTCAGAGAGAGAGAGGAGCGAGAGTGAGCACAAGCAGGCAGAGTGGCAGGCAGAGGCAGAAGGAGAAGCAGGCTTCCTGCCGAGCAAGGAGCCGGATGTGGGACTCGTTCCCAGGACGCTGGGATCATGACCTGAGCCGAAGGCAGCCGCTTAACCCACTGAGCCACCCAGGTGTCCCAGAAAGGAAACTTTTAAATAAAAGGTAAGATACCGGCAGGGCAAGGGAAATGATTTTCCAAACTTTCTCTTCTCTATTTCCTCATGGAAACCCTTCCACAAACAGAGGTCACGCTGCAGTACTCCGGCCCTGGGGTCTGCTCCAGCCCAACCCCCCAGTGCTATGGAACAAGGTCACCATCAGCCAGGTGTGAGGGCCTCACGTTCACCACTGGGTCCGAGAGTCTATGATTCCAACACCTACCTTACTTCAAAATAAACCAAAGCCTCCCCTTCTATCAGCTTCACTTTCCCTAATCTTCACATCATGGGAAATCTTCAAAGGGAGGGTTTCTGGCCACAGTTTCGTGCAATTGTGCCTGTACCCCGGAAGTCCTTGGATGTCGTTGTATTTTTCATGACACAGAAAGATTGCAGCAGATTACAAAGAGAAATAAATAAAGAGAACCCTGAATCATGCATCTTAAAATCCTCCAAAATGAGGAAGCCTGGTCTCCCGGTGGAGCGAGTGTGTCACCTGCACACACACGGAAGCAGAAGGGGATGCACAAGGCTTTACCCACGGCCTCACCTCCGGACCCACCCTTCTTCTAGGTCATTCTGGCAGGAACGATAATAATCACCCTACAGCGGAAGGAGAGCTAGGCATTAGCTGGCAACAATCACAAAACGGTTCACAGACTGTACTAAAGCTTTCCATCAAGGTCCAGCATCATTATTATTACAAATAATGAGCTTCCGTTCTCTTTGGCATTTTCCCACTGATTTTGTATAAAAAGAAAGCAAATTACCAGGTAAGAAAAAAAAAAAAGTTTGCAGAACACATTTCATCTGATTTTAAGGGTCTTTCTCCTATGAAGATAATACCCTACAAATATAATATACTACCCGCAGCTCCCAGCCAGATGCCGCATATTAGAACCGGTGTTTTGTTAAGCAAGATCCCCTGCAAAGAACAAAGCTTCCACCGGAATGCTTGCAAAGTGTCAGCAGGTGGAAAAGGGGCATTTCTAGAACTGAGTTGGCAGGAGAAGGGCTGAGACGGCACGCTTTGCCTTGCTTCCGTGCAATAACACACTGGATCTCAGGACAGCTGGGTGGGCCCCTGAGGACAGTCACACCGGCAATGCTGCCGGGGGAGCAGAGGGTGACAGCAGACGCAATCAGCACGCTGATGGCAGCCGGCGGCAGCCATTCACGCCCTCCACCTCGTCTCGCCTGGCTGCGCCCGAGGATAATTAGATGTCATCAGACCCAGCCCGGAGAACAGAGCCAACGGTTCACACTGAGAGCAACAATTCAGGCCAATTAAGCTGGGGCGCTGAAGAGCTGCGAGGAGCGTGTTGATTAGCTTGAACGTAAAGTAGATTATTTGAAGGGAGACACAGCAAGCGGCGCGCAGACATTAGAATGTTCTCCATTTGTGAGACGTCCTCCCTCTATCAGGTGTTTGAACTGGACGTTTCCAACTGGCCACTATCAGAGGCCAAGTTTATAGGGGGCCATAGTTTCCCAGGAAACCTCAATGAACTGCCAGAAGAGGAAGATTGTGAGACCACTTTTCTGTGAGTCTTCTCTAAGTGAACCAGCATCCATGGGAATGTCACAGGGCAGGAGCTGGCCAGGTTATGGTCGCCTGATCCCAGGACACTGGTTATAAGGTGGTGCCCTTCTTGGCCAGCAAGTCAGCTTCACCGCAGTCTGAGCATTACCAAAAACAGGGCACCAACCCCCTTTAAAAGGATGCTTCATGGCCAACTCATTTATACATATAGTCACAGAATATTTATTGGGCCCCCATCCTATGGCAGACACAGTCCCAGGGACTGGCACTGAAACAATGGATGAGACAAATAAAGTCCTTGCCCTCACAGGGTCCCAACAAGTGACCTAGAGGACTAGTTCAATTACAATGACGGAAATGACTGGGAATAGCCAATGTGCGCAAAGGGAAATTAAAAAGGCAGGAGAATGCCGTGACGGGCAGCCCTCACTTGTACAAGCCATATAAACCTTATGCCAAACTTGGGAACATGATTCTTTCCACCCCTCTTATTTTAAAAACAATGAGATTCATTAAAAGCCTTTTGAATAGCACACTCGAAATAATGCTGTGTGGAAAGACAGATCCACACAACAAAGAGCCTCAAGGACGTGCGGACATGTCTGGTACCCCAAGGAATCGTGGCGCCAAACTCAAGGGCAGAGGACAGCAGCAGGACAGGAACGCATGTACTGATACAGTGTAGGAAGAGGAGGTGGTTCCATTGGAAGTCAAGGTCAGAGACCAAGCATTCCCAAAGTCCCCCTGCCTGTCCTGGAGAGACAGTCACTTGTCATTACCCCCAACAAGCCACCATCAACCTTCAAAATGCACTTCACTTCATCCAAAAAGAGCAGAAAGGGGTCACCCATAAGTTACCCACAGTTGGCTCCAGTAGGTAAAGAATTGTTCTGGAGGTTCTCCAGCCCAGTGGCTTTCATCAAGGGGCAGCCTCCGAACACATATGCACAATCTGGCCTCCCCTTGCCCTCAGACCAAGGGTTCACAGAGAGGGACACTGCTAGTGAGGGCCACCCAGCAGGATGGGACAAGAAGGGACCCAGAGATGACACCCAAGAGAGGGTAAAGCCTGCTGACTGTGCTCAAGGGACAATCAGGGACCTGGATCTTCTTCATAATTAGATCCCCACCCAACCTGGACCATTATTGCGAAGGAAGACACATGAATACACAAACAGGAGAGAAGCAAAGGGAATGAAAACTGTTTCTTCCTTGACAAGGTGGCTCAGAGTTTAACCTACAGCATAAGATATTGTGGTGACGAGCAGTTACGGTTAACAGAATCTAAGACACGCCTCAGAGACAAATGTGCGAATCCAGTAAGCAAACGTAGTAACTCAACTAGCTCATGCCTGAATTCCTACCGGTTACGAGGAACTGCGCTAGAGGCCACGGAGTTATGGGAAGAAGTAGGACAGGGGAGCTTTCCCAAAGCCCAGCTACCTGGGAGGGGAAAGAGCCGGACACTGAGGCCTTGGCTAAGACCCAAGGCCCCTTGCTCAGCTACAGCAGACCTGCTGTCAGATGCCAAATGAAGGGACAGGCACAAAGGCAGAAGGCGCAGAAGGCACAGAGGTCAGGTATGGATGGGAAACTACAACACCCTGAGCTGCCCCAAGAGAAAAGCCACTGGGGCGAACACCTGCTGGGGACACCCCAAATCACTTTGACCCCCTGGCATGAGTGCTTTCTCCCCACCTGTCTGAGTGCAGCTACCAACCCCTGAAAAGTTCATCCCACACCCTGTGGACTTGGGTCCTACCTGCCTGTCCCCCAGGGTTCCTATAGGCTCTGCTGCTTTTACTTTGGATTAGAAGCTAGCAGCAACTCCCGCAGGATCCCTTAGCCTGGACACCTGCCGCTAGGTATGCCCCAGTCCTGCCCCCACTCTTGAATCAGGATAACTCTTCTAGGACCATGCTATGCCCCTCTCAGTGTTGATGATCTCGTAAGAGAGACAGTCAGACGGACAGGCATAAAGGAAACAGACACAAATGATAGATGGGTATGATGGTGACGACTCCAAGCACTGGGTACTCTCAACGCTTTAAGAATGGTGCAAAAGAAAAAAATAGGTAATAAAGGAGTATCAGGGATGAGTTATGTTCACTGACTCCCGACTGAAGTGAGCAGTGAGGACTTCCTGGAAGAAGTGACATTTGTGTTAGGTATAATTACTAGAGGTAAATTTCTGCAGGTGGAGGTAGCAGGGTTTGGGCAGGAACAGGAAAAGGAAAGCAATAGAAGAAACGGTTCTAGGTGTAGGAACAGCATGAGCAAAGGTGGGAAGGTACAAGTGTTCACCGTGCAGTGATGGGAGCTGCCGTGGGGTCTGTGGGAGTGCAGGACAGAAGGGCAGGAGGCAGGCCTGGCCCTGTCCCCAAACAGCACTTCACCGTGGGAACTCAACCTCCCTCTAGCTGACTGTCCATTCTCTGCAGACTTTCCAAAAACAAGGAGGAAAAGTAAGATAAAAAAACACTATCTTAAGAGACAAAAGCTGCTCATCTACAGAAACTATTGCCTCTCATTTCCAAAAAATAATAAAAATATCAACTCTCTCTCTCCACAGTTTACACAGAAAGACTTAGTGGGAGAGCTGAGGCCTGTGCACACACAGGATTTCAGAGGGGGCGTTTGGGGATGAGACGGGTGAGCTCCAGGCAGAGACAGACAAGAACGCCGCTGACGGAACACTCCCTCGCCAGAGTCCTTCACCAGCCTCTTGGACCTCACACAGAGCAAGTTCACGATCCTCTCTCTCTCCTAAAACCTAACCGATAAAAATGAACAATGCAAAACAGGTCTGTTAGAATCCCCAGGAAATGTTTGTTTTCAAGCCTGAGGATAAGAACGACATGATATTTACACCTTTCTTCTTGTACTATGACAGTGGTCTATTTTATCTCACAAAAGTGATGGGGAAGCCTGTTCAAACATGAGTCTCCCGTATCAGAGCACCTAATGTAGAATCAGGAGTACCAACTGGGCCGTCTGCATTCTGAGAGGGGCCGATGTGGCCCACAACAGTACCGCTCCCCTCAGAGAGGGCTTGCAACCCAGAGAGGGTCCCTCCAGAACCACTGAGCCAAACCAGGGTGAACCTCAGGGAACGGCGGGAGGGTGGCCACAAACCTGGCAGTCCTCACAGGAGTGAGGCCACAGGCAGATTCACCACCAGAGAGAAATCTAAAATCACCCTGAGCCCAATCCAAAGTCTGTCCGCTGTCCAGCAGCACCCAGTGCAGACAATTCGAGAGTGTCCGTGCTAAAAGCTCCCCTTCCTCAGGACCTCTCCCGACGTCCAACCTTGGTGCACCATGGAACTCAAGAGCCTGTCATTTTAAAACAGTAAATTTGTGGGGTGCCTGGGTGGCTCAGTGGGTTAAGCTGCTGCCTTCAGCATGGGTCATGATCTCAGGGTCCTGGGATCGAGCCCAGCATCAGGCTCTCTGCTCGGCAGGGAGCCTGCTTCCTCCTCTCTCTCTGCCTGCCTCTCTGCCCACTTGTGATAAATAAAATCTTAAAAAATAATAATAAAATAAAATAGTTCATTGGCTCTTCATGGCAACCTGTGACGGGCAGAGAAGGAGGCTTCAGAACAAACCCCATCTGACAAGCCACGGGCTGCCAAAGGCTTGCTCCGGATCCCAAAGCAGGAGTGTCCGCGAGCTGGGAGCCGCAGACTCCTGCCATGGCTTTTCCCACCACACCTCCCTGGCTCTCTATTAAGCAGAATGCCACAGTGCTGGCCCCTGGGAGAAGGTGCGCCCTCGTGCAGCCCCGGGGCGTCAGGGCAGGGCTGGGTGGCCTTCCCACTCCCATTTCTTGCTGCTTCTGGTCCGCAGGAGCCAGGCTGCACCTGCCCAGGTTGGTGGTGGTTGTGGGAGGGGGGAAGAGTTCTGCAGCTGTCAGCAAAGCCAAACTCCCTTGACCCCTCCAGAATACCGCTGCTTCTCTTTTCTTCTCCTCCCATGAGCATCTGCTAGGGGCCTGTGTACTCTCTCTCATGGTGGTGGGAGAGGGCGGTGGGCAAAGCTCTGTTTATCAGACTCTGTTTATCAGACTCACATCGAAATCCCCAAAGTTACTCTACAGCCTCCCCGCCGCCAAGCTTCCTGCCCACTCTGGGCTGGCAGGACGAGGCCGAGACGCCCAGCTCAGCAGGTCCAGTGCGATCTACTTAACGTATTCGGGCCTGAGTGAACCCTCTCCTTGACAGAGTTGCCCTCACGAGGAGGTGCTCAGGTTCAAAGGCAAACATCTCTTTGCCACTTCGGTTCACACTTTCAAAAACAAAAACCAACCTCCTATGAGCTCAGAAACCTTAGGCGAAAGCAGTGGCTAAAAATCTGTTCCAACTCTGAGGGGCCCTTCCCTGAAAGAGCAAGAGAGAAGCAAATTCCTTATGCTGGAGTGTGGCAGGAGGGCACGCCTGCACCCTGGGAAAGGCCCCCGGGGTTGCCAGAGATGAAGAACTCCTCGGTTCCCCCCCGGGGGGGGGGTGGGCGTGAGGAGCCCAGCTCCCAAAGACTGGTGACAGCCAACTAGAAATGTAAGTTTTTTAAAAAAAGTCTTGAGGTACACGGAGTAATAGCCAATTTCTTTCACTGCCCTTATGACGCGCCAGTCACTCTTCTGAGAGTTCTACCTATCTGTACTTATTTATTTTCTGTTTTTAAAGATTTATTTATTTGCTTATTTGAGAGAGAGAGCGAGCACGAGCTCTCAAGGAGGGGCAGAGGGAGAGGGAGAGAGTGTCTCCAGCGGACTCCAAGATAAGCGTAGAGCCTGACTCAGGGCTCGATCTCGCAACCCTGAGATCACAACCTGAGCAGAAACCAAGAGTCAGATGCTTAACTGACTGTGCCAACCAGATGCCCCTGTACTCATTTAATCCTCAAACACCCCTCTGAGGAAGGTGCTGTATCCCCATTTCCCATGAGAGGAAACGAGGGCACAGACAGGTAAGGTCATTTACCCAAGATCACACAGCTCGTTAGTAGCTAAGAAAGGACCTGAACCTGGGAAGTTGTGCTCCAAGGTCCGTGTTCTTAATCCCAACACCATGCTGCCTTTCTTACAGATGGATTACACAGGAATTACCAAAGAAGAGATCTCCACCTCAGTGCTATTATACCATCCCTTGGTGCCATCGTGGCCCCCGTGGGAGGGTCGTGGATTTGACTCACTTGCTACATCTTTTAGAATTCATTGTTTTATACATATAGTATAAAATATATATATATATATATGTATGTTTGAAATTAAATGCTAAAACTGATTTTTTTTCTTTTAAAGATTTGTTCCAGAGAGAGAGTGCACACACACGGGGGAGGGGCAGAGAAAGAGGAAGAGAATGTCTCAAGCAGACTCTGCACTGAGCTTGGAGCCCGACGCTGGGCTCAATCTCATGACCCTGAGATCACCTCAGCTGAAAGCAAGAGTCATGGCTTCACTGACTGGCCACCCAGGTGCCCTGCCAAAACTGCTCTTAAATGAGAGGGTATTGAAATGATCTTCTGGGGCACCTGGGTGGCTCAGTGGGTTAAGCCTCTGCCTTCAGCTCAGGTCGTGATCTCAGGGTTCTGGAATCAAGCCCCCCATCAGGCTCTCTGCTCAGCAGGGAGTCTGCTTCCCCCCTCTCTCTGCCTGCCCCTCTGCCAACTTGTGATCTCTCTCTGTCAAATAAATAGATAAAATTAAAAAAAAAAATAAATGATGTTCTACCTAAATTTTTCCTATGGGCATTTCCTAAATGATTAAATATAACAAACATTTCGTGAGCATGTACCAAGCCGCAACCACAAGCTGAAGGGTTAGGGATACAAAGATACACTTTCTGGTGGTTTGGATACTCCCAACAGTGATTGACAGCCGACTTGGGTAGACAGGAGCATCACTGCACCTGGACTGCTTGTGTCCTGGGGAAACCTCTTGAGACACAGTGAAGGGACCCCTCTGGCCATGTCGCTCGTGGGGAGGCCAGGGAAAACCTGTCCAAACAACGTGAGTATCCCTGACATCATGGAAGGTTGCTTTCAGCGAAATGATTCGGACGAGAGGAGACTGAAATGTGAGAACAGGAGACTCAAACCCAAATCTACAATTACCTTCTTAAAAAACAGCAGCAACAACAATGACAACAAACCAACCACAAAATTAGTCTTGTGGTGAAGTCTGGGGGAAGGAAACAGCGCAAGCTTGTGAGGTGTGAGGCTCGTCCCAGTTCTTACATCGCCTGGCCTGTTTCTGAATGGTCACCATATCCCTCTGCTTCCTAATTTACAGACACGCCCCCAAATAATACAAACTCTATGATCGTCACAAAACTCTATGATTGTCAGACTCTTCTAACTCATGATTGCTTCCAAGTAGATGTTACTGAAAACTTACTGTAGCAAACTCCTGAGCACACATTAATGTGAAGTTCTCCAGCGTGTGCTCCGAAATGGGGACCTTCTCATTCCATCCAGGATGTGGCAATGAACTGTTTTAATTACCTAGTAGCTCTGAGTTAAAGTCCAATTGAGTTATATAGACAGTAGTATTAACTGAACAGGAAAGGGCAATTAATTAAAGTCTACCCGGATAAAAACCCCAGCACCAAAACGCAGCCGGAAATTGCTAATTATCTTGCATACGTCTAAAGAAAGTTAACCTCATTCATACAACGGTATGATAAAGGTCCTAACATATTCATGAAAACAGCAGGAAAAGCCTTTCTTATTCTTTTGTTCCAGCAACAGAAATAAATGACAAAGATCCTAGAGACAAAACACAGTGTTACGACTCCCTACGTGGAAATAAACGGGACAGCTGTGTGACCCTGGGCTGTGCCGTACGGTTCCACGCAGGCTTGAAAGTGAGACAAATGTCAAGTAATTACTAGAAAGTTATCTTCTTTGTAATTGATCTTTGCCAATGGAAGCTTAATAAAGACCACTGAGCCAAATCAATTTTTCTTATAATGATACATTTAAAAGAAAAAGACGTGTATGTATTGAACAAAATACCAGAGAATTCCCCAGCATCAGCCAAGGAAAACAAAACACAAATGGTTTGGGGGCGTTTCTGCATTTATGGATTCATGGGAATATAATCAAAAATCAAAAGTGACTACCATGCTTAAAATGAGCCACAGATTTTCAAAAGCACCAATTATCTTGTCCTCTTTACTCTTCAAAACACAGCGCCCCCCAAATACTGATTCTGTTTAGAAAAGGGACATGCAGCGCGACACAGTGCCTCCCGTCAGTGCTGTGAGGCACAAGGGGTGCCCGGGCTTGGTCTGCCCCTAGTCCGGTAAGTGCCTAAGAGCAAAGCCGCCCTTTGTGTGCACCTGTTAAGAACCAGGTAAGCTGTCTCCAACCAGAGCCTTCGGCACTTTCCTGTAAGACGTTTGTGCGAGTGTGTGTTTATAATTGCCTTTCAGAGAAAAGTACCAGGAATGACAAAAGGAGAAAATCACCTCTACACTGATTTCTTTTTTAATTCACAGGGTAAATGCGGATTCAGGCATTAAAGCTGTGTTTTCTACTCCCAGAAGCAAGCCCCCACTCCACTTGTTTGAAGGGCCAAGCAGCGGAGTCTGAGGTCAAAGCAGGAACCACAGCTCTTGGTCCTGGAAACACAATGCATCTACTCAATAAATATTCACCTCTCTGTGCGAGGTCCGACTGGATCCCCTCCCCATGCTCTCCATACCCCTAGGTAAAGCGATGATGATTTCAAGGCCTGTATTAACCTCTCCCCCCGACCTCCTCCCAGGCTGCGGGGGACACACACTATGTCCCACCTCCTGACACCCACCCTCCCTCCACCCTGGCTGCAGACAGCAGCTGCTGTGACCATAGGCTCCTTCCTGCTGGTGGAGACCATCTCCACCTGCGAGAACGCCACACGTGTTCTCCCATGAGAACATCCTAGTACCACCCTGAGCTTTTTATCTTCAGCCTTTCATTTAACTTTCATGCCAAGCCATGAAGTGGACCCCACCATGAAGCCCATTTTACAGATGAGGGAACAGACACAGAGGCCTCTTGCCTATCTCCAAGATGAGCTCTCCTGCATTGGGCCAGATGGCGCTCCCAAAGCAGAAACAAGGAAACTTCTGTTTCATTCCTCTCTTTCCGCCTTCCACGACCATCTTCTCTCCCCGGCTGCCTAATAACCACTGTGCTCAGCAAAACAGGTTCGGTTTTCTCCACAAAGGCAGCCACTTTCCCAGCTATTTCCAGCCCGCACACTCTTCATCTTAGACAACTCCCTCCTGTGATAATCGCTTCCTTCTCTTCTAAGACGGCAGTTACCAACAAAAACCACTTCTGAGCATATGCGGAACCCTCCGTGGAGGCCAGTTGTGCAGTATAAACCCCTTTCTGCAGGGAGCCCCAGGGGAGAAGCAGGTGTGTCCAGGGGTGGGGCTTCCCGGCAGGGGAAGCTCAGAGGCTAGGAGTCCTATTGACACAGAAATAGCCAGGAAAATTCGAAAACAGAGCCGCAGACTGTATTTAAAGCTGGATCCCTCACAAGTCTCGTTAGTTTGTTCATCTTACGAACATATCTCAGAGGCCTCCCGGGGAGGCAGGGGGACATAGTATCGTCCTCATGCACCTGCTTCGGAAGGCCTGGAGAGCTGGGAAGCAGATTCCTGGGCTCCACTCCAGACCTTCAGAATCAAATTCCTGGGGGTAGAGATACAGGAAGCTGAGCTTTAAACAAGGACCTGGAGATTCTGAAGACCATGGAGCGACCCTGGGTCAGGTGCTGAAACAGACCCGCCCATTATAGAAATAGAAAAGACACATTTCTGACATATAAGGCCTTCACATGTCAGGGGTGTGTGTGCAGTGGGGGCTGAGACGGCCACCCACCACTAAGTATGGAAGTCAAGTGGTGGGCTGCTAAACCAGCTCTCCGGGCACGGTCTGGGGAGTTTCCTACTCCTCAAAAATTCTGCGGGTTGCGAACTTGACAAGTCCCACTCACATTTGGAAGGCATCATAATATCTGTGTGCGCACGCTTTCCTGAGACGTTCTATGGTTTTTGTTTTCTAAAAACATCTTCCTTTACCTTGGGCCCAATTTCTTCCGTTGGGTTTGTGAACCAGAGATCATCTATGTAGTATTTTCATCTATGTCCACTAAGATATTAATATTTCTAACTTGAAAATTTCTTCATAGTCTCTCAGTAGATCAACAAATGCATTTAATAGAGATTTCTCCAATGAGGACATAAGAATGGCTAACAGACATATGAAAAAATGTTCATCATCATTAGCCATCAGGGAAATTCAAATCAAAAACACATTGAAATACCACCTTACACCAGTTAGAATGGCCAAAATTAGCAAGACAGGAAACAACAAGTGTCAGAGAGGATGTGGAGAAAGGGGAACCTCTTACACTGCTGGTGGGAATGCAAGTTGGTGCAGCCACTTTGGAAAACAGTGTGGAGATTCCTCAAAAAATTAAAAATAGAGCTACCCAATGACCCAGCAACTGCACCACTGAGTATTTACCCCAAAGATACAGATGCAGTGAAAAGAAGGGTCATCTGTACCTCAATATTCATAGCAGCAATGGCTACAATAGCCAAACTGTGGAAAGAACCAAGATGTCCTTCAACAGACGAATGGATAAAGAAGATGTGGTCCATATATACAATGGAGTATTACTCAGCCATCATAAAAGATGAACACCCACCATTTGCATTGACATGGACAGAACTGGAGGGGATTATGCTGAGTGAAAAAAGTCAAGCACAGAAAGCAATTATCATATGGTTTCATTTACTTGTGGAATGTAAGGAATAACATGGAGGACATTAGGAGAAGGAAAGGAAAAGTGAGTTGGGGGAAATCGGAGGGGGAAACAAACCAAGAGAGACTGTGGACTCTGAGAAACAAACTGAGGGTTTTGGAAGGGAGGGGGATTGGGGGGATGGTGAGCCTGGTGATGAGTATTCAGGAGGGCATGAAGTAAACAATGAATCCTGGAACACTACATCAAAAACTAATGATGTACTGTATGGTGACTAACATAACAAAAAAATGTATTTAGGATAGTTTTCTGAAGTTTTTCTACTGTAAGGTAATAGTTTTTTAAACAACATAAGCAACACTGAAAAATATTCATAATTCTACAACTCTAACAGAACTGTCACTTTTAGTATTTTCATTTCCAATCTTTTCTCATCTGTACTTATTTGAATGCAGTTATGCTTGATGAATATCTACGACATCGTAACACATTTTCGACCAATATACTATCCTGAGCAATTTCCATGTTGTTATATAATTTTCCCTATTATTTTTGTGGCTGCATTACATTTTGTGAAGTCTAGATGTCATTATTTACTTAATCATTCTCTTATGGTTGAATGTTTAATTCGAGTTCCTACCAGTTCTTCAAAAGTATAAATAATAGCACTTTTTAAAATGTGTTTTCTTCCTGCCCTTAGAATAGAATCCCAAACATTGGCTTATCTAAGGAAAACAGAATTGAAAGACAGTGGAATATCAGCCCCCCCCCTTTTTTTGGCTATTGAAAAACTAACTTTTTCTACATGGCATCTTACAAGTTGTCATTTACCAAACACCTACTATATGCCAGGCCCACGTAATCCTCTTAACACACTTAAAAGTAATGTTACTCTCCAGTGTACACAGTGGGGGGTCTGGGTCTTGATGTGGAGTGGGAGCCCGAGGCCCACCCCTGTTGTAATTCATGGTTGGGGGGCAGGGGACGAGGGCACCAAGACAAGTGTGGTGGACATCAGCACTGTTTGCCTGTCGTTTCCAGCTCTCCCCCACTTCCAGGCACCTGGAGGGACCGTCCCTCTGGCCCCTAGGGTTGGATGGAGCCAGTGGGCTGTTGAGTGGCAGTCCTGCGTCACTTCCAGGCTAGAACATCTAATTGATGGTGTCAACAAGTGAGGGGATGTTACTCCTTCATCCCAGGTCCCCGACTGAGGTGCTTATACTGGGCAGAATCCCCAGCGGGCATCAGCGCTCCTGCAGCTTGAGCAGGAAATATACTTTTGTTGTCACAACTCACCAAGATTTTGAAGCTGTTTGTTACCTTAGCATAACCTCACTTATCCTGCCCTAGACAGAAGCACAGCCTGAAAAACCTACTGAGAAGGACTTCATGGGGTGGGGGGGGGGGGCGTGAAGCTAACACTGTGAGCCACCCCAGGGGGCATTTGCACCTTTCCAGACATAGGCTTGTCAGCTTGCACAAGGGAGGACAGTGCTTTGTGCACCATATGGGGTGAGGGCGGCGGGGTGAAGAAAGCCTGGGAGCTAGGGTGCCGGACAGAGGACAGGCTCAGGTTGCTGCGGAGGAGAGCACTGGCTAATCGGCCAAAAGGGGTAGACCTTGCTGTCAGACTCACCTACCAAACAAGTGTGCCCCAGAAAGATGCGAGCTGTCATCCATAGTGAAACCTCTTCCTGGGGCATCTGCGGGGCTCAGTCAGTTGATCATCTGGCCCTTGATTTCAGCTCAGGTCATGATCTCAGGGTCTTGGGATTGAGCCCCGCCTCTGGCTACCTGCTCAGCAGGGAATGTGCTTGGGATTCTTTCTCCCTCTCCCTCCACCTCTCCCCACTGCTAGCTCTCTCTCTCTGTCCCTCTGCCTCTCCCCCTGCTCACTCTCTCACAAATAAATAAAATCTTAAAAAAAAAAAAAAAAAAAGTCTTCCCTCCCCAAACTACTACCTTCTGGAAAGATGGGCTCAGGGAAACAGAGACCTGGCATTATCTGTCCAGGGCTCAGATACAAGCTGTTACTCCAAGTCAAATGACCTTGGTTCTTTTCTGTATCTGAGAATCAAATTCTCATCTAGGAAATGGGAATAAAAACATTTTCATAAGATGTTGGGCTAATTAAAAGAGAAAGAATGGACTTACAACACAGTAGGTCTTCAACACATTGTACCTATTGTTTTTATTATGAAGCAAGTTTCCTCCCAGGTTCATCCTCTTCAGAACACAGGAAAATGGGCAGAATCCTCCCACTAGTTTAGCAAAATGAAGTCCCAGAAGGGCAAGGCCTCCTTCAACTGGCTTTATCTTAAAACTAGTCACTCTGAAAACAGACTTTGTCTTTTAGGGCAACTGAGGTCAGGGCAGCCTCTGGCCATCAGGGAACTGTCCAAGGGCGGCATTATTTGCTGTAGTAGCCAATATCAAGGCCATGTAGCTTGCAGGCCTGGATAAAAACACTCTTCCTCCCCAGGCAGGCCCCTAACCTGAGCAGGCCCATGAGAGCGGATGACCAGAGCTGGCAACTACAGCGTGGGCGAGTCCTTTCCACTGGCACCAGACAGCTTCCCCAGGTGACTTAGCTCGGAGAGGCCTCTGCAGGTCACATGTGGCCTCAGGCCCCGCTCACTGTGCCTCCCGGTGAGGATCACCCCCTCTCCAGCCACCACTCTGCCACCGCCACACTTTCCCAGGCATGCCCTTTGCTCTCAGGAACTCAGGAGCTGCTACATTATATCCTTCCTTCTTACAGGAGTGATTTTCCGAAGTTTTTGGTACGTTGATAACCTGTCCTTGTTTTTCCGGTGTGGAGTTTTTCCCTCTCATCTCTGATGTGCTACATAACGTAGTTACTTAGTGGGATTGACAATCTTCTGGACATTATTTGTAACAGCCACCAAAGGGAAACAATCCAACATCCATAACTGAAGAATGGATAAGCACAATGGGGCCTCTCCAGACAATGGAATATGATCCAGTGGAGAAACACAGACACAGGCTACAACAGGATGAGCCTTTAAAACGTACCCTAATTGAGAGAAGCTAGGCACAAAAGGTCACAAATTATATTACTCCATTGATACAAAGTATCCAGAATAGGCCAGTCTATAGGGAGAGAAAGCAGATGAGTGGTTCCCTGGGCCTGGAGTAGGCAGGACATGGGGAGTGACGGCTGATGGGCACTGGGTTTCTCTTGGGGGTGATGAAAATGTTCCAGAATTAGTGCTGATGAACACCCCGCTCTAAACAGACTAAAAGCCCCTGCTTTGTAGGCCTTAAAAGGATAACTCTCATGGTATATGAATTATATCTCAACAAGGCAATTATTTAAAAAACAAAACAAACAAACAAAAAAACCCCTCCAGGTACAGGAATTTCTGAAACACCATGAGAGTGTCTGCAAGTCAGAGATGAGAAGCTTTGTGGGATATGCTTTCCGGGGCTCAAGGAAGGAAGAGATGGGTGAACGTGGCAGCTGGGGGCAGGTGGCCACTGGCCCCTAGAAAACACGCCGACCTGGAGAGGACCGCCATACTGCTCCCTCCAATTACTGCCCCTTGGGCCCAATATCACCAGGTTTTCCACGGTTTTCAGGAAAAGCCAAACGCTTGAGTCTTCATCGAAATTTCCCTATTTTGGTGTCTGTAACTAATTCAATATTTTGAAAAAGTACAGACTGATTTCTGCCTTTCGCTGCTGAGTCAACAAACACTGCCCGAAAGCCTACTGTGTGCCAGGTACCGTCCCGGCGTTGGGGCCTCAAGGAAGCAGCTCCCTTTCTTTCTGTGCGGACGGTGCTATTGTGGGGCCAGCGGGGCTGTACCAAGTACACTGAGCTCCCAAGAGCATGGCAAACTGAGGCCCTGAGTTGCCATGGGAACCAGCATTGGCAAAACACACAGGCAGATGGGGCTGGCGGCCCGGACGCTGGCGCAGGACCCTCCCTGTGGGGTCTCAGGTCTTCCTAAGAGAGGCCCGAGTGTGCTCAGAGGTGGCCGTGAGACCAGCCCAGGGCAGAACAAGCCTGAATGCCCCAGTGCAGGCTTTCGGAGCAAGGCTGACGCACAGAGGCCAACCTGCCCTCGGGGACCGGGGATCTCAGGACATCACATTTTAACGAGAGCCTCATGGCACTTCGTGAAGTGGGCCAACCTTGGGAAATGTCTGTTTTTCTTACCCTCTCTTGTTAAACAGAATGACGCTAACTGTCTGGCTGTTGTGGTTCAAAGCAGCTCCCCCTGGAAAGGGCTCGAACTAGCCTGTTTTATTTAATTTCACAATGTTCATGGTTCCCGGGGAAAATGTTTTGTTACAAGGGTGGTTATTGTCTTAATGGGCTTGGGTATTTGTCCTGAGGTCATTGTGACTTTCTGTTCCCCCAGAAGTTCTGTTCTCAAGAACATTCTCAGAGAGGCTCTCATGAAGACCAGTGAATCAGGACCTCAGAACTGATATGCTGGTACCAGTTTCCAAGTGGGCATCTACGTATACTCTACTTGGCCTATGACAAATTAGGGAGAATCTAAATTTACCATCATCTAAAATTTAATTGCTCAGTGAGAGAACGGACCATATCTGTGCTTTTCTAAAACAAAAATAAATCTCTCTTTATTAATGGGTCCAAATCAATGAGCAATCTTTAAATGTAAAAAAAAAAAAAAGCCTACTTTTTAATACGTCATGTGGCAGATTAAAGATGGCTGCAGATTCCTTGCTACTCCTGCTACTGAGAAATTCAATCTAAGTGCCCTCCCCTTGAATCTGGGCTGATCTTAGTGACTTGCCTGAGTAAATGTGACCCAAGTGCTGTTCTGGAATTTCCAAGACTAGCTCAAAAAAGTCTTACAGCTTTAGCCTTGCTTCTCTGGAACACCCAGGACCCCGGGCGATGAGGAAGCCAAAGTTAGCCACACAGAAACACGAGATGCTTAGCTAGCCTTTTCGACTCTGACAATGCTCACACAGGAGCCACACACACGTGTGAAGAAGCCATATCTCCCAGCCCAGTCAGCATCACACCTTAACCCAGAACACCCTGACCCCAAATTGCCAGCTGAACCAAGTCAACCCAAAGAACCATGTGACGGTACGCCAAAATATGTGTTGAGCCCGAAGTTTTGGGATGGTTTCTTAAAGGAGAACAGATTCTTGCAACAGGCAGGAAAAGAGAATGTGATTATTTTTCATAATCCTTCACGTACAGTAATTTCATAATTACTTAATTTACAGTAAAAGGGAAAAATGGTGAATTTGGACAAATGATAGTTACCAAATTCACCCCAAAATCTACTTCATAAGTTACAGATGTCATTTGAAGACCGGAAGTAACAATTAAATTAGTCAAGTGTTTTTTATTAAACACCCGTTACATATAAAACTAAGATGTGAAGTATCTAATCAGAAAAACTATTTAACGATTCTTGGCCTGAATGAACTATCTGCAGTCATAGGAGTAGAAAAGGGCACAGAAATGAATTAGTTCAAAGTCCTACAGTGAAACGAATTATTCAGCATATATACAGAAGAACAATGTTACAATAGTATATGTACTAAAATAAACACACAAACAGAATATTCCAGGTTGCAATCTTCTCAAAAGCAGGTAATGATTCTCATCACTCTTTAGGACTTCCAAACTTCCAGGTTAAGGAAAGGTTTTCAACATGTATTTATGGCTATAGCAATGAAATATTTAAGCATGGACTGAATTTCTATTACAGTTTTTTTTTAATTAATTAGTACTTTTTAATTTTGTTTATTTGGTTTTTAAATTGGGTGTGGAGCCCAATGCGGGGCTTGAACTCACCACCCTGAGATCAAGACCTGAGCTGAGATCAGGAGTGGGGCACTTCACTGAGTGAGTCACCCTGGTGTCTCTCTATTACTGTTTTTTTAAAAGAAAAGAAAAGAAGAAGAGGAGGAGGAGGGCGACGACGACAGAGGAGGAAGAAAGAAGGAAGAAGAAGAAAGAAGAAAGAAGAAGAAGGAGGAGGAGGAGGAGGAGGAGAAGGAGAAACCTTTACTTACTATAATTTTTAAAATTTTATATCAGCATCATTTTTAAATCTGATCAACCAGAGCTGTGGGGAGTGGACAGTAGGACAAACCTCAGCAACATCTCACTTTTTGAGGATTATTTTACATCAAAGAGTAGATCAGTCAATGGCCGTCTTCACCTGGAAGGACCTTCTTGAGCAGCAGGGCTGGGTGGACCCGCTGGGTTATTTTCCTTTGAAATGATTCTCCCTCTAGACTCAGCGTCTGTTCCCTCTGGTAAGGTGCCGGCGGGGGGGGGCGGGGGTGTCTAGTAACACATCACTGTCAATACTCACAGGGGTAAGACCAAGGCTGTGGGCTCCAGAAACAGCTTTCAGCAGTCAACATCCCCGCCTCGGCCATATTGCAAACACCCAAGAGACAAGAGAAACAGCGGGCTGTGACCTCTTCGGGTTTTCTCACTGCCTTGGGTGTCGACTTTCCAAACTAAGCACT
The DNA here is from genome assembly GCF_010015895.1 of Lontra canadensis. Lineage (NCBI taxonomy): Eukaryota > Metazoa > Chordata > Mammalia > Carnivora > Mustelidae > Lontra > Lontra canadensis. The sequence continues at coordinate 6,391,456 of NW_022631086.1, read as the reverse complement.
TCCGGCCAAAGGCTCGGGTCTGCAGCCCCCCACGTGCTCTCTGCGCATGTCCGCGTCTCCGGTGACGCACGTGAGACACGCCCCATCGCGTCAGGCGCGCTTACGCCCTGCGGTTCAGCTCACACACAAGCGAACGTGGTTCCCCACTAGCCGCTGTTTTTATGGGCTTTCAGGAAATTTCATTAGTAATGAAATGAGGCCATTTTCTTCTTAATAATTGTGTGAGGGTCACAGTTAAACAACCGACACGGCACCAGCCGAGGCCGTTCTGTGTGACACGCAGCCGGCCCTTCTCCGTGGGCGACGCCAGCCTGAACCCGCAAGCGGAGGAATGGCGGGCGGGGAGGGAGGCCTCCCCAGAACCGGGCAGGGCTGGCGGGCCCCGAACTAAGCCCTAGAGACTGGGTGCCTCCTCCTCTCTCCCTTTTGCGAGGGGCGGAGTCAGAGAACGACACCCAGGGGTGACTTACAACCGCAGTCACTTCTGTTTCTGAGATTTGCAACGCGCGGCGACACCAAGGACATGCTTATCCTCCAGAGACATTCTTCCGAGAGATCTTTCCAAGCCAGAGGCTACGACGCTGCTTTCCCTCACCAAAAAGAGCCAGATTTATTTTTTTATTTTTATTATTTTTATTTTTTTTAAAGATTTTATTTATTTATTTGACAGAGTTCATAAGTAGGCAGAGAGGCAGTCAGAGAGGAGGAAGCAGGCTCCCCACTGAGCAGAGCGCCTGATGTGGGGCTCGATCCCAGGACCCTGAGATCATGACCTGAGCCGGAGGCAGAGGCTTTAACCCACTGAGCCACCCAGGCGCCCCAAGAGCCAGATTTATAAAAAAAAAAAAATTATTGGGACTCTGCACCTGGTCAGGAAAAGTTGTGGGAACAGGAGGAGGCCCGGCTTTTCCCCTGCGGGGGTAGAACAGAGCAGCAACAGCAAAGGGAAAGGAAATCACAGTCTGCCTCGGAAGTCCGGATATAACCCGGGCTTCTGGCTTTGAGGTGATTTTGCTGTTGAAGTTCTGAGAGGAGCCCTGGCTGCCCGTGTAACCTCGGAGATCTTGAAGAAACCTAGGGTGAACAGCGCCAGAACACAGGGTAGGGAAAAACACAGAAAGGACAAGCGGGCCTGCCCATCTCCTCTGCAGTCACAGAGCTGAGGAGGCCACCTGGAGCTGAAGGAGGTCCATTTAGAGAAACAAAAGGAAGAGCTCGCTTCACAGGGTGGCAGAAAACCCCTGAGACTCGTGCCAAAGGGGCCAAAACAGGCAGAACCTCCAATGAAGCTCAGAGAAGGTTTAAAGTCGTGGCTGGACAGTGAGTTGCATTTTTTTTTTTTTTGGTCTAATTTTCTTTTTTTATTTGTGGTAGGAACACAACACATGAGCTTCCTGCTGAACAACTCTGCAGAGCAGACTTCTAGAACTCATTCATCCTGCAAGACTGAAACTTGATAGGTGAAGAACGACTCCCCATTCCCTCCTCCTCCCAGCCCCTGGCAACCACCAGGCTTCTCTCTGCTTCTCGAAGTTCAACTATTTTTTTAGATTCTTCATATATGCAGTGTCAGGCGATACCTGTTGGTCATGACCCTCTTATTTCCCTTAGCATAATGGCCTCCAGTTTCATCAATGTTGTTGCCAGATGGCGGGATTTCTTTCTTTTTCGTGGCAGAATAATGTTCCATCACATGTATATACTACATTTTCTTGTTCATTCATTCATCCATCAGTGGACACTTGGGTTGTGTCTCCATCTTGGCTGTTGTGAGCAGTGCTGCAATGAATGTGGGACTTGTATCTAGGGAAATGAGGCTGCCCAGTGCCCACCCACAAAGCCTCATTTGGTGTCATGCCGCCTGCTGGACCGGAATCTGACACAACAGGACTTTTTATAATTTTTTCCAGAGCAGGAAAATGATCCTAAATTAAGGGCAGGCTCTTCACACATGAGGACCTCAAGACACAGGCTGCTCTACCTCTGTCATGGGCTCCAATGGATGGCTTCCCAAAGTGACAAATTGCTAATTCTGGAAGTCCCGACAATGGTAATAGAAAGTGCTGGAACTGCACTGCCCAGCATCCTCTTTACCAGGTAGAGGACAGGATCATGGAGTATCTGCTCACCCCACCCACCACTGCCCCTCTCTGTTCCTCCACCTCTGCTCCCCTTATCCATCTTTCACAGCGGGGGATGTTCACCCATGGCCAGTGTCTCCCTGCCATGCCCTTAGACCTTGGCTAAGCATCGTCATTTTAATTTCATCCAGAAGGATGATGTGTCTGGAAGGATGGGAATGGCAGCTACTAATGTACAGACCTGAACCCAAAATATAGCTACTGTGGCAAAAATAAGTAGGAACTAGGACGCATGTCTAGGAAACATGCTTGTTATCATCCAAATGCCTTTGCCTTTGGGAATTACATGGGCAATGAGGCTTGGGCTGGTAATGACCTGCACATAAGAGTTTGGGAAATCAAAGTTCCAAACTCGACGGTGATCTGTCTGTTGCCTAGGTCCTGCTATGCACAGCTGTATTCTGACGTCCCTCTGAAAGCTATTTTTAGTAGAAGTCATTATTTAAGGAGGAGAAAGAGAACATTAGAAGTATTCATAGAGGCACAGGAGACTCTGCCCACAGGTGGACTGCCTTTCAAAGGCATCTTTCCCCACAGAGACCTCTTTTTTCCCTTTGAACCATTCAAGATTAGAAGCCTGGGACCTCCACCACAATTTAATGAGATTCAATGAGATGACTTCTATGGCAATGGCCACCCGGGAATTTCCCAGGCCCCTGGAATGTGTGTGTTATTCAGACTCCAAAACCGAAAGTACCCAGCAATGACGTCAGGTGCTCCACGGCAAAGTGCATGTGCATTTTAACCGGCTCTTAACTTTGCTTCTTCCTAAGCGGATCACTGTGGCTAGAAGGCAGGAAAAGGAGCCTTTTTGAGCACATAAACATTGCATTCATTGTCCAAACAGGAAAAAATAGATACAGGAATTATTTGCTTAGCTCCTGTGGTTACCAACCTGTGCTGGGGAGAAACACAATAGACCAGGAGACTGTGGTGAGAAGTCACACGCAAGCACTCCACGTCCCTGCATGCATTTCTGCCACCCCCCACCCCACCCCCCGCCGCCCTTTGCAGCCCTACCTCGCTCCTTCCCCCTAATGCATCTGTGCTCACTGGCAAATGGGATGTTTACACACAGGCCCAGGTTAGCTGTCTTATTTTCTGCCTCCATATAATTTAAGTGTGCAAGTAAGAACCGGCCAGCACTCTTGATTCCAGGTGACCCAGAACTCTTGTATTCTAGACTTCTAGGAAGCTTCTCTATAGGATTCTTGCATGGGGTGGGAAATTGGGATCAGTGATGTCTAAGACCTCTACTGATGTCTCTAATTCAGAGAGTTTCTTTTTTACTCAGCAGCACGTTTCTTCAAAACTCATCATCATGGAAATTCAAGAATTGCTATGTAGGTATCAAAAATGATCTCTGGGGAAGTAGATGCAGGAAGACATCCCAGTTCCATGTGGACCCAGCAACTTAGAGGAAGGAAGTAGAGAATTTGTTTGTCAACTGTGCCCCTTTCCCAGCGACCCCCGCCAGGCTCTTTAGGCTTACTCATCTAGGAGATTCTGATCCTGAGGCTCTCTTCACGTGCCTCTATTTGAGCTCCCCAGAAACCCCAAACCTTCCCATGCCAGCTGACAGGCAGTGTTCATTAGTGAGTGGCACCTAGACATAGTAAAACCTTGGTCAAACTTCACGGGCACAGAATGGAAGGTGTCCTATTCTTCTGCAATTCACAGTGCCTCTCCAACAATGTTCCCAAATTTCCAGCCACCAACACAGAAGCAATGAATTCATCCCCCTCCTAACAGCTGAGGAAACTGTAAAGGCTAAGAGGGAAGGGGATATAGGGAGAAGCCAAAGGGAGGCTGACTTATTCTGTTCCTAAGGCTGGTGCCACCATCAAACAGTAATTCGGAGTGCTATCACTGAGAAATGGCAGAAGCTATAGGACACGTTTTCTACATTGTAATGAATGTCAACCATCTGTTTTCCAGAAAGTTCTCTCATAGACACTTTTGGAGAAATACCTTTATCAACATATATGTTCATAAATGGATCAACACTACTCTGATAAATCGTTCAGAACAGTGGTCCCTGTCCATTTCAAAGATAGGAACTATTTTTTAATGTTAAAAAATTATGTGCTAATGGATCATTGAACATTGTATCAAAAACTAATAGTGTACTCATACCTTGGCTAACTGAATTTAAATTTAAAAAAATCATGTGCTTCCCTGTGTGGAAGTAGTTGTACTTCGTATCTTTTGATTACCGAGAAAATACTAATGACGAAAGGCTATCGTGAATTCAGGTATGCTTTTTTTTTTTTTAAGATTTTATTTATTTATTTGACAGACAGAGATCACAAGTAGGCAGAGAGACAGGCAGAGAGAGAGGAGGAAGCAGGCTCCCTGACGAGCAGAGAGCCTGATGTGGGGCTCGATCCCAAGACCCTGAGATCATTACCTGAGCCGAAGGCAGAGGCTTAACCCTCTGAGCCACCCAGGCGCCCCTCAGCTATGCTTTTAAATTGAATTTATGTTTGATTAGTCACAACAGCACCTACACACACTTGAAAAACTCTAACATAACATTATACATAAGGTATGCTACTTACTATCCACAGACTATACTGGTTTCTTGACCCCTTGCTGTGACCCTGCCACCACAAGCCTCCCCTAGGCCAAGGCCCTCAGACTCAGAACTTCTGTGGTTTAACCACTTCTGTGAATTCTGAAAACCATAATTTTGCCAGGTGATTTCAAAGGAATTTTGAGTTGACACTGTCAAGAGGAAAAAAGGCAAAAGCATTTACTGTTAATTTTTTTTCCCTTTCATGACACCTTTATATTCCTATTATGGTATCAAGCAATGAAACGGATAGCAACAGAATAGATTTTGCACCACTTTTTGTTGTCTAACCATCAACAAACATTAAACAAGAGAAGATACTAACAAATCACCACACTTGCTGCTCCGAGTGGCTCTTACAGTCTAATTAAAACCCACAAGATCAATGCTGCGCCAAATGAAAAAAAAATCACCATGGGAACTATGAAGAGTAAAAAAAAAGACTTTTGTTAGCAATCACATAAACTTACCCTGAAGAATCCTCCCTCATCCTATCCCCCGACAAAAACACTCCTCTAGGCTTAAACATAAATAAATGTCAATAACCTGACTCTCCTAGATCCTGACTACAGATAGAGAAGAAACAGCCCCAAGTGTGTGAGGTAGGGGTGGGGAAACAGAAGCAGCCATTTATTCATCTTGTCTGCAAAGCCAGTGTAAGCCCATATCCTTGTGGCTGTTTTATATGTTGGTTTCTTTGGTCTTGTGTTTTAATTTGTCCAAACTAGTTCTTCTTTGCCACCAGGACAGAAACAATCCCAGGCCCACAGCGAAAACCTCAGCTTGGCGGTCGAGGCTGGCATGGGAGTGGGGGTGGACTCTCAATGTTGCCTTTTGTTGAGATGAAACAGGAGGGGCCAGGCAGTGGTGGCTGGATGAGACACCCCTCAGAACAACCAAAACCGAGAACACAGAATCTCTGCCGAACCGACAGCTCAGATCTCAGAGAGATACCCCGTGCCCAGGGCAACTCACGTCCAGGCATCACCTCTAACATGGATATCACTGATCAGCCATTGACAGAAAAACCACATTTCTGTAATTTCAGATTTGTGAAGAAAACAAAGAACATAGCATTGAATTGACTGGTAAAGCTTCCAGAGAACAATGGGATATCTTAATTTCCATGTATTCTTACTCACTGACAAAGGCAAGGGCAAAACAGAGAATGGCACGGGCATTATTGTCCATTTTAAGACATGATAGGATAGTTCCTCTCCAGACTTCTTGGAGCAGGTTGCCCATTTCATATTCCAGTTGCAGAGAATACCATTCCCAAGTGACTTGCAGCAACCCAATCCACAAAACCGTACCAACTAACATTCCTGCTCCAAGCTCCAGGAATGACTCTGGACCCCATCTGTTTGCTGCAGGCAAACAAATGAAGCCCCCCGGAGGCCAAGACTGAGTCGTGATGAACACCTCACCACAAGTGTCGACCTGTGGCCAACTCAGGGGCCAGATCAGTGTCCGTGACAGCTCAGGACGTGGAACAGATTGCTGATGATAACGTCATTTTAAAGCAATTTAAAGTAGAGGTGGACAGCACCAAATGGTTAGGCAAACTGTCGTTGCCTTTGTGGACCCACATCTGTATACCACAGAAGCACAAATTGCCAAGGGGAGAGATGATGGGGCTTTGCCTTTCTTTAATCCCTTACTATTTTTTTTTTAAGATTTTATCTATTCATTCACAAGTAGGCAGAGAGGCAGGAAGAGAGAGAGGAAGGGAAGCAGGCTCCCCACCGAATAGAGAGCCCGATGCGGGGCCCGATCCCAGGACCCTGAGACCATGACCTGAGCCAAAGACAGAGGCTTTAACCCACTAAGCCACCCAGGTGCCCCAATTCCTTACTATTTTAAAAGTGCCCTCAAATAAGTCACATCATGGCACGCCTGAAACAGCTGGGCACCGCACCGGACAGCTGCTGTCCTTCCCCACTTTGCAAAGTCCGAGTTTCCATGGCATGGGGACTGACACCCAGTTCCGTGGCCCCGCCTCAGGAGAGCCCAGGCTGGAGTGGCTTGGCCTACTGGTCCACCTGCCACTCTTCCAACTGCGGGAAAAGCAGGGAGACGGCCACATGGGCCACTAACTGCCCAATGCAGCCTGTGTTTGAGCAACTCAAAATATCAAGATTAATTATAGGTCCTTGAAACTACAACATCGAAAGGCTCGGAGGCCAGACACGCTTTCAGAAGGGTCTTTGCGGAGCCCTGACCCAGCCCCACCATTGGGCATGGGGGCCGCAAGCCTGCCCGGCATCCTCGGGGAGCAGGAGTCAGCAGAAGCCGGCAGCCGGTCTCCCACAGGCCATGTGTTCTCACGTCGGTGGCAGCAGTCTGCAAACATCAACCAGCTCCAATGAAACCAAGCCATTGCCAAAAAAAGCAAAACTCCCATTTCCTCTGTTCCCTCTCTGATGCCAACAGCTCCTTCGCCTCTGTCCCCCAAGTCAGATTAAGTGGGCGTGGCAGTACGTGGCAGCTGTCAAAGAGTGTCACTTGACACTGAGATCAGTGCCAGGAAAGCGCTGCTCAGGCGCACAATGGGCCAACGTGTTTCTCTGATTCCCCGTGGAAAATGAACCGCCTTCTCTGAGGGGAAACACCGTGTCCCACAGCATTTGCTTTCTAACAAGAGCCGCTTGTATCTGTAGCTGACTGGAAGAAAGATTCCATTCTGTGCCTCATGAAGAAAATGACAATAGTCCCACCATGGCCCGAGTCCTGCAGAAAAGGGCGGTGTCCGAGCCTGCAACCCAGGGTCTCTTAGATCCTGACCCCACCCACTTCGCCCAAACTCCAGGAGATGCAGGACGGAACAAAAGCCAACAAAAGCAGGCAGTATCACTGGGGCCTCTGGATTTAAGAAAAAGCCTCTGGGTCTACCACCAGCCCGCTGCAGATCTCAGGTGGGGTTTACCTGCTGCATTTGGGAAGAGGGCAGGACTGAGATGGGGCTGCAGCTCACCACGAACCTTCCACACTAACACAGCCCTTGGAGGCCTGAGGGCTTTTCTCCCTGGCTTTTGTCTGTTTTTGTTCCAGAGCTCTTCTTCCCTGGGACACGATGATCCATCACTCGGCCCTCTTCAGGCATCTCTGACACACATTCCGCTGCCCATGTAGACGCCGCATCTTCAGAAAGATCCAGACTGTATCAAGCAGCCACTGCTACGCCCGTGGGCCTCCCCCATCCTGTGACGCAGACTGGGAAATGCTTGGAGAACTTGGGGGAGAAATCATACTGCAGTAAATGCTTAGCTCAGCTGACTTCTAGAGGCTTACTGATGCCTTTCAAAGTGGCCTCGCAGCACCTCCCAAGAAATGTTAGGCCACAGACATGCAGCTGGAAAACAGCATGGGAGAAGCTCTTCATTTGCAGTAAGTAACACTGTTAAAATGCGCGACACCCGAACGGAGGCCTGTTCTCCGCCCGAGGTACCCAACAGCACAGTTCCCAGGGTTGTCAAAGGCACTCACAGAGGGATGCTCCTTGTCCGATGGAAATCGATACTGTGTTTACACTGTGGCTTAGGGGGCATTTAGATGTGATGTCAACGTCATATACAGAATTAACAAGAGAGAGCGCTCTCTGGGCCCACAGGTGCAATCAAATACTCCTTTGTGAATATGGAGAAAACCATCACTGCTTTCAGAGGCTTTTTAACGTGCCGGAAGAAGAATAGGAGCATTTATCTCTATTTGCTTTTAATTTTGTGAGTTCATTTTTAAAGATGCATTAGAAGCATTTTTAAAATCAGTAATGTTGTGCTGTGCTTTTCCTCTTTCTTTTATGGGTAAACACGTTTCACAGCCAGGGATCTTCTGGAATTAAAGAGCATGATCCATTACCATAAAGTATTTAGAGAGATGACGGAGAATTACTCTTTCATATTAGAAGAAAAGTGCATTCACAAGTAGCAACGCTTGAGGACATGGCTAGAAAACTAAGTGCACAATGCTTAAAGAACATCTGATGCAAATCTTTTAACCTTATTTCTTTGTCCTTTGACCTTTTGGGTGGCTGAAATGCAGATATTCTGGCTGGAGCTAGAGCAGCCATTCTGGACTACGAGGTAATCTTGGAAATGTAGGCCAGCTACAGCTAGTGACAAAAAGGAGCCTGCGGCCTTGAGAACTCTGAAGAGCAATACTGCCACACCAGTCCTATCCTATGAGAGATGTTTGTTTAAGTAGAGGATAGTTTTTCCTATTGTTCTCCAAGAAACCTTGACCTAAGTTATATACCCCATCACTAAAGCCCTTGAAATAAGTATAAGGTTTGGAATGACAGCTACCAACGAATAAGCAGGGCTATTTGCAGAGGCAGAAACGAAAAGAATGCATTTGCCACCAGAAGTAAGTATATATGTGGGGTCGTGCGTGGTCCGAAACAAACAAACAAAAAAGGCCTTAGAACGAATGAGATCTAATACAAGTTCAGGTGGACCAGCCAATCACCCAGCTGGTCTCTGGAGGAAAGATGCTGCACCCTTTGCCCCTCACATTGATTCTGGGACAGAGTAGATGGTCAGTAAATACCTACCGAATGAATGAATGACATTAAAGTCAAGAAAGTTCAATAAACACCTATGAATAAATGAATTTAAAATCAGGATAGCTGCTCAACCTATGTGCAGGGTCTGATTATTAGAGGATCCTTTTTAGTACAGAACAAAATAATAAAATAAGAGACTCTCAAGTTTGTGTAGAAAATGTGTCTTAGAATTAAGTCCCTTTCATGGTTCCAGTTTCGCTGTAGAGTGGCACAAGAGAGAAGAAAAGGTAAGAGTTCATGAGAAGGTAACGCTTTATTCTGCAGGATCTGAGAAGAGTGAATTTAGGATTCAGGGTTGTTGGGTATTGATACACTGTCATTCCGATTTCATAAAGCTTCAAGATAAAAGATCAACACACAGAATGTCTTTTGAATCTAAAGAACAGAGGTGAAAAGTAGAGATCCCTTTGGAATTCCTGTCTGAAGAAAATGCTGTGGAGAATCTGGAAATACCAAGATCCATAACAACGACAGTTGTCCTAAATCAATCCAGCTCAGAGCAGAAGTTTTGTCATATGGGAGACTTCTATCATGTAAAAGAGCTAAATGTAACAGGTAGTGGGGGTGGATGGAAAACAAGGATAGTGTATTTATTACCCTCCTCTAGAAGATCAACCACAGTTTCTTGATTAAAAAGAACACTCCCCATGTCCAGATCTTTAGATTTGTCAAACATCTTTCTTTCTAACTTAGGTTATAAAACTAAGCCCAACTTTCCTTGACAGTACAGAAAATTAAGGTATCATAAGGTCTATTAAAGGCAAAGGTTGAAATTATAGAATTGAGCAGAACATGGGGCCTACCAGATTTTAAAATTAAGAGTAAGGTTCTGAGTATTTTTATTTTTTTCATTTAATTTTATTTTTTCAGTATTCCTAGATTCATTGTTTATGCACCACACCCAGTGATCTATGCAATATGTGCCCTCCTTAATACCAACCACCAGGCCCTCCCAACACCCCAACACCCCCAAAACCCTCGGTTTGTTTCTCCAGAGTCCACAGTCTCTCATGGTTCATCTCCCTGTCTGATTCCCCCAAATTCACCTTTCCTTTCCTTCTCCTACTGTCCTCCATGTTATTCCTTATGCTCCACAAGTAAGTGAAAGCATAGGATAATTGACTCTCTCTACTTGACTTATTTCACTCAGCATAATCTCCTCCAGTCCTGTCCATGTTGATACAAAAGTTGGGTATTCATCCTTTCTGATGGCTGCACAATATTCCATTGTATAAGTGCTAAAACAAACAACCCTAAAACTTGTATGGAACCAGAAGAGACCCCAAATTGCTAAGAAAATACTGAAAAAGAAAAACAAAACTGGGGGCATCATGTTACCTGATTTCAAGCTTTACTACAAAGCTGTGATCACCAAGACGGCATGGTACTGGCACAAAAACAGACACATAGACCAGTGGAATAGAGTAGAGAGCCCAGATATGGACCCACAACTCTGTGGTCAAATAATCTTCAGCAAAGCAGAAAAAAATATCCAGCAGAAAAAAGACAGTCTCTTCAATAAATAGTGCTGGAAAAATTGGACAGCTATGTATAGAAGAATGAAACTCTACCATTCTCTTATACCTCATACAAAGATAAACTCGAAATGGATAAAAGACCTCAACAGGAGGCAGGAATCTATCAAAATCCTAGAGGAGAACATAGGCAGTAACCTCTTCGACATCAGCCACAGCAACTTCTTTCAAGATATGTCTCCAAAGGCAAAGGAAACAAAAGCGAAGATGAACTTTTGGGACTTCATCAAGATCAAAAGCTTCTGCACAGCAAAGGAAACAGTCAACAAAACAAAGAGGCAACCCACGGAATGGGAGAAGATATTCGCAAACAACAGTACAGACAAAGGGCTGATATCCAAGATCTATAAAGAACTCCTCAAACTCAACATCCAAAAAAATAGATAATCACGTCAAAAAATGGGCAGAAGACGTGAACAGACACTTCTCCAAAAAAGACATACAAATGGCTAACAGACACATGAAAAAATGTTCATCATCATTAGCCATCAGGCTCTGAGTATTTTTTAAAAATCCTTAATTGTGTTAGACAATTTCATACCAAATATATACAACACACACACACACACACACACACACACACATACACACACACACACTCCCCCCTCCTTCACAAAGTTCCTACCTGAGCAATTTTACTGCTTAGAGACAAAGGAGTATAAGCAAAGGTGATCTATTTCAGGCTATAAATGGGTAAGCCAGTGTCTCCCAAAGGGTGACTCAGAAAGCAGATGGTTTAAGTGGTTCATGGACAAACTTCAGTCCTTTCAAGTGAGTCCACTTGTAAAAAAAAAATAAATAAATAAAAAATAAAAAATAAAAAAAAATACTAAGCACATTAGGAAATTAGTAGTCCACATGGCAGGCAGTTCAGAAACATAAAACCTAGGTCAGAGACTGGAAATCTGTCCAGTCCAAGGTCAGGCTTGGGTGGAGGGACAGGCTGGCAGGGTACTATGACCTCAGCCTCAGAACTCGCAGACCAGTATCAGTACAGCACTAAGTTAGGCCAGCACCCTGGGCCATCCCAACTTTCTGGACCACTCCCCCGAGCTCACGGGACCACAAGACTGTCATCCCCCACAATCCTGGGGACTCGTGTATCCCTTGAGACCTCAACAGGCACTCTCTGTTCCCTGTTTTTTTCTTTCCCCTTAAAGTAGATGCCATCTGCAATAAGTAATATCTAAGAAACAAAGCTTCCAGAAAAATAACCCGAGTAAGAGAGGTTTTTGTGTTTTAATGTCCATAAAATGCTTTTACCCCCCCAAAATCAAATTTGATCTGTCTGAACCAAATGCTTTCTTACATGATTCTTTTTACCACAGTCTAGAAGTAGATTAACCTATTATTTCAGTATCCCATGTATTCATTTATTAGCAGATGCTTATTGAAGGAATACAAATTTATTCCCTAAATGTTTATTGAATAGAAGACCTACCATGTGCCAGGCACTGTGCCATGAACCGAGGCTACCCTGCTTTTTGGAGCTTATAGTCCAACTCATAGAATGACTCTGCTCTGATCTCTAAGGAGCAGGTCCAGACTTCACCTTTCTCTGTCTCAGACAGCAACATGTGACATGGACAATGTGCAAGGTCATCGTCCTTCCATTTGCCACTTCTCCAAATACCTCAAAACTTGTTATTATTTCTGATATTGATTTGTGCTAAATTTATCAAAGGAAGATGCGGCGAGGATTAACATTTGTAAGCTCTGATGAAGGTCAAGATCATAGCAAAGGTTAATTGGCTTCTTTGGAAATCAGAAGCGTAGTGTAGGCATGCCTGTCCTTCCATCTCAACCTTCCACCCTGACAGGAGTCAGATCTCGCCCGTCCAGAAGGACACAACCAGCCTCTGCAAATGTGCATAAACACAAGACCAGATTTTTGACATTCAAACCTGTCCCACAGTTAGCAACAATTATTACTTAAAAACACCAATGTGTTTCTGCTTGTAGAGATCCATAATATTGTAAGAAGTTAAAATCGGGGGCGCCTGGGTGGCTCAGTGGGTTAAGCCTCTGCCATGGGCTCAGGTCATGATCTCAGGGTCCTGGGATCGAACCCCACATTGGGCTCTGCTCAGCGGGGAGCCCGCTTCTCCCCCTCTCTCTCTGCCTACCTCTCTGCCTACTTGGGATCTCTGTCAAATAAATAAAATATTTTTTTAAAAAAAGAAGTTAAAATCAGGACAAAATGCTGAACATGGACACACACCTCGAGGAAATCTGACTTGGGAATCAACTCGTTAGTATTTCTGGGAAGCACAAGCTGTCTCCTGCTTTATTGCCATGTGCACATCTGCCTTAGCTGACTGGAGCCCAGTTTACAAATTTGAGGAGGGGTGCTAAAATTCAATTGTCAAAAGGCATAAATAGATTTACAGTAAAGATACGACCTTTTCAGAAACAGGTTTGGCTTTTTATTTCTCTCTTGAAGTCATAAAATTGATCCATTCAAGGGCTGGTTAATTCCAGGCCCTTCAGCTTGCAAAGAAAATATTCTACGCAAAAGTGAAAGAAGAAAATTGAGTATCCAGGAATTCCCTGGTTCATGAAACAGTTTGGTGATTTACTTCTCTTTAGTTCTGAACGCTGTGTATTCCATGGGCTTGGAAATATTCCTCCTTAAATACATTTATTTGCTGACATTTATAAATATTTACCAAAGTGGTTACCATGTGTCTCAAAGGCACCATCAGATAAGGCTCACCATGATCCATTACAGAAAAATCTGCAAGATTAGTTTGGCTTGAAAATACCATAAATGGGTAATGCCCTTCATCCTACCTCATGGGTCCCTAGCACAGGAGTCTAATTAGAAAGAAAGCAGAAGTAGGAGCCGTACCTCAAGAATCATCGTCCTTATTAATTTCTCACGAAAGGTCAAATACAAGTCTATTCCATGTAAAATCTCATGTGGCCCAAACGAGCCTATGAGGGGTACAGTTATCACCCCACTTCCACGGTGAGAAAACTGGGATGCAGAGAAAGTACATCAGCTCAAGATCACATACTTGGAAAGCAGAAAAGCTACCATTCAAGCCATCGGGTCGATGTTAAAGCCAATTAAAATACGGGTGGGAAATTTCAGAGCCGTGGTTCGCCCCGGGGCCCGAATCTCTGAGTGAATTGTCCCATTAACAGTAAGTCCAGGGAATTAGGGAACCACCTGGTTTCACTTGAAGAGAAAAGCCTCGTTTGTGTGCCCTGAGGACTAAAAGAGGAAAAGCAGAAACAATTAAAAGTGGGCCCAAAGTAAATAAAAGAAGCCAGACACAGAAGACTATAAACTGTATGATTCCACTTATATGAAATACTAGGAAAAGCCCAACTATCGTGACAGCAGATCTGTGGTTGCCAGAAGCCGGTGACAGCAAAGCAGCCCGGAGGATCGGAGAAGTTCCTTATTATGACTGTGGAGATGTTTTCACGACTGAACACATCTGTCCAACTCACCCCGCTGCACAGTTAACACAGGTGAATTTTATTTTCTGTAAATTATACCTCAAAAAATCTGATTATTTTAAAGTGACTTTAAAGGAAATTGAATAATACTCATATAATATACAAAGGATACTCTCTATTCCATTTTTAAAAAGATTTTACTTATTTATTTGACAGAGAGCGAGAGAGCACAAGCAGGCAGAGGGAGAGGGAGAAACAGGCTCCCCGCTGAGCAAGGAGCCCAATGGATGTGGGGCTTGATCCCAGGATCCTGCGGCCATGACCTGAGCCGAACGCAGACGCCCAGCCAACTGATCCTCGCGGGCATCGCTCTCTGTTCCTTTTTTTATCTTTCAGATAAACCTATACTCAGTGGGAAATTTGTATTTGAAGAACCAAAACCTTTCATATGCTTTGAAGCTTCTCATTTCTTCACAAACCTGATCTCACCCCACAGGCAATGTATCCTGCTCTAAATGACAACTGTTTGTGACAGTCTGTGATAAGATCCTGGGTGCCTGGAAGGTGCCAGGTGCGCACAAAGCAGCTTGCAGTGAAAGCCAGTGTCTTTCACTCCGTGCCTGGCCCTTCTGGGTCACAGCTGAGTAGCCTTGGGGAAGTCACTGAACTTCTCTGAGCCTGATTTTCTCCTTTGTAAAATGGGAATGATCATGTCTGCCTTTCAGTAAATTATGAGAACTAAAAGGGCTACTGATAAATGAAAGCACTTCCATTTTTATTATTTTAAAATGCCAAAAAGGTCTCATTTTTTAAAACTAGGAAAATATTCTCTTCAAGACACCAACAGTCTACCATAGCACTTGTGGTTAAAGCCATAAAATCTGAAGTTTTATTAGAGTTTTTTATTTGTCCTTTCTTTGTTCCAAGCACAGAATTTCTGTAGGGACCTCACGTATTTTTCATTGTGCCTGGCCACAGGCTCAGCACACTCAATAACGATTTCTGGACAATTAACAATAGAAGGGAAGAAGGGGAGGCTTGGTACATGCGGGTAGGGGGTGAATGCAATATAGATGAAAAAATAGTATTTGTTGCCATAAATTATTTTTTGCGATTATTTGTGGGGTTGTATATTCAACTTCACTCATTTAGTAGATATTTTATCCACTCACACACATGTTATAGGCAGGAAAAATATTCACTTGGTACAGGGATAAGCTTCATGATAGAACAAAGTTTCGTAATTAACCAAAATATATCCTTTCAGTTACTCAAAGTCAGACTTAGGCACCCCAGTTACAAAGAATTCAAACAAAAATATTTTTTAAACACAGCTGACAAGACATGAATAGTTGTTCTGGGGAGAAAAGCCCCAACCTTTGTGGCATGAGGGCGAGAGGACAAAAGAGGCCCACTTACCCTAACCTACATACGTAAACATCATGAATCAAGGTAAAAACTTAAATGAAATGGGTTTATCCCTTCCTAAAAAAAAAAAAAAAAAAAAAAAAAAAAAAGATTTTATTTTTAGTAATCTCTACACGCAACATAGGGTTCGAACTCACAGCCCTAAGATCAAGAGTTGCATGCTCTCCAGACTGAGTGGGCCAGGTGTGACCCCATCCCCCTTCCTTGACAAAATGTATTCCATAAGGGCTTGGAAGGCCAAGTTCTATATAGGATTCTTGGACTCCCCAGCATTCTGCACCCAGACCTCAGCCCTGGCCTTCCCACCCTGCCTCGGTTCCCTATCCCTTCCCTCAGGCCTGGAGTGCACAGCCCCACAAACACAGGGAAGAACCTGCACAGCCCCTGTAAGTGGGTTTGGGGGTCATTTGGAAAAGGAATTCTGAGTCCCAGGTACCCAGAGCAAAGCCTATAAGAAGGCAGAGGTGGGTCCATTTGGCCCCATGGGGAGACATAGAAATGAAAGGACCTGAACAAGGCCCCATAAAGCCCAGAACTGGGACTCTCTTGTCTACACTGGAAAATAAATGTATGAATAAAACCTTCGATGGATAAAACAGTATTACATTCCGACAACACAGATTCATAAATGCATATACCTACGTGTGCATACGTACATATAATACACACATACACAAACACACCAGCATCTGACTCGTATGTAGCGAGTTGCTAATCCTGTGATACAGATAATGTGTCAAAGAGTCAGAAAAGGAAGAGACACGGACTAAATGAAGGGTCAAGGAAAACATTTGGGATGGGGTAGGAACCAAGCTGGGGTTTTATTTTTATTTTTTTTAAGATTTTATTTATTTATTTGACAGAGATCACAAGCAGGTAGAGAGGCAGGCAGAGAGAGAGAGAGAGGGAAGCAGGCTCCCCGCTGAGCAGAGAGCCCGATGCGGGGCTCGATCCCAGGACCCTGGGATCATGACCTGAGCTGAAGGCAGACGCTTTAAACCACTGAGCCACCCAGGTGCCCCCTGAGTTGGGGTTATAGAAACGGTGCATATGGCTGCAAGGAGAAGGCTGGAAGGAGGCACTGTGTGCGGGAAGTATTAAGAGAGGACTTTCTGGAGGTGGTGTCTAAAAGAGAAAATATCTAGATCCAGGGAAGAACAGACCTAGCCGCCAAGTGTCCCAAAGATAATATCACCAAATACAGCTCTGCTTGCCAGAAATAAGAGGGAAGCATGGGCACTTCGAATTCTTTTTGGAAAAAGGTTATAAACAGAGAAGTATGATCAAATTAAAATCACAGGGAATTGTTAAAACCTGCAATTGGCCCGGTGCCCTCCATGCCACTGAGTGACTCTCTCAGGCCGACACTGTGAGCCGTGCCCGAGCGGGTGGAAAGGCGCAGGCCCCAGACGGGGCTCTGAGTGGAGGCAACCGGGGTACAGAGAATATTAACTCTGACATCTTGGTTTTATAACGATTCAACTCTCGGCATTTGGAATCATTTAGTTTGACCCTAGCCCCCCACCCCGACACCACCTTTCTCTCTCTCAGGCTTTTTCCAAACTAAAACCATCTTGCTTCAGTTGAGTGTTCTGTTTTGTTTTGTTTCTGGATCTAAATATAGTTTTTAAAAAAAAAACAGCATTAAAGGCCTGGAATGAAAAAACATGGAAGGGGGATGTTTCCCTTTCAGACCAGATTCTATTCTATTCTATTCCTGAATAACTTGTACAGAACGTTAGAAGGACGTCTCCCCAGTCCTGCTCCCTTGTGGCCCAGTCACCATCCCAAGATGGCGGAAGAGGTTTGTGACTCACTGTGATGAGCCACTGGGCCGAAGCAAGGTTCACTAACGCCGGCCTTTCTCACCCAAGCCTGAAAGCATTCTCTGTTGCCTTAAAAATAGACACTGTTTTGGCCAGACAACCACATGAAATGGAGATGTAACAGGAAGAAGACAGGGGCAGGACAAGGTTCCATCTATTTCTAGTTTATTTTTAATAAACTATGACGACCCTTGTCTAATCAAAAATGCCACAAGCAGCAGGCAGAAGACAGAGGCAAAATTAACTCCTAGAATCCTTCTGTCCCTTTGGGTAATATTGGTTTGTCTCCACTAATTCAAAGTTAATATTTCCAGTGGTTTCATAGATATACACAAACGATGTATACAAACTGTAGGCAGGGGTGACAAGGCTAAAACCCATCCCTAGGAGTCACTGGGAGTATCCCTGGGACACCCCCCCCAGCCCAGCCCCCAGCCCTGTCAGCAGGCTCAGAGTTGCCACCCCCAACTCTGGCTTCCACGGAGACTCTCCCCACTGTGGTCCTTGTTCCCTCCACGTTGAATCCAACTTCTGGCCACATGTTCACTTCAGAATTTGCCTTGGTCATTCCACAGGTCATCCTGCCTCACCGTCCTCTGACCACAGACAGCCTTGATCGACTCACCACACTCTGGCAGACCCTCTGCCCAGCCTCTCAGTGGGGGAAGTGATGGCCTATGAATGACTTTATGTCAAAGGCTGCCCACAAAATGTCTCCTGCAACTGAAGTAGAAAACTTCTCACTGACTTTCCTAGATTTAGAAAGGGAAAAAAAAGAAAAAAAAAAAAAGAAAAAAAAAAAAGAGGTGATCTTACTAGAGGGTTATCTTAGAGCTTCTTCCATCCTCAAAATTCCTTGACCAACAACAGTAGTTTCCGCAGCCCACAAGCAAATATCAAATGCCGTGACACAAGGTGGAACTTGAACCTAGAGCCTGGGATCCGGCCGTTACCTACGTCACGCTTACCCATGGTGGGCTTCCCCGTGGTCGTGCAGACTGTCTGTAATAATATTGTAGAAGTGCAGAATTTGGAACCAGACAGACTAAAGTTAAAACTTTTACTTTTTAACTGATTTTTAACTTTTTAACAGACTTTGGACAAGTGCCTGGTCCTCATTTTCCTTACTCCTAAAATACAAAGCTCACGAGATCATTGCAAGGAACAAATGAGATATCACATAAAAACTTTGCACGGGGTGCCTGAGTGGCTCACAGGGGTGCTAATCCCCAGCACGTAGATGGGCTTCACCCCCACGGACAGCAGTCACTGTGGGTCAACAAAGAACAGCTTCGGTGGTTCTCCGGCTGCTGTTTTTGGTCTTACTGGAAGTCCGAATCCTGGGGTCTTTCCTCTTCCTCCCATGAATTCCTAGGTTCAGGCACAAGGGCCTGGAGCAGAGTGGAAGCAGTGGGGTCAGGGACAGGATCACCCAGACACAACCACAGTGCTCCCCCTTCTCTCTGGCAGGGGGCCCCCAACCCAAGAGACCTGGGGACAAACGAACCTAAGTTGGCTTCAGACTACTAACAGGAAATGACTACCTCGGTTTTGCTAATGATGTTCTTTGATCGAGTTCTGGATACATCTTCCTGGAAAACGTCCTAGGATTGTTGCTTTTAAAAAAAAACGAAAACCCCACCCAGAGCACTGCCCATGGCAAAGGACGCCTCCAAGGGTGCACCTGCTGCGTAAAAGGCAGAAAGGGGGGCTGTGACTCTTCGGGAGGCATGTGGCCAGGGCCTCGGGCTTGGGCGACGAGCTACATCTGCAGGCAGCACAAGCATATTGTCCGGTGCCCACCAGGGACGCTTTCTGCTTCGGTGGAAAAAAGAGTCCTAGGCAAACTGCCAGGGAAATGATGTATTGCAAACATTTTTTCTTCCTCTTTGGTTAATGGAAATAATATTTACTTAGCCACCGACAAACAGGCACTCTCAGAGAAAGGGGCTTAGATGCCTGAGACGAGTTCTGAAAGCCGGGGAAAGAGGGCTCTCGTATTCTGCTACTGATCTACTCTTTCTTCTGCCAGCTCATTCTGTAACAACAGCTGGGGCAGAAGTTTTCAGAGAGCCTTCTGAATATTTGTGTGCCTTCCACAGAGCACAGCTTCTACTATTCTGAGGCTGGATAATAAGCATCCATCTACCAATTTTCTAATTAATAAAGCTGAAGCACCATGAGGATAAAAGATTTGCATCATAAGGAAACAACAGGTGTTGGCGAGGATCTGGAGAAAGGGGACCGCTCATGCACTGTTGGTGGGAATGCACACTGGTGCAGCCGCTCTGGAAAACAGTACAGAGGGTCCTCAGAAAGTTAAAACTAGAATTACCCTATGATCTGGAAATCACACTACTGGGTATTTATCCCCAAAATACAAAATGCTAACTCAGAAGGATATATGCATCCCTATGTAGCCTAAGTCCAGTGATAGATAAATGGATAAAGAAGATGTGGTATAGGGGTGGGTACACGGTAGAATATTATTCAGTCATTAAAAAGGAAATCTTGCCATTTGCAACAACATGGATGGAGCTAGAGAGTATAATGCTCAGTAAAATAAGTCAGTCAGAGAAAGACAAACACCATATGATCTCATTCATATGTGGAATTTAAAAAATAAAATGAAGGAAAAAAGAAGGGAGAGAGAGACAAACCAAGAAACAGACTCTTTTTTTTTTTTCAAGTAGGCTCCACACCCAGTGTGGTGCCCAATGTGGGGCTTGAACTCATGACGCAGAGATCAAGAGTCAGGTGTTTAACTGACTGAGCCCCCCAGGTGCTCCAAGAACCAGACTCTTAACTATAGAGAACAAACTGATGGTTACCGAGGGTGGCAGGTAGAGGGGATGGGGGAAACAGGGGATGGGGACTAGAGAGTGCACTATCATGATGAAAAAAATAAAATGATACAAAAATAAATTTAAAAGAAGTTCAACAGCAAAAAATGAAAAGATTTCTGTAATGAGTTAACTGTATTGCTAATGCTAAATTTTAAAATACCCAGTACTTGGACCTGTACTAACTCCCTTTAAAAACTTTCTCTTTGGGGCGTCTGGGTGGCTCAGTGAGTTAAGCCTCTGCCTTCAGCTCAGGTCATGATCTCAGGGTCCTGGGATCAAGCCCTACATCGGGCTCTCTGCTCAGCAGGGAGCCTGCTCCCCCCCACCCCCGCCGTGCCTACTTGTGATCTCTCTGTCAAATAAATAAATAAAATCTTAAAAAAAAACCACCTTTCTCTTCTTAAACTATTCAACTTGAGAGCAAAGACATTTATACTGACACAAAATACTTTTCCTATAGGATACTGAGTGATAAAAATCTTATATACTGAGGAACAAACATGTTCAAATGTAACAACTATTGGAAGATTCCAAACAAGTTTGTAGCACAATTTATTTTTTGTTTTAAGAGAGAAGGGAAGGGCAGGGAGAGGCAGAGGGAGAGCAAGAGAGAGAATGTTAAGCAGGCTCCGCACCTGGCACACGCCCAACTTGGGGCTGGATTCAGGACCCCGACATCACGACCTGAGCCCAAATCAAGTCAGACACTTAACTGACTGAGTCACCTAGTGACCCCCAGCACAAGTAATTTCTAATGTAATTCTCCTTCTGTAGGAAGTCTTCCAAGTGTTCCAGCAACAAAGGATATGTCTTATACTATGCAGGGAGGGTCTGCGGAAGGACAGACCCACAAGAAAGTAACAAAGGCCTCTTAAGCAGAGCTGAAGTCATGAGACAGGGTGAGAATGGAGACTTTTGTTTCAAATTTTGAACATTGTGAATCCAGTACCTGTTGAATAAATGATGCTATTAACATTTTTTTAAATAAGAAGGTGTCTCCAAATATCTCTAAAAATTTTATCTGAAGTTAAATAGCAATGTGCCTTGCGGCTTTATTCCCCCCAAAATCTGCAACCAAGATCCGCACACCAGAGCCGTGATTCCCAGGATGCGCTCACTTCCCACCCGCCCTATTTAATCCTGTGGCTACCAGTGACCTGATGAACTTCAGTACCATGAATGTGACAGAGAGATCCTACGTCACGGCCATGGTCCCTGCTCGGCAGCCACGAGCCTCTGTCCAGGCAGGTGCTCACGGACATTCCTGTCAACCCACTGCCACCTCCCTTTACCCAGCCTCTGGCCTCTCTCTTAGCTCAGGGCCATGTGATGGGAGAGCGCGCTTGTCCAAAAACATGAGCCCAACAACTCTGAAAGTCATGGTCACACTGCTCAAGTCAAGACAGTTCTCGGAGCTTCTTACACAAGAGAATCAACCACTTTGCCGTTTCCTATGGTTCCTACAGCAGTCCCCAGAGACGGTTCAGCACTGGAAGTGAGAGCAAGGAATTGCAAACTTGGTTTCACAGAGCATATTTGCAAACCAAGATCAAATACCTTACATATGTGACGTTAGTGGTAGTGATGTCACCATGTCACCACGTCAACAGTGGTGACGCCACTGTACAGATCGTCCTTTCTTATCTTACATGGCCCAAGACAGAGGTTAGACCTCCGGCTTCTCCAGAGGGGGACTCCCACCTCCCACCATGCCCAACCCCAAAAAAGCCCACGCACCCTTGCCCTTTGTCATGTGCCCTACAACGAGTCCTGGTAGCCTCAGTAGACCTCCAGCCCCACTGTCCAGACTGGCCATGGAAGTGGCCGTGGCCAGTGTGAACAAATGAGACGCCTACCACGTTAGAGAAGCGTTGCATTCAACACTGCGGTTCAGTGCGGTCTCGCTTCCGCCTTCTACCAGGAGAACAGCATGTCCACACCACTGCTCCTCCAGGGAAGGGAAAACCCATCCACGCAGGGCCCGTAGCCTAAAGAGCAGACCCATGCTATCTGAGCAAGCCACTGGGTGTTGAAAGCCACAAAATGTCTGGAATTGTGTGTTACAGTAGCAAACTTAATACCCTGCCCTTAGTCATCCAAGTTGCATAACTAGTGGGTTTGCTCTTCGACTTCCCTGCACACACAAATGTGGTGACCAACAGTGACCACGATTCTCAATCACACAGAAAACCAGACGGTCATCAGGACTTAATGACGGTCATTAACTGATATATATTTGGATTTAAGATATTCTTTTTTTTTTCTTAAAGATTTTTATTTATTTATTTGACAGATAGATCACAAGTAGGCAGAGAGGCAGGCAGAGAGAGAGAGGAGGAAGCAGGCTCCCCACTGAGCAGAGAGCCCGATGCGGGGCTCAATCCCAGGACCCTGGGATCATGACCTGAGCCGAAGACAGAGGCTTTAACCCACTGAGCCACCCAGGCGCCCCGGATTTAAGATATTCTTTAAACAGGTCCACCGCTGGATTGTTGGGACTGATCTACGCTAAATCGAATTGAGGCATCTGAGTTTCTTTCTAGTTGAATCTGGGCATTCTGGTATTCAGCCAGTATCGAACCTCATTCCTGCAAAAATTCATCCCGTAAGCATTTACTAGGTACCACACGTATGCCAGGACCCATGTCAGGCCAACTGTAAACGACGTAAAATTTCACTGCTGTCCAAGGTTATTTGACTTTTATGCAGAGTACTCAGTACTATTACTATTGCATTTAGGTGTGCAGGAGGAGGCTGAGGAGGCAGAGGGAGAGATGTGCCCGAGTACACCATTCAGGCTCTGCCCTTAATCTCCTGGACAGGCAGTGTAGTGCAGTAAAGAACCCAGCCTCTGAAATCAGATCGTCAGGTCTGAACCCCTGGGTCTACCACTCGGTGGGGGGGACTTTGAGCAAACCCTCTCCGAGCCTCAGAGTCTCCATCTAAGAACATGGATCTCACTGGCTGGTCCTGAGGAAGAAGGGAGACGAGCACACAAAGCTTCAGCCCCAGATCCCGGCGCTGAGCAAGAACTCAGTACTGCATTCTGGAGTCTCACTAGTCTGTGCCCGTGACCATCAGGGACAGTGGGTTCACCTTACTTCTCATTTAACAGTTTTACTTCAGTCAGTGGTCTCCATTCATAAATAAACTCCTATGGTTGAGATATTGCAGGACTTTCTCTTCCTAATTAAATCCTACACGGGAGGAAGAAGTCAATGAAACCCATCCATGTTTTGAATGTGGGTTTCCATGAAACATGGGGTCTTTCCTATATGGAAATAGCACACACACACTAAAGAATGGACACTTCTTTTCTTCCTCTTTTATCCTGTACTTTTTTATACAAGAGACTGTGTCTTGATTTGCCCATGTGCTTGTCAGAGAGAAATTAACATAGGAAATTTTCCTTCCTTACTCCCACGCAATACATCTGCCAATCTAACACTTACCGACGCAGCAAGCCACGAGGAGGCTACAGCCTCAGAGAACAAATAACCAAATTAACAGAACTTTGGAAATAAGAACAAGTATTTGGTGTCGGCCTGGAAACAACCCGCAGCTAAAGAGCTCTCTTCTCAAAGATTAGAAACCTGCCGGGACAGAACGCAGGATTTCCAAATTCTGGAAAGATCCAAGCCGCATGCAATCCTTCTAGACAAGTGTAACATCCATTTGCCATCTCCGCCTTGACCTCCACCTCCTAAAAGGTGAGCTAGGCCCCTCTTTACGACTTCTGCTAGTGACTTAATCGCAGACACAAAATTACTACAGATACAAAAAAGAGGCAGAAACAGAAAATCTGGGGAACTGTTAGGTTCTCTCTGTGTTAGCACGGAAATGGCTGGAGACTCTAGAGTCAGAAAAGACCTTAATAGGTTACATAGCCACTTCTCTCCCTGCAAACGGTTAACTTCTAAAACAGGAGATTAACTGTCCTGTTTGCAGGTTGAGGATACCAAATATTTTATTGAGGACAGACTGTATCCCCTGCCTTCAGAGAACTTACACTGATTATGAGCAATATTACTCATCATTCGTTCATTCAACAAATTTATTAAGCACCTACTATACCTAGAACCTATTCTTTGTTTTAAAGATTTTATTTATTTGAGAGAGAGAGAGAGCACACAAGCAGAGGGGAGGGCCTGAGGGAGAGGGGGGAGGAGGGAATGGGGAGGACCCAAGGGAGAGGGAGACTCCCTGCTGAGCAGGGAACCCAGCGTGGGGCTCGATTTGAGGACCCCGGGATCATGACCTGAGCTGAAGGTTGTCGCTTAACTGAGTCACCCTCAATGCCCCTACCTAGACCCTATTCTTGGCCCTGAAGATTCCAGTAGAGGATAAAAGATACTTTAAAATTCTGCTCTCAAGGGATGCCTGCGTGGCTCAGTCATTAAGTGTCTTCCTTCGGTTCAGGTCATGGTCCCAGGGTCCTGGGATCGAGTTCTGCATCGGGCTCCCTGCTCAGGAGGGAACCTGCTTCTCTCTCTCCCCCTCTGCTGTTCCCCCTGCTTGTGCTCTCTCTCTATCTGATGGATAAGGAAATAAAATCTAAAAAAAAAAAAAAGATAAAATTCTGCCCTCAAGAAGCATACACTTTAATGGAAGAAAGAGGTTATAAGCAGGATTAGAAAGTAAAACATGTATTAGACAGGATTCAGAGGAAAGGATTAAAACAAAGGAGGGAGTGGCATCTGGGTGGCTCAGTTGGTTAAACATCGGACTCTTGGTTTTGGCTCAGGTCATGATCTCAGGGTCCTGAGATTGAGCCCCATGTTGGGCTCCCTGCTCAGCAAGGAATCTGGTGGTGCTCTCCCTCTCCCTCTGCCCTCCCCCCAGCTCATGCTCTAAAATAAGAAAATAAATCTTTAAAAAACAAAAACAAAGTAAAGAAGGGAGGATACAAAGTATATGGAATTTCCACTTTAGATGGGACAGCCTTAGGATTTGGGCATAACCAGAAGGTGGGCCCTGACTCACACGTGAAGGAAGAGGGAATAATCCAGCCATGTGTACATCTGGGGGGAAAAAACTCCCCACAAAGGGAACAGCGAGTGCCCAGACCACGTGGGAGAGGGGCCCAGTGTTGGAGGAGCAGCTAGGAAGCCAGGGAAGCCTGCATAAAGGAACAAGGGGAGAGGGGTGGGAGCTTAGGCCGACTGGGGCAGGTCAGACAGCTAAGCTCATCAAGGCTTCCCAGCCCTCAGGGGCATGACCTGACTTCTGTCTGAAAAGATCACTCCAACTCATCACTGTGTTGACAACAGGTTTGGACGTGGGGTGGGGAGAGCGGGGAGCCCCATCGGGAGGTAATGACATCGGGAGGTAATGACGTTGGTAATGGGAGGTAATGACAGTAATGACGGTGCAGGCCTGGGGGCAAGGCGGCCATGGAGGTAGGGAATACCATCCCATCACAGGCACGTGCACGTTCTCTAACACGGGGCAAAGTAGCACAAGTACATTAGGGGAACCAATCAGCCATCACTCTCCAAAGCTGGGGCCGGAGCGTGTGCCAGAGTTTAATCATGGGAAAGGCCGTATGGAGACATGGAGATGTGTAAGGCACCTGGGAATCCCTTTCCCCAAGTACAAAGCGGGCACTGTGAGAGTCACGCTCAGACCTGGGCAGCCATGAATGCCATGGAGGCTGCTAGAAATGACCCCCGATCACAGCCCACGTTTGCAAATACAGCAGCCTGATGATGAGCCCCGAGAAACAGGGAGGATCTTTCTAGAGGCCAAACTTCAAGATAACTACAATCTCAAGGGGCAATGTTGCCAACACTAAGATGCTCTTTAAAGGAAAGCTTTTTTGTTTTTCTTTTCCAGAAAAGCTCAAGGCATGAACTGAAAAAGTCATCAAACCCCAGAGGAAAAGCAGGCCTCCGGGGTCCCCGGCCATGAGGACTAGCTCCAGACAATTCCATGTTATCTCTGAAATGGAACAGCAAACGTGGACACAGTATTCGGACAGGCGTCTGATAAATGGCCAGCGAGTAGATAACTCCCTGGTCTGGCCATGTCCTGCCGCCGTGAAAGGCCGCCTATTTCAAGGCTACATCACAGTCGTACCCTCTGCATCCAGGGAGATGCCCAGATCTCCCGAGCACCTTTGACTATGACCATGGCTGTCCCCCCGCGTAGGACGGGTGTGTGCAGTCTCTGTCCAGCCTCTGCTCTTCTGATGGAAGTTTCTAAGACATGGTTCTCAATGTTTGCATCATTCAAGGTATTAACCAACGCACCAAATTTGGTGTTATCTGTAAATGTCACAAGTAGACTCACCTTCAGGCATCTAGGTTACCCAAAATATACTAAATAATACTAGTCATTGAGGGCACAAATTCTAGGACACGGAGAAAGGCTCTCTTTGCCTTCAGGAATTACACAAACAAGGCTCAGGAGAGCCGCTGAAACGGAGGGCTCTACCACCGCTCTTAGTTCCTACTGGGAGAAGCGGGCACAGCACTGTGCTTAAAGCGTGGGGCTCTGCGGCAGACCCGCAGCTCTGGTACTAATATGAGAGGGGACTCGGGATAAGTGGCTTAGTCTCTCCGAGACTCAGATCCTCTATCTGTAAAATGGGGCTAACCCTTGGACGCACCTCAGAGCAGTGTTCTGAGGATGAAATCAATTTGTGCATATAAAATATTTAGTAGAGGCCGCCTGTACCCACTAGTTTGTATACATACTCAGTAAATTTCTCAGCATTTGTGGGCCAGGAGCAAGGCTAAGCTCTTTGCATGCTTTTATTTTCACTTTAGAAAAAGTAGGCAGGGGCACCTGGGTAGCTCAGTCAGTTGAGCATTTGCCTTCGGCCCAGGTCATGATTCCAGGGTCATGGGATTGAGTTCTGAGTTGGGCTCCTTGCTCAGCGGGGAGCCTGCTTCTCTCTCTGCCTCTGCCTGCCACTCTGCCTGCTTGTGCTCTCTCTCAAATAAATAAATAAAATCTCAAAAAATAAAAAAATAAAGAATAAAATAAAAAAGATAATCATAGGCTCACAGGAAGGTGCAAAAAGTATAGAAAGAGGTTCCATGTCCATTTCACCCTATTTCCCCCAATGGTAACCTCTTTTTCAAGCCTTATCTTTTTAATCATCACATTTTATGAGGTAATTATCCCTATTGGCCCCTTCGCACAGATAAAGCAACTAAGGTTCATAGAAGTTAAATGACTTGCCCTGCATCACACACCTAGTAATCAGTGGGATTTCAGAAGCTACACTCTCAGTCACCAGCCAGATCACAGCACCTGTGGAGGACAGGAAAGGCGGAGGGAGGGAGGGAGGAAGGCATCAGCTCCCTGCTCTGATGCAACTTGCCTGCTTGGATAGCTCTTCCTCTGTGCAAACGTGAGGCACAAGAAACTATCCCTCAAGAAACAAAATAACTCATATCTGGCAAAGAGGCGTTTGGGGAGCAAACCCTCAGTGACAGGTTTCTAGGGGCCCCTCCATCTACTTGGAGCCAAGCTCTGCAGAGGTTCTCTGGGAGAAGCCCCTAAACCCTGAAGTCCAATAAGCTAAACACACTCCTAGTAATAGGGGCTCTTAGGCAGGTGGTCAGGATTTCCTGATCAACACGATGTCACAGAATAATTATCACTATAGCAAACATTTATACACCACATACTATGAGCCAAGTACTTTACATATATGACCTAACCCCTCAACATCCCTCTTAGGTACGTCCTATCATCTCTCCATTTTATTTCTTATTTTTTAAAAGATTTATTTATTTATTGTAGAGAAAGCAAGCAAGCGAGCTAGTGGGAGGTGGGGTAGAGAGAGGGAGCCTTCAGACGGGCTCTTCACAGAGCAAGGAGCCAGACACGGGGCTCGATCTCACCACCCATGAGATCATGACCTGAGCCGAAAACCAAGAGTCGGACGCTCAACCAACTGAGCCACCCAGATGCCCTTCATCATCTTCAGTTTCCATATGGGAAACTGAGGCACAGAGAGGTTAAGTAGGTCACCTGAGGTCACACAACTGGTAAGTAGGAGAGGTGGGATTTGAACCCAGGCAGCCTGACGGCACAGCTCATACCCCTCACCACTCCTCCTCTTGCGTCTCTAGAAACACCTAATGAACCCCGAGTGGACTCCTGCTCTCACGTGGCTCCATCTGATCTCTCGGAGGTTAGCTGTCATCACTCAAGCGCTCGTGCGTGGATACCTTGTTCTGTAACGGCTCCAGGGAGGACTAGGAGAGGCTCCTGCTTTCACTTTTCCTGCTGCTTCCACGAGGCCTCGTCCAGCGAGCAGCACTTTCTGAGAGGAAAGTCTACAAGCTGTTCCTAAGACATGCTTGCTCGGTCGGCCCCTTTATCCCCTCCTGGAGCCCCGGTGGTCCCGTGTCAGGGCCCTGGGCACTTCCTGCCTGCGTGTAAGTGGTGTATTGCTCTAATCTGAGGCCATAAATGATCGCCTCGCCCAGTCCTTGGAAACCCTCCCCATCTTCTTCCAGTTCTCAAAACTATTTGCAGGCACTCTGCAGTGGTAGCTGTCAGTTTCTGAAGGGCCCCCATATATTTGGGGAATGAAGAAAGGAAATGTTTTATTAGGAAATAAGACATGTAAATGGCTGCACGAGATGGGGGGCAATGACGGTTCCTTTGGCCAAGGGACCGTCCCAACCCTAAATGACAGAGTATTAAAGTCACCCAGCGACCCTCGCCCTCACTGCCACAAAGACCCTTTGTCTGACAATATGATTCTCTAAGCAGTGAAGCGGCTAACTCAGCATGAATGCCCAATTCTAGATGAATTCAGCCCTTGGAACTCACCACAGTCTGGACAATACCCTGAATTTATTACTTATAAGATACATTTGTCCAAAGCCTTCCCTCCTATCCCCTGTAGCCAAGTACATCCATAAATTCCACAGCTTTGGCTCAAACTGCTTTTGGAAATAGTATTCTAACTTCCTGACACCAACACTAATATTTTGGCTGCTTCTAATATGACATCCAGACTTTTGAATTTCAAAAACAATGCCTGGGACAAAGGAGGAACATCCTGTGGCATAACAGAAGGAAAAGTATCTTTTTATTCCCAGAGAAAATGCTTTTCACAAAGGCACAAGCGTCTTTTGATAACAATGTTAAATGTAAAGGTTAACATAGATGTTACTATGGTGATGCTCCCATTTGCAAATTCACATGAGCTGTTAGCAATGTGTTGCACTGTAGGTACGTGTGAAAATATGTTAACTTCAGCTAATAGAAGATACAGAGCTCGGTCTACACCTGACACTTGCTTTCAAGGGTCTCGTTGATTTTCCATACTCTGCAAACACAACTCAAAGTCCATATTTTAATCATACCGTCTCTAAAATTCTCTGACTCTGGCTACCTTGGGGATTTCCTGAGTCCTCTAGCAAAATAAAAATAATCACCTTATTTTTTTAAAAATTCTACTTCTAAAATCTATGAGAACTTCCCAGAAAGCATTGTTAAATGCCTATGGTCTTCTTGAGCAAGAAAGCCCCAATTTGTGACACCTTGGAATTAAGTTCAAGAATTATATCTTTCCAGGTAAATACTTTCTTACAGTCTTTTGTGCTTTCTCATTTCTTTTTGGAGATTTAGAAATTTTGCACAATGGGCGTAGTTAAAACTATATGAGATCCTTAATGTCTCAGATCTGGAACTGTACACTTAAAATGGAACATTTTGTAATTCTATTTCACCTCAATTCAAAGATTACCTGATAGTTGAGTACACAAAACTTCTAACTAGCTAAATCCCTATTTAGAAAATCAAACAAATGGTAAAGAGAAAACAGACCTGCATGTATTTCTTATTTTATTCTTCCATCCCATAGCAACAGGAACGTCTGTAAATTTAATCAACTTGTGCTTTCCCTTCTTCTACAAAAATCTGACCTATATGACCCCATAATTTCCTATGGGAAAGAATGAATCCTAGCACTCACAGGACTGTTTTTTCCCAGTTTTAAAGACAGAAATTTGTTATCCTACAGCAATCAACAATATAGTTACCGATCCTGAAACAGATAATACATTATATGTCAATAAAAAATTAAATTAAATTTTAAAAGTATATAGTTATCAAGAAGAGCTAGCAGCCTACATATCGGAAGAGATTTCACCTTGACATAGAAAGTCATTTAATTAATAAGAGGAAAGCTCTCAGGCTGAGCCTTTAAGGGAAGGATTCTTAACCTGAGGGCTTCCGGAGATCCATTTAGCACTGAACTGACCCAAGAGCTGTTCATAGACACGAGCAGGGATTTTTCTGGGAGGAGGGCTGACGACCTTCCTTCCAAAATGATGAAGGACCTAAACCCCACTTCGGAGACAGCCCATTGAGGCCTGGGGCAAGCACGGAAGGAGCCTGTCCGCGAGGCTCGTGAGCACAGCACGGCGCCCGCCGTTCATTTTCCCGACACCACCACCCGGAGAACCCCAGTATCCTCTGGAGGACACGTGGCCTCCTTATGGAAGGACACATCCATTAACCTAATTTGTCATTCCGGCACTGCCTCCATCGGCGCTGTTTGAAAACGACAAGGCGCTGTCCGGCGGAGAGCTTCGTGGGCCTGACCACCAATGAGCCTTCAGCAAAAGGCCCCTGGTGCAGCGCCCCAGGCTCCCTGACCCTCTTTCCGACCACAGTTTTTATGGGAAAGAGCTGGGGAACCCTGGGAAGACCTGCGGTTCCAGGGCAGAGCCACCATGCGGGGCCAGCTGCGGCCCCACGTCCCATGCACGACCACAGCTCCCTGCTCTTTGCCCGAAGCTGCTGAGTCTCATTATGAAACGCCCGGGGCAGGGGAAGCCTCCTCTGCCTCCCCCAACCCCACCACCTGCCACTCTGGCTCCTCCTTGCCAGTTAGTCTTTTGCCCCCTCTCTGCACTCCCTCCGGACGGCTCTGCGCGGGTGCTCTGTGCCGGGGGACTCGCCTGCCTGACTTCCCTCCAGAGCTCTAGAATGCGGTCTCCAAACTCACTAGGACTTCTCCATCTGGAAATTCCACAGGCCCATGGAATCGACACAACCCACACTGAGCTCATGATTTTTCCAAAGCAGACCTGCCTCGCTCCCCCCTTCGCAGGAACAGAAAGTGATGCCTTTAGGAGCTCAGATTCAAACCCTTCCCCTCCCCTTTAGGGAGTCACGGAGGCCTGCGGACACAGCCTCCCTGAGCTGCCTGGCACCTGGACCCACCACGACGTTCTTGCCACCGCCCCCAGCTCAAGTCCTCACAACCGCTCACCTGTGTGCCCCAGAACCTACTAACCCATCCTCGCACCTCCCGCCGGGTCCCTGCCTCCACTCCAAACTATCCTACTGCCGCCAGATTAATTTACCTAAAAGCTCAGCCCAATTTCACCCTTCCCCACGGGAGAGCCACACTGTCCCCGGGGCTAGTAAATTAAGAATGGTGCAAGCGAGGTGGCATCAGGCCCTTGAGTTACCAGCACAATGCTGAACACTCGACAGGTCTCACATTCATCTTCCAAGCGATCTCAGAAGGTTGCACATTCATAATCTCCATTTGACAAATAAGGAAGTTCTGGAGGACAGAAATAGTAAACAAGTGAGCCAAGGTCCCACAGCTAACACGAGGCCTCTACAGCCCCTTTGCCTAGTGTCCAGAGGCCTCCCACGGTGCCACTGGCCTGTCCTGCCTCGTTGGCTACCACTACTTGCCCAAGACCCTGGCCGGGTCCTTCATACCCATGCTGTTCTCACTGCCTCGTGTATCTCCGAATCCACACCTCGCCCAAGTGTCCGTTCAAACAGTGCCCACAGAGCACACATCTGCCGTGGGCCAGACTCTCAGCCACTCTGCCAGCCCTCTGGGTGCATCGCAGAACGGAAAAAAGGAACCGATGGGGAGGAAAGGGGAGGCCCCTGCCCTATTCAGCTTACGATCTGGTGCCAGAGACAGACACTGGTCAAGAAAGCACACATTTGGAGTGCCTGGGCGGCGCGGTCGGTTAAGCAACCGACTCTTGATTTCAGTCCAGGTCATGATCTCAGGCTCATGATCTCAGAGTCATGAGACCAAGCCCTATGTCACGCTCCATGCTGAGCCCTGAACCTGCTTAAGATTCTCTCTCTCCCCCTCCCTCTGCCCTTGCCCCCATCTCTTAAAAAAAAAAAAAGAAAGAAAGCATATATTTGTTTATATCTCAGCCTTTCCTCTGTGTTCATTACAGTGTCATCTACTCCATGAAAACTTTCCGGAACACACCGTCCCCCCACCCCGATCCCTCACACCTCCGCGTGCTAGCATTTTCCCCATGGTGCCCCTTCACTCTTGCCTTCTTTCCAATGCACACGCTTACCCTGGACTAGGAGGCAAGCACCCCACAGGCAGGACGTGCGTTGGCACACCCTAGGTGTGACTGGTGACTTCCCAGGGCCTCAGCTCCCCCACCCATAAAGTACTTAAGGTCAACATGAGGATTAAGTGGGATCAAAGTCTCCAACCCCCCGAGTACCTTCCCGTGGGACCACGAACTACTCCCAGCTTGGTGTCAGGGGTCATCGGTGCTCAGTGAGAGCCCAACGGCTTGCAGAATGTCTCTAGGTGACGGTCAAAACAAATAAGCTATGTGAGAAACCCTGAAGCTTGTTCTCTAAAGGCTCTGCCAGGAGCCCAGGAATGGATGTCCTGAGCTGGTCCCCTCTCCTGAGACCGTGGCCAACCCAGACAGGGCTCTCATGACACATGTCACGCCAGGATTCACTTCATCATGGGGCGGGTCAGTTTCATCAGGCAAATGCTAGCTTCGTTCCCACGACAAGTGAGGGAGACCCGAGCTGCCTTTCCTCTTTAACCTAGCTCCTCCTTATAATGTAAAGCCTGGTGAGTGATTGTC
The DNA here is from genome assembly GCF_010015895.1 of Lontra canadensis. Taxonomy (NCBI): domain Eukaryota; kingdom Metazoa; phylum Chordata; class Mammalia; order Carnivora; family Mustelidae; genus Lontra; species Lontra canadensis. The sequence continues at coordinate 6,358,264 of NW_022631086.1, read as the reverse complement.
CTCCCAGGGCCCATCCCACACAGGCAAAAACTTGATAAACCAGATAAAAATGGGTGAGAGATCCATTTTGAAAGCACCCATAGGATAGTAAAAGAAAACGCGATTACTGCTATTACTGTGGCCTAAATGATTCATAGAGTTGTGTTTTCAGCGACCCAAATACAATGTTTCAGGGCACCTAGAAGCGTTACAAGGGCCACTAGTGGGAGGTCGCCACCGAGCTGAAATGATTTGATCACATGAAGTCCTCATGGAGACTTTCAGAGAGGGAGAAAGGAGCATGCTGGGGTCACTCCAGCCACGGATGGGGCTGAAACAATACACCAACCAGCCCTGTGAAAACAGGCGTCAGCTCCCAGCAGGCTTCTCATCGGCCAGGGGGCCCCCATAGGAGGCCCTGTTCATGCCCTGACTCCATGCTCTCCAGCCTCTGTTCGGAACACCAGAAGAGCTCCCTAACCTGAACTCAAATGCAACAGAACTACTGTATAGAAATACACAATTTATAAGCGAGCTTCTCTAACTTTTAGGTGACAGGGGATTAATTACATAGTAGACATAATACTGCTTCTCTTTCTAATTTTCTTTTTGTTCTTGAAAGCTATGAAATCTCAGAGCTGGATTTTTTTTTTTTAATACTCCTTTGGCTTATCTTCCAGCAGAGGCAAAAGCCACATGCCATGGCCTCGTCCCCAGCATCACTGGGCTCACAGCTATTTATGATGGCGTCCTTGGCCCAGTCACACGCTGCTGTAATTACTGGGAACGGAGTGCAGGTGTGCAGAGGACTGGATCTGGTTTTCCCAAGTCCCTGCTACTTCCTTTGCCCAAAAATCCAGCGCTCCCTCAGGAAAGATGTGAGCCAGCCGACTGGAAGACATCAAAGCACCCTCCCTCTCCACAGCCCATGTCGTGTCACAGTCTGTTAACATCTCCATCGGAAAAGGACACTTGTCAAGGTCACCGAGGGCCACCAGCTGCGCTCTGAGTCATGAGCGGGGGCATCTGTGCACGTGTTTGCACACGCCAGCCACTCTGTCCGGCTGCTGTTACCAGAGTCTGTCCTTCCAAGTGGCACAGTCGCGCAAAGGGGGACTCTCCAGGACCGGTGCTCACCTGTCACCTCCCCTCGCCCTCCCACCCTGCCATCTTCAAAACCAAAACAAAATATTCCCAAGGAGGTTAAGCGGTTTGTCGGGGAGTCTGCGGTTGAACAGCTGTTCCAGAACATCTCAGCCCGGCCAACCTCTCGGGGAGCCAAAGGATTCTTGCCTGATCCATGACTTTCAAACCTTTTCTTCCTTTATTCAGAAAACCTCTATGAGTTTCTGTGTTTAGGCAAATAAGCCTTATCCAAGAGGGGCTGTCATTATTCCAAGAAAACTAGCCTCCTCTCCGGTATCAGGAAAGACACATAACGGTATTTGATATTTAGTTTGCAACCATGTGCCCACGTAAAATTAAAATTATTAGTTCTGAGGGCCAACTTAATTCAATTATAAATTCTTATTACCCAAATAAGTCTCAAGAAATAGAGGGAGCTTGCCGGCAGTGTGTTGGATTTCATGCCCAAATGCCAACCTGTCATCTGCCAAGGCACATGACAAGGTTTTCAAAGAAAAGTGACCACAGGCCATTTAAAATCTTCATCAGGAACAGACGCACTGCGTCTTGGGAGGTGAGGTGCTCCAGCCCCATGACAGCAACAGTAGGGCTACCCTCCGAAGGGGATTCTCATGCAGAAGGAAACTTTAAAAAAAAAAAAAAAGATTGTATTTATTTATTTGACAGAGAGAGACAAAGCAAGAGAGGGAACACAAGCAGGCGGAGTGGGAGAGGGAGAAGCAGGCTTCCCGCTGAGCAGGGAGCCTGACTGCAGAAGGAAACTTTTTTCTTTACTTCCCACTTGATCAGCAGGGACAGTGCTCCTTTTGGAACAACCATCTGGATCCAAAAACATAAAAAATGGTTCCCCGAAATTGCACGTTTAAATGTCAAGACTATATGGCAACTTCAAGATGCGCAGAAAAGCTGCTTTTCCTACTACATTATTCTACATTATTTGAGTCACCATAGGTTGAAACAGTTGGCTCATGTCAGTGGCTTCGGTGGCATGAAAGCCATTTTTTCATTCATAAAATCATGTGGAAATAGCTCTAATTAGATTTCTAGTACAAAACAGGTCTGCTTCCGTGCAATCTTAACACCTTTTATTCTATCTCAGAGGAAGTCAAATTTTAAATTAAATGATAATGGGAATTATCCAGGACTCTACCTCCTATTGGAAGGCTCCCAAAGAAAATAAATACTCAGGAGCTTTCGCAGCAGTGCAAGCGAATCTCAGCTGACTTAGGAACTCTTCCGTAAGCTTCACACCTCCTATGCAACTACTAACATCCTTAGGAAAAAGCATTGGGCAAATGCATCGGCTAGACCAGAAGCTCCCTGAAGTGAGGACTCTACCCTGTTCTCTTTTGCTCCACTCAGTCTCTTACTTAAATGAGGTTTTATTAATAAAGGAATGTATAATCTCATTATTCATTAAACACAATTGCCGAGCATTCACTCTATCAGGTACTGAAGATACCAAGATGAGTAAGAGGGCATTCTTTTGTTTGCATGACACGTTTTCTACTTACTTAAAAAATTAAATATATGCAGCGGAAGAGGGTTCACGGTGCATCTTACACAAATTTCACCAAAAAGAAAAATATATACTAAGAAGCTGTAGTGAACTCTGCTCCTTCCCATGGACTTTTATGAGGCCAACTCATGAGGTCCTTTACTTCAGCAGATTGTTACCGGCTGAGCATTTCCAGAAGTCCAAGGGGTTAAAAAAAAAAATTAAAGCAACATTTCTTTAAGAAGCCAAAGGGAATGTGTCAGATAACTGGTTTGGTTTATTGTGACCAGCAGTTCAGACTAAATTTCCTAAGGAGTTGAAGTAACCTTGGATACCTTCAATAGTTAAGAGATTTCAACGTAACTCACACTAGTAATAATGTAGAAACTTGCTCCCTAATCCCAACAGATATACTAAAATCATTAATCCCCAATCATGAAAACAGAATCCTCGTCCACAGAGCAGCTCCTTTGCTCTTTCCTATCACTGACACATGCCCTTGCACTGGATGTGGATTCTGGTGCTGCCATCTTGGTTACGGAGGTGAGAAACCTGAGCACATAGCTGACTCAACAAAAATCCTCATCCAGTACTGGGATGCTGGCACTGATCTCCCCTCTCTGTGTGGTTCCTGAGAGGGGAACTTGGGGCTGGAATCCAGGCTCTGCCTGTTAGACCAGCTGAGTCATCTGTTGGACAAATTGCTTGCCCCCGCCCCCAGCCTTACTTGCTTCAACTCTAGACAGGAATAGTAATGACACCTCCCTCAGACAGCCATTCTGAACATTAAATTCAGATAATACTACACAGAGCCTGATGCAGGCACTCAGTCACTACTACCCATGCTCACACTCCTTTCAGCCTATGTTCCATATATAATCTGGTAGATGGGAGTAGGTAAGCCAGCTGAATACAGCTGTTATTTACAGATAACTTCATCAAGTAGATCGGCAACACGACAAGAGCTCTGCAGAAATACCACACAAGAGCATAGCGCAACCTGGGTGTCCAATTAACCTTGCCAGACCAGCTGTCAGGTCAGTCTTCCTCCTGGGACCACTACCCAGCTCTGTATAAATGGAATGATTTATCATATCCATGAGATAGTCACAGCACACACGCCCTGCCCAATTGTACTCTACACAAATACCAAAGTTTTAGCAGGGGCTATTAATGATTGGCAATCTTAGAATAAGCCACATGTGGTAGACAGAATGATGGCCCCACAGGATGTCCATGGGTCCCAATTCCCAGGCCCCGTGACCTGTTAGGTTATGTGGCAATGGGGAATGAAGACTGCAGACGGGATTAAGGTTGCTAATCAGCTGACCTTAAACTAGGGAGATTATCCTGGATTATCCCAGTGGGCCCAAGGTAATCTCAAAGGTCCTTAGAAGTGGAAGAGAAAATCAGAAAAGAGAAGCAGAGAGGAGGACTAGCTCCAATGTTGCTGGCTCCAAAAATACAGGAAGGGACCACAAGCCAAGGACAGCCTCTAGACACTGGAAAGGTCAAAGAAACGTTCTCCCTGAGGAGTTCCAGAAGGAATGAAGCCTGCCAACATCTTAACTTAGCCCAGCAAGACCCATTTTGGACTCCTGACCTCTAGAACTATAAGATAATAATTTGAGCTGTTTCAAACCACTCCATTTGTGGTAATTTTGGTGCAGCGGCAATAGAAGTCTGATGTACCGTATCACCCCGTCGAGATCTTCTGAGCAGAGACCACACAAACCCTTCAGGAGAGCATTCTCTCAGACACTCTCCTTGACCCATGAGGAGTCTCTACCATTCCGACCTTTTTGGTTTGAAGCTGGTTACCTCTATCTGTCTTAGGGTGTCTTCACTGATTCACTTTCCAAATCACTCAGGAAGCTCTTTTGGAAACGGAGAGATGGTTTTTGGGATCCTGGGTGATATTGATGATGAGAAATGAAGTATAACCTGCCCTCCTGAGGCCCTCCCTCCCTCCTTCCTCCTTTCCTCCCTCCCTCTTTCCTCCCTCCCCTTCTCTTTCTTCCCTCCCTTGTTCCTGCCTCCCTCCTTTCTCTCTACCTTTCTCTACCTTCCTTTCCTCCCTCCCTTCCTCCTGCCTCCCTCCTTCCTCTCTCCTCCCTTTCTCCCTCCCTTTCTCCTGCCTCCCTCCTTCCTCTCTCCCTTCCTCTATCTTCCCTTTCTGCTGCCTCCCTCCCTACCTACCTCCCTTCCTTCCTTCCCTCCTTTCCCTCCAATATTTTCTTCCTTCCCTCTCTCCCACCCTCCTTCTTTCCTTCCTGCCTGCCTTCCACAAATAGCTATCAAGCACCTAATACCTATGGTACATACTGCTAGGGACAGGGGAATACAGGAATGAATAAATAGTCCTCAGCTCTTACCCAAAGAGTTCATTAAAGACTTACCATCCACCTAGAGCAGTGTTTTTCAAACTTTTATACCATTACCCATAGCAACAAATGCATATTTGCATCACAGCCTAAAATGCACACACATACACACATAACTGAAACAAAAATTTTACGAAACAATAATTAAACTTACCACAGGAGATGTACTATACATTCTATTCTATTCTATTCTATTCTATTCTATTCTATTCTACTCTAAATTCTGACCAGCAATCTATTAAATTGTTTCATGACCTTGTAATCAATTACACCCGTCGGTCTGGAAAATAGTGAGCCAGAAGCCTTCACACCTGTACCTGGATGCTTGGCGTATAAATCCAAGGAGGCCCGTCCTCAGAAACTTCCTCAAGGCATTAGTCAACCCCAGACCATTCTTTTCTCCAGCCCACCACCATCCACACAGGCTAAGATGACTCAGACTCAACATTTAGATTCCAGTCATTTTGATAATAACAGTCACCCACCTCCCCCACGCCTCTCCCAAGTGCACACACACAATCTCATCACCCCTCGAAGGGAAGGAATCAGCGGTACCAAATGTGGAAGACTGTGACTCACAGCAAGGGGCACAGAGCCACGGAGGACAGCACCTGGAAAGCAGGGGCTGGGCGCTGAGGCCTCTGGACGTCCATACAGAACCAAGTAAGCAGGCAAGATCTGATGTGAGGAGAAACACTAGAAACACTTGAACAGAACACCACGGGACTAAGAATGTGCTGTGACTAACTTCAGTGACCTCCCAGCATACTCGGGAAGGTTGCTAGTGAACCTGCAGAAGATCTGGTCTCAGTCCCCAGCAAGCCCTCGCTGAAGGACCAGTGGGCAGGGCTGGGCCTCCTCCCAAGCTCACCCATGGGGCCACGGCCGTCAGCCAGCGGCAGAGGGCACGCTATGAGCAGCAGCGGAGACGGTCGCGGCATCCCTTTACGTAGGAGTGCCTGATTTGCACAGAGACTTGCTGTAAAAATGAGAAATTTCACCCTCGATTACTTGTCATCCCACCTAATGACACATATTAAAGCTTATCTTTTCACAGGCTAATTTTAGTCTGACACCAATTCACAGATGACTAGTTTAGAAAAACACTATCCTGCTTTTTTGCAAATCCAGTCCACTCCCCCTGGCAGATTCCTATGACAGAAGAGCTGGCAAGGCCAGAGAGAAAAGATGAAGCCTAGAGGCCCACCAACTATTGTCCTTAGAGGCCAAAGTCATAAACAGAATCCTGATTAAGAATTGTTACAAAAAAAAAAAAAAAAGAGTTGTTACCATATTCAAAGGAAGGGGGGTCAACTTCATATCTTATTTCTGTCTTACTCCTACAGGATTAAAAACCCTGGGAGATATACTTCCTCTGAAGTACAATCCAAGGCAACTCTCACTGTGATAGCCCACCATGCATCCTCCCCATGCCCGTGGACCCCCAGCTCTCATCTCCCTCTACCAGCCTGGACCCCCTGGTTCACCACTGGTTTCTCTCTTGCCATTGGCTTTGGCTTTCCAGCCACCAGGTTCTGCATTTTCCCTGCTGAATCTCCACCTTGAATGAATGGAGCCAACCATGCCCAGTGACCCACCAGCCCAACGCTCTGATGCCCTGCTGTGGGAAAGCACAGAGCAGGGAGCAGATTTTCCGAGACATGAATGGTCTCCTGTCCCAGAGGCTCAGGAATCCTGCCTCACCCCGTAGACAGGTTCACATCCTACTTCACAGAGTAACACCTGTAAACCTTGAGCTCTCAACCCTCCCATGTCTTCTCATTTGGCCTCTGACAACACCAAGAAGATCAAGGCCATCAGGAGAGAGTGCCCCTCAGTTGCCTTTCCACCTCTCCTTTCTCCTTTCTCTGTTTCCCCTTGTCGTGTGGCAGGTGGTGCTCCCCTATATAAGGCTAATGCACACACTGTGTCCCTCCTTTCCTTCCTGGGACCCCTCTCCCCAACAACTCCCTTTCTCACTAATATTTTCTACCTTTCTCTGTAGACCGACTATTCCCATATCTTCTCCTCCAGATGCTATTTTTTTTTAAGATTTATTTATTTATTTATTTGACAGAGATCACAAGTAGGTAGAGAGGCAGGCAGAGAGAGAGGGGGAAACAGGCTCCCCACTGAGCAGAGAGCCCAACATGGGGCTGGATCCCAGGACCCTGAGATCATGACCTGAGCCAAAGGAAGAGGCTTTAACCCACTGAGCCACCCAGGTGCCCCCAGATACTATCTTAATTTCTCCTTCTGGTTCATGAACAGGAAGTCTACAGTGTAGGAAGTCTACACTTCCTCCCCCTCAACACACAGCTTTTATTCATCAACCTCCTCCACTGATATCCTCATTTCTACTAAAAATGCTCCTGTTCAAGGGTCTTGTTCAACATTCTTGTTTGGGGGTCCAACGAGCCCCAAATTGCCACAGTAAACCATTTCAATCCTCTTCTCACTCACCACGTCTGTGAGATCTGACTCTGGTTTCCACTCCCTGATTCCTGAAACTCCCTCCTTGTCACATGGTTTCCCAGTCCCCATCATTTCCTTTTTCCATAAATGATGGTTAAATGAATGTCCCAAACCAAATTAATCACACACACCCCCAAACTTGGTCCACTTTCTGGAATCCTCCATCTCAATGAATAGTACCAGCAAACCACCCAAGAAGGGTGCCTCCTCAGAGTACCCTCCATGTCCCTTTCGGGTCTCTCACCCCCCACCTCCACTCAGTGGTCAAGCCATAGAGCTTTTACTTACATAATGTCACTTGTAATTATAATTATAATGTCGCTTCCCTACTTCCTAACCCTGGGACCATCACCTGACACCTGGTTCTCATCACTTGAACATGAACCAGGCCGATGGCCTCTTTTGGACCTTCTGTGCCTGGTCTGGCCACCTGGGATTCACAGCCTTGGCACCTTGCAATCTGACTTTTCCTGGCTCTCTAGGAAGAAGCAGGACACTGGGTGGAGATCCACTCTGGTCCTCTTCCATGAAGAGGAGCTCGGAAAGAGTAGGGCCTGCCCAGGAAAGGCCATTTGGAATGGAGGGGGAGGCAGTGTGACAAAGGGACAGAAGGGACAGGTGTTCAGCGTGCTAAGGGGGGAAGGGGCATGGCATTCTCTAGGAGCCAGCATGGCTGGAACCAGGAAGCAAAACATAGCCTCACCTGAGGCTGTGAAGGACCAGGGGTCAGACCGCCTGGGACCTTGGGACGCAGGTGAGGACAGTTTCCACTTCAGAGCAATGAGAAGCCAGGGGTGACATGATCAGGTCTGAATTTTTACAAGATCCCTCTGTAAAAATGCTAATTAGTGAAGCAATGATGGATACTTCCCAACGTGACAAAACAGATCTCACTAAACTGAAAACAGCATTTATAACAGGAACTCTAGAAACATTTTGCTACTCAGAAGTAAGATGATGTCCACTGTCATGGTTCTTTGAGGAGATGGCAAATACACTTGAGTCAAAGAAAGAAGTTAGAGATTTAAAAATCAGCAAAAAGAGGTAAAGGGGCATGGGGGTGGCTCAGTCGGTTGAATGTCTGGTTCTTGATTTCGGCCTAGAGGTCATGATCTCAGGGTAGTGAGACAGAGCCCTGCATCACGCTCTGTGCTGGGCACGGAGCCTCCCCAGGCACGCATGCACGTTCTCGCTCTTTAAAAAAAAGAGGTAAAACTGTCACTATTTGCATATGATATCCTCATACAGCTAAAAAACCCCGAAGAATCCATTAAGAAGCTATGCAAACCATAAGAGAATTCCCTAAAATGGTAGGAGAAAATTCCTGTGTAGAAATCAATAACTTGGGGGTGCCTGAGTGGCTCACTGAGTTAAAGACCCTGCTTTCGGCTCAGGTCATGATCCCAGGGTCCTGGGATTGAGCCCCGAGTCAGGCTCTCTGCTCAGCAGGGAGCCTGCTTCCCCTTCTCTCTGCCTGCCTCCCTGCCTACTTATGATTTCTCTGTCAAATAAATACATAAAATCTTAAAAAAAAAAAGAAATCAATAACTTACTTGTATATAAACAATAACCAGTTAAAAGAAGTATTAGAAGAAAAGGCCTCCATCTATAAAAGGAACAACAGAGTGAAATTGTTAAGAATAAATGTAACAAGAACTGGACAAGAGCCATAGGAAGAAAATTTAAATTAACCGGCAAGATGCAGGGGAAGAGCTTGTAAAGTCTATGGGCAGGAATGTTCAACAACATAATAATGTTGATTCTTCCTAATTTAATCTATAAACATTAGTACAATCCCAATAAAAATAATGGGATTTCGGGGCGCCTGGGTGGCTCAGTGGGTTAAAGCCTCTGCCTTCGGCTCAGGTCATGATCCCGGGGTCCTGGGATCGAGCCCCGAATCGGGCTCTCTGCTCAGCAGGGAGCCTGCTTCCCTTCCTCTCTCTGCCTGCCTCTCTGCCTACCTGTGATCTCTGTCTGTCAAATAAATAAATAAAATCTTTAAAAAAAAAATAATGGGATTTTTTTTTTAATATTCAGAACAGTCTTGTCTTAGAGTTCCTAATGAAAGGATCCCTCTGGCTGCAGTGTAGCCACGCATTAAAGAGTGAAAGTGGAGGGGACTGGGGGACCAGCCAGGCTGTGGCAGTGGTCCCCAGTGAGAGCTAAGAGAGCCGGGCCCAGAGCCTGGCCAGGGGTCTGGGGCTGGAATGCCGAGAAGGGCATGCATTTGAGAGATACTTACTTGGCGAAATTCGTAAGACATGGACCTGGGAGGTGAGAGAGAGTTCTCCAATGGTGGCTCCTGGTTTCAGGTTTGTGTATTTAATAATGAATCAAACCTCCGGCCAACGGATCCCCCTCTTTCCTAAAATCACTGTTCATGCAGTGTTTCCGGGCTAGGGGCTGGGCAAGGGATTTGGCAAGGTCCCCCACAAAGGTTTGCTATCCAGCTGTTTGGTCAGAGCAAAGTGAAATACCAATGTTGCTTCCTGACTCCGTTAATTAGGTGTTGGGCATAGATCTTCGGTGGACAGAATGGTTTCAGCTTCAGAAAGCCTGCTGACCCTTGTTCTTTCCCTCCTGGTGCTTCTTTTCCCCTTGTGATTCAAAACTGTGCTAGAAAAAAAAAAAATAGGGCAATGAGGATGTTAGAGTTTGACCTAAGCAGACTCGGTGTTGACTTAGCTGGGGCTGGACAATGTCTCCGCAGAATCCTGACTTTCATATTTAACAAACAAACAAATCCCTCACGGTCAACAAAACCCCTCACCTCCGTGGCCTGACGTTCTGTCAGTGGCTGCTTCCCCCTGAGGCTGGCTTTCTCCCCTGTCTAGAAATCCTTCCAACAGATTTTCAAACAGAACAAAGTGAGTTTAAATATGTCACACAGTGCTCACCTCCCGAAACTTGATAGAAACGATTTCAGTGAATGCATTGTTTGATATTAAAAAAAAGGGTGTTTGTTTTCGGTACAAGGCACAGGTCTGTTAAAACTCAGGTGAAATAAGCCAGTGCTTTGGGTGGAACCAGTGTAGACCCGGCTTAGCTTTTCTGCAGTGTCTACACAAAGCACGAGCGAGGTGCTCGCCGAACCAGGGCTCTGAAACTTGCCCTGAACCAGACTGCCCGGGGTCTAAATTCAGTCTGGTTGCAGGTGGAGGCTGGGGCCTGAGAGTCTGCATTTTTAATGAGCTCCTGGGTCATGCCATCCTATAATTGCACAGATGGCACTGAAGGGGAACAAGAGTTTCAATGAGCTCGGCAACTCCCAAGCTACATTTCTCTAGAGTTAACCTGCAGATTGGGACGCATTCTCCTGATTTATGAAACAGAGACTTTGCCGCTGTCTTATGTCAATGACCCTCAGCTGCAACCAGTGAATGTTTCAGAGTCTCTTCAGACTTCAAACATCTGGAGGTCAGAATACCTCATCCCAATCTAATCCAGATGTTATATTTGCTTAAAAAAAAAAAATTCGGGGGCGCCTGGGTGGCTCGGTCGGTTAAGCATCTGCCTTTGGCTCAGGTCATGACCCCGGGGTCCTGGGATCGAGTCCCACATCAAGCCTGCTTCTCCCTCTCCCTCTGGCTCCCTCTCCTTGTGCTCTCTCTCTGACAAATAAATAAATAAAATCTTTTAAAAAAAAATCCATACTGACAAAATCCTGCAATACTCAGTGAAACCTCACCAATTTGGATTAAATAAAAGGGAAACTTTAATGATGAGATTTTAAAAACATAAGCAGGTTTATTACTTTCAATTTCAAAGGGTAAACAAGCTTCAGGAGTTTGGAAATAGTTTGCTCTTTTAAATATTTCATATACTTCCCTATGGATCATGGTGACCCTGTTTCATTTACACGGTCTATGAAAAAAGAAAACACTGGGTCTTCCAAGACCCTATACAAATTAGCACAGACTCTCAATAAAAGGAAACAGAATTTCAAAAGTCGCCCTATATCTAAAATGAAAAGCCTCTAAACTTAACTGTCACTCTCAGTTCCTTCAAAATCCATGCTTGTCAGTGGGCTTCGGTTAGCCCGTTTTTGAGATAGAAAAACTAAGGCCTAAAGAAAAAAGTCCATAGAATTCAAGGTCAATGTCATCTCCAGGACCTTATTAAACAAAGGAATGTCAATCGCCGTAAGTCCTACCCACTCAAGTACCAGCTGCCTTGAGGGAACGTACATGTGGCTCTCTACAAAAACAAAATCTCACAGTCTAGTTGTTTGGCCTTGGAAAACATTGTCCTTATCCACTGAGAAGCAGAATGCATACGGAAGAGTGCATTAACGGCTTTTTTAAAAGAAGAAAAGTAAATAAAGTACACTCATTTCAGCTGTTTTTCCTGTAACTATACAAATCTGGGCTCCTGAATACAAAAGGCCATGGGGTAGTCATATTGTGGAAAGAGCTACTCTGTTTTGCAAGGAAATATTCAAAATACAGAATTAAAAGGTACATACTAAAAATACAAAAAAAGCACGGAGTAAGTCTATGCAAATGCCTTACACATACTGTCTTTCCCCTGGTTATGAAGACTAGTGCTTACCCTGCCTGTCCTGATAAAGGGGAGCAGGAGGTGTGCCTTAAAAACATGAGGCATCTTTAAAAACCATGTAATGAAAATGGAATTTATACTATTCCCAAATATTAATGACCCATGACAAATTTTCAGTTAACCTGAGTTTTATTAAGTCTAGTAACCTTTTTTTTTAAATATTTTTTTTAAGATTTTATTTATTTATTTGTCAGAGAGAGAGAGAGAACAAGCAGGCAGAGTGGCAGGCAGAGGCAGAGGGAGAAGCAGGCTCCTCGCCAAGCAAGGAGCCACATATGGGGCTCCATCCCAGGACCCTGGGATCATGACCTGAGCCGAAGGCAGAGGCTTTAACCCACTGGGCCACCCAGGCACCCCATTAAGTCTAGTAACCTTTGGGGCGTCTGGCTGGCTCAGCCGGTTGTGTCCGACTCTTGATTTCAGCTCAGGTCATGATCTCAGGGTCGTGAGATCAAGCCCCGCATCAGGTTCAGTGAGGAGTCTGCTTGAGATTCTCTCTCTCCCTCCCCCTCTGCCACTCCCCCTACTCACACGGTCTCTATAAATAAATATATATATATATATTTTAAAGGCTAGTAACCCTCCATTGATCATCTTTCTACCATACTATGAGCTCTAACTGCCTGCCCGGGTAACCCTGCACCAAATGATAAATGAGCTTAGCTCCTCAAGGACAGACTGGTCCCCTCTAACTCATTTAAATCTGGGGTGGGTAGGTTGGAGGCAGAGAATCCAGACATCAGGATGGGGTTTTGAAAAGTCTGGAATACTCACAGGACAGGTATGGGAAACCTCTGAAAGACAAAAAACAGAGTTTGCAGAGAATGCTGGGAACACTTGGACCGATATCATTTATCTTCACAACATAGAGTTCGCTGAGCTCCACTCCCATCCCACCTTCCTGTGCTATTGCTGTCCCTTTGATTAAGGAAGCGGAAGGAACTATACCTAGAGGGGAGTCCCCACATGCCCGGGAAACACTCTTCCTATGAGGCTACGGTGTGACCCATTGGAAAGGGCTCTTTACTGAACCAGACACACGGGTTCAAGTTACTCCTAGTTCTTGTCAATTTCCTTACCTGCCCAGTCGAGATACATTCCGGCCTCCACAGGTTGTGTAATGAGGCCCCTGAAACCTGGAAGGGGTTCAATGAACACGGACCGAATTCTCAGATGCCATAATTATGCCAAACCTCTAACCCAAATGTTACTTATTATTATTCTTTTCATACTTTTCCATCAAGGCTCTCAAAGCACTCAGTACTCCAGTAAGTCACAGCTCACTAAGCAGGCAGTTGTTTTTATCTCAATTTCACTTTTGGACTCAAGTTGTTGGTAAAAGTCTCGATTTCTACCCTGGGCTCTACAGTGGGAGCAGCAAGAACTACCAAAGGGGACAGTCACGGCGGGTGTCTGATGCTGTGCATTTGTCACAAAACACAGACCTGTGCAGCACAAAAGGTGAACCCCGAAATACAGGGCAGACTTTGGTTAAAAATAATGTGTTAAGACAGGTTGGTCGGCTGAGCAGCTGTAACAAACGTACTGCCCTATCAACAAGGCCAGAGATCAGAGGAACAACCCCAAGAAAAAGGAACCAGAAAATCAAAGCCCCTTACTCTGGCCCGCCTGGGGAGCCCTTGGCCCCTAAGCAGAGACACACTTGAGTCTTCAGTCCTGTTCCAAGCCTGCTGCTCCACAAATTGGCCTCCATCCCCATGAGAACACTTTAAATTTAGCGCAAGGACTACACTATGTATGACACTGGGGCGGTTCCTAGTCCAATTACTCAAATTCCTCAAGAGTCCACTGCAGTAATCTGATCACCAAAGGTCTCCCCCCAGTGCTTCCCTCTTGGCCCATATGTGTCGGACTCGGTCTGACAAGGAAACGCACACCTGCTAAATCATTTGGAACCAGATCACTTTGAAGAAGTCTGGCAGCACACGCATTCACTAAATGCTTCTGGGAGGTGGGGCAGGTGGAGAGGAGCAAGACCCAATTCTCTGGTTTTCACTGTGGGTAAAAAGGCACAAAGTCATGCAGCAACTTAATCATTTAAAAGCCTCTTTCTGCCCTCAAAACGTGAACAAGTCTTGTCTACTCACAGTTGCAGACCTACTTTTTTAAACCTACTGTTTTCTCCACTGCCTTGATCATACCTTCTAGATAATGTACACACACACCCGTCTTATGCCTCATTAGCCAGCCCCAAAAGCAAAGTGCAACACGGTCGGCCTACAAGTCACTTCTGGAACAACTGCTCGATACTCCTTTCCCAGTCACGCCTACAGAAGCACAAGCTGGTGCTAGACCTCCATAAGGCAATCCGGGAATGAACTGCAGGTTTTAAAGTTCAACTTTAAAGCTGCTGACCCAGTAACCCCATTTGTGGGGCTTTATCCTTTTAGCAAGTATGAAAGTTGACCTCTCAACATACATTCCACCACTGGCCCGTGAGTGGTTTCAGAATGAGTTAACAGGACAGGCGAGGGCGTCTTCTGGGAAGGACATGCTGAAAGCAATGGTCTCATTCTTCTCCTGGATGTGGTCAGGTCTGATGTGCCCCCAGGAATCTGTACAGCCAACCTGGAACCACACGGACAGTGAGTACAAGGGAGGAAGGGGCCTGTGGCCTTGAGACCACACTGAGTTCATGAACCAGCACTTCCCGGAGCCTGCCTGACCTTGGGCTTTGCCTGCAGAGATAGTGTCTTTATCATATAAGCCCAGTGTAGGTCACCATTGTCTGTAACTTACAGCTGAAGTCATCCGATACAACCCTACAGATAAGTCACGTGTTTATGCCAACATGTGTGTACAAGAATGTTTACTGCTGCCTAGTTAGTAACAGCTAAAACCTGGAAACCTAAAAGTTCATCCTGGCTCAGTAAATCATGGCCCATCCACAGTATGGAACATGATGCAGCCCCTAAAAAGAGAGAGAGGCTCTGTATGTGGTAATATGTTAAGATACCCAAGGTATAAGATTAGTTGACCAGAAAAGGTACAGAATGGTGTACATTCTCATGACCTCATGATCTCATCTTCATAATATATACACACATACATATTTTCTATATATGCATGCACACACACATGCTTGCATAGAAGTTTCTGGAAGACACTGTGAAATTGGTAATGGTTACAGCTGCTGGCAGGGCAGCAAATGGGAGGTGAGCTAGTTTTCACTTAATAGTCTCGGTACTGTCTGGATTTTTAGCACAGGATGAATTACTCGTAATTTCTTAAATTAAGATGAAAAATACTTTCAAAAAGAGCAAAAAAAAATCAGACAATTCACAGAAATTCAAATGGAAAATAGGCAGATAACAAAATTGCCGCCTAGAAATTCATCCAAGTCAAACTTTATGTCTGATTTGTAGGTTAGCTCCAAAAAGATGTTTGCTTTTTAGCCCTCTTGCTCCATTTCCTCTAAAACCTGTCATCTTCCTAGCTACTGCTGTCAGTATGAATTAGGGAACTATAAACTCATTGTCATATAGCCTGAGCAAAATAAATTTAAAATAGACAGTCCAAATGCACACAGAGAGGGCCTAAAGCCAAATGTCTTCCCAACGATCCACACCTCTGTGAATCGCCACGAAATCAGAGCTGCCTATAATATTTTAAGAATAACTTTAAGAGGGGCGCGTGGGTGGCTCAGTGGGTTAAAGCCTCTGCCTTCTGCTCGGGTCATGATCCCAGGGTTCTGGGATCAAGCCCCACATCGGGTTCTCTGCTCGGCGGGGAGCCTGCTTCCTCCCTCTCTCTCTCTGCCTGCCTCTCTGCCTACTTGCGATCTCTGTCAAATAAATAAAATCTTTAAAAAAAAAAAGAATAATTTTAAGAAAATCCAGTTTTATTTATCTTTACAGACTTACTTTTGGAGCCCAGCTTATACATGGGGCATTTATAACTATATTCACTCAGCAGAGATACCAATGTTGAATTCTGTTCCAGTGTCGTTATTAAACAGAAAGACCCGTGGTTCAACTCACTACCAAAAAAGTAGTCTCATCCCAATGTGAAGTAACATTCCAGAAACGCTGTGCCTTGGGGAGGCTGTGGTCCTCACTTTGTAGGGGACTTGGCTGACTGAGGCTTTCTGATGAGTCTCTTGGGTCCTGAGACTCTCTCTCATCTCCTTTGACACTATACCTGGTCTCCAGATTTTGACACCACGCCTTCCCTTGCTTGTTTCCTCCTCCCTGGAGCTGCCGCACCCCACCCCGCCCATCGCTATTTCACTGCCCCGCCCCTTCCCCGCCCACCGCTATTTCACTGCTCCGCCCCGCCCCGCCCCGCCCCATCCATCGCTATGTCACTGGCGGCCCTGTTCACCTGTCTGCATCTCCATCAGCTTCCACTACCCGACCCTGGTCCACTGGCGGCCAGCACTTGTTTTGTTCCCTGTGGTTCCCTGGAAGCCGGCACCGGGTGTGGCATTTTGGGGGGAGAGAAATCAATAAGGAGATTCTGATCCTGCCCCTCACAAGCCCTGGAAACAGGATGAGCTCCTGTGGGACTGTGTGAGCCTGGATCTCCTCAGTTACCAGACAGAGGTAATCAGGCACTGTTTCCAGTTGGTCCAGGTGGAGACAGTGGTAGTAAAAGTCATAATTGTGATAATAATAGATGCTTAATGCATAAATCAGCCTGAATAGTCCCGTCACCTGGCACAGCTGGGCGCCACCATCTCACTTATTCCTTAAATGAATGGCCCTGGCCACATGACAAGCAAATAACCCGCTGCCCAACCCCCCCCCCCAAGGGCCGGGTGCAGAAGGTCTGACCTTCTCCAAGACACACTGTCTCTCAAACGTGTACTGTCTGGGGAGCTGTAGGCTCAGTCTTCTGGAGCACCAGGATTCCATCAGGTTCCACAGTGGTGCACAGAGGGAGGTGAGACGAAGGCAGAGAGGCGAGTTCTCTGGACCACACATTCCACTTTGCAAGTAGCTCAGAACAGGTTTTGGGTTTTCTGGCATTGGTTTTAGCGTCAAAATCCTAGCAGGCAAGAATTGCTTCCCTCGCCATAGTCTGAGAACTGGGCCCGAGCCTCGAGGGAGCTCATTTGAAAGCTCTATCCCCTGAGCCCTTCCCCTCTCCTATCACACCATTTCCCATCCAAGTGGAACTATTTAACTTACAGGATCTTTGAAAAGAGAAGAAACAATCCTTAAAACTCTTCTTGAGTCCTTCTAGATCAATGATTTCCATACCAGAAAAGGCAGGCAGCGCCGTCCAGACACACCAGAGTGACCTACTTTCAGGCTTTATCTAGGTTCGCTGTATGAAGCGCTGACCTGGCTCTTCACAGTACCTTTGAGTGATCCAAGAAAAATAAACAGTTTTGAAAAACTGAAAATCGTGTACCTAAATATATACAAAGAAAAAACCTCTCCCAGGGAAACAAGACTGTTTTTAACGTTAAAGAGGGGAAGAGGCATTGGGAAGAGTGAAAAGCAATAGCAAAACACACTTCCTTTTAACCGCCCCATCATCCGCCCTGCCAGGGCCTGAGGTTTTCAGCTCTTGCCCCCACCGCCCCGTGGGGCCCAGATGCAGGCTCCCTGGGGACCGGGACGGCCTCCCCTCCTGGCCCATTGTCTCAGATGCTGACAGAAAGAATATGTTGTCTTGGTAATGTTTCCGGTTAAAAAATTATACCTCCTTGGAGTTCTTCCTGCCACCAACTTTTTTTTAAATAGAAAACAGAAAATATTTTGAACCAAAAAACAGAAATAAGACACCTTAAGGTATATGCATACAGAGTGAGGTCACCAAAATGGTAACATGGGAGACCCCCAACATCGGGGTGCCTGGGTGGCTCAGTCAGTTAAGCGGTTGCCTTCAGCTCAGGTCATGATCCCGGAGTCCCGGGATTGAACCCCGCATTGGGCTCCTTGCTTAGTGGGGAGCCTGCTTCTCCCTCTGCCCTTTATCCCACTTGCACTCTCTCTCTCTCTAATAAATTAATCTTAAAAAAAAAAAAAAAGAGCCCCAAGCATCCGTCCTCCACAAAGAGCAACAATTACACAACTATTCCATGGATAAAAACAGCCCTGGGCGAGTTCTGGAGTCCACGTAAGAAACATCAGAAACACCGGGAAACAGAAAACCTGAGAATAATTATGTAGGAAGAGAAGAAGTGCAGCCACGTCGGCCGACACGATCCTATCCCCAGGCGGGCATCTCTCTGCGCCAGGAGGAAATCACCTGGTAGGGTTCTCCTCACCAGGGAAGGCTGCCACCAACTTTTAATCAGCCCTAAAGCATATCGGCGTATTGTAAGAATGGATATCATATTTCTGAGCTCTTTTCTAATAAGCTTTGCTCTCATGAAGCATCTTCTTACATAACACTACCCTATGCTTCCGGCTTCTGTCAGTTCGTCTGAGCGTGTGATTGTTTTGTTGTTGTTGTTTTTCTAATACTTTCCTTTCCCTTGCAAAGCTCTTTGACATACTGGCCATCAAGACGGTATCAATGAACTGTTACAACAGTGTTGCTTACTAATATTACTTAAAGCTCTCTAGAGCCTAGCACAGACCAGAACAAAGAAGGGCTTTAAAAATAAAAGTAGTGGGGCGCCTGGGCGGCTCAGTGGGTTAAGCCTCTGCCTTCGGCTCAGGTTATGAGCCGAAGCCCAGGGTCCTGGGATCGAGTCCCGTGTCGGGCCCTCTGCTCAGCGGGGAGCCTGCTTCCCCCCTACCCACCTTTTCTGTCTGCCTCTCTGCCTGCTCGTGATTTCTCTCCCTCTGCCAAATAAATAAAAATAAAATAAAAGTAGTAATTCAGTGAATGGTGTATTAATGAAATATCTGGATGAGTCCAAAACATCACTGGTATCATTTTCTTGGCAGTGAGTGGGGCCAGCCCAGCACCCCACCGTCTCTGCCAACACCCTCCTATTATCCTCTCCATGAAGCCTGGCCCTTCCATCCTTGAATCCCCACAAGAGCAATTTGGGTGTGTAACTAGAGAACCAAACAAAAGTATAGAAATGAGGGGAAGCCAATCGAATGTTATCAAGACATAGACAAAACTTGTGGCTCTGATAAGAAGAACGAAAAGAATTCAGGATTCAGTCAGGCAGTTCAGAGATGTATGAACAAGCTGCGAGCTTGACCCAGAGGGACGGAGACATGAACGGAGTCTTCCCAAACAGCATGTTAAAAATGGAAAGAAGTCGTGAAGGAATTTCATATGGGTGTCAGCTGAACGCAGAAAGAAATACTGCCAACTGACCGGTGCGGATGCTGAGTGGTTTCTGGGGGTTGGGTACAATCATCCTCGCAGATACAGCCCGTGGGCTCCTCGGCCTGGCTGGAAATTTCAGGCTCCAACCACAACCCAGTAGCCTCTCGCTGCCATAAATCGTCTTCCCAGTAACTCAAACCAGCAGTCTCAGCCCTTCCCAAAGGATTGCCCCAGCTCCCCGGCAGAATGCGAACCAGTGCAAAATACCCACTTGGGTTTCATTTCAAAGCTGGGAAGAGAAGAACTGGCAGCAGGAGAAACTGGCTCCAGTCACCAAAGATGCTGGCCAGGCGCATTTTCTAGATTCTCAGAATGTCGGGGCTGGAGGAGAGCTTTGAGGTCATTCAGCAGTGTTACAGGTGGAGAAAGGAGAGCCCAGAGAGGGAAAGGGAGCTGGCCAAAGGCACACAGTTGAAGAGCAGCAGAGAGAGGACCAGAGCCCAGGGTTCTCTCCATGAACCTGTTATGCCTCCCGACACCTGAGTGTCGAAATTCACTTTGGATTTTGTTAGAGAAACCAGATGCTCCGTGTTTCGTGCACAGTGGCCTGCCGTCCGACTTACCAAATCAACTTTAGACCTTCTCCCTTACTTGTGAATGAAGGCCAAGAAGTATAGCTCAAAGTCCTGTCCTCTTGACAACCCAGGTCTTGGAAATCACTGGGCTGATCGAGGCAGCTGGTGGTTTGCATCCCAGGTGACCTCTTCTCGTCATTCAGAGGAGCCAGCCCAGGAGAACAGGACAGGCTGTTTCCACAAAGAAGACCCTTGCCAAAGGCAGTGGATGGGGCCTGGCTGCCATTATGGGCAGCACCTGCACGGAATTCCTTCACAGGAGAAGATTCTAGCAGGTGTGAGAGAAATTCAACCTCTGCACCGGGTTCATTGAAAACTCAACAGGGACCCTCACCTGCAGGCTCTGCTGGCTTCAAACTGGGCTGTTGGGGAGAAGAGTAATTACCGATGAAAACAGATGTTCGTTCTCAGTGTTTCTGCTCTCCTCTCCGCTCAATCGCTTGACAGGGTTGACGACATTCCTTTTTTTCTCCTTTGTCTTATGTCCCCCTTCCTTGTAAACACTGTTTAAAGATCTAGCTATGGAATTTAATTTTGTCTAACACATCATCACCAACGTTAAATGCTTCAGGAAATACTGTTTACTTACGGAAGTCCCCCAAAAAGCCCAGGATAGTTTCCCCCATAAGCAGTGGGGTCTGAGGTACTAAATATGATATGATATCACTATTCAAGCCAAAATCAAATGAGAACATCGGGAATTTTCAAGTAAGCATTTTGACCACGGCCAGCTACATTCTGGACTTCCATACGGAGAACCTGCCTTCCCCCATCCCCAGGTTCCCCCACAGGCCACATGGAGAAGGATTCCCCATCCCAAGGCCAAGCTCTCCGCCTGGGCTGTAGAACCCAGCCCTGCTGCCTTCTCAGGAACCCTGCACTGTCAAATAAACTAACTTTCTCTTAGCGTCAACCATCCGGTTGGAAATTTACTTGGAAATTTACTTAGGCGTCTACTATTTTTAAAAGGCATGGAGCACTGGGTGTGGTACATAAACAATGAATTTTGAAACACCAAAAAAAATAAAATAAAAATTTTTTAAAAATTTTAAAAAAGAAAAGAAAAAGGCCTCCCAGCCTCATACCCTCCTGCCAGCGGCTGACCTGTTCCTTCTTTCCTGGCCAAACTCTTAAAGAGTTGATCGCTTCCTGCCTACCACTCATTCCTCAGCTCACTCCAATCTGGTGTCCCCGCCATGGTTCCACCACACCGGCCCCCGTCAAGGTCACCAACGACCTCCATGTCACCAAATCCAGCAGTCCTTTTTAGTGATGGCATTCAATTCTGCCTACCTCCCTACCCAATTCACTGTCTGTGCCCTGACAGCCGTCCTCCTCCTCCTCCCTCTCTGCTACTTCTCCATATCTGTGACATCCTCCTCTGCCCGGCCTCTATGTGTCCCCGGAGGCTTCTCCTTTATCATAAACTCTCTCTTTAGATTCAGGGCCCGCCTGTAATGCACAGATAACTCACAAGGTCTGAGAGAAGCTCCTCAAACTCAACAAGTCCAAGCAAGTCCGCACTTGCTCTCTCTCCTCCTCCTCTCCTCCTCCCTCTCCAGTTCAACGCTGCAAACCAAGAACCACGACCGTCCTTACCCCCACCCTGAACACAGCCTAAGCACGGTCAGCTCTATCTTCTCCAAGGTGTCTCACACTGTCCACTTCTCACAATCTCTGCTGCCGTGCCTGGTCCATATGCCACCGGGTCTTCCTCAACAGGCTCCTAATTCTGCCCCCCAACTCCTGCCCCCTCTATTCAGCTCCCCACCCTTAAACCAGAGTCGCTGTTGCAAAGCACACTTCCAATAGTGCTCTATCCCCATCTGAGGGCGGCCTGCTGCCTACGTAAAGGCCTGCACACCCCCTTCTCCCAGTGCCGCCAGGAGAGCCTCCCCTCCTCCCCGAATTTGCCTACTTCATTCCTCCACACTCCTCAGACCTCAGACCCCTGGGGAAGCCCGCCCTAGCCTGTTCCCAGCAGGCAGAGAAGATCGCCTCGCTACGCTCTCCTAGCACTGTATACTTGGCATTTATTAGAGGTCTTCACAGCTCTAATTTTACAGTTGCTCATGTGATTTTCTGGTTAATATCTTCGCCCATCCCTACTGCTATGTCAGACATGAGAATGCGCTTCCCACACCCCCTGCTACAGGGAGCATAATGGACCGAGGCAAGCCCCAGAGGATGGATGGATTTCCATCTCAGTGCCTGTGCACGCTGGAAGCCATAGCTCCAAGAGGGCTGTCTAGTCAATGACTGAAGCAAGTGAAAATACTCAGACACACCTGTCCCTCTGGCTTTGTCCCAGGCCCTTTGACTCTGTCCTCTGAATTTGACTCAAGGACTCCCAATGGCTTTGCCAAACCTCCCTAGACCATGTAGGATGCTTCTACACAAACTTCTCTCCCTCTCACCTTCACTGGGGGGTCCATCTGCATGGTATCAAGGCTCTCCCCAAGTTTCCAACTTCCTCCCCATCTTCTTCCCTCTTAGGGC